>NW_028123718.1:0-574576 GCF_965194805.1 Balaenoptera borealis | reverse complement strand
GAACGCGAGGATAGCTTTCAGGACTCCAAGCACACTGTCCTCCGCACCGTTTCCCATGCTACCACACGGATCCCCCCACGTCTCCTCTCTGCCTGCTGAGCAACAAGCAGCAGTGTAGGCCCTTCGAAACACTTCTTGCATGCAAAGCCCAAGGCGGCACACTGCTCTCTCTCTTCCTTTGGAAACCTAGGTTGCCGCAGCTTGTCCCAGCTCACGAAGACAGTCAGAGTCGGTCTCATGTGCTGGGTAACGTGGTCTCAGTGAGGACAAGGGCCCTACCTGCACTCAGAAAAACACTCTGCTCAGCCTTCCATCCAGGAGTTCACACCGACTGGCGCGTTGGTTTAGTAGGACCTCGATTTGAGGTCCAAGCTGAGTAAAGAGCACAATTCCTCCTTTACCCTGCTAGGTCCCGGAAGGGGTAGAGCCAACTAGGCCTCGCTCAGGCCAGCCCTCCTTCAGGAATCTTGCCACACTACGAAGCCGTCACAGTAAAAGGTACTTAGCGAAGTTCTCAGGGTTTCGCCATGCTCTCCCTCGGCAGCTCCACTACTGCAGGGACTCATGTTTGCTATGAACTAAGATAGGTGGCCCTGCTTCGAAAAGCAGTCATTTCCCCTTTGGAAACCTGGATTCTTGTAGCCTCGGAGGTGTTTGCGAAACCCTAGGAAGGCCCAGCTTTTACTCACTGCAGGCACGCCCGGGGAGGAAACGAGTATGTTCCCCCAGAAGAACAGGCTGCTTGCAAGTGTCGAGGGGAGCTTCTCAGGTGCCCAGTGTGTCCCGTTTGTTTCCCTTCGCAGCTCCCATCCTCAGGTACTTTTGCTGGGTTCTAATAAGGGTAGGGGGTTTTGCGGAAAAAGCAGCCTTTTCCCTTTGGAAGTTTGGATTCTAGTGTCTCAGGGGCTGCTTGCCAAACCTTGATGTTGCCCAGCTTCTAGCCTCCGCAGGTACACTTGCGTAGTAAACGAGCACTTTCCCCCGAGAAACGGTGTTCCTGCCACGCTGGAAGAGAGTTAAGCCCGCAGTACTCTTTCATCCTGGGAAAGCGCAAGGCCACCCTGAGCCTCAGGGTAGTGCCTAAGTTTCCACCGGGCAAGCTCTGCGTGCCTCGGTTTCCATGAGGTCTCCACCGTTGTTGTGCTTCAATGGAACGCGAGGATAGCTTTCAGGACTCCAAGCACTCTGGCCATCGCACCGTTTCCCATGGTACCACACGGATTCCCCCCACGTCTCCTCTCTGCCTGCTGAGCAAAAAGCAGCCGTGTAGGTTCTTCGGAACACTGCTTCATGCACAGCCCAAGGGGGCACACTGCTCTCTCTCTTCCTTTGGAAACCTAGGTTGCCGCAGCTTGTCCCAACTCACGAAGACAGTCAGAGACGGTCTCATGTGCTGGGTAACGTGGACTCAGTGAGGACAAGGGCCCTACCTGCACTCAGAAAAACTCTCTGCTCAGCCTTCCATCCAGGAGCTCACACCGAGTGGCTCTTTGCTTAAGCAGGACGTCGATGTGAGGTCCAAGCTGAGCAAAGAGCACAATTCCTCCTTTACCCTGCTAGGCCCCGGAAGAGGTAGAGCCAAATAGGCCTCGCTCAGGGCAGCCCTCCTTCAGGGATCTTGCCACACTTCGAAGCCTACACAGTAAAAGGTACTTATCGAAGTTCTCAGATTTTCGCCATGCTCTCCCTCGGCAGCTCCACTACTGCAGGGACTCATGTTTGCTGTGAACTAGGATAGGTGGCCCTGCTTCGAAAAGCAGTCTTTTCCCCTTTGGAAACCTGGATTGTTGTAGCCCCGGAGGTGTTTGTGATACCCTAGGAAGGCCCAGCTTTAACTCACTGCAGGCACGCCCGGGGAGGAAACGAGTATGTTCCCCAGAGAAACAGGCTGCTTGCAAGTGTCGAGGGGAGCTTCTCAGTTGCCCAGTGTGTCCCGTTTGTTTCCCTTGGCAGCTCCCATCCTGCAGGTCCTTAGGTTGGGTGCGAAGAAGTGTAGGTGGCTCTGCGGACAAGAGCAGCCTTTTCCCTTTGGAAGCTTGGATTCTAGTGTCTCAGGGGCTGCTTGCCAAACCTTGAAGTTGCCCAGGTTCTAGCCTCCGCAGGTACGCCTGCGTAGCAAACGAGCACTTTCCCCCGAGAAACCGGGTTCCTGCCACGCTGGAGGAGAGTTAAGCCCGCAGACCTCGTTCCTCCTGGGAAAGTGCAAGGCCACCCTGAGCCTCAGGGTAGCGCCTAAGTTTCCACCAGGCAAGCTCTGCGTCCCCTGTTTTCCATGAGGTCTCCACCGTTGTTGTGCTTCAATGGAACTCGAGGATAGCTTTCAGGACTCCAAGCACACTGTCCTCCGCACCGTTTCCCATGCTACCACACGGATCCCCCCCACGTCTCCTCTCTGCCTGCTGAGCAACAAGCAGCAGTGTAGGCCCTTCGAAACACTTCTTGCATGCAAAGCCCAAGGCGGCACACTGCTCTCTCTCTTCCTTTGGAAACCTAGGTTGCCGCAGCTTGTCCCAGCTCACGAAGACAGTCAGAGTCGGTCTCATGTGCTGGGTAACGTGGTCTCAGTGAGGACAAGGGCCCTACCTGCACTCAGAAAAACACTCTGCTCAGCCTTCCATCCAGGAGTTCACACCGACTGGCGCGTTGGTTTAGTAGGACCTCGATTTGAGGTCCAAGCTGAGCAAAGAGCACAATTCCTCCTTTACCCTGCTAGGTCCCGGAAGGGGTAGAGCCAACTAGGCCTCGCTCAGGCCAGCCCTCCTTCAGGAATCTTGCCACACTACGAAGCCGTCACAGTAAAAGGTACTTAGCGAAGTTCCCAGGGTTTCGCCATGCTCTCCCTCGGCAGCTCCACTACTGCAGGGACTCATGTTTGCTATGAACTAGGATAGGTGGCCCTGCTTCGAAAAGCAGTCTTTTCCCCTTTGGAAACCTGGATTCTTGTAGCCTCGGAGCTGTTTGCGAAACCCTAGGAAGGCCCAGCTTTTACTCACTGCAGGCACGCCCGGGGAGGAAACGAGTATGTTCCCCCAGAAGAACAGGCTGCTTGCAAGTGTCGAGGGGAGCTTCTCAGGTGCCCAGTGTGTCCCGTTTGTTTCCCTTCGCAGCTCCCATCCTCAGGTACTTTTGCTGGGTTCTAATAAGGGTAGGGGGCTTTGCGGAAAAAGCAGCCTTTTCCCTTTGGAAGTTTGGATTCTAGTGTCTCAGGGGCTGCTTGCCAAACCTTGATGTTGCCCAGCTTCTAGCCTCCGCAGGTACACTTGCGTAGTAAATGAGCACTTTCCCCCGAGAAACCGTGTTCCTGCCACGCTGGAAGAGAGTTAAGCCCGCAGTACTCTTTCATCCTGGGAAAGCGCAAGGCCACCCTGAGCCTCAGGGTAGCGCCTAAGTTTCCACCGGGCAAGCTCTGCGTGCCTCGGTTTCCATGAGGTCTCCACCGTTGTTGTGCTTCAATGGAACGCGAGGATAGCTTTCAGGACTCCAAGCACTCTGGCCATCGCACCGTTTCCCATGCTACCACACGGATCCCCCCCACGTCTCCTCTCTGCCTGCTGAGCAACAAGCAGCAGTGTAGGTTCTTCGGAACACTTCTTCATGCACAGCCCAAGGCGGCACACTGCTCTCTCTCTTCCTTTGGAAACCTAGGTTGCTGCAGCTTGTCCCAGCTCACGAAGACAGTCAGAGCCGGTCTCATGTGCTGGGTAACGTGGACTCAGTGAGGACAAGGGCCTTACCTGCACTCAGAAAAACACTCTGCTCAACCTTCCATCCAGGAGCTCACACCAACTGGCGCGTTGGTTTAGCAGGACGTCGATGTGAGGTGCAAGCTAAGCAAAGAGCACAATTCCTCCTTTACCCTGCTAGGCCCCGGAAGATTTAGAGCCAACTAGGCCTCGCTCAGGCCAGCTCTCCTTCAGGGATCTTGCCGCACTTCGAAGCCTACAGAGTAAAAGGTACTTTGCGAAGTTCTCAGGGTTTCGCCATGCTCTCCCTCGGCAACTCCACTACTGCAGGGACTCATGTTTGCTGTGAACTAGGATAGGTGGCCCTGCTTCGGAAAGCAGTCTTTTCCCCTTTGGAAACCTGGATTCTTGTAGCCTCGGAGCTGTTTGCGAAACCCTAGGAAGGCCCAGCTTTTACTCACTGCAGGCACGCCCGGGGAGGAAACGAGTATGTTCCCCCAGAGAAACAGGCTGCTTGCAAGTGTCGAGGGGAGCTTCTCAGGTGCCCAGTGTGTCCCGTTTGTTTCCCTTCGCAGCTCCCATCCTCAGGTACTTTTGCTGGGTTCTAATAAGGGTAGGGGGCTTTGCGGAAAAAGCAGCCTTTTCCCTTTGGAAGTTTGGATTCTAGTGTCTCAGGGGCTGCTTGCCAAACCTTGATGTTGCCCAGCTTCTAGCCTCCGCAGGTACACTTGCGTAGTAAACGAGCACTTTCCCCCGAGAAACGGTGTTCCTGCCACGCTGGAAGAGAGTTAAGCCCGCAGTACTCTTTCATCCTGGGAAAGCGCAAGGCCACCCTGAGCCTCAGGGTAGTGCCTAAGTTTCCACCGGGCAAGCTCTGCGTGCCTCGGTTTCCATGAGGTCTCCACCGTTGTTGTGCTTCAATGGAACGCGAGGATAGCTTTCAGGACTCCAAGCACTCTGGCCATCGCACCGTTTCCCATGCTACCACACGGATTCCCCCCACGTCTCCTCTCTGCCTGCTGAGCAAAAAGCAGCCGTGTAGGTTCTTCGGAACACTTCTTCATGCACAGCCCAAGGGGGCACACTGCTCTCTCTCTTCCTTTGGAAACCTAGGTTGCCGCAGCTTGTCCCAACTCACGAAGACAGTCAGAGACGGTCTCATGTGCTGGGTAACGTGGACTCAGTGAGGACAAGGGCCCTACCTGCACTCAGAAAAACACTCTGCTCAACCTTCCATCCAGGAGCTCACACCAACTGGCGCGTTGGTTTAGCAGGACGTCGATGTGAGGTCCAAGCTAAGCAAAGAGCACAATTCCTCCTTTACCCTGCTAGGCCCCGGAAGAGGTAGAGCCAAATAGGCCTCGCTCAGGGCAGCCCTCCTTCAGGGATCTTGCCACACTTCGAAGCCTACACAGTAAAAGGTACTTATCGAAGTTCTCAGATTTTCGCCATGCTCTCCCTCGGCAGCTCCACTACTGCAGGGACTCATGTTTGCTGTGAACTAGGATAGGTGGCCCTGCTTCGAAAAGCAGTCTTTTCCCCTTTGGAAACCTGGATTGTTGTAGCCCCGGAGGTGTTTGCGATACCCTAGGAAGGCCCAGCTTTAACTCACTGCAGGCACGCCCGGAGAGGAAACGAGTATGTTCCCCAGAGAAACAGGCTGCTTGCAAGTGTCGAGGGGAGCTTCTCAGGTGCCCAGTGTGTCCCGTTTGTTTCCCTTCGCAGCTCCCATCCTGCAGGTCCTTAGGTTGGGTGCGAAGAAGTGTAGGTGGCTCTGCGGACAAGAGCAGCCTTTTCCCTTTGGAAGCTTGGATTCTAGTGTCTCAGGGGCTGCTTGCCAAACCTTGAAGTTGCCCAGGTTCTAGCCTCCGCAGGTACGCCTGCGTAGCAAACGAGCACTTTCCCCCGAGAAACCGGGTTCCTGCCACGCTGGAGGAGAGTTAAGCCCGCAGACCTCGTTCCTCCTGGGAAAGTGCAAGGCCACCCTGAGCCTCAGGGTAGCGCCTAAGTTTCCACCAGGCAAGCTCTGCGTCCCCTGTTTTCCATGAGGTCTCCACCGTTGTTGTGCTTCAATGGAACTCGAGGATAGCTTTCAGGACTCCAAGCACACTGTCCTCCGCACCGTTTCCCATGCTACCACACGGATCCCCCCCACGTCTCCTCTCTGCCTGCTGAGCAACAAGCAGCAGTGTAGGCCCTTCGAAACACTTCTTGCATGCAAAGCCCAAGGCGGCACACTGCTCTCTCTCTTCCTTTGGAAACCTAGGTTGCCGCAGCTTGTCCCAGCTCACGAAGACAGTCAGAGTCGGTCTCATGTGCTGGGTAACGTGGTCTCAGTGAGGACAAGGGCCCTACCTGCACTCAGAAAAACACTCTGCTCAGCCTTCCATCCAGGAGTTCACACCGACTGGCGCGTTGGTTTAGTAGGACCTCGATTTGAGGTCCAAGCTGAGCAAAGAGCACAATTCCTCCTTTACCCTGCTAGGTCCCGGAAGGGGTAGAGCCAACTAGGCCTCGCTCAGGCCAGCCCTCCTTCAGGATCTTGCCACACTACGAAGCCGTCAGAGTAAAAGGTACTTAGCGAAGTTCCCAGGGTTTCGCCATGCTCTCCCTCGGCAGCTCCACTACTGCAGGGACTCATGTTTGCTATGAACTAGGATAGGTGGCCCTGCTTCGAAAAGCAGTCTTTTCCCCTTTGGAAACCTGGATTCTTGTAGCCTCGGAGCTGTTTGCGAAACCCTAGGAAGGCCCAGCTTTTACTCACTGCAGGCACGCCCGGGGAGGAAACGAGTATGTTCCCCCAGAAGAACAGGCTGCTTGCAAGTGTCGAGGGGAGCTTCTCATGTGCCCAGTGTGTCCCGTTTGTTTCCCTTCGCAGCTCCCATCCTCAGGTACTTTTGCTGGGTTCTAATAAGGGTAGGGGGCTTTGCGGAAAAAGCAGCCTTTTCCCTTTGGAAGTTTGGATTCTAGTGTCTCAGGGGCTGCTTGCCAAACCTTGATGTTGCCCAGCTTCTAGCCTCCGCAGGTACACTTGCGTAGTAAACGAGCACTTTCCCCAGAGAAACCGGGTTCCTGCCACGCTGGAAGAGAGTTAAGCCCGCAGTACTCTTTCATCCTGGGAAAGCGCAAGGCCACCCTGAGCCTCAGGGTAGTGCCTAAGTTTCCACCGGGCAAGCTCTGCGTGCCTCGGTTTCCATGAGGTCTCCACCGTTGTTGTGCTTCAATGGAACGCGAGGATAGCTTTCAGGACTCCAAGCACTCTGGCCATCGCACCGTTTCCCATGCTACCACACGGATTCCCCCCACGTCTCCTCTCTGCCTGCTGAGCAAAAAGCAGCCGTGTAGGTTCTTCGGAACACTTCTTCATGCACAGCCCAAGGGGGCACACTGCTCTCTCTCTTCCTTTGGAAACCTAGGTTGCCGCAGCTTGTCCCAACTCACGAAGACAGTCAGAGACGGTCTCATGTGCTGGGTAACGTGGACTCAGTGAAGACAAGGGCCCTACCTGCACTCAGAAAAACTCTCTGCTCAGCCTTCCATCCAGGAGCTCACACCGAGTGGCTCTTTGCTTAAGCAGGACGTCGATGTGAGGTCCAAGCTGAGCAAAGAGCACAATTCCTCCTTTACCCTGCTAGGCCCCGGAAGAGGTAGAGCCAACTAGGCCTCGCTCAGGGCAGCCCTCCTTCAGGGATCTTGCCACACTTCGAAGCCTACACAGTAAAAGGTACTTATCGAAGTTCTCAGATTTTCGCCATGCTCTCCCTCGGCAGCTCCACTACTGCAGGGACTCATGTTTGCTGTGAACTAGGATAGGTGGCCCTGCTTCGAAAAGCAGTCTTTTCCCCTCTGGAAATCTGGATTCTTGTAGCCTCGGAGCTGTTTGCGAAACCCTAGGAAGGCCCAGCTTTGACTTACTGCAGGCACGCCCGGGGAAGAAACGAGTATGTTCCCCCAGAGAAACAGGCTGCTTGCAAGTGTCGAGGGGAGCTTCTCAGGTGCCCAGTGTGTCCCGTTTGTTTCCCTTCGCAGCTCCCATCCTCAGGTACTTTTGCTGGGTTTTAATAAGGGTAGGGGGCTTTCGGAAAAAGCAGCCTTTTCCCTTTGGAAGTTTGGTTTCTAGTGTCTCAGGGGCTGCTTGCCAAACCTTGATGTTGCCCAGCTTCTAGCCTCCGCAGGTACACTTGCGTAGTAAACGAGCACTTTCCCCCGAGAAACCGTGTTCCTGCCACGCTGGAAGAGAGTTAAGCCCGCAGTACTCTTTCATCCTGGGAAAGCGCAAGGCCACCCTGAGCCTCAGGGTAGCGCCTAAGTTTCCACCGGGCAAGCTCTGCGTGCCTCGGTTTCCATGAGGTCTCCACCGTTGTTGTGCTTCAATGGAACGCGAGGATAGCTTTCAGGACTCCAAGCACTCTGGCCATCGCACCGTTTCCCATGCTACCACACGGATTCCCCCCACGTCTCCTCTCTGCCTGCTGAGCAACAAGCAGCAGTGTAGGTTCTTCGGAACACTTCTTCATGCACAGCCCAAGGGGGCACACTGCTCTCTCTCTTCCTTTGGAAACCTAGGTTGCTGCAGCTTGTCCCAGCTCACGAAGACAGTCACAGCCAGTCTCATGTGCTGGGTAACGTGGACTCAGTGAGGACAAGGGCCTTACCTGCACTCAGAAAAACACTCTGCTCAACCTTCCATCCAGGAGCTCACACCAACTGGCGCGTTGGTTTAGCAGGACGTCGATGTGAGGTCCAAGCTAAGCAAAGAGCACAATTCCTCCTTTACCCTGCTAGGCCCCGGAAGATTTAGAGCCAACTAGGCCTCGCTCAGGCCAGCCCTCCTTCAGGAATCTTGCCGCACTACGAAGCCGTCACAGTAAAAGGTACTTAGCGAAGTTCCCAGGGTTTCGCCATGCTCTCCCTCGGCAGCTCCACTACTGCAGGGACTCATGTTTGCTATGAACTAGGATAGGTGGCCCTGCTTCGAAAAGCAGTCTTTTCCCCTTTGGAAACCTGGATTCTTGTAGCCTCGGAGCTGTTTGCGAAACCCTAGGAAGGCCCAGCTTTTACTCACTGCAGGCACGCCCGGGGAGGAAACGAGTATGTTCCCCCAGAAGAACAGGCTGCTTGCAAGTGTCGAGGGGAGCTTCTCAGGTGCCCAGTGTGTCCCGTTTGTTTCCCTTGGCAGCTCCCATCCTGCAGGTCCTTAGGTTGGGTGCGAAGAAGTGTAGGTGGCTCTGCGGACAAGAGCAGCCTTTTCCCTTTGGAAGCTTGGATTCTAGTGTCTCAGGGGCTGCTTGCCAAACCTTGAAGTTGCCCAGGTTCTAGCCTCCGCAGGTACGCCTGCGTAGCAAACGAGCACTTTCCCCCGAGAAACCGGGTTCCTGCCACGCTGGAGGAGAGTTAAGCCCGCAGACCTCGTTCCTCCTGGGAAAGTGCAAGGCCACCCTGAGCCTCAGGGTAGCGCCTAAGTTTCCACCAGGCAAGCTCTGCGTCCCCTGTTTTCCATGAGGTCTCCACCGTTGTTGTGCTTCAATGGAACTCGAGGATAGCTTTCAGGACTCCAAGCACACTGTCCTCCGCACCGTTTCCCATGCTACCACACGGATCCCCCCCACGTCTCCTCTCTGCCTGCTGAGCAACAAGCAGCAGTGTAGGCCCTTCGAAACACTTCTTGCATGCAAAGCCCAAGGCGGCACACTGCTCTCTCTCTTCCTTTGGAAACCTAGGTTGCCGCAGCTTGTCCCAGCTCACGAAGACAGTCAGAGACGGTCTCATGTGCTGGGTAACGTGGTCTCAGTGAGGACAAGGGCCCTACCTGCACTCAGAAAAACACTCTGCTCAGCCTTCCATCCAGGAGCTCACACCGAGTGGCTCTTTGCTTAAGCAGGACGTCGATGTGAGGTCCAAGCTGAGCAAAGAGCACAATTCCTCCTTTACCCTGCTAGGCCCCGGAAGAGGTAGAGCCAAATAGGCCTCGCTCAGGGCAGCCCTCCTTCAGGGATCTTGCCACACTTCGAAGCCTACACAGTAAAAGGTACTTATCGAAGTTCTCAGATTTTCGCCATGCTCTCCCTCGGCAGCTCCACTACTGCAGGGACTCATGTTTGCTGTGAACTAGGATAGGTGGCCCTGCTTCGAAAAGCAGTCTTTTCCCCTCTGGAAATCTGGATTCTTGTAGCCTCGGAGCTGTTTGCGAAACCCTAGGAAGGCCCAGCTTTGACTTACTGCAGGCACGCCCGGGGAAGAAACGAGTATGTTCCCCCAGAGAAACAGGCTGCTTGCAAGTGTCGAGGGGAGCTTCTCAGGTGCCCAGTGTGTCCCGTTTGTTTCCCTTCGCAGCTCCCATCCTCAGGTACTTTTGCTGGGTTTTAATAAGGGTAGGGGGCTTTCGGAAAAAGCAGCCTTTTCCCTTTGGAAGTTTGGTTTCTAGTGTCTCAGGGGCTGCTTGCCAAACCTTGATGTTGCCCAGCTTCTAGCCTCCGCAGGTACACTTGCGTAGTAAATGAGCACTTTCCCCCGAGAAACCGTGTTCCTGCCACGCTGGAAGAGAGTTAAGCCCGCAGTACTCTTTCATCCTGGGAAAGCGCAAGGCCACCCTGAGCCTCAGGGTAGCGCCTAAGTTTCCACCGGGCAAGCTCTGCGTGCCTCGGTTTCCATGAGGTCTCCACCGTTGTTGTGCTTCAATGGAACGCGAGGATAGCTTTCAGGACTCCAAGCACTCTGGCCATCGCACCGTTTCCCATGCTACCACACGGATTCCCCCCACGTCTCCTCTCTGCCTGCTGAGCAACAAGCAGCAGTGTAGGTTCTTCGGACAACTTCTTCATGCACAGCCCAAGGCGGCACACTGCTCTCTCTCTTCCTTTGGAAACCTAGGTTGCTGCTGCTTGTCCCAGCTCACGAAGACAGTCAGAGCCGGTCTCATGTGCTGGGTAACGTGGACTCAGTGGGGACAAGGGCCTTACCTGCACTCAGAAAAACACTCTGCTCAACCTTCCATCCAGGAGCTCACACCAACTGGCGCGTTGGTTTAGCAGGACGTCGATGTGAGGTCCAAGCTAAGCAAAGAGCACAATTCCTCCTTTACCCTGCTAGGCCCCGGAAGATTTAGAGCCAACTAGGCCTCGCTCAGGCCAGCCCTCCTTCAGGAATCTTGCCGCACTACGAAGCCGTCACAGTAAAAGGTACTTAGCGAAGTTCCCAGGGTTTCGCCATGCTCTCCCTCGGCAGCTCCACTACTGCAGGGACTCATGTTTGCTATGAACTAGGATAGGTGGCCCTGCTTCGAAAAGCAGTCTTTTCCCCTTTGGAAACCTGGATTCTTGTAGCCTCGGAGCTGTTTGCGAAACCCTAGGAAGGCCCAGCTTTTACTCACTGCAGGCACGCCCGGGGAGGAAACGAGTATGTTCCCCCAGAAGAACAGGCTGCTTGCAAGTGTCGAGGGGAGCTTCTCAGGTGCCCAGTGTGTCCCGTTTGTTTCCCTTCGCAGCTCCCATCCTCAGGTACTTTTGCTGGGTTCTAATAAGGGTAGGGGGCTTTGCGGAAAAAGCAGCCTTTTCCCTTTGGAAGTTTGGATTCTAGTGTCTCAGGGGCTGCTTGCCAAACCTTGATGTTGCCCAGGTTCTAGCCTCCGCAGGTACACTTGCGTAGTAAACGAGCACTTTCCCCCGAGAAACGGTGTTCCTGCCACGCTGGAAGAGAGTTAAGCCCGCAGTACTCTTTCATCCTGGGAAAGCGCAAGGCCACCCTGAGCCTCAGGGTAGTGCCTAAGTTTCCACCGGGCAAGCTCTGCGTGCCTCGGTTTCCATGAGGTCTCCACCGTTGTTGTGCTTCAATGGAACGCGAGGATAGCTTTCAGGACTCCAAGCACTCTGGCCATCGCACCGTTTCCCATGCTACCACACGGATTCCCCCCACGTCTCCTCTCTGCCTGCTGAGCAAAAAGCAGCCGTGTAGGTTCTTCGGAACACTGCTTCATGCACAGCCCAAGGGGGCACACTGCTCTCTCTCTTCCTTTGGAAACCTAGGTTGCCGCAGCTTGTCCCAACTCACGAAGACAGTCAGAGACGGTCTCATGTGCTGGGTAACGTGGACTCAGTGAGGACAAGGGCCCTACCTGCACTCAGAAAAACACTCTGCTCAACCTTCCATCCAGGAGCTCACACCAACTGGCGCGTTGGTTTAGCAGGACGTCGATGTGAGGTCCAAGCTAAGCAAAGAGCACAATTCCTCCTTTACCCTGCTAGGCCCCGGAAGAGGTAGAGCCAAATAGGCCTCGCTCAGGGCAGCCCTCCTTCAGGGATCTTGCCACACTTCGAAGCCTACACAGTAAAAGGTACTTATCGAAGTTCTCAGATTTTCGCCATGCTCTCCCTCGGCAGCTCCACTACTGCAGGGACTCATGTTTGCTGTGAACTAGGATAGGTGGCCCTGCTTCGAAAAGCAGTCTTTTCCCCTCTGGAAATCTGGATTCTTGTAGCCTCGGAGCTGTTTGCGAAACCCTAGGAAGGCCCAGCTTTGACTTACTGCAGGCACGCCCGGGGAAGAAACGAGTATGTTCCCCCAGAGAAACAGGCTGCTTGCAAGTGTCGAGGGGAGCTTCTCAGGTGCCCAGTGTGTCCGGTTTGTTTCCCTTCGCAGCTCCCATCCTCAGGTACTTTTGCTGGGTTTTAATAAGGGTAGGGGGCTTTCGGAAAAAGCAGCCTTTTCCCTTTGGAAGTTTGGTTTCTAGTGTCTCAGGGGCTGCTTGCCAAACCTTGATGTTGCCCAGCTTCTAGCCTCCGCAGGTACACTTGCGTAGTAAATGAGCACTTTCCCCCGAGAAACCGTGTTCCTGCCACGCTGGAAGAGAGTTAAGCCCGCAGTACTCTTTCATCCTGGGAAAGCGCAAGGCCACCCTGAGCCTCAGGGTAGCGCCTAAGTTTCCACCGGGCAAGCTCTGCGTGCCTCGGTTTCCATGAGGTCTCCACCGTTGTTGTGCTTCAATGGAACGCGAGGATAGCTTTCAGGACTCCAAGCACTCTGGCCATCGCACCGTTTCCCATGCTACCACACGGATTCCCCCCACGTCTCCTCTCTGCCTGCTGAGCAACAAGCAGCAGTGTAGGTTCTTCGGACAACTTCTTCATGCACAGCCCAAGGCGGCACACTGCTCTCTCTCTTCCTTTGGAAACCTAGGTTGCTGCAGCTTGTCCCAGCTCACGAAGACAGTCAGAGCCGGTCTCATGTGCTGGGTAACGTGGACTCAGTGAGGACAAGGGCCTTACCTGCACTCAGAAAAACACTCTGCTCAACCTTCCATCCAGGAGCTCACACCAACTGGCGCGTTGGTTTAGCAGGACGTCGATGTGAGGTCCAAGCTAAGCAAAGAGCACAATTCCTCCTTTACCCTGCTAGGCCCCGGAAGATTTAGAGCCAACTAGGCCTCGCTCAGGCCAGCCCTCCTTCAGGAATCTTGCCGCACTACGAAGCCGTCACAGTAAAAGGTACTTAGCGAAGTTCCCAGGGTTTCGCCATGCTCTCCCTCGGCAGCTCCACTACTGCAGGGACTCATGTTTGCTATGAACTAGGATAGGTGGCCCTGCTTCGAAAAGCAGTCTTTTCCCCTTTGGAAACCTGGATTCTTGTAGCCTCGGAGCTGTTTGCGAAACCCTAGGAAGGCCCAGCTTTTACTCACTGCAGGCACGCCCGGGGAGGAAACGAGTATGTTCCCCCAGAAGAACAGGCTGCTTGCAAGTGTCGAGGGGAGCTTCTCAGGTGCCCAGTGTGTCCCGTTTGTTTCCCTTCGCAGCTCCCATCCTCAGGTACTTTTGCTGGGTTCTAATAAGGGTAGGGGGCTTTGCGGAAAAAGCAGCCTTTTCCCTTTGGAAGTTTGGATTCTAGTGTCTCAGGGGCTGCTTGCCAAACCTTGATGTTGCCCAGGTTCTAGCCTCCGCAGGTACACTTGCGTAGTAAACGAGCACTTTCCCCCGAGAAACGGTGTTCCTGCCACGCTGGAAGAGAGTTAAGCCCGCAGTACTCTTTCATCCTGGGAAAGCGCAAGGCCACCCTGAGCCTCAGGGTAGTGCCTAAGTTTCCACCGGGCAAGCTCTGCGTGCCTCGGTTTCCATGAGGTCTCCACCGTTGTTGTGCTTCAATGGAACGCGAGGATAGCTTTCAGGACTCCAAGCACTCTGGCCATCGCACCGTTTCCCATGCTACCACACGGATTCCCCCCACGTCTCCTCTCTGCCTGCTGAGCAAAAAGCAGCCGTGTAGGTTCTTCGGAACACTTCTTCATGCACAGCCCAAGGGGGCACACTGCTCTCTCTCTTCCTTTGGAAACCTAGGTTGCCGCAGCTTGTCCCAACTCACGAAGACAGTCAGAGACGGTCTCATGTGCTGGGTAACGTGGACTCAGTGAGGACAAGGGCCCTACCTGCACTCAGAAAAACACTCTGCTCAACCTTCCATCCAGGAGCTCACACCAACTGGCGCGTTGGTTTAGCAGGACGTCGATGTGAGGTCCAAGCTAAGCAAAGAGCACAATTCCTCCTTTACCCTGCTAGGCCCCGGAAGAGGTAGAGCCAAATAGGCCTCGCTCAGGGCAGCCCTCCTTCAGGGATCTTGCCACACTTCGAAGCCTACACAGTAAAAGGTACTTATCGAAGTTCTCAGATTTTCGCCATGCTCTCCCTCGGCAGCTCCACTACTGCAGGGACTCATGTTTGCTGTGAACTAGGATAGGTGGCCCTGCTTCGAAAAGCAGTCTTTTCCCCTTTGGAAACCTGGATTGTTGTAGCCCCGGAGGTGTTTGCGATACCCTAGGAAGGCCCAGCTTTAACTCACTGCAGGCACGCCCGGGGAGGAAACGAGTATGTTCCCCAGAGAAACAGGCTGCTTGCAAGTGTCGAGGGGAGCTTCTCAGGTGCCCAGTGTGTCCCGTTTGTTTCCCTTCGCAGCTCCCATCCTGCAGGTCCTTAGGTTGGGTGCGAAGAAGTGTAGGTGGCTCTGCGGACAAGAGCAGCCTTTTCCCTTTGGAAGCTTGGATTCTAGTGTCTCAGGGGCTGCTTGCCAAACCTTGAAGTTGCCCAGGTTCTAGCCTCCGCAGGTACGCCTGCGTAGCAAACGAGCACTTTCCCCCGAGAAACCGGGTTCCTGCCACGCTGGAGGAGAGTTAAGCCCGCAGACCTCGTTCCTCCTGGGAAAGTGCAAGGCCACCCTGAGCCTCAGGGTAGCGCCTAAGTTTCCACCAGGCAAGCTCTGCGTCCCCTGTTTTCCATGAGGTCTCCACCGTTGTTGTGCTTCAATGGAACTCGAGGATAGCTTTCAGGACTCCAAGCACACTGTCCTCCGCACCGTTTCCCATGCTACCACACGGATCCCCCCCACGTCTCCTCTCTGCCTGCTGAGCAACAAGCAGCAGTGTAGGCCCTTCGAAACACTTCTTGCATGCAAAGCCCAAGGCGGCACACTGCTCTCTCTCTTCCTTTGGAAACCTAGGTTGCCGCAGCTTGTCCCAGCTCACGAAGACAGTCAGAGTCGGTCTCATGTGCTGGGTAACGTGGTCTCAGTGAGGACAAGGGCCCTACCTGCACTCAGAAAAACACTCTGCTCAGCCTTCCATCCAGGAGTTCACACCGACTGGCGCGTTGGTTTAGTAGGACCTCGATTTGAGGTCCAAGCTGAGCAAAGAGCACAATTCCTCCTTTACCCTGCTAGGTCCCGGAAGGGGTAGAGCCAACTAGGCCTCGCTCAGGCCAGCCCTCCTTCAAGATCTTGCCACACTACGAAGCCGTCACAGTAAAAGGTACTTAGCGAAGTTCCCAGGGTTTCGCCATGCTCTCCCTCGGCAGCTCCACTACTGCAGGGACTCATGTTTGCTATGAACTAGGATAGGTGGCCCTGCTTCGAAAAGCAGTCTTTTCCCCTTTGGAAACCTGGATTCTTGTAGCCTCGGAGCTGTTTGCGAAACCCTAGGAAGGCCCAGCTTTTACTCACTGCAGGCACGCCCGGGGAGGAAACGAGTATGTTCCCCCAGAAGAACAGGCTGCTTGCAAGTGTCGAGGGGAGCTTCTCAGGTGCCCAGGGTGTCCCGTTTGTTTCCCTTCGCAGCTCCCATGCTCAGGTACTTTTGCTGGGTTCTAATAAGGGTAGGGGGCTTTGCGGAAAAAGCAGCCTTTTCCCTTTGGAAGTTTGGATTCTAGTGTCTCAGGGGCTGCTTGCCAAACCTTGATGTTGCCCAGGTTCTAGCCTCCGCAGGTACACTTGCGTAGTAAACGAGCACTTTCCCCAGAGAAACCGGGTTCCTGCCACGCTGGAAGAGAGTTAAGCCCGCAGTACTCTTTCATCCTGGGAAAGCGCAAGGCCACCCTGAGCCTCAGGGTAGTGCCTAAGTTTCCACCGGGCAAGCTCTGCGTGCCTCGGTTTCCATGAGGTCTCCACCGTTGTTGTGCTTCAATGGAACGCGAGGATAGCTTTCAGGACTCCAAGCACTCTGGCCATCGCACCGTTTCCCATGCTACCACACGGATTCCCCCCACGTCTCCTCTCTGCCTGCTGAGCAAAAAGCAGCCGTGTAGGTTCTTCGGAACACTTCTTCATGCACAGCCCAAGGGGGCACACTGCTCTCTCTCTTCCTTTGGAAACCTAGGTTGCCGCAGCTTGTCCCAACTCACGAAGACAGTCAGAGACGGTCTCATGTGCTGGGTAACGTGGACTCAGTGAGGACAAGGGCCCTACCTGCACTCAGAAAAACTCTCTGCTCAGCCTTCCATCCAGGAGCTCACACCGAGTGGCTCTTTGCTTAAGCAGGACGTCGATGTGAGGTCCAAGCTGAGCAAAGAGCACAATTCCTCCTTTACCCTGCTAGGCCCCGGAAGAGGTAGAGCCAACTAGGCCTCGCTCAGGGCAGCCCTCCTTCAGGGATCTTGCCACACTTCGAAGCCTACACAGTAAAAGGTACTTATCGAAGTTCTCAGATTTTCGCCATGCTCTCCCTCGGCAGCTCCACTACTGCAGGGACTCATGTTTGCTGTGAACTAGGATAGGTGGCCCTGCTTCGAAAAGCAGTCTTTTCCCCTCTGGAAATCTGGATTCTTGTAGCCTCGTAGCTGTTTGCGAAACCCTAGGAAGGCCCAGCTTTGACTTACTGCAGGCACGCCCGGGGAAGAAACGAGTATGTTCCCCCAGAGAAACAGGCTGCTTGCAAGTGTCGAGGGGAGCTTCTCAGGTGCCCAGTGTGTCCCGTTTGTTTCCCTTGGCAGCTCCCATCCTGCAGGTCCTTAGGTTGGGTGCGAAGAAGTGTAGGTGGCTCTGCGGACAAGAGCAGCCTTTTCCCTTTGGAAGCTTGGATTCTAGTGTCTCAGGGGCTGCTTGCCAAACCTTGAAGTTGCCCAGGTTCTAGCCTCTGCAGGTACGCCTGCGTAGCAAACGAGCACTTTCCCCCGAGAAACCGGGTTCCTGCCACGCTGGAGGAGAGTTAAGCCCGCAGACCTCGTTCCTCCTGGGAAAGTGCAAGGCCACCCTGAGCCTCAGGGTAGCGCCTAAGTTTCCACCAGGCAAGCTCTGCGTCCCCTGTTTTCCATGAGGTCTCCACCGTTGTTGTGCTTCAATGGAACTCGAGGATAGCTTTCAGGACTCCAAGCACACTGTCCTCCGCACCGTTTCCCATGCTACCACACGGATCCCCCCCACGTCTCCTCTCTGCCTGCTGAGCAACAAGCAGCAGTGTAGGCCCTTCGAAACACTTCTTGCATGCAAAGCCCAAGGCGGCACACTGCTCTCTCTCTTCCTTTGGAAACCTAGGTTGCCGCAGCTTGTCCCAGCTCACGAAGACAGTCAGAGACGGTCTCATGTGCTGGGTAACGTGGTCTCAGTGAGGACAAGGGCCCTACCTGCACTCAGAAAAACACTCTGCTCAGCCTTCCATCCAGGAGCTCACACCGAGTGGCTCTTTGCTTAAGCAGGACGTCGATGTGAGGTCCAAGCTGAGCAAAGAGCACAATTCCTCCTTTACCCTGCTAGGCCCCGGAAGAGGTAGAGCCAAATAGGCCTCGCTCAGGGCAGCCCTCCTTCAGGGATCTTGCCACACTTCGAAGCCTACACAGTAAAAGGTACTTATCGAAGTTCTCAGATTTTCGCCATGCTCTCCCTCGGCAGCTCCACTACTGCAGGGACTCATGTTTGCTGTGAACTAGGATAGGTGGCCCTGCTTCGAAAAGCAGTCTTTTCCCCTCTGGAAATCTGGATTCTTGTAGCCTCGGAGCTGTTTGCGAAACCCTAGGAAGGCCCAGCTTTGACTTACTGCAGGCACGCCCGGGGAAGAAACGAGTATGTTCCCCCAGAGAAACAGGCTGCTTGCAAGTGTCGAGGGGAGCTTCTCAGGTGCCCAGTGTGTCCGGTTTGTTTCCCTTCGCAGCTCCCATCCTCAGGTACTTTTGCTGGGTTTTAATAAGGGTAGGGGGCTTTCGGAAAAAGCAGCCTTTTCCCTTTGGAAGTTTGGTTTCTAGTGTCTCAGGGGCTGCTTGCCAAACCTTGATGTTGCCCAGCTTCTAGCCTCCGCAGGTACACTTGCGTAGTAAATGAGCACTTTCCCCCGAGAAACCGTGTTCCTGCCACGCTGGAAGAGAGTTAAGCCCGCAGTACTCTTTCATCCTGGGAAAGCGCAAGGCCACCCTGAGCCTCAGGGTAGCGCCTAAGTTTCCACCGGGCAAGCTCTGCGTGCCTCGGTTTCCATGAGGTCTCCACCGTTGTTGTGCTTCAATGGAACGCGAGGATAGCTTTCAGGACTCCAAGCACTCTGGCCATCGCACCGTTTCCCATGCTACCACACGGATTCCCCCCACGTCTCCTCTCTGCCTGCTGAGCAACAAGCAGCAGTGTAGGTTCTTCGGACAACTTCTTCATGCACAGCCCAAGGCGGCACACTGCTCTCTCTCTTCCTTTGGAAACCTAGGTTGCTGCAGCTTGTCCCAGCTCACGAAGACAGTCAGAGCCGGTCTCATGTGCTGGGTAACGTGGACTCAGTGAGGACAAGGGCCTTACCTGCACTCAGAAAAACACTCTGCTCAACCTTCCATCCAGGAGCTCACACCAACTGGCGCGTTGGTTTAGCAGGACGTCGATGTGAGGTCCAAGCTAAGCAAAGAGCACAATTCCTCCTTTACCCTGCTAGGCCCCGGAAGATTTAGAGCCAACTAGGCCTCGCTCAGGCCAGCCCTCCTTCAGGAATCTTGCCGCACTACGAAGCCGTCACAGTAAAAGGTACTTAGCGAAGTTCCCAGGGTTTCGCCATGCTCTCCCTCGGCAGCTCCACTACTGCAGGGACTCATGTTTGCTATGAACTAGGATAGGTGGCCCTGCTTCGAAAAGCAGTCTTTTCCCCTTTGGAAACCTGGATTCTTGTAGCCTCGGAGCTGTTTGCGAAACCCTAGGAAGGCCCAGCTTTTACTCACTGCAGGCACGCCCGGGGAGGAAACGAGTATGTTCCCCCAGAAGAACAGGCTGCTTGCAAGTGTCGAGGGGAGCTTCTCAGGTGCCCAGTGTGTCCCGTTTGTTTCCCTTCGCAGCTCCCATCCTCAGGTACTTTTGCTGGGTTCTAATAAGGGTAGGGGGCTTTGCGGAAAAAGCAGCCTTTTCCCTTTGGAAGTTTGGATTCTAGTGTCTCAGGGGCTGCTTGCCAAACCTTGATGTTGCCCAGCTTCTAGCCTCCGCAGGTACACTTGCGTAGTAAACGAGCACTTTCCCCCGAGAAACGGTGTTCCTGCCACGCTGGAAGAGAGTTAAGCCCGCAGTACTCTTTCATCCTGGGAAAGCGCAAGGCCACCCTGAGCCTCAGGGTAGTGCCTAAGTTTCCACCGGGCAAGCTCTGCGTGCCTCGGTTTCCATGAGGTCTCCACCGTTGTTGTGCTTCAATGGAACGCGAGGATAGCTTTCAGGACTCCAAGCACTCTGGCCATCGCACCGTTTCCCATGCTACCACACGGATTCCCCCCACGTCTCCTCTCTGCCTGCTGAGCAAAAAGCAGCCGTGTAGGTTCTTCGGAACACTTCTTCATGCACAGCCCAAGGGGGCACACTGCTCTCTCTCTTCCTTTGGAAACCTAGGTTGCCGCAGCTTGTCCCAACTCACGAAGACAGTCAGAGACGGTCTCATGTGCTGGGTAACGTGGACTCAGTGAGGACAAGGGCCCTACCTGCACTCAGAAAAACACTCTGCTCAACCTTCCATCCAGGAGCTCACACCAACTGGCGCGTTGGTTTAGCAGGACGTCGATGTGAGGTCCAAGCTAAGCAAAGAGCACAATTCCTCCTTTACCCTGCTAGGCCCCGGAAGAGGTAGAGCCAAATAGGCCTCGCTCAGGGCAGCCCTCCTTCAGGGATCTTGCCACACTTCGAAGCCTACACAGTAAAAGGTACTTATCGAAGTTCTCAGATTTTCGCCATGCTCTCCCTCGGCAGCTCCACTACTGCAGGGACTCATGTTTGCTGTGAACTAGGATAGGTGGCCCTGCTTCGAAAAGCAGTCTTTTCCCCTTTGGAAACCTGGATTGTTGTAGCCCCGGAGGTGTTTGCGATACCCTAGGAAGGCCCAGCTTTAACTCACTGCAGGCACGCCCGGGGAGGAAACGAGTATGTTCCCCAGAGAAACAGGCTGCTTGCAAGTGTCGAGGGGAGCTTCTCAGGTGCCCAGTGTGTCCCGTTTGTTTCCCTTCGCAGCTCCCATCCTGCAGGTCCTTAGGTTGGGTGCGAAGAAGTGTAGGTGGCTCTGCGGACAAGAGCAGCCTTTTCCCTTTGGAAGCTTGGATTCTAGTGTCTCAGGGGCTGCTTGCCAAACCTTGAAGTTGCCCAGGTTCTAGCCTCCGCAGGTACGCCTGCGTAGCAAACGAGCACTTTCCCCCGAGAAACCGGGTTCCTGCCACGCTGGAGGAGAGTTAAGCCCGCAGACCTCGTTCCTCCTGGGAAAGTGCAAGGCCACCCTGAGCCTCAGGGTAGCGCCTAAGTTTCCACCAGGCAAGCTCTGCGTCCCCTGTTTTCCATGAGGTCTCCACCGTTGTTGTGCTTCAATGGAACTCGAGGATAGCTTTCAGGACTCCAAGCACACTGTCCTCCGCACCGTTTCCCATGCTACCACACGGATCCCCCCCACGTCTCCTCTCTGCCTGCTGAGCAACAAGCAGCAGTGTAGGCCCTTCGAAACACTTCTTGCATGCAAAGCCCAAGGCGGCACACTGCTCTCTCTCTTCCTTTGGAAACCTAGGTTGCCGCAGCTTGTCCCAGCTCACGAAGACAGTCAGAGTCGGTCTCATGTGCTGGGTAACGTGGTCTCAGTGAGGACAAGGGCCCTACCTGCACTCAGAAAAACACTCTGCTCAGCCTTCCATCCAGGAGTTCACACCGACTGGCGCGTTGGTTTAGTAGGACCTCGATTTGAGGTCCAAGCTGAGCAAAGAGCACAATTCCTCCTTTACCCTGCTAGGTCCCGGAAGGGGTAGAGCCAACTAGGCCTCGCTCAGGCCAGCCCTCCTTCAAGATCTTGCCACACTACGAAGCCGTCACAGTAAAAGGTACTTAGCGAAGTTCCCAGGGTTTCGCCATGCTCTCCCTCGGCAGCTCCACTACTGCAGGGACTCATGTTTGCTATGAACTAGGATAGGTGGCCCTGCTTCGAAAAGCAGTCTTTTCCCCTTTGGAAACCTGGATTCTTGTAGCCTCGGAGCTGTTTGCGAAACCCTAGGAAGGCCCAGCTTTTACTCACTGCAGGCACGCCCGGGGAGGAAACGAGTATGTTCCCCCAGAAGAACAGGCTGCTTGCAAGTGTCGAGGGGAGCTTCTCAGGTGCCCAGGGTGTCCCGTTTGTTTCCCTTCGCAGCTCCCATGCTCAGGTACTTTTGCTGGGTTCTAATAAGGGTAGGGGGCTTTGCGGAAAAAGCAGCCTTTTCCCTTTGGAAGTTTGGATTCTAGTGTCTCAGGGGCTGCTTGCCAAATCTTGATGTTGCCCAGGTTCTAGCCTCCGCAGGTACACTTGCGTAGTAAACGAGCACTTTCCCCAGAGAAACCGGGTTCCTGCCACGCTGGAAGAGAGTTAAGCCCGCAGTACTCTTTCATCCTGGGAAAGCGCAAGGCCACCCTGAGCCTCAGGGTAGTGCCTAAGTTTCCACCGGGCAAGCTCTGCGTGCCTCGGTTTCCATGAGGTCTCCACCGTTGTTGTGCTTCAATGGAACGCGAGGATAGCTTTCAGGACTCCAAGCACTCTGGCCATCGCACCGTTTCCCATGCTACCACACGGATTCCCCCCACGTCTCCTCTCTGCCTGCTGAGCAAAAAGCAGCCGTGTAGGTTCTTCGGAACACTTCTTCATGCACAGCCCAAGGGGGCACACTGCTCTCTCTCTTCCTTTGGAAACCTAGGTTGCCGCAGCTTGTCCCAACTCACGAAGACAGTCAGAGACGGTCTCATGTGCTGGGTAACGTGGACTCAGTGAGGACAAGGGCCCTACCTGCACTCAGAAAAACTCTCTGCTCAGCCTTCCATCCAGGAGCTCACACCGAGTGGCTCTTTGCTTAAGCAGGACGTCGATGTGAGGTCCAAGCTGAGCAAAGAGCACAATTCCTTCTTTACCCTGCTAGGCCCCGGAAGAGGTAGAGCCAACTAGGCCTCGCTCAGGGCAGCCCTCCTTCAGGGATCTTGCCACACTTCGAAGCCTACACAGTAAAAGGTACTTATCGAAGTTCTCAGATTTTCGCCATGCTCTCCCTCGGCAGCTCCACTACTGCAGGGACTCATGTTTGCTGTGAACTAGGATAGGTGGCCCTGCTTCGAAAAGCAGTCTTTTCCCCTCTGGAAATCTGGATTCTTGTAGCCTCGGAGCTGTTTGCGAAACCCTAGGAAGGCCCAGCTTTGACTTACTGCAGGCACGCCCGGGGAAGAAACGAGTATGTTCCCCCAGAGAAACAGGCTGCTTGCAAGTGTCGAGGGGAGCTTCTCAGGTGCCCAGTGTGTCCCGTTTGTTTCCCTTCGCAGCTCCCATCCTCAGGTACTTTTGCTGGGTTTTAATAAGGGTAGGGGGCTTTCGGAAAAAGCAGCCTTTTCCCTTTGGAAGTTTGGTTTCTAGTGTCTCAGGGGCTGCTTGCCAAACCTTGATGTTGCCCAGCTTCTAGCCTCCGCAGGTACACTTGCGTAGTAAACGAGCACTTTCCCCCGAGAAAACGTGTTCCTGCCACGCTGGAAGAGAGTTAAGCCCGCAGTACTCTTTCATCCTGGGAAAGCGCAAGGCCACCCTGAGCCTCAGGGTAGCGCCTAAGTTTCCACCGGGCAAGCTCTGCGTGCCTCGGTTTCCATGAGGTCTCCACCGTTGTTGTGCTTCAATGGAACGCGAGGATAGCTTTCAGGACTCCAAGCACTCTGGCCATCGCACCGTTTCCCATGCTACCACACGGATTCCCCCCACGTCTCCTCTCTGCCTGCTGAGCAACAAGCAGCAGTGTAGGTTCTTCGGAACACTTCTTCATGCACAGCCCAAGGGGGCACACTGCTCTCTCTCTTCCTTTGGAAACCTAGGTTGCTGCAGCTTGTCCCAGCTCACGAAGACAGTCAGAGCCAGTCTCATGTGCTGGGTAACGTGGACTCAGTGAGGACAAGGGCCTTACCTGCACTCAGAAAAACACTCTGCTCAACCTTCCATCCAGGAGCTCACACCGAGTGGCTCTTTGCTTAAGCAGGACGTCGATGTGAGGTCCAAGCTGAGCAAAGAGCACAATTCCTCCTTTACCGTGCTAGGCCCCGGAAGAGGTAGAGCCAAATAGGCCTCGCTCAGGGCAGCCCTCCTTCAGGGATCTTGCCACACTTCGAAGCCTACACATAAAAGGTACTTATCGAAGTTCTCAGATTTTCGCCATGCTCTCCCTCGGCAGCTCCACTACTGCAGGGACTCATGTTTGCTGTGAACTAGGATAGCTGGCCCTGCTTCGAAAAGCAGTCTTTTCCCCTTTGGAAACCTGGATTGTTGTAGCCCCGGAGGTGTTTGCGATTCCCTAGGAAGGCCCAGCTTTAACTCACTGCAGGCACGCCCGGGGAGGAAACGAGTATGTTCCCCAGAGAATCAGGCTGCTTGCAAGTGTCGAGGGGAGCTTCTCAGGTGCCCAGTGTGTCCGTTTGTTTCCCTTCGCAGCTCCCATCCTGCAGGTCCTTAGGTTGGGTGCGAAGAAGTGTAGGTGGCTCTGCGGACAAGAGCAGCCTTTTCCCTTTGGAAGCTTGGATTCTAGTGTCTCAGGGGCTGCTTGCCAAACCTTGAAGTTGCCCAGGTTCTAGCCTCCGCAGGTACGCCTGCGTAGCAAACGAGCACTTTCCCCCGAGAAACCGGGTTCCTGCCACGCTGGAGGAGAGTTAAGCCCGCAGACCTCGTTCCTCCTGGGAAAGTGCAAGGCCACCCTGAGCCTCAGGGTAGCGCCTAAGTTTCCACCAGGCAAGCTCTGCGTCCCCTGTTTTCCATGAGGTCTCCACCGTTGTTGTGCTTCAATGGAACGCGAGGATAGCTTTCAGGACTCCAAGCACACTGTCCTCCGCACCGTTTCCCATGCTACCACACGGATCCCCCCACGTCTCCTCTCTGCCTGCTGAGCAACAAGCAGCAGTGTAGGCCCTTCGAAACACTTCTTGCATGCAAAGCCCAAGGCGGCACACTGCTCTCTCTCTTCCTTTGGAAACCTAGGTTGCCGCAGCTTGTCCCAGCTCACGAAGACAGTCAGAGTCGGTCTCATGTGCTGGGTAACGTGGTCTCAGTGAGGACAAGGGCCCTACCTGCACTCAGAAAAACACTCTGCTCAGCCTTCCATCCAGGAGTTCACACCGACTGGCGCGTTGGTTTAGTAGGACCTCGATTTGAGGTCCAAGCTGAGCAAAGAGCACAATTCCTCCTTTACCCTGCTAGGTCCCGGAAGGGGTAGAGCCAACTAGGCCTCGCTCAGGCCAGCCCTCCTTCAGATATCTTGCAACACTACGAAGCCGTCAGAGTAAAAGGTACTTAGCGAAGTTCCCAGGGTTTCGCCATGCTCTCCCTCGGCAGCTCCACTACTGCAGGGACTCATGTTTGCTATGAACTAGGATAGGTGGCCCTGCTTCGAAAAGCAGTCTTTTCCCCTTTGGAAACCTGGATTCTTGTAGCCTCGGAGCTGTTTGCGAAACCCTAGGAAGGCCCAGCTTTTACTCACTGCAGGCACGCCCGGGGAGGAAACGAGTATGTTCCCCCAGAAGAACAGGCTGCTTGCAAGTGTCGAGGGGAGCTTCTCAGGTGCCCAGTGTGTCCCGTTTGTTTCCCTTCGCAGCTCCCATCCTCAGGTACTTTTGCTGGGTTCTAATAAGGGTAGGGGGCTTTGCGGAAAAAGCAGCCTTTTCCCTTTGGAAGTTTGGATTCTAGTGTCTCAGGGGCTGCTTGCCAAACCTTGATGTTGCCCAGCTTCTAGCCTCCGCAGGTACACTTGCGTAGTAAATGAGCACTTTCCCCCGAGAAACCGTGTTCCTGCCACGCTGGAAGAGAGTTAAGCCCGCAGTACTCTTTCATCCTGGGAAAGCGCAAGGCCACCCTGAGCCTCAGGGTAGCGCCTAAGTTTCCACCGGGCAAGCTCTGCGTGCCTCGGTTTCCATGAGGTCTCCACCGTTGTTGTGCTTCAATGGAACGCGAGGATAGCTTTCAGGACTCCAAGCACTCTGGCCATCGCACCGTTTCCCATGCTACCACACGGATTCCCCCCACGTCTCCTCTCTGCCTGCTGAGCAACAAGCAGCAGTGTAGGTTCTTCGGACAACTTCTTCATGCACAGCCCAAGGCGGCACACTGCTCTCTCTCTTCCTTTGGAAACCTAGGTTGCTGCAGCTTGTCCCAGCTCACGAAGACAGTCAGAGCCGGTCTCATGTGCTGGGTAACGTGGACTCAGTGAGGACAAGGGCCTTACCTGCACTCAGAAAAACACTCTGCTCAACCTTCCATCCAGGAGCTCACACCAACTGGCGCGTTGGTTTAGCAGGACGTCGATGTGAGGTCCAAGCTAAGCAAAGAGCACAATTCCTCCTTTACCCTGCTAGGCCCCGGAAGATTTAGAGCCAACTAGGCCTCGCTCAGGCCAGCCCTCCTTCAGGAATCTTGCCGCACTACGAAGCCGTCACAGTAAAAGGTACTTAGCGAAGTTCCCAGGGTTTCGCCATGCTCTCCCTCGGCAGCTCCACTACTGCAGGGACTCATGTTTGCTATGAACTAGGATAGGTGGCCCTGCTTCGAAAAGCAGTCTTTTCCCCTTTGGAAACCTGGATTCTTGTAGCCTCGGAGCTGTTTGCGAAACCCTAGGAAGGCCCAGCTTTTACTCACTGCAGGCACGCCCGGGGAGGAAACGAGTATGTTCCCCCAGAAGAACAGGCTGCTTGCAAGTGTCGAGGGGAGCTTCTCAGGTGCCCAGTGTGTCCCGTTTGTTTCCCTTCGCAGCTCCCATCCTCAGGTACTTTTGCTGGGTTCTAATAAGGGTAGGGGGCTTTGCGGAAAAAGCAGCCTTTTCCCTTTGGAAGTTTGGATTCTAGTGTCTCAGGGGCTGCTTGCCAAACCTTGATGTTGCCCAGGTTCTAGCCTCCGCAGGTACACTTGCGTAGTAAACGAGCACTTTCCCCCGAGAAACGGTGTTCCTGCCACGCTGGAAGAGAGTTAAGCCCGCAGTACTCTTTCATCCTGGGAAAGCGCAAGGCCACCCTGAGCCTCAGGGTAGTGCCTAAGTTTCCACCGGGCAAGCTCTGCGTGCCTCGGTTTCCATGAGGTCTCCACCGTTGTTGTGCTTCAATGGAACGCGAGGATAGCTTTCAGGACTCCAAGCACTCTGGCCATCGCACCGTTTCCCATGCTACCACACGGATTCCCCCCACGTCTCCTCTCTGCCTGCTGAGCAAAAAGCAGCCGTGTAGGTTCTTCGGAACACTTCTTCATGCACAGCCCAAGGGGGCACACTGCTCTCTCTCTTCCTTTGGAAACCTAGGTTGCCGCAGCTTGTCCCAACTCACGAAGACAGTCAGAGACGGTCTCATGTGCTGGGTAACGTGGACTCAGTGAGGACAAGGGCCCTACCTGCACTCAGAAAAACACTCTGCTCAACCTTCCATCCAGGAGCTCACACCAACTGGCGCGTTGGTTTAGCAGGACGTCGATGTGAGGTCCAAGCTAAGCAAAGAGCACAATTCCTCCTTTACCCTGCTAGGCCCCGGAAGAGGTAGAGCCAAATAGGCCTCGCTCAGGGCAGCCCTCCTTCAGGGATCTTGCCACACTTCGAAGCCTACACAGTAAAAGGTACTTATCGAAGTTCTCAGATTTTCGCCATTCTCTCCCTCGGCAGCTCCACTACTGCAGGGACTCATGTTTGCTGTGAACTAGGATAGGTGGCCCTGCTTCGAAAAGCAGTCTTTTCCCCTTTGGAAACCTGGATTGTTGTAGCCCCGGAGGTGTTTGCGATACCCTAGGAAGGCCCAGCTTTAACTCACTGCAGGCACGCCCGGGGAGGAAACGAGTATGTTCCCCAGAGAAACAGGCTGCTTGCAAGTGTCGAGGGGAGCTTCTCAGGTGCCCAGTGTGTCCCGTTTGTTTCCCTTCGCAGCTCCCATCCTGCAGGTCCTTAGGTTGGGTGCGAAGAAGTGTAGGTGGCTCTGCGGACAAGAGCAGCCTTTTCCCTTTGGAAGCTTGGATTCTAGTGTCTCAGGGGCTGCTTGCCAAACCTTGAAGTTGCCCAGGTTCTAGCCTCCGCAGGTACGCCTGCGTAGCAAACGAGCACTTTCCCCCGAGAAACCGGGTTCCTGCCACGCTGGAGGAGAGTTAAGCCCGCAGACCTCGTTCCTCCTGGGAAAGTGCAAGGCCACCCTGAGCCTCAGGGTAGCGCCTAAGTTTCCACCAGGCAAGCTCTGCGTCCCCTGTTTTCCATGAGGTCTCCACCGTTGTTGTGCTTCAATGGAACTCGAGGATAGCTTTCAGGACTCCAAGCACACTGTCCTCCGCACCGTTTCCCATGCTACCACACGGATCCCCCCCACGTCTCCTCTCTGCCTGCTGAGCAACAAGCAGCAGTGTAGGCCCTTCGAAACACTTCTTGCATGCAAAGCCCAAGGCGGCACACTGCTCTCTCTCTTCCTTTGGAAACCTAGGTTGCCGCAGCTTGTCCCAGCTCACGAAGACAGTCAGAGTCGGTCTCATGTGCTGGGTAACGTGGTCTCAGTGAGGACAAGGGCCCTACCTGCACTCAGAAAAACACTCTGCTCAGCCTTCCATCCAGGAGTTCACACCGACTGGCGCGTTGGTTTAGTAGGACCTCGATTTGAGGTCCAAGCTGAGCAAAGAGCACAATTCCTCCTTTACCCTGCTAGGTCCCGGAAGGGGTAGAGCCAACTAGGCCTCGCTCAGGCCAGCCCTCCTTCAAGATCTTGCCACACTACGAAGCCGTCACAGTAAAAGGTACTTAGCGAAGTTCCCAGGGTTTCGCCATGCTCTCCCTCGGCAGCTCCACTACTGCAGGGACTCATGTTTGCTATGAACTAGGATAGGTGGCCCTGCTTCGAAAAGCAGTCTTTTCCCCTTTGGAAACCTGGATTCTTGTAGCCTCGGAGCTGTTTGCGAAACCCTAGGAAGGCCCAGCTTTTACTCACTGCAGGCACGCCCGGGGAGGAAACGAGTATGTTCCCCCAGAAGAACAGGCTGCTTGCAAGTGTCGAGGGGAGCTTCTCAGGTGCCCAGGGTGTCCCGTTTGTTTCCCTTCGCAGCTCCCATGCTCAGGTACTTTTGCTGGGTTCTAATAAGGGTAGGGGGCTTTGCGGAAAAAGCAGCCTTTTCCCTTTGGAAGTTTGGATTCTAGTGTCTCAGGGGCTGCTTGCCAAATCTTGATGTTTCCCAGGTTCTAGCCTCCGCAGGTACACTTGCGTAGTAAACGAGCACTTTCCCCAGAGAAACCGGGTTCCTGCCACGCTGGAAGAGAGTTAAGCCCGCAGTACTCTTTCATCCTGGGAAAGCGCAAGGCCACCCTGAGCCTCAGGGTAGTGCCTAAGTTTCCACCGGGCAAGATCTGCGTGCCTCGGTTTCCATGAGGTCTCCACCGTTGTTGTGCTTCAATGGAACGCGAGGATAGCTTTCAGGACTCCAAGCACTCTGGCCATCGCACCGTTTCCCATGCTACCACACGGATTCCCCCCACGTCTCCTCTCTGCCTGCTGAGCAAAAAGCAGCCGTGTAGGTTCTTCGGAACACTTCTTCATGCACAGCCCAAGGGGGCACACTGCTCTCTCTCTTCCTTTGGAAACCTAGGTTGCCGCAGCTTGTCCCAACTCACGAAGACAGTCAGAGACGGTCTCATGTGCTGGGTAACGTGGACTCAGTGAGGACAAGGGCCCTACCTGCACTCAGAAAAACTCTCTGCTCAGCCTTCCATCCAGGAGCTCACACCGAGTGGCTCTTTGCTTAAGCAGGACGTCGATGTGAGGTCCAAGCTGAGCAAAGAGCACAATTCCTTCTTTACCCTGCTAGGCCCCGGAAGAGGTAGAGCCAACTAGGCCTCGCTCAGGGCAGCCCTCCTTCAGGGATCTTGCCACACTTCGAAGCCTACACAGTAAAAGGTACTTATCGAAGTTCTCAGATTTTCGCCATGCTCTCCCTCGGCAGCTCCACTACTGCAGGGACTCATGTTTGCTGTGAACTAGGATAGGTGGCCCTGCTTCGAAAAGCAGTCTTTTCCCCTCTGGAAATCTGGATTCTTGTAGCCTCGGAGCTGTTTGCGAAACCCTAGGAAGGCCCAGCTTTGACTTACTGCAGGCACGCCCGGGGAAGAAACGAGTATGTTCCCCCAGAGAAACAGGCTGCTTGCAAGTGTCGAGGGGAGCTTCTCAGGTGCCCAGTGTGTCCCGTTTGTTTCCCTTCGCAGCTCCCATCCTCAGGTACTTTTGCTGGGTTTTAATAAGGGTAGGGGGCTTTCGGAAAAAGCAGCCTTTTCCCTTTGGAAGTTTGGTTTCTAGTGTCTCAGGGGCTGCTTGCCAAACCTTGATGTTGCCCAGCTTCTAGCCTCCGCAGGTACACTTGCGTAGTAAATGAGCACTTTCCCCCGAGAAACCGTGTTCCTGCCACGCTGGAAGAGAGTTAAGCCCGCAGTACTCTTTCATCCTGGGAAAGCGCAAGGCCACCCTGAGCCTCAGGGTAGCGCCTAAGTTTCCACCGGGCAAGCTCTGCGTGCCTCGGTTTCCATGAGGTCTCCACCGTTGTTGTGCTTCAATGGAACGCGAGGATAGCTTTCAGGACTCCAAGCACTCTGGCCATCGCACCGTTTCCCATGCTACCACACGGATTCCCCCCACGTCTCCTCTCTGCCTGCTGAGCAACAAGCAGCAGTGTAGGTTCTTCGGAACACTTCTTCATGCACAGCCCAAGGGGGCACACTGCTCTCTCTCTTCCTTTGGAAACCTAGGTTGCTGCAGCTTGTCCCAGCTCACGAAGACAGTCAGAGCCAGTCTCATGTGCTGGGTAACGTGGACTCAGTGAGGACAAGGGCCTTACCTGCACTCAGAAAAACACTCTGCTCAACCTTCCATACAGGAGCTCACACCGAGTGGCTCTTTGCTTAAGCAGGACGTCGATGTGAGGTCCAAGCTGAGCAAAGAGCACAATTCCTCCTTTACCGTGCTAGGCCCCGGAAGAGGTAGAGCCAAATAGGCCTCGCTCAGGGCAGCCCTCCTTCAGGGATCTTGCCACACTTCGAAGCCTACACAGTAAAAGGTACTTATCGAAGTTCTCAGATTTTCGCCATGCTCTCCCTCGGCAGCTCCACTACTGCAGGGACTCATGTTTGCTGTGAACTAGGATAGCTGGCCCTGCTTCGAAAAGCAGTCTTTTCCCCTTTGGAAACCTGGATTGTTGTAGCCCCGGAGGTGTTTGCGATTCCCTAGGAAGGCCCAGCTTTAACTCACTGCAGGCACGCCCGGGGAGGAAACGAGTATGTTCCCCAGAGAATCAGGCTGCTTGCAAGTGTCGAGGGGAGCTTCTCAGGTGCCCAGTGTGTCCGTTTGTTTCCCTTCGCAGCTCCCATCCTGCAGGTCCTTAGGTTGGGTGCGAAGAAGTGTAGGTGGCTCTGCGGACAAGAGCAGCCTTTTCCCTTTGGAAGCTTGGATTCTAGTGTCTCAGGGGCTGCTTGCCAAACCTTGAAGTTGCCCAGGTTCTAGCCTCCGCAGGTACGCCTGCGTAGCAAACGAGCACTTTCCCCCGAGAAACCGGGTTCCTGCCACGCTGGAGGAGAGTTAAGCCCGCAGACCTCGTTCCTCCTGGGAAAGTGCAAGGCCACCCTGAGCCTCAGGGTAGCGCCTAAGTTTCCACCAGGCAAGCTCTGCGTCCCCTGTTTTCCATGAGGTCTCCACCGTTGTTGTGCTTCAATGGAACGCGAGGATAGCTTTCAGGACTCCAAGCACACTGTCCTCCGCACCGTTTCCCATGCTACCACACGGATCCCCCCACGTCTCCTCTCTGCCTGCTGAGCAACAAGCAGCAGTGTAGGCCCTTCGAAACACTTCTTGCATGCAAAGCCCAAGGCGGCACACTGCTCTCTCTCTTCCTTTGGAAACCTAGGTTGCCGCAGCTTGTCCCAGCTCACGAAGACAGTCAGAGTCGGTCTCATGTGCTGGGTAACGTGGTCTCAGTGAGGACAAGGGCCCTACCTGCACTCAGAAAAACACTCTGCTCAGCCTTCCATCCAGGAGTTCACACCGACTGGCGCGTTGGTTTAGTAGGACCTCGATTTGAGGTCCAAGCTGAGTAAAGAGCACAATTCCTCCTTTACCCTGCTAGGTCCCGGAAGGGGTAGAGCCAACTAGGCCTCGCTCAGGCCAGCCCTCCTTCAGGAATCTTGCCACACTACGAAGCCGTCACAGTAAAAGGTACTTAGCGAAGTTCTCAGGGTTTCGCCATGCTCTCCCTCGGCAGCTCCACTACTGCAGGGACTCATGTTTGCTATGAACTAAGATAGGTGGCCCTGCTTCGAAAAGCAGTCATTTCCCCTTTGGAAACCTGGATTCTTGTAGCCTCGGAGGTGTTTGCGAAACCCTAGGAAGGCCCAGCTTTTACTCACTGCAGGCACGCCCGGGGAGGAAACGAGTATGTTCCCCCAGAAGAACAGGCTGCTTGCAAGTGTCGAGGGGAGCTTCTCAGGTGCCCAGTGTGTCCCGTTTGTTTCCCTTCGCAGCTCCCATCCTCAGGTACTTTTGCTGGGTTCTAATAAGGGTAGGGGGCTTTGCGGAAAAAGCAGCCTTTTCCCTTTGGAAGTTTGGATTCTAGTGTCTCAGGGGCTGCTTGCCAAACCTTGATGTTGCCCAGCTTCTAGCCTCCGCAGGTACACTTGCGTAGTAAACGAGCACTTTCCCCCGAGAAACGGTGTTCCTGCCACGCTGGAAGAGAGTTAAGCCCGCAGTACTCTTTCATCCTGGGAAAGCGCAAGGCCACCCTGAGCCTCAGGGTAGTGCCTAAGTTTCCACCGGGCAAGCTCTGCGTGCCTCGGTTTCCATGAGGTCTCCACCGTTGTTGTGCTTCAATGGAACGCGAGGATAGCTTTCAGGACTCCAAGCACTCTGGCCATCGCACCGTTTCCCATGCTACCACACGGATTCCCCCCACGTCTCCTCTCTGCCTGCTGAGCAAAAAGCAGCCTTGTAGGTTCTTCGGAACACTGCTTCATGCACAGCCCAAGGGGGCACACTGCTCTCTCTCTTCCTTTGGAAACCTAGGTTGCCGCAGCTTGTCCCAACTCACGAAGACAGTCAGAGACGGTCTCATGTGCTGGGTAACGTGGACTCAGTGAGGACAAGGGCCCTACCTGCACTCAGAAAAACTCTCTGCTCAGCCTTCCATCCAGGAGCTCACACCGAGTGGCTCTTTGCTTAAGCAGGACGTCGATGTGAGGTCCAAGCTGAGCAAAGAGCACAATTCCTCCTTTACCCTGCTAGGCCCCGGAAGAGGTAGAGCCAAATAGGCCTCGCTCAGGGCAGCCCTCCTTCAGGGATCTTGCCACACTTCGAAGCCTACACAGTAAAAGGTATTTATCGAAGTTCTCAGATTTTCGCCATGCTCTCCCTCGGCAGCTCCACTACTGCAGGGACTCATGTTTGCTGTGAACTAGGATAGGTGGCCCTGCTTCGAAAAGCAGTCTTTTCCCCTTTGGAAACCTGGATTGTTGTAGCCCCGGAGGTGTTTGCGATACCCTAGGAAGGCCCAGCTTTAACTCACTGCAGGCACGCCCGGGGAGGAAACGAGTATGTTCCCCAGAGAAACAGGCTGCTTGCAAGTGTCGAGGGGAGCTTCTCAGTTGCCCAGTGTGTCCCGTTTGTTTCCCTTGGCAGCTCCCATCCTGCAGGTCCTTAGGTTGGGTGCGAAGAAGTGTAGGTGGCTCTGCGGACAAGAGCAGCCTTTTCCCTTTGGAAGCTTGGATTCTAGTGTCTCAGGGGCTGCTTGCCAAACCTTGAAGTTGCCCAGGTTCTAGCCTCCGCAGGTACGCCTGCGTAGCAAACGAGCACTTTCCCCCGAGAAACCGGGTTCCTGCCACGCTGGAGGAGAGTTAAGCCCGCAGACCTCGTTCCTCCTGGGAAAGTGCAAGGCCACCCTGAGCCTCAGGGTAGCGCCTAAGTTTCCACCAGGCAAGCTCTGCGTCCCCTGTTTTCCATGAGGTCTCCACCGTTGTTGTGCTTCAATGGAACTCGAGGATAGCTTTCAGGACTCCAAGCACACTGTCCTCCGCACCGTTTCCCATGCTACCACACGGATCCCCCCCACGTCTCCTCTCTGCCTGCTGAGCAACAAGCAGCAGTGTAGGCCCTTCGAAACACTTCTTGCATGCAAAGCCCAAGGCGGCACACTGCTCTCTCTCTTCCTTTGGAAACCTAGGTTGCCGCAGCTTGTCCCAGCTCACGAAGACAGTCAGAGTCGGTCTCATGTGCTGGGTAACGTGGTCTCAGTGAGGACAAGGGCCCTACCTGCACTCAGAAAAACACTCTGCTCAGCCTTCCATCCAGGAGTTCACACCGACTGGCGCGTTGGTTTAGTAGGACCTCGATTTGAGGTCCAAGCTGAGCAAAGAGCACAATTCCTCCTTTACCCTGCTAGGTCCCGGAAGGGGTAGAGCCAACTAGGCCTCGCTCAGGCCAGCCCTCCTTCAGATATCTTGCAACACTACGAAGCCGTCAGAGTAAAAGGTACTTAGCGAAGTTCCCAGGGTTTCGCCATGCTCTCCCTCGGCAGCTCCACTACTGCAGGGACTCATGTTTGCTATGAACTAGGATAGGTGGCCCTGCTTCGAAAAGCAGTCTTTTCCCCTTTGGAAACCTGGATTCTTGTAGCCTCGGAGCTGTTTGCGAAACCCTAGGAAGGCCCAGCTTTTACTCACTGCAGGCACGCCCGGGGAGGAAACGAGTATGTTCCCCCAGAAGAACAGGCTGCTTGCAAGTGTCGAGGGGAGCTTCTCAGGTGCCAAGTGTGTCCCGTTTGTTTCCCTTCGCAGCTCCCATCCTCAGGTACTTTTGCTGGGTTCTAATAAGGGTAGGGGGCTTTGCGGAAAAAGCAGCCTTTTCCCTTTGGAAGTTTGGATTCTAGTGTCTCAGGGGCTGCTTGCCAAACCTTGATGTTGCCCAGCTTCTAGCCTCCGCAGGTACACTTGCGTAGTAAATGAGCACTTTCCCCCGAGAAACCGTGTTCCTGCCACGCTGGAAGAGAGTTAAGCCCGCAGTACTCTTTCATCCTGGGAAAGCGCAAGGCCACCCTGAGCCTCAGGGTAGCGCCTAAGTTTCCACCGGGCAAGCTCTGCGTGCCTCGGTTTCCATGAGGTCTCCACCGTTGTTGTGCTTCAATGGAACGCGAGGATAGCTTTCAGGACTCCAAGCACTCTGGCCATCGCACCGTTTCCCATGCTACCACACGGATCCCCCCCACGTCACCTCTCTGCCTGCTGAGCAACAAGCAGCAGTGTAGGTTCTTCGGAACACTTCTTCATGCACAGCCCAAGGCGGCACACTGCTCTCTCTCTTCCTTTGGAAACCTAGGTTGCTGCAGCTTGTCCCAGCTCACGAAGACAGTCAGAGCCGGTCTCATGTGCTGGGTAACGTGGACTCAGTGAGGACAAGGGCCTTACCTGCACTCAGAAAAACACTCTGCTCAACCTTCCATCCAGGAGCTCACACCAACTGGCGCGTTGGTTTAGCAGGACGTCGATGTGAGGTGCAAGCTAAGCAAAGAGCACAATTCCTCCTTTACCCTGCTAGGCCCCGGAAGATTTAGAGCCAACTAGGCCTCGCTCAGGCCAGCTCTCCTTCAGGGATCTTGCCGCACTTCGAAGCCTACAGAGTAAAAGGTACTTTGCGAAGTTCTCAGGGTTTCGCCATGCTCTCCCTCGGCAACTCCACTACTGCAGGGACTCATGTTTGCTGTGAACTAGGATAGGAGGCCCTGCTTCGGAAAGCAGTCTTTTCCCCTTTGGAAACCTGGATTCTTGTAGCCTCGGAGCTGTTTGCGAAACCCTAGGAAGGCCCAGCTTTTACTCACTGCAGGCACGCCCGGGGAGGAAACGAGTATGTTCCCCCAGAGAAACAGGCTGCTTGCAAGTGTCGAGGGGAGCTTCTCAGGTGCCCAGTGTGTCCCGTTTGTTTCCCTTCGCAGCTCCCATCCTCAGGTACTTTTGCTGGGTTCTAATAAGGGTAGGGGGCTTTGCGGAAAAAGCAGCCTTTTCCCTTTGGAAGTTTGGATTCTAGTGTCTCAGGGGCTGCTTGCCAAACCTTGATGTTGCCCAGCTTCTAGCCTCCGCAGGTACACTTGCGTAGTAAACGAGCACTTTCCCCCGAGAAACGGTGTTCCTGCCACGCTGGAAGAGAGTTAAGCCCGCAGTACTCTTTCATCCTGGGAAAGCGCAAGGCCACCCTGAGCCTCAGGGTAGTGCCTAAGTTTCCACCGGGCAAGCTCTGCGTGCCTCGGTTTCCATGAGGTCTCCACCGTTGTTGTGCTTCAATGGAACGCGAGGATAGCTTTCAGGACTCCAAGCACTCTGGCCATCGCACCGTTTCCCATGCTACCACACGGATTCCCCCCACGTCTCCTCTCTGCCTGCTGAGCAAAAAGCAGCCGTGTAGGTTCTTCGGAACACTTCTTCATGCACAGCCCAAGGGGGCACACTGCTCTCTCTCTTCCTTTGGAAACCTAGGTTGCCGCAGCTTGTCCCAACTCACGAAGACAGTCAGAGACGGTCTCATGTGCTGGGTAACGTGGACTCAGTGAGGACAAGGGCCCTACCTGCACTCAGAAAAACACTCTGCTCAACCTTCCATCCAGGAGCTCACACCAACTGGCGCGTTGGTTTAGCAGGACGTCGATGTGAGGTCCAAGCTAAGCAAAGAGCACAATTCCTCCTTTACCCTGCTAGGCCCCGGAAGAGGTAGAGCCAAATAGGCCTCGCTCAGGGCAGCCCTCCTTCAGGGATCTTGCCACACTTCGAAGCCTACACAGTAAAAGGTACTTATCGAAGTTCTCAGATTTTCGCCATGCTCTCCCTCGGCAGCTCCACTACTGCAGGGACTCATGTTTGCTGTGAACTAGGATAGGTGGCCCTGCTTCGAAAAGCAGTCTTTTCCCCTTTGGAAACCTGGATTGTTGTAGCCCCGGAGGTGTTTGCGATACCCTAGGAAGGCCCAGCTTTAACTCACTGCAGGCACGCCCGGAGAGGAAACGAGTATGTTCCCCAGAGAAACAGGCTGCTTGCAAGTGTCGAGGGGAGCTTCTCAGGTGCCCAGTGTGTCCCGTTTGTTTCCCTTCGCAGCTCCCATCCTGCAGGTCCTTAGGTTGGGTGCGAAGAAGTGTAGGTGGCTCTGCGGACAAGAGCAGCCTTTTCCCTTTGGAAGCTTGGATTCTAGTGTCTCAGGGGCTGCTTGCCAAACCTTGAAGTTGCCCAGGTTCTAGCCTCCGCAGGTACGCCTGCGTAGCAAACGAGCACTTTCCCCCGAGAAACCGGGTTCCTGCCACGCTGGAGGAGAGTTAAGCCCGCAGACCTCGTTCCTCCTGGGAAAGTGCAAGGCCACCCTGAGCCTCAGGGTAGCGCCTAAGTTTCCACCAGGCAAGCTCTGCGTCCCCTGTTTTCCATGAGGTCTCCACCGTTGTTGTGCTTCAATGGAACGCGAGGATAGCTTTCAGGACTCCAAGCACACTGTCCTCCGCACCGTTTCCCATGCTACCACACGGATCCCCCCACGTCTCCTCTCTGCCTGCTGAGCAACAAGCAGCAGTGTAGGCCCTTCGAAACACTTCTTGCATGCAAAGCCCAAGGCGGCACACTGCTCTCTCTCTTCCTTTGGAAACCTAGGTTGCCGCAGCTTGTCCCAGCTCACGAAGACAGTCAGAGTCGGTCTCATGTGCTGGGTAACGTGGTCTCAGTGAGGACAAGGGCCCTACCTGCACTCAGAAAAACACTCTGCTCAGCCTTCCATCCAGGAGTTCACACCGACTGGCGCGTTGGTTTAGTAGGACCTCGATTTGAGGTCCAAGCTGAGTAAAGAGCACAATTCCTCCTTTACCCTGCTAGGTCCCGGAAGGGGTAGAGCCAACTAGGCCTCGCTCAGGCCAGCCCTCCTTCAGGAATCTTGCCACACTACGAAGCCGTCACAGTAAAAGGTACTTAGCGAAGTTCTCAGGGTTTCGCCATGCTCTCCCTCGGCAGCTCCACTACTGCAGGGACTCATGTTTGCTATGAACTAAGATAGGTGGCCCTGCTTCGAAAAGCAGTCATTTCCCCTTTGGAAACCTGGATTCTTGTAGCCTCGGAGGTGTTTGCGAAACCCTAGGAAGGCCCAGCTTTTACTCACTGCAGGCACGCCCGGGGAGGAAACGAGTATGTTCCCCCAGAAGAACAGGCTGCTTGCAAGTGTCGAGGGGAGCTTCTCAGGTGCCCAGTGTGTCCCGTTTGTTTCCCTTCGCAGCTCCCATCCTCAGGTACTTTTGCTGGGTTCTAATAAGGGTAGGGGGCTTTGCGGAAAAAGCAGCCTTTTCCCTTTGGAAGTTTGGATTCTAGTGTCTCAGGGGCTGCTTGCCAAACCTTGATGTTGCCCAGCTTCTAGCCTCCGCAGGTACACTTGCGTAGTAAACGAGCACTTTCCCCCGAGAAACGGTGTTCCTGCCACGCTGGAAGAGAGTTAAGCCCGCAGTACTCTTTCATCCTGGGAAAGCGCAAGGCCACCCTGAGCCTCAGGGTAGTGCCTAAGTTTCCACCGGGCAAGCTCTGCGTGCCTCGGTTTCCATGAGGTCTCCACCGTTGTTGTGCTTCAATGGAACGCGAGGATAGCTTTCAGGACTCCAAGCACTCTGGCCATCGCACCGTTTCCCATGCTACCACACGGATTCCCCCCACGTCTCCTCTCTGCCTGCTGAGCAAAAAGCAGCCGTGTAGGTTCTTCGGAACACTTCTTCATGCACAGCCCAAGGGGGCACACTGCTCTCTCTCTTCCTTTGGAAACCTAGGTTGCCGCAGCTTGTCCCAACTCACGAAGACAGTCAGAGACGGTCTCATGTGCTGGGTAACGTGGACTCAGTGAGGACAAGGGCCCTACCTGCACTCAGAAAAACACTCTGCTCAACCTTCCATCCAGGAGCTCACACCAACTGGCGCGTTGGTTTAGCAGGACGTCGATGTGAGGTCCAAGCTAAGCAAAGAGCACAATTCCTCCTTTACCCTGCTAGGCCCCGGAAGAGGTAGAGCCAAATAGGCCTCGCTCAGGGCAGCCCTCCTTCAGGGATCTTGCCACACTTCGAAGCCTACACAGTAAAAGGTACTTATCGAAGTTCTCAGATTTTCGCCATGCTCTCCCTCGGCAGCTCCACTACTGCAGGGACTCATGTTTGCTGTGAACTAGGATAGGTGGCCCTGCTTCGAAAAGCAGTCTTTTCCCCTTTGGAAACCTGGATTGTTGTAGCCCCGGAGGTGTTTGCGATACCCTAGGAAGGCCCAGCTTTAACTCACTGCAGGCACGCCCGGAGAGGAAACGAGTATGTTCCCCAGAGAAACAGGCTGCTTGCAAGTGTCGAGGGGAGCTTCTCAGGTGCCCAGTGTGTCCCGTTTGTTTCCCTTCGCAGCTCCCATCCTGCAGGTCCTTAGGTTGGGTGCGAAGAAGTGTAGGTGGCTCTGCGGACAAGAGCAGCCTTTTCCCTTTGGAAGCTTGGATTCTAGTGTCTCAGGGGCTGCTTGCCAAACCTTGAAGTTGCCCAGGTTCTAGCCTCCGCAGGTACGCCTGCGTAGCAAACGAGCACTTTCCCCCGAGAAACCGGGTTCCTGCCACGCTGGAGGAGAGTTAAGCCCGCAGACCTCGTTCCTCCTGGGAAAGTGCAAGGCCACCCTGAGCCTCAGGGTAGCGCCTAAGTTTCCACCAGGCAAGCTCTGCGTCCCCTGTTTTCCATGAGGTCTCCACCGTTGTTGTGCTTCAATGGAACTCGAGGATAGCTTTCAGGACTCCAAGCACACTGTCCTCCGCACCGTTTCCCATGCTACCACACGGATCCCCCCCACGTCTCCTCTCTGCCTGCTGAGCAACAAGCAGCAGTGTAGGCCCTTCGAAACACTTCTTGCATGCAAAGCCCAAGGCGGCACACTGCTCTCTCTCTTCCTTTGGAAACCTAGGTTGCCGCAGCTTGTCCCAGCTCACGAAGACAGTCAGAGTCGGTCTCATGTGCTGGGTAACGTGGTCTCAGTGAGGACAAGGGCCCTACCTGCACTCAGAAAAACACTCTGCTCAGCCTTCCATCCAGGAGTTCACACCGACTGGCGCGTTGGTTTAGTAGGACCTCGATTTGAGGTCCAAGCTGAGCAAAGAGCACAATTCCTCCTTTACCCTGCTAGGTCCCGGAAGGGGTAGAGCCAACTAGGCCTCGCTCAGGCCAGCCCTCCTTCAGGATCTTGCCACACTACGAAGCCGTCAGAGTAAAAGGTACTTAGCGAAGTTCCCAGGGTTTCGCCATGCTCTCCCTCGGCAGCTCCACTACTGCAGGGACTCATGTTTGCTATGAACTAGGATAGGTGGCCCTGCTTCGAAAAGCAGTCTTTTCCCCTTTGGAAACCTGGATTCTTGTAGCCTCGGAGCTGTTTGCGAAACCCTAGGAAGGCCCAGCTTTTACTCACTGCAGGCACGCCCGGGGAGGAAACGAGTATGTTCCCCCAGAAGAACAGGCTGCTTGCAAGTGTCGAGGGGAGCTTCTCAGGTGCCCAGTGTGTCCCGTTTGTTTCCCTTCGCAGCTCCCATCCTCAGGTACTTTTGCTGGGTTCTAATAAGGGTAGGGGGCTTTGCGGAAAAAGCAGCCTTTTCCCTTTGGAAGTTTGGATTCTAGTGTCTCAGGGGCTGCTTGCCAAACCTTGATGTTGCCCAGCTTCTAGCCTCCGCAGGTACACTTGCGTAGTAAACGAGCACTTTCCCCAGAGAAACCGGGTTCCTGCCACGCTGGAAGAGAGTTAAGCCCGCAGTACTCTTTCATCCTGGGAAAGCGCAAGGCCACCCTGAGCCTCAGGGTAGTGCCTAAGTTTCCACCGGGCAAGCTCTGCGTGCCTCGGTTTCCATGAGGTCTCCACCGTTGTTGTGCTTCAATGGAACGCGAGGATAGCTTTCAGGACTCCAAGCACTCTGGCCATCGCACCGTTTCCCATGCTACCACACGGATTCCCCCCACGTCTCCTCTCTGCCTGCTGAGCAAAAAGCAGCCGTGTAGGTTCTTCGGAACACTTCTTCATGCACAGCCCAAGGGGGCACACTGCTCTCTCTCTTCCTTTGGAAACCTAGGTTGCCGCAGCTTGTCCCAACTCACGAAGACAGTCAGAGACGGTCTCATGTGCTGCGTAACGTGGACTCAGTGAAGACAAGGGCCCTACCTGCACTCAGAAAAACTCTCTGCTCAGCCTTCCATCCAGGAGCTCACACCGAGTGGCTCTTTGCTTAAGCAGGACGTCGATGTGAGGTCCAAGCTGAGCAAAGAGCACAATTCCTCCTTTACCCTGCTAGGCCCCGGAAGAGGTAGAGCCAACTAGGCCTCGCTCAGGGCAGCCCTCCTTCAGGGATCTTGCCACACTTCGAAGCCTACACAGTAAAAGGTACTTATCGAAGTTCTCAGATTTTCGCCATGCTCTCCCTCGGCAGCTCCACTACTGCAGGGACTCATGTTTGCTGTGAACTAGGATAGGTGGCCCTGCTTCGAAAAGCAGTCTTTTCCCCTCTGGAAATCTGGATTCTTGTAGCCTCGGAGCTGTTTGCGAAACCCTAGGAAGGCCCAGCTTTGACTTACTGCAGGCACGCCCGGGGAAGAAACGAGTATGTTCCCCCAGAGAAACAGGCTGCTTGCAAGTGTCGAGGGGAGCTTCTCAGGTGCCCAGTGTGTCCCGTTTGTTTCCCTTCGCAGCTCCCATCCTCAGGTACTTTTGCTGGGTTTTAATAAGGGTAGGGGGCTTTCGGAAAAAGCATCCTTTTCCCTTTGGAAGTTTGGTTTCTAGTGTCTCAGGGGCTGCTTGCCAAACCTTGATGTTGCCCAGCTTCTAGCCTCCGCAGGTACACTTGCGTAGTAAACGAGCACTTTCCCCCGAGAAACCGTGTTCCTGCCACGCTGGAAGAGAGTTAAGCCCGCAGTACTCTTTCATCCTGGGAAAGCGCAAGGCCACCCTGAGCCTCAGGGTAGCGCCTAAGTTTCCACCGGGCAAGCTCTGCGTGCCTCGGTTTCCATGAGGTCTCCACCGTTGTTGTGCTTCAATGGAACGCGAGGATAGCTTTCAGGACTCCAAGCACTCTGGCCATCGCACCGTTTCCCATGCTACCACACGGATTCCCCCCACGTCTCCTCTCTGCCTGCTGAGCAACAAGCAGCAGTGTAGGTTCTTCGGAACACTTCTTCATGCACAGCCCAAGGGGGCACACTGCTCTCTCTCTTCCTTTGGAAACCTAGGTTGCTGCAGCTTGTCCCAGCTCACGAAGACAGTCACAGCCAGTCTCATGTGCTGGGTAACGTGGACTCAGTGAGGACAAGGGCCTTACCTGCACTCAGAAAAACACTCTGCTCAACCTTCCATCCAGGAGCTCACACCAACTGGCGCGTTGGTTTAGCAGGACGTCGATGTGAGGTCCAAGCTAAGCAAAGAGCACAATTCCTCCTTTACCCTGCTAGGCCCCGGAAGATTTAGAGCCAACTAGGCCTCGCTCAGGCCAGCCCTCCTTCAGGAATCTTGCCGCACTACGAAGCCGTCACAGTAAAAGGTACTTAGCGAAGTTCCCAGGGTTTCGCCATGCTCTCCCTCGGCAGCTCCACTACTGCAGGGACTCATGTTTGCTATGAACTAGGATAGGTGGCCCTGCTTCGAAAAGCAGTCTTTTCCCCTTTGGAAACCTGGATTCTTGTAGCCTCGGAGCTGTTTGCGAAACCCTAGGAAGGCCCAGCTTTTACTCACTGCAGGCACGCCCGGGGAGGAAACGAGTATGTTCCCCCAGAAGAACAGGCTGCTTGCAAGTGTCGAGGGGAGCTTCTCAGGTGCCCAGTGTGTCCCGTTTGTTTCCCTTGGCAGCTCCCATCCTGCAGGTCCTTAGGTTGGGTGCGAAGAAGTGTAGGTGGCTCTGCGGACAAGAGCAGCCTTTTCCCTTTGGAAGCTTGGATTCTAGTGTCTCAGGGGCTGCTTGCCAAACCTTGAAGTTGCCCAGGTTCTAGCCTCCGCAGGTACGCCTGCGTAGCAAACGAGCACTTTCCCCCGAGAAACCGGGTTCCTGCCACGCTGGAGGAGAGTTAAGCCCGCAGACCTCGTTCCTCCTGGGAAAGTGCAAGGCCACCCTGAGCCTCAGGGTAGCGCCTAAGTTTCCACCAGGCAAGCTCTGCGTCCCCTGTTTTCCATGAGGTCTCCACCGTTGTTGTGCTTCAATGGAACTCGAGGATAGCTTTCAGGACTCCAAGCACACTGTCCTCCGCACCATTTCCCATGCTACCACACGGATCCCCCCCACGTCTCCTCTCTGCCTGCTGAGCAACAAGCAGCAGTGTAGGCCCTTCGAAACACTTCTTGCATGCAAAGCCCAAGGCGGCACACTGCTCTCTCTCTTCCTTTGGAAACCTAGGTTGCCGCAGCTTGTCCCAGCTCACGAAGACAGTCAGAGACGGTCTCATGTGCTGGGTAACGTGGTCTCAGTGAGGACAAGGGCCCTACCTGCACTCAGAAAAACACTCTGCTCAGCCTTCCATCCAGGAGCTCACACCGAGTGGCTCTTTGCTTAAGCAGGACGTCGATGTGAGGTCCAAGCTGAGCAAAGAGCACAATTCCTCCTTTACCCTGCTAGGCCCCGGAAGAGGTAGAGCCAAATAGGCCTCGCTCAGGGCAGCCCTCCTTCAGGGATCTTGCCACACTTCGAAGCCTACACAGTAAAAGGTACTTATCGAAGTTCTCAGATTTTCGCCATGCTCTCCCTCGGCAGCTCCACTACTGCAGGGACTCATGTTTGCTGTGAACTAGGATAGGTGGCCCTGCTTCGAAAAGCAGTCTTTTCCCCTCTGGAAATCTGGATTCTTGTAGCCTCGGAGCTGTTTGCGAAACCCTAGGAAGGCCCAGCTTTGACTTACTGCAGGCACGCCCGGGGAAGAAACGAGTATGTTCCCCCAGAGAAACAGGCTGCTTGCAAGTGTCGAGGGGAGCTTCTCAGGTGCCCAGTGTGTCCCGTTTGTTTCCCTTCGCAGCTCCCATCCTCAGGTACTTTTGCTGGGTTTTAATAAGGGTAGGGGGCTTTCGGAAAAAGCAGCCTTTTCCCTTTGGAAGTTTGGTTTCTAGTGTCTCAGGGGCTGCTTGCCAAACCTTGATGTTGCCCAGCTTCTAGCCTCCGCAGGTACACTTGCGTAGTAAATGAGCACTTTCCCCCGAGAAACCGTGTTCCTGCCACGCTGGAAGAGAGTTAAGCCCGCAGTACTCTTTCATCCTGGGAAAGCGCAAGGCCACCCTGAGCCTCAGGGTAGCGCCTAAGTTTCCACCGGGCAAGCTCTGCGTGCCTCGGTTTCCATGAGGTCTCCACCGTTGTTGTGCTTCAATGGAACGCGAGGATAGCTTTCAGGACTCCAAGCACTCTGGCCATCGCACCGTTTCCCATGCTACCACACGGATTCCCCCCACGTCTCCTCTCTGCCTGCTGAGCAACAAGCAGCAGTGTAGGTTCTTCGGACAACTTCTTCATGCACAGCCCAAGGCGGCACACTGCTCTCTCTCTTCCTTTGGAAACCTAGGTTGCTGCAGCTTGTCCCAGCTCACGAAGACAGTCAGAGCCGGTCTCATGTGCTGGGTAACGTGGACTCAGTGAGGACAAGGGCCTTACCTGCACTCAGAAAAACACTCTGCTCAACCTTCCATCCAGGAGCTCACACCAACTGGCGCGTTGGTTTAGCAGGACGTCGATGTGAGGTCCAAGCTAAGCAAAGAGCACAATTCCTCCTTTACCCTGCTAGGCCCCGGAAGATTTAGAGCCAACTAGGCCTCGCTCAGGCCAGCCCTCCTTCAGGAATCTTGCCGCACTACGAAGCCGTCACAGTAAAAGGTACTTAGCGAAGTTCCCAGGGTTTCGCCATGCTCTCCCTCGGCAGCTCCACTACTGCAGGGACTCATGTTTGCTATGAACTAGGATAGGTGGCCCTGCTTCGAAAAGCAGTCTTTTCCCCTTTGGAAACCTGGATTCTTGTAGCCTCGGAGCTGTTTGCGAAACCCTAGGAAGGCCCAGCTTTTACTCACTGCAGGCACGCCCGGGGAGGAAACGAGTATGTTCCCCCAGAAGAACAGGCTGCTTGCAAGTGTCGAGGGGAGCTTCTCAGGTGCCCAGTGTGTCCCGTTTGTTTCCCTTCGCAGCTCCCATCCTCAGGTACTTTTGCTGGGTTCTAATAAGGGTAGGGGGCTTTGCGGAAAAAGCAGCCTTTTCCCTTTGGAAGTTTGGATTCTAGTGTCTCAGGGGCTGCTTGCCAAACCTTGATGTTGCCCAGCTTCTAGCCTCCGCAGGTACACTTGCGTAGTAAACGAGCACTTTCCCCCGAGAAACGGTGTTCCTGCCACGCTGGAAGAGAGTTAAGCCCGCAGTACTCTTTCATCCTGGGAAAGCGCAAGGCCACCCTGAGCCTCAGGGTAGTGCCTAAGTTTCCACCGGGCAAGCTCTGCGTGCCTCGGTTTCCATGAGGTCTCCACCGTTGTTGTGCTTCAATGGAACGCGAGGATAGCTTTCAGGACTCCAAGCACTCTGGCCATCGCACCGTTTCCCATGCTACCACACGGATTCCCCCCACGTCTCCTCTCTGCCTGCTGAGCAAAAAGCAGCCGTGTAGGTTCTTCGGAACACTTCTTCATGCACAGCCCAAGGGGGCACACTGCTCTCTCTCTTCCTTTGGAAACCTAGGTTGCCGCAGCTTGTCCCAACTCACGAAGACAGTCAGAGACGGTCTCATGTGCTGGGTAACGTGGACTCAGTGAGGACAAGGGCCCTACCTGCACTCAGAAAAACACTCTGCTCAACCTTCCATCCAGGAGCTCACACCAACTGGCGCGTTGGTTTAGCAGGACGTCGATGTGAGGTCCAAGCTAAGCAAAGAGCACAATTCCTCCTTTACCCTGCTAGGCCCCGGAAGAGGTAGAGCCAAATAGGCCTCGCTCAGGGCAGCCCTCCTTCAGGGATCTTGCCACACTTCGAAGCCTACACAGTAAAAGGTACTTATCGAAGTTCTCAGATTTTCGCCATGCTCTCCCTCGGCAGCTCCACTACTGCAGGGACTCATGTTTGCTGTGAACTAGGATAGGTGGCCCTGCTTCGAAAAGCAGTCTTTTCCCCTCTGGAAATCTGGATTCTTGTAGCCTCGGAGCTGTTTGCGAAACCCTAGGAAGGCCCAGCTTTGACTTACTGCAGGCACGCCCGGGGAAGAAACGAGTATGTTCCCCCAGAGAAACAGGCTGCTTGCAAGTGTCGAGGGGAGCTTCTCAGGTGCCCAGTGTGTCCGGTTTGTTTCCCTTCGCAGCTCCCATCCTCAGGTACTTTTGCTGGGTTTTAATAAGGGTAGGGGGCTTTCGGAAAAAGCAGCCTTTTCCCTTTGGAAGTTTGGTTTCTAGTGTCTCAGGGGCTGCTTGCCAAACCTTGATGTTGCCCAGCTTCTAGCCTCCGCAGGTACACTTGCGTAGTAAATGAGCACTTTCCCCCGAGAAACCGTGTTCCTGCCACGCTGGAAGAGAGTTAAGCCCGCAGTACTCTTTCATCCTGGGAAAGCGCAAGGCCACCCTGAGCCTCAGGGTAGCGCCTAAGTTTCCACCGGGCAAGCTCTGCGTGCCTCGGTTTCCATGAGGTCTCCACCGTTGTTGTGCTTCAATGGAACGCGAGGATAGCTTTCAGGACTCCAAGCACTCTGGCCATCGCACCGTTTCCCATGCTACCACACGGATTCCCCCCACGTCTCCTCTCTGCCTGCTGAGCAACAAGCAGCAGTGTAGGTTCTTCGGACAACTTCTTCATGCACAGCCCAAGGCGGCACACTGCTCTCTCTCTTCCTTTGGAAACCTAGGTTGCTGCAGCTTGTCCCAGCTCACGAAGACAGTCAGAGCCGGTCTCATGTGCTGGGTAACGTGGACTCAGTGAGGACAAGGGCCTTACCTGCACTCAGAAAAACACTCTGCTCAACCTTCCATCCAGGAGCTCACACCAACTGGCGCGTTGGTTTAGCAGGACGTCGATGTGAGGTCCAAGCTAAGCAAAGAGCACAATTCCTCCTTTACCCTGCTAGGCCCCGGAAGATTTAGAGCCAACTAGGCCTCGCTCAGGCCAGCCCTCCTTCAGGAATCTTGCCGCACTACGAAGCCGTCACAGTAAAAGGTACTTAGCGAAGTTCCCAGGGTTTCGCCATGCTCTCCCTCGGCAGCTCCACTACTGCAGGGACTCATGTTTGCTATGAACTAGGATAGGTGGCCCTGCTTCGAAAAGCAGTCTTTTCCCCTTTGGAAACCTGGATTCTTGTAGCCTCGGAGCTGTTTGCGAAACCCTAGGAAGGCCCAGCTTTTACTCACTGCAGGCACGCCCGGGGAGGAAACGAGTATGTTCCCCCAGAAGAACAGGCTGCTTGCAAGTGTCGAGGGGAGCTTCTCAGGTGCCCAGTGTGTCCCGTTTGTTTCCCTTCGCAGCTCCCATCCTCAGGTACTTTTGCTGGGTTCTAATAAGGGTAGGGGGCTTTGCGGAAAAAGCAGCCTTTTCCCTTTGGAAGTTTGGATTCTAGTGTCTCAGGGGCTGCTTGCCAAACCTTGATGTTGCCCAGGTTCTAGCCTCCGCAGGTACACTTGCGTAGTAAACGAGCACTTTCCCCCGAGAAACGGTGTTCCTGCCACGCTGGAAGAGAGTTAAGCCCGCAGTACTCTTTCATCCTGGGAAAGCGCAAGGCCACCCTGAGCCTCAGGGTAGTGCCTAAGTTTCCACCGGGCAAGCTCTGCGTGCCTCGGTTTCCATGAGGTCTCCACCGTTGTTGTGCTTCAATGGAACGCGAGGATAGCTTTCAGGACTCCAAGCACTCTGGCCATCGCACCGTTTCCCATGCTACCACACGGATTCCCCCCACGTCTCCTCTCTGCCTGCTGAGCAAAAAGCAGCCGTGTAGGTTCTTCGGAACACTTCTTCATGCACAGCCCAAGGGGGCACACTGCTCTCTCTCTTCCTTTGGAAACCTAGGTTGCCGCAGCTTGTCCCAACTCACGAAGACAGTCAGAGACGGTCTCATGTGCTGGGTAACGTGGACTCAGTGAGGACAAGGGCCCTACCTGCACTCAGAAAAACACTCTGCTCAACCTTCCATCCAGGAGCTCACACCAACTGGCGCGTTGGTTTAGCAGGACGTCGATGTGAGGTCCAAGCTAAGCAAAGAGCACAATTCCTCCTTTACCCTGCTAGGCCCCGGAAGAGGTAGAGCCAAATAGGCCTCGCTCAGGGCAGCCCTCCTTCAGGGATCTTGCCACACTTCGAAGCCTACACAGTAAAAGGTACTTATCGAAGTTCTCAGATTTTCGCCATGCTCTCCCTCGGCAGCTCCACTACTGCAGGGACTCATGTTTGCTGTGAACTAGGATAGGTGGCCCTGCTTCGAAAAGCAGTCTTTTCCCCTTTGGAAACCTGGATTGTTGTAGCCCCGGAGGTGTTTGCGATACCCTAGGAAGGCCCAGCTTTAACTCACTGCAGGCACGCCCGGGGAGGAAACGAGTATGTTCCCCAGAGAAACAGGCTGCTTGCAAGTGTCGAGGGGAGCTTCTCAGGTGCCCAGTGTGTCCCGTTTGTTTCCCTTGGCAGCTCCCATCCTGCAGGTCCTTAGGTTGGGTGCGAAGAAGTGTAGGTGGCTCTGCGGACAAGAGCAGCCTTTTCCCTTTGGAAGCTTGGATTCTAGTGTCTCAGGGGCTGCTTGCCAAACCTTGAAGTTGCCCAGGTTCTAGCCTCCGCAGGTACGCCTGTGTAGCAAACGAGCACTTTCCCCCGAGAAACCGGGTTCCTGCCACGCTGGAGGAGAGTTAAGCCCGCAGACCTCGTTCCTCCTGGGAAAGTGCAAGGCCACCCTGAGCCTCAGGGTAGCGCCTAAGTTTCCACCAGGCAAGCTCTGCGTCCCCTGTTTTCCATGAGGTCTCCACCGTTGTTGTGCTTCAATGGAACGCGAGGATAGCTTTCAGGACTCCAAGCACACTGTCCTCCGCACCGTTTCCCATGCTACCACACGGATCCCCCCCACGTCTCCTCTCTGCCTGCTGAGCAACAAGCAGCAGTGTAGGCCCTTCGAAACACTTCTTGCATGCAAAGCCCAAGGCGGCACACTGCTCTCTCTCTTCCTTTGGAAACCTAGGTTGCCGCAGCTTGTCCCAGCTCACGAAGACAGTCAGAGACGGTCTCATGTGCTGGGTAACGTGGTCTCAGTGAGGACAAGGGCCCTACCTGCACTCAGAAAAACACTCTGCTCAGCCTTCCATCCAGGAGCTCACACCGAGTGGCTCTTTGCTTAAGCAGGACGTCGATGTGAGGTCCAAGCTGAGCAAAGAGCACAATTCCTCCTTTACCCTGCTAGGCCCCGGAAGAGGTAGAGCCAAATAGGCCTCGCTCAGGGCAGCCCTCCTTCAGGGATCTTGCCACACTTCGAAGCCTACACAGTAAAAGGTACTTATCGAAGTTCTCAGATTTTCGCCATGCTCTCCCTCGGCAGCTCCACTACTGCAGGGACTCATGTTTGCTGTGAACTAGGATAGGTGGCCCTGCTTCGAAAAGCAGTCTTTTCCCCTCTGGAAATCTGGATTCTTGTAGCCTCGGAGCTGTTTGCGAAACCCTAGGAAGGCCCAGCTTTGACTTACTGCAGGCACGCCCGGGGAAGAAACGAGTATGTTCCCCCAGAAGAACAGGCTGCTTGCAAGTGTCGAGGGGAGCTTCTCAGGTGCCCAGTGTGTCCGGTTTGTTTCCCTTCGCAGCTCCCATCCTCAGGTACTTTTGCTGGGTTTTAATAAGGGTAGGGGGCTTTCGGAAAAAGCAGCCTTTTCCCTTTGGAAGTTTGGTTTCTAGTGTCTCAGGGGCTGCTTGCCAAACCTTGATGTTGCCCAGCTTCTAGCCTCCGCAGGTACACTTGCGTAGTAAATGAGCACTTTCCCCCGAGAAACCGTGTTCCTGCCACGCTGGAAGAGAGTTAAGCCCGCAGTACTCTTTCATCCTGGGAAAGCGCAAGGCCACCCTGAGCCTCAGGGTAGCGCCTAAGTTTCCACCGGGCAAGCTCTGCGTGCCTCGGTTTCCATGAGGTCTCCACCGTTGTTGTGCTTCAATGGAACGCGAGGATAGCTTTCAGGACTCCAAGCACTCTGGCCATCGCACCGTTTCCCATGCTACCACACGGATTCCCCCCACGTCTCCTCTCTGCCTGCTGAGCAACAAGCAGCAGTGTAGGTTCTTCGGACAACTTCTTCATGCACAGCCCAAGGCGGCACACTGCTCTCTCTCTTCCTTTGGAAACCTAGGTTGCTGCAGCTTGTCCCAGCTCACGAAGACAGTCAGAGCCGGTCTCATGTGCTGGGTAACGTGGACTCAGTGAGGACAAGGGCCTTACCTGCACTCAGAAAAACACTCTGCTCAACCTTCCATCCAGGAGCTCACACCAACTGGCGCGTTGGTTTAGCAGGACGTCGATGTGAGGTCCAAGCTAAGCAAAGAGCACAATTCCTCCTTTACCCTGCTAGGCCCCGGAAGATTTAGAGCCAACTAGGCCTCGCTCAGGCCAGCCCTCCTTCAGGAATCTTGCCGCACTACGAAGCCGTCACAGTAAAAGGTACTTAGCGAAGTTCCCAGGGTTTCGCCATGCTCTCCCTCGGCAGCTCCACTACTGCAGGGACTCATGTTTGCTATGAACTAGGATAGGTGGCCCTGCTTCGAAAAGCAGTCTTTTCCCCTTTGGAAACCTGGATTCTTGTAGCCTCGGAGCTGTTTGCGAAACCCTAGGAAGGCCCAGCTTTTACTCACTGCAGGCACGCCCGGGGAGGAAACGAGTATGTTCCCCCAGAAGAACAGGCTGCTTGCAAGTGTCGAGGGGAGCTTCTCAGGTGCCCAGTGTGTCCCGTTTGTTTCCCTTCGCAGCTCCCATCCTCAGGTACTTTTGCTGGGTTCTAATAAGGGTAGGGGGCTTTGCGGAAAAAGCAGCCTTTTCCCTTTGGAAGTTTGGATTCTAGTGTCTCAGGGGCTGCTTGCCAAACCTTGATGTTGCCCAGGTTCTAGCCTCCGCAGGTACACTTGCGTAGTAAACGAGCACTTTCCCCCGAGAAACGGTGTTCCTGCCACGCTGGAAGAGAGTTAAGCCCGCAGTACTCTTTCATCCTGGGAAAGCGCAAGGCCACCCTGAGCCTCAGGGTAGTGCCTAAGTTTCCACCGGGCAAGCTCTGCGTGCCTCGGTTTCCATGAGGTCTCCACCGTTGTTGTGCTTCAATGGAACGCGAGGATAGCTTTCAGGACTCCAAGCACTCTGGCCATCGCACCGTTTCCCATGCTACCACACGGATTCCCCCCACGTCTCCTCTCTGCCTGCTGAGCAACAAGCAGCAGTGTAGGTTCTTCGGACAACTTCTTCATGCACAGCCCAAGGCGGCACACTGCTCTCTCTCTTCCTTTGGAAACCTAGGTTGCTGCAGCTTGTCCCAGCTCACGAAGACAGTCAGAGCCGGTCTCATGTGCTGGGTAACGTGGACTCAGTGAGGACAAGGGCCTTACCTGCACTCAGAAAAACACTCTGCTCAACCTTCCATCCAGGAGCTCACACCAACTGGCGCGTTGGTTTAGCAGGACGTCGATGTGAGGTCCAAGCTAAGCAAAGAGCACAATTCCTCCTTTACCCTGCTAGGCCCCGGAAGATTTAGAGCCAACTAGGCCTCGCTCACGCCAGCCCTCCTTCAGGAATCTTGCCGCACTACGAAGCCGTCACAGTAAAAGGTACTTAGCGAAGTTCCCAGGGTTTCGCCATGCTCTCCCTCGGCAGCTCCACTACTGCAGGGACTCATGTTTGCTATGAACTAGGATAGGTGGCCCTGCTTCGAAAAGCAGTCTTTTCCCCTTTGGAAACCTGGATTCTTGTAGCCTCGGAGCTGTTTGCGAAACCCTAGGAAGGCCCAGCTTTTACTCACTGCAGGCACGCCCGGGGAGGAAACGAGTATGTTCCCCCAGAAGAACAGGCTGCTTGCAAGTGTCGAGGGGAGCTTCTCAGGTGCCCAGTGTGTCCCGTTTGTTTCCCTTCGCAGCTCCCATCCTCAGGTACTTTTGCTGGGTTCTAATAAGGGTAGGGGGCTTTGCGGAAAAAGCAGCCTTTTCCCTTTGGAAGTTTGGATTCTAGTGTCTCAGGGGCTGCTTGCCAAACCTTGATGTTGCCCAGGTTCTAGCCTCCGCAGGTACACTTGCGTAGTAAACGAGCACTTTCCCCCGAGAAACGGTGTTCCTGCCACGCTGGAAGAGAGTTAAGCCCGCAGTACTCTTTCATCCTGGGAAAGCGCAAGGCCACCCTGAGCCTCAGGGTAGTGCCTAAGTTTCCACCGGGCAAGCTCTGCGTGCCTCGGTTTCCATGAGGTCTCCACCGTTGTTGTGCTTCAATGGAACGCGAGGATAGCTTTCAGGACTCCAAGCACTCTGGCCATCGCACCGTTTCCCATGCTACCACACGGATTCCCCCCACGTCTCCTCTCTGCCTGCTGAGCAAAAAGCAGCCGTGTAGGTTCTTCGGAACACTTCTTCATGCACAGCCCAAGGGGGCACACTGCTCTCTCTCTTCCTTTGGAAACCTAGGTTGCCGCAGCTTGTCCCAACTCACGAAGACAGTCAGAGACGGTCTCATGTGCTGGGTAACGTGGACTCAGTGAGGACAAGGGCCCTACCTGCACTCAGAAAACCTCTCTGCTCAGCCTTCCATCCAGGAGCTCACACCGAGTGGCTCTTTGCTTAAGCAGGACGTCGATGTGAGGTCCAAGCTGAGCAAAGAGCACAATTCCTCCTTTACCCTGCTAGGCCCCGGAAGAGGTAGAGCCAAATAGGCCTCGCTCAGGGCAGCCCTCCTTCAGGGATCTTGCCACACTTCGAAGCCTACACAGTAAAAGGTACTTATCGAAGTTCTCAGATTTTCGCCATGCTCTCCCTCGGCAGCTCCACTACTGCAGGGACTCATGTTTGCTGTGAACTAGGATAGGTGGCCCTGCTTCGAAAAGCAGTCTTTTCCCCTTTGGAAACCTGGATTGTTGTAGCCCCGGAGGTGTTTGTGATACCCTAGGAAGGCCCAGCTTTAACTCACTGCAGGCACGCCCGGGGAGGAAACGAGTATGTTCCCCAGAGAAACAGGCTGCTTGCAAGTGTCGAGGGGAGCTTCTCAGGTGCCCAGTGTGTCCCGTTTGTTTCCCTTCGCAGCTCCCATCCTGCAGGTCCTTAGGTTGGGTGCGAAGAAGTGTAGGTGGCTCTGCGGACAAGAGCAGCCTTTTCCCTTTGGAAGCTTGGATTCTAGTGTCTCAGGGGCTGCTTGCCAAACCTTGAAGTTGCCCAGGTTCTAGCCTCCGCAGGTACGCCTGCATAGCAAACGAGCACTTTCCCCCGAGAAACCGGGTTCCTGCCACGCTGGAGGAGAGTTAAGCCCGCAGACCTCGTTCCTCCTGGGAAAGTGCAAGGCCACCCTGAGCCTCAGGGTAGCGCCTAAGTTTCCACCAGGCAAGCTCTGCGTCCCCTGTTTTCCATGAGGTCTCCACCGTTGTTGTGCTTCAATGGAACTCGAGGATAGCTTTCAGGACTCCAAGCACACTGTCCTCCGCACCGTTTCCCATGCTACCACACGGATCCCCCCCACGTCTCCTCTCTGCCTGCTGAGCAACAAGCAGCAGTGTAGGCCCTTCGAAACACTTCTTGCATGCAAAGCCCAAGGCGGCACACTGCTCTCTCTCTTCCTTTGGAAACCTAGGTTGCCGCAGCTTGTCCCAGCTCACGAAGACAGTCAGAGTCGGTCTCATGTGCTGGGTAACGTGGTCTCAGTGAGGACAAGGGCCCTACCTGCACTCAGAAAAACACTCTGCTCAGCCTTCCATCCAGGAGTTCACACCGACTGGCGCGTTGGTTTAGTAGGACCTCGATTTGAGGTCCAAGCTGAGCAAAGAGCACAATTCCTCCTTTACCCTGCTAGGTCCCGGAAGGGGTAGAGCCAACTAGGCCTCGCTCAGGCCAGCCCTCCTTCAGGAATCTTGCCACAATACGAAGCCGTCACAGTAAAAGGTACTTAGCGAAGTTCCCAGGGTTTCGCCATGCTCTCCCTCGGCAGCTCCACTACTGCAGGGACTCATGTTTGCTATGAACTAGGATAGGTGGCCCTGCTTCGAAAAGCAGTCTTTTCCCCTTTGGAAACCTGGATTCTTGTAGCCTCGGAGCTGTTTGCGAAACCCTAGGAAGGCCCAGCTTTTACTCACTGCAGGCACGCCCGGGGAGGAAACGAGTATGTTCCCCCAGAAGAACAGGCTGCTTGCAAGTGTCGAGGGGAGCTTCTCAGGTGCCCAGTGTGTCCCGTTTGTTTCCCTTCACAGCTCCCATCCTCAGGTACTTTTGCTGGGTTCTAATAAGGGTAGGGGGCTTTGCGGAAAAAGCAGCCTTTTCCCTTTGGAAGTTTGGATTCTAGTGTCTCAGGGGCTGCTTGCCAAACCTTGATGTTGCCCAGGTTCTAGCCTCCGCAGGTACACTTGCGTAGTAAACGAGCACTTTCCCCCGAGAAACGGTGTTCCTGCCACGCTGGAAGAGAGTTAAGCCCGCAGTACTCTTTCATCCTGGGAAAGCGCAAGGCCACCCTGAGCCTCAGGGTAGTGCCTAAGTTTCCACCGGGCAAGCTCTGCGTGCCTCGGTTTCCATGAGGTCTCCACCGTTGTTGTGCTTCAATGGAACGCGAGGATAGCTTTCAGGACTCCAAGCACTCTGGCCATCGCACCGTTTCCCATGCTACCACACGGATTCCCCCCACGTCTCCTCTCTGCCTGCTGAGCAAAAAGCAGCCGTGTAGGTTCTTCGGAACACTTCTTCATGCACAGCCCAAGGGGGCACACTGCTCTCTCTCTTCCTTTGGAAACCTAGGTTGCTGCAGCTTGTCCCAGCTCACGAAGACAGTCACAGCCAGTCTCATGTGCTGGGTAACGTGGACTCAGTGAGGACAAGGGCCTTACCTGCACTCAGAAAAACACTCTGCTCAACCTTCCATCCAGGAGCTCACACCAACTGGCGCGTTGGTTTAGCAGGACGTCGATGTGAGGTCCAAGCTAAGCAAAGAGCACAATTCCTCCTTTACCCTGCTAGGCCCCGGAAGAGGTAGAGCCAAATAGGCCTCGCTCAGGGCAGCCCTCCTTCAGGGATCTTGCCACACTTCGAAGCCTACACAGTAAAAGGTACTTAGCGAAGTTCCCAGGGTTTCGCCATGCTCTCCCTCGGCAGCTCCACTACTGCAGGGACTCATGTTTGCTGTGAACTAGGATAGGTGGCCCTGCTTCGAAAAGCAGTCTTTTCCCCTTTGGAAACCTGGATTGTTGTAGCCCCGGAGGTGTTTGCGATACCCTAGGAAGGCCCAGCTTTAACTCACTGCAGGCACGCCCGGGGAGGAAACGAGTATGTTCCCCAGAGAAACAGGCTGCTTGCAAGTGTCGAGGGGAGCTTCTCAGGTGCCCAGTGTGTCCCGTTTGTTTCCCTTCGCAGCTCCCATCCTGCAGGTCCTTAGGTTGGGTGCGAAGAAGTGTAGGTGGCTCTGCGGACAAGAGCAGCCTTTTCCCTTTGGAAGCTTGGATTCTAGTGTCTCAGGGGCTGCTTGCCAAACCTTGAAGTTGCCCAGGTTCTAGCCTCCGCAGGTACGCCTGCGTAGCAAACGAGCACTTTCCCCCGAGAAACCGGGTTCCTGCCACGCTGGAGGAGAGTTAAGCCCGCAGACCTCGTTCCTCCTGGGAAAGTGCAAGGCCACCCTGAGCCTCAGGGTAGCGCCTAAGTTTCCACCAGGCAAGCTCTGCGTCCCCTGTTTTCCATGAGGTCTCCACCGTTGTTGTGCTTCAATGGAACTCGAGGATAGCTTTCAGGACTCCAAGCACACTGTCCTCCGCACCGTTTCCCATGCTACCACACGGATCCCCCCCACGTCTCCTCTCTGCCTGCTGAGCAACAAGCAGCAGTGTAGGCCCTTCGAAACACTTCTTGCATGCAAAGCCCAAGGCGGCACACTGCTCTCTCTCTTCCTTTGGAAACCTAGGTTGCCGCAGCTTGTCCCAGCTCACGAAGACAGTCAGAGACGGTCTCATGTGCTGGGTAACGTGGTCTCAGTGAGGACAAGGGCCCTACCTGCACTCAGAAAAACACTCTGCTCAGCCTTCCATCCAGGAGCTCACACCGAGTGGCTCTTTGCTTAAGCAGGACGTCGATGTGAGGTCCAAGCTGAGCAAAGAGCACAATTCCTCCTTTACCCTGCTAGGCCCCGGAAGAGGTAGAGCCAAATAGGCCTCGCTCAGGGCAGCCCTCCTTCAGGGATCTTGCCACACTTCGAAGCCTACACAGTAAAAGGTACTTATCGAAGTTCTCAGATTTTCGCCATGCTCTCCCTCGGCAGCTCCACTACTGCAGGGACTCATGTTTGCTGTGAACTAGGATAGGTGGCCCTGCTTCGAAAAGCAGTCTTTTCCCCTCTGGAAATCTGGATTCTTGTAGCCTCGGAGCTGTTTGCGAAACCCTAGGAAGGCCCAGCTTTGACTTACTGCAGGCACGCCCGGGGAAGAAACGAGTATGTTCCCCCAGAAGAACAGGCTGCTTGCAAGTGTCGAGGGGAGCTTCTCAGGTGCCCAGTGTGTCCGGTTTGTTTCCCTTCGCAGCTCCCATCCTCAGGTACTTTTGCTGGGTTTTAATAAGGGTAGGGGGCTTTCGGAAAAAGCAGCCTTTTCCCTTTGGAAGTTTGGTTTCTAGTGTCTCAGGGGCTGCTTGCCAAACCTTGATGTTGCCCAGCTTCTAGCCTCCGCAGGTACACTTGCGTAGTAAATGAGCACTTTCCCCCGAGAAACCGTGTTCCTGCCACGCTGGAAGAGAGTTAAGCCCGCAGTACTCTTTCATCCTGGGAAAGCGCAAGGCCACCCTGAGCCTCAGGGTAGCGCCTAAGTTTCCACCGGGCAAGCTCTGCGTGCCTCGGTTTCCATGAGGTCTCCACCGTTGTTGTGCTTCAATGGAACGCGAGGATAGCTTTCAGGACTCCAAGCACTCTGGCCATCGCACCGTTTCCCATGCTACCACACGGATTCCCCCCACGTCTCCTCTCTGCCTGCTGAGCAACAAGCAGCAGTGTAGGTTCTTCGGACAACTTCTTCATGCACAGCCCAAGGCGGCACACTGCTCTCTCTCTTCCTTTGGAAACCTAGGTTGCTGCAGCTTGTCCCAGCTCACGAAGACAGTCAGAGCCGGTCTCATGTGCTGGGTAACGTGGACTCAGTGAGGACAAGGGCCTTACCTGCACTCAGAAAAACACTCTGCTCAACCTTCCATCCAGGAGCTCACACCAACTGGCGCGTTGGTTTAGCAGGACGTCGATGTGAGGTCCAAGCTAAGCAAAGAGCACAATTCCTCCTTTACCCTGCTAGGCCCCGGAAGATTTAGAGCCAACTAGGCCTCGCTCAGGCCAGCCCTCCTTCAGGAATCTTGCCGCACTACGAAGCCGTCACAGTAAAAGGTACTTAGCGAAGTTCCCAGGGTTTCGCCATGCTCTCCCTCGGCAGCTCCACTACTGCAGGGACTCATGTTTGCTATGAACTAGGATAGGTGGCCCTGCTTCGAAAAGCAGTCTTTTCCCCTTTGGAAACCTGGATTCTTGTAGCCTCGGAGCTGTTTGCGAAACCCTAGGAAGGCCCAGCTTTTACTCACTGCAGGCACGCCCGGGGAGGAAACGAGTATGTTCCCCCAGAAGAACAGGCTGCTTGCAAGTGTCGAGGGGAGCTTCTCAGGTGCCCAGTGTGTCCCGTTTGTTTCCCTTCGCAGCTCCCATCCTCAGGTACTTTTGCTGGGTTCTAATAAGGGTAGGGGGCTTTGCGGAAAAAGCAGCCTTTTCCCTTTGGAAGTTTGGATTCTAGTGTCTCAGGGGCTGCTTGCCAAACCTTGATGTTGCCCAGGTTCTAGCCTCCGCAGGTACACTTGCGTAGTAAACGAGCACTTTCCCCCGAGAAACGGTGTTCCTGCCACGCTGGAAGAGAGTTAAGCCCGCAGTACTCTTTCATCCTGGGAAAGCGCAAGGCCACCCTGAGCCTCAGGGTAGTGCCTAAGTTTCCACCGGGCAAGCTCTGCGTGCCTCGGTTTCCATGAGGTCTCCACCGTTGTTGTGCTTCAATGGAACGCGAGGATAGCTTTCAGGACTCCAAGCACTCTGGCCATCGCACCGTTTCCCATGCTACCACACGGATTCCCCCCACGTCTCCTCTCTGCCTGCTGAGCAACAAGCAGCAGTGTAGGTTCTTCGGACAACTTCTTCATGCACAGCCCAAGGCGGCACACTGCTCTCTCTCTTCCTTTGGAAACCTAGGTTGCTGCAGCTTGTCCCAGCTCACGAAGACAGTCAGAGCCGGTCTCATGTGCTGGGTAACGTGGACTCAGTGAGGACAAGGGCCTTACCTGCACTCAGAAAAACACTCTGCTCAACCTTCCATCCAGGAGCTCACACCAACTGGCGCGTTGGTTTAGCAGGACGTCGATGTGAGGTCCAAGCTAAGCAAAGAGCACAATTCCTCCTTTACCCTGCTAGGCCCCGGAAGATTTAGAGCCAACTAGGCCTCGCTCACGCCAGCCCTCCTTCAGGAATCTTGCCGCACTACGAAGCCGTCACAGTAAAAGGTACTTAGCGAAGTTCCCAGGGTTTCGCCATGCTCTCCCTCGGCAGCTCCACTACTGCAGGGACTCATGTTTGCTATGAACTAGGATAGGTGGCCCTGCTTCGAAAAGCAGTCTTTTCCCCTTTGGAAACCTGGATTCTTGTAGCCTCGGAGCTGTTTGCGAAACCCTAGGAAGGCCCAGCTTTTACTCACTGCAGGCACGCCCGGGGAGGAAACGAGTATGTTCCCCCAGAAGAACAGGCTGCTTGCAAGTGTCGAGGGGAGCTTCTCAGGTGCCCAGTGTGTCCCGTTTGTTTCCCTTCGCAGCTCCCATCCTCAGGTACTTTTGCTGGGTTCTAATAAGGGTAGGGGGCTTTGCGGAAAAAGCAGCCTTTTCCCTTTGGAAGTTTGGATTCTAGTGTCTCAGGGGCTGCTTGCCAAACCTTGATGTTGCCCAGGTTCTAGCCTCCGCAGGTACACTTGCGTAGTAAACGAGCACTTTCCCCCGAGAAACGGTGTTCCTGCCACGCTGGAAGAGAGTTAAGCCCGCAGTACTCTTTCATCCTGGGAAAGCGCAAGGCCACCCTGAGCCTCAGGGTAGTGCCTAAGTTTCCACCGGGCAAGCTCTGCGTGCCTCGGTTTCCATGAGGTCTCCACCGTTGTTGTGCTTCAATGGAACGCGAGGATAGCTTTCAGGACTCCAAGCACTCTGGCCATCGCACCGTTTCCCATGCTACCACACGGATTCCCCCCACGTCTCCTCTCTGCCTGCTGAGCAAAAAGCAGCCGTGTAGGTTCTTCGGAACACTTCTTCATGCACAGCCCAAGGGGGCACACTGCTCTCTCTCTTCCTTTGGAAACCTAGGTTGCCGCAGCTTGTCCCAACTCACGAAGACAGTCAGAGACGGTCTCATGTGCTGGGTAACGTGGACTCAGTGAGGACAAGGGCCCTACCTGCACTCAGAAAACCTCTCTGCTCAGCCTTCCATCCAGGAGCTCACACCGAGTGGCTCTTTGCTTAAGCAGGACGTCGATGTGAGGTCCAAGCTGAGCAAAGAGCACAATTCCTCCTTTACCCTGCTAGGCCCCGGAAGAGGTAGAGCCAAATAGGCCTCGCTCAGGGCAGCCCTCCTTCAGGGATCTTGCCACACTTCGAAGCCTACACAGTAAAAGGTACTTATCGAAGTTCTCAGATTTTCGCCATGCTCTCCCTCGGCAGCTCCACTACTGCAGGGACTCATGTTTGCTGTGAACTAGGATAGGTGGCCCTGCTTCGAAAAGCAGTCTTTTCCCCTTTGGAAACCTGGATTGTTGTAGCCCCGGAGGTGTTTGTGATACCCTAGGAAGGCCCAGCTTTAACTCACTGCAGGCACGCCCGGGGAGGAAACGAGTATGTTCCCCAGAGAAACAGGCTGCTTGCAAGTGTCGAGGGGAGCTTCTCAGGTGCCCAGTGTGTCCCGTTTGTTTCCCTTCGCAGCTCCCATCCTGCAGGTCCTTAGGTTGGGTGCGAAGAAGTGTAGGTGGCTCTGCGGACAAGAGCAGCCTTTTCCCTTTGGAAGCTTGGATTCTAGTGTCTCAGGGGCTGCTTGCCAAACCTTGAAGTTGCCCAGGTTCTAGCCTCCGCAGGTACGCCTGCATAGCAAACGAGCACTTTCCCCCGAGAAACCGGGTTCCTGCCACGCTGGAGGAGAGTTAAGCCCGCAGACCTCGTTCCTCCTGGGAAAGTGCAAGGCCACCCTGAGCCTCAGGGTAGCGCCTAAGTTTCCACCAGGCAAGCTCTGCGTCCCCTGTTTTCCATGAGGTCTCCACCGTTGTTGTGCTTCAATGGAACTCGAGGATAGCTTTCAGGACTCCAAGCACACTGTCCTCCGCACCGTTTCCCATGCTACCACACGGATCCCCCCCACGTCTCCTCTCTGCCTGCTGAGCAACAAGCAGCAGTGTAGGCCCTTCGAAACACTTCTTGCATGCAAAGCCCAAGGCGGCACACTGCTCTCTCTCTTCCTTTGGAAACCTAGGTTGCCGCAGCTTGTCCCAGCTCACGAAGACAGTCAGAGTCGGTCTCATGTGCTGGGTAACGTGGTCTCAGTGAGGACAAGGGCCCTACCTGCACTCAGAAAAACACTCTGCTCAGCCTTCCATCCAGGAGTTCACACCGACTGGCGCGTTGGTTTAGTAGGACCTCGATTTGAGGTCCAAGCTGAGCAAAGAGCACAATTCCTCCTTTACCCTGCTAGGTCCCGGAAGGGGTAGAGCCAACTAGGCCTCGCTCAGGCCAGCCCTCCTTCAGGAATCTTGCCACAATACGAAGCCGTCACAGTAAAAGGTACTTAGCGAAGTTCCCAGGGTTTCGCCATGCTCTCCCTCGGCAGCTCCACTACTGCAGGGACTCATGTTTGCTATGAACTAGGATAGGTGGCCCTGCTTCGAAAAGCAGTCTTTTCCCCTTTGGAAACCTGGATTCTTGTAGCCTCGGAGCTGTTTGCGAAACCCTAGGAAGGCCCAGCTTTTACTCACTGCAGGCACGCCCGGGGAGGAAACGAGTATGTTCCCCCAGAAGAACAGGCTGCTTGCAAGTGTCGAGGGGAGCTTCTCAGGTGCCCAGTGTGTCCCGTTTGTTTCCCTTCACAGCTCCCATCCTCAGGTACTTTTGCTGGGTTCTAATAAGGGTAGGGGGCTTTGCGGAAAAAGCAGCCTTTTCCCTTTGGAAGTTTGGATTCTAGTGTCTCAGGGGCTGCTTGCCAAACCTTGATGTTGCCCAGGTTCTACCCTCCGCAGGTACACTTGCGTAGTAAACGAGCACTTTCCCCCGAGAAACGGTGTTCCTGCCACGCTGGAAGAGAGTTAAGCCCGCAGTACTCTTTCATCCTGGGAAAGCGCAAGGCCACCCTGAGCCTCAGGGTAGTGCCTAAGTTTCCACCGGGCAAGCTCTGCGTGCCTCGGTTTCCATGAGGTCTCCACCGTTGTTGTGCTTCAATGGAACGCGAGGATAGCTTTCAGGACTCCAAGCACTCTGGCCATCGCACCGTTTCCCATGCTACCACACGGATTCCCCCCACGTCTCCTCTCTGCCTGCTGAGCAAAAAGCAGCCGTGTAGGTTCTTCGGAACACTTCTTCATGCACAGCCCAAGGGGGCACACTGCTCTCTCTCTTCCTTTGGAAACCTAGGTTGCTGCAGCTTGTCCCAGCTCACGAAGACAGTCACAGCCAGTCTCATGTGCTGGGTAACGTGGACTCAGTGAGGACAAGGGCCTTACCTGCACTCAGAAAAACACTCTGCTCAACCTTCCATCCAGGAGCTCACACCAACTGGCGCGTTGGTTTAGCAGGACGTCGATGTGAGGTCCAAGCTAAGCAAAGAGCACAATTCCTCCTTTACCCTGCTAGGCCCCGGAAGAGGTAGAGCCAAATAGGCCTCGCTCAGGGCAGCCCTCCTTCAGGGATCTTGCCACACTTCGAAGCCTACACAGTAAAAGGTACTTAGCGAAGTTCCCAGGGTTTCGCCATGCTCTCCCTCGGCAGCTCCACTACTGCAGGGACTCATGTTTGCTGTGAACTAGGATAGGTGGCCCTGCTTCGAAAAGCAGTCTTTTCCCCTTTGGAAACCTGGATTGTTGTAGCCCCGGAGGTGTTTGCGATACCCTAGGAAGGCCCAGCTTTAACTCACTGCAGGCACGCCCGGGGAGGAAACGAGTATGTTCCCCAGAGAAACAGGCTGCTTGCAAGTGTCGAGGGGAGCTTCTCAGGTGCCCAGTGTGTCCCGTTTGTTTCCCTTCGCAGCTCCCATCCTGCAGGTCCTTAGGTTGGGTGCGAAGAAGTGTAGGTGGCTCTGCGGACAAGAGCAGCCTTTTCCCTTTGGAAGCTTGGATTCTAGTGTCTCAGGGGCTGCTTGCCAAACCTTGAAGTTGCCCAGGTTCTAGCCTCCGCAGGTACGCCTGCGTAGCAAACGAGCACTTTCCCCCGAGAAACCGGGTTCCTGCCACGCTGGAGGAGAGTTAAGCCCGCAGACCTCGTTCCTCCTGGGAAAGTGCAAGGCCACCCTGAGCCTCAGGGTAGCGCCTAAGTTTCCACCAGGCAAGCTCTGCGTCCCCTGTTTTCCATGAGGTCTCCACCGTTGTTGTGCTTCAATGGAACTCGAGGATAGCTTTCAGGACTCCAAGCACACTGTCCTCCGCACCGTTTCCCATGCTACCACACGGATCCCCCCCACGTCTCCTCTCTGCCTGCTGAGCAACAAGCAGCAGTGTAGGCCCTTCGAAACACTTCTTGCATGCAAAGCCCAAGGCGGCACACTGCTCTCTCTCTTCCTTTGGAAACCTAGGTTGCCGCAGCTTGTCCCAGCTCACGAAGACAGTCAGAGACGGTCTCATGTGCTGGGTAACGTGGTCTCAGTGAGGACAAGGGCCCTACCTGCACTCAGAAAAACACTCTGCTCAGCCTTCCATCCAGGAGCTCACACCGAGTGGCTCTTTGCTTAAGCAGGACGTCGATGTGAGGTCCAAGCTGAGCAAAGAGCACAATTCCTCCTTTACCCTGCTAGGCCCCGGAAGAGGTAGAGCCAAATAGGCCTCGCTCAGGGCAGCCCTCCTTCAGGGATCTTGCCACACTTCGAAGCCTACACAGTAAAAGGTACTTATCGAAGTTCTCAGATTTTCGCCATGCTCTCCCTCGGCAGCTCCACTACTGCAGGGACTCATGTTTGCTGTGAACTAGGATAGGTGGCCCTGCTTCGAAAAGCAGTCTTTTCCCCTCTGGAAATCTGGATTCTTGTAGCCTCGGAGCTGTTTGCGAAACCCTAGGAAGGCCCAGCTTTGACTTACTGCAGGCACGCCCGGGGAAGAAACGAGTATGTTCCCCCAGAGAAACAGGCTGCTTGCAAGTGTCGAGGGGAGCTTCTCAGGTGCCCAGTGTGTCCCGTTTGTTTCCCTTCGCAGCTCCCATCCTCAGGTACTTTTGCTGGGTTTTAATAAGGGTAGGGGGCTTTCGGAAAAAGCAGCCTTTTCCCTTTGGAAGTTTGGTTTCTAGTGTCTCAGGGGCTGCTTGCCAAACCTTGATGTTGCCCAGCTTCTAGCCTCCGCAGGTACACTTGCGTAGTAAACGAGCACTTTCCCCCGAGAAACCGTGTTCCTGCCACGCTGGAAGAGAGTTAAGCCCGCAGTACTCTTTCATCCTGGGAAAGCGCAAGGCCACCCTGAGCCTCAGGGTAGTGCCTAAGTTTCCACCGGGCAAGCTCTGCGTGCCTCGGTTTCCATGAGGTCTCCACCGTTGTTGTGCTTCAATGGAACGCGAGGATAGCTTTCAGGACTCCAAGCACTCTGGCCATCGCACCGTTTCCCATGCTACCACACGGATTCCCCCCACGTCTCCTCTCTGCCTGCTGAGCAACAAGCAGCAGTGTAGGTTCTTCGGAACACTTCTTCATGCACAGCCCAAGGGGGCACACTGCTCTCTCTCTTCCTTTGGAAACCTAGGTTGCTGCAGCTTGTCCCAGCTCACGAAGACAGTCACAGCCAGTCTCATGTGCTGGGTAACGTGGACTCAGTGAGGACAAGGGCCTTACCTGCACTCAGAAAAACACTCTGCTCAACCTTCCATCCAGGAGCTCACACCAACTGGCGCGTTGGTTTAGCAGGACGTCGATGTGAGGTCCAAGCTAAGCAAAGAGCACAATTCCTCCTTTACCCTGCTAGGCCCCGGAAGAGGTAGAGCCAAATAGGCCTCGCTCAGGGCAGCCCTCCTTCAGGGATCTTGCCACACTTCGAAGCCTACACAGTAAAAGGTACTTATCGAAGTTCTCAGATTTTCGCCATGCTCTCCCTCGGCAGCTCCACTACTGCAGGGACTCATGTTTGCTGTGAACTAGGATAGGTGGCCCTGCTTCGAAAAGCAGTCTTTTCCCCTTTGGAAACCTGGATTGTTGTAGCCCCGGAGGTGTTTGCGATACCCTAGGAAGGCCCAGCTTTAACTCACTGCAGGCACGCCCGGGGAGGAAACGAGTATGTTCCCCAGAGAAACAGGCTGCTTGCAAGTGTCGAGGGGAGCTTCTCAGGTGCCCAGTGTGTCCCGTTTGTTTCCCTTCGCAGCTCCCATCCTGCAGGTCCTTAGGTTGGGTGCGAAGAAGTGTAGGTGGCTCTGCGGACAAGAGCAGCCTTTTCCCTTTGGAAGCTTGGATTCTAGTGTCTCAGGGGCTGCTTGCCAAACCTTGAAGTTGCCCAGGTTCTAGCCTCCGCAGGTACGCCTGCGTAGCAAACGAGCACTTTCCCCCGAGAAACCGGGTTCCTGCCACGCTGGAGGAGAGTTAAGCCCGCAGACCTCGTTCCTCCTGGGAAAGTGCAAGGCCACCCTGAGCCTCAGGGTAGCGCCTAAGTTTCCACCAGGCAAGCTCTGCGTCCCCTGTTTTCCATGAGGTCTCCACCGTTGTTGTGCTTCAATGGAACTCGAGGATAGCTTTCAGGACTCCAAGCACACTGTCCTCCGCACCGTTTCCCATGCTACCACACGGATCCCCCCCACGTCTCCTCTCTGCCTGCTGAGCAACAAGCAGCAGTGTAGGCCCTTCGAAACACTTCTTGCATGCAAAGCCCAAGGCGGCACACTGCTCTCTCTCTTCCTTTGGAAACCTAGGTTGCCGCAGCTTGTCCCAGCTCACGAAGACAGTCAGAGACGGTCTCATGTGCTGGGTAACGTGGTCTCAGTGAGGACAAGGGCCCTACCTGCACTCAGAAAAACACTCTGCTCAGCCTTCCATCCAGGAGCTCACACCGAGTGGCTCTTTGCTTAAGCAGGACGTCGATGTGAGGTCCAAGCTGAGCAAAGAGCACAATTCCTCCTTTACCCTGCTAGGCCCCGGAAGAGGTAGAGCCAAATAGGCCTCGCTCAGGGCAGCCCTCCTTCAGGGATCTTGCCACACTTCGAAGCCTACACAGTAAAAGGTACTTATCGAAGTTCTCAGATTTTCGCCATGCTCTCCCTCGGCAGCTCCACTACTGCAGGGACTCATGTTTGCTGTGAACTAGGATAGGTGGCCCTGCTTCGAAAAGCAGTCTTTTCCCCTCTGGAAATCTGGATTCTTGTAGCCTCGGAGCTGTTTGCGAAACCCTAGGAAGGCCCAGCTTTGACTTACTGCAGGCACGCCCGGGGAAGAAACGAGTATGTTCCCCCAGAGAAACAGGCTGCTTGCAAGTGTCGAGGGGAGCTTCTCAGGTGCCCAGTGTGTCCGGTTTGTTTCCCTTCGCAGCTCCCATCCTCAGGTACTTTTGCTGGGTTTTAATAAGGGTAGGGGGCTTTCGGAAAAAGCAGCCTTTTCCCTTTGGAAGTTTGGTTTCTAGTGTCTCAGGGGCTGCTTGCCAAACCTTGATGTTGCCCAGCTTCTAGCCTCCGCAGGTACACTTGCGTAGTAAACGAGCACTTTCCCCCGAGAAACCGTGTTCCTGCCACGCTGGAAGAGAGTTAAGCCCGCAGTACTCTTTCATCCTGGGAAAGCGCAAGGCCACCCTGAGCCTCAGGGTAGCGCCTAAGTTTCCACCGGGCAAGCTCTGCGTGCCTCGGTTTCCATGAGGTCTCCACCGTTGTTGTGCTTCAATGGAACGCGAGGATAGCTTTCAGGACTCCAAGCACTCTGGCCATCGCACCGTTTCCCATGCTACCACACGGATTCCCCCCACGTCTCCTCTCTGCCTGCTGAGCAACAAGCAGCAGTGTAGGTTCTTCGGAACACTTCTTCATGCACAGCCCAAGGGGGCACACTGCTCTCTCTCTTCCTTTGGAAACCTAGGTTGCTGCAGCTTGTCCCAGCTCACGAAGACAGTCACAGCCAGTCTCATGTGCTGGGTAACGTGGACTCAGTGAGGACAAGGGCCTTACCTGCACTCAGAAAAACACTCTGCTCAACCTTCCATCCAGGAGCTCACACCAACTGGCGCGTTGGTTTAGCAGGACGTCGATGTGAGGTCCAAGCTAAGCAAAGAGCACAATTCCTCCTTTACCCTGCTAGGCCCCGGAAGAGGTAGAGCCAAATAGGCCTCGCTCAGGGCAGCCCTCCTTCAGGGATCTTGCCACACTTCGAAGCCTACACAGTAAAAGGTACTTATCGAAGTTCTCAGATTTTCGCCATGCTCTCCCTCGGCAGCTCCACTACTGCAGGGACTCATGTTTGCTGTGAACTAGGATAGGTGGCCCTGCTTCGAAAAGCAGTCTTTTCCCCTTTGGAAACCTGGATTGTTGTAGCCCCGGAGGTGTTTGCGATACCCTAGGAAGGCCCAGCTTTAACTCACTGCAGGCACGCCCGGGGAGGAAACGAGTATGTTCCCCAGAGAAACAGGCTGCTTGCAAGTGTCGAGGGGAGCTTCTCAGGTGCCCAGTGTGTCCCGTTTGTTTCCCTTCGCAGCTCCCATCCTGCAGGTCCTTAGGTTGGGTGCGAAGAAGTGTAGGTGGCTCTGCGGACAAGAGCAGCCTTTTCCCTTTGGAAGCTTGGATTCTAGTGTCTCAGGGGCTGCTTGCCAAACCTTGAAGTTGCCCAGGTTCTAGCCTCCGCAGGTACGCCTGCGTAGCAAACGAGCACTTTCCCCCGAGAAACCGGGTTCCTGCCACGCTGGAGGAGAGTTAAGCCCGCAGACCTCGTTCCTCCTGGGAAAGTGCAAGGCCATCCTGAGCCTCAGGGTAGCGCCTAAGTTTCCACCAGGCAAGCTCTGCGTCCCCTGTTTTCCATGAGGTCTCCACCGTTGTTGTGCTTCAATGGAACTCGAGGATAGCTTTCAGGACTCCAAGCACACTGTCCTCCGCACCGTTTCCCATGCTACCACACGGATCCCCCCCACGTCTCCTCTCTGCCTGCTGAGCAACAAGCAGCAGTGTAGGCCCTTCGAAACACTTCTTGCATGCAAAGCCCAAGGCGGCACACTGCTCTCTCTCTTCCTTTGGAAACCTAGGTTGCCGCAGCTTGTCCCAGCTCACGAAGACAGTCAGAGACGGTCTCATGTGCTGGGTAACGTGGTCTCAGTGAGGACAAGGGCCCTACCTGCACTCAGAAAAACACTCTGCTCAGCCTTCCATCCAGGAGCTCACACCGAGTGGCTCTTTGCTTAAGCAGGACGTCGATGTGAGGTCCAAGCTGAGCAAAGAGCACAATTCCTCCTTTACCCTGCTAGGCCCCGGAAGAGGTAGAGCCAAATAGGCCTCGCTCAGGGCAGCCCTCCTTCAGGGATCTTGCCACACTTCGAAGCCTACACAGTAAAAGGTACTTATCGAAGTTCTCAGATTTTCGCCATGCTCTCCCTCGGCAGCTCCACTACTGCAGGGACTCATGTTTGCTGTGAACTAGGATAGGTGGCCCTGCTTCGAAAAGCAGTCTTTTCCCCTCTGGAAATCTGGATTCTTGTAGCCTCGGAGCTGTTTGCGAAACCCTAGGAAGGCCCAGCTTTGACTTACTGCAGGCACGCCCGGGGAAGAAACGAGTATGTTCCCCCAGAGAAACAGGCTGCTTGCAAGTGTCGAGGGGAGCTTCTCAGGTGCCCAGTGTGTCCGGTTTGTTTCCCTTCGCAGCTCCCATCCTCAGGTACTTTTGCTGGGTTTTAATAAGGGTAGGGGGCTTTCGGAAAAAGCAGCCTTTTCCCTTTGGAAGTTTGGTTTCTAGTGTCTCAGGGGCTGCTTGCCAAACCTTGATGTTGCCCAGCTTCTAGCCTCCGCAGGTACACTTGCGTAGTAAACGAGCACTTTCCCCCGAGAAACCGTGTTCCTGCCACGCTGGAAGAGAGTTAAGCCCGCAGTACTCTTTCATCCTGGGAAAGCGCAAGGCCACCCTGAGCCTCAGGGTAGCGCCTAAGTTTCCACCGGGCAAGCTCTGCGTGCCTCGGTTTCCATGAGGTCTCCACCGTTGTTGTGCTTCAATGGAACGCGAGGATAGCTTTCAGGACTCCAAGCACTCTGGCCATCGCACCGTTTCCCATGCTACCACACGGATTCCCCCCACGTCTCCTCTCTGCCTGCTGAGCAAAAAGCAGCAGTGTAGGTTCTTCGGAACACTTCTTCATGCACAGCCCAAGGGGGCACACTGCTCTCTCTCTTCCTTTGGAAACCTAGGTTGCTGCAGCTTGTCCCAGCTCACGAAGACAGTCACAGCCAGTCTCATGTGCTGGGTAACGTGGACTCAGTGAGGACAAGGGCCTTACCTGCACTCAGAAAAACACTCTGCTCAACCTTCCATCCAGGAGCTCACACCAACTGGCGCGTTGGTTTAGCAGGACGTCGATGTGAGGTCCAAGCTAAGCAAAGAGCACAATTCCTCCTTTACCCTGCTAGGCCCCGGAAGAGGTAGAGCCAAATAGGCCTCGCTCAGGGCAGCCCTCCTTCAGGGATCTTGCCACACTTCGAAGCCTACACAGTAAAAGGTACTTATCGAAGTTCTCAGATTTTCGCCATGCTCTCCCTCGGCAGCTCCACTACTGCAGGGACTCATGTTTGCTGTGAACTAGGATAGGTGGCCCTGCTTCGAAAAGCAGTCTTTTCCCCTTTGGAAACCTGGATTGTTGTAGCCCCGGAGGTGTTTGCGATACCCTAGGAAGGCCCAGCTTTAACTCACTGCAGGCACGCCCGGGGAGGAAACGAGTATGTTCCCCAGAGAAACAGGCTGCTTGCAAGTGTCGAGGGGAGCTTCTCAGGTGCCCAGTGTGTCCCGTTTGTTTCCCTTCGCAGCTCCCATCCTGCAGGTCCTTAGGTTGGGTGCGAAGAAGTGTAGGTGGCTCTGCGGACAAGAGCAGCCTTTTCCCTTTGGAAGCTTGGATTCTAGTGTCTCAGGGGCTGCTTGCCAAACCTTGAAGTTGCCCAGGTTCTAGCCTCCGCAGGTACGCCTGCGTAGCAAACGAGCACTTTCCCCCGAGAAACCGGGTTCCTGCCACGCTGGAGGAGAGTTAAGCCCGCAGACCTCGTTCCTCCTGGGAAAGTGCAAGGCCACCCTGAGCCTCAGGGTAGCGCCTAAGTTTCCACCAGGCAAGCTCTGCGTCCCCTGTTTTCCATGAGGTCTCCACCGTTGTTGTGCTTCAATGGAACTCGAGGATAGCTTTCAGGACTCCAAGCACACTGTCCTCCGCACCGTTTCCCATGCTACCACACGGATCCCCCCCACGTCTCCTCTCTGCCTGCTGAGCAACAAGCAGCAGTGTAGGCCCTTCGAAACACTTCTTGCATGCAAAGCCCAAGGCGGCACACTGCTCTCTCTCTTCCTTTGGAAACCTAGGTTGCCGCAGCTTGTCCCAGCTCACGAAGACAGTCAGAGACGGTCTCATGTGCTGGGTAACGTGGTCTCAGTGAGGACAAGGGCCCTACCTGCACTCAGAAAAACACTCTGCTCAGCCTTCCATCCAGGAGCTCACACCGAGTGGCTCTTTGCTTAAGCAGGACGTCGATGTGAGGTCCAAGCTGAGCAAAGAGCACAATTCCTCCTTTACCCTGCTAGGCCCCGGAAGAGGTAGAGCCAAATAGGCCTCGCTCAGGGCAGCCCTCCTTCAGGGATCTTGCCACACTTCGAAGCCTACACAGTAAAAGGTACTTATCGAAGTTCTCAGATTTTCGCCATGCTCTCCCTCGGCAGCTCCACTACTGCAGGGACTCATGTTTGCTGTGAACTAGGATAGGTGGCCCTGCTTCGAAAAGCAGTCTTTTCCCCTCTGGAAATCTGGATTCTTGTAGCCTCGGAGCTGTTTGCGAAACCCTAGGAAGGCCCAGCTTTGACTTACTGCAGGCACGCCCGGGGAAGAAACGAGTATGTTCCCCCAGAGAAACAGGCTGCTTGCAAGTGTCGAGGGGAGCTTCTCAGGTGCCCAGTGTGTCCGGTTTGTTTCCCTTCGCAGCTCCCATCCTCAGGTACTTTTGCTGGGTTTTAATAAGGGTAGGGGGCTTTCGGAAAAAGCAGCCTTTTCCCTTTGGAAGTTTGGATTCTAGTGTCTCAGGGGCTGCTTGCCAAACCTTGATGTTGCCCAGCTTCTAGCCTCCGCAGGTACACTTGCGTAGTAAATGAGCACTTTCCCCCGAGAAACCGTGTTCCTGCCACGCTGGAAGAGAGTTAAGCCCGCAGTACTCTTTCATCCTGGGAAAGCGCAAGGCCACCCTGAGCCTCAGGGTAGCGCCTAAGTTTCCACCGGGCAAGCTCTGCGTGCCTCGGTTTCCATGAGGTCTCCACCGTTGTTGTGCTTCAATGGAACGCGAGGATAGCTTTCAGGACTCCAAGCACTCTGGCCATCGCACCGTTTCCCATGCTACCACACGGATTCCCCCCACGTCTCCTCTCTGCCTGCTGAGCAACAAGCAGCAGTGTAGGTTCTTCGGAACACTTCTTCATGCACAGCCCAAGGCGGCACACTGCTCTCTCTCTTCCTTTGGAAACCTAGGTTGCTGCAGCTTGTCCCAGCTCACGAAGACAGTCAGAGCCGGTCTCATGTGCTGGGTAACGTGGACTCAGTGAGGACAAGGGCCTTACCTGCACTCAGAAAAACACTCTGCTCAACCTTCCATCCAGGAGCTCACACCAACTGGCGCGTTGGTTTAGCAGGACGTCGATGTGAGGTCCAAGCTAAGCAAAGAGCACAATTCCTCCTTTACCCTGCTAGGCCCCGGAAGATTTAGAGCCAACTAGGCCTCGCTCAGGCCAGCCCTCCTTCAGGAATCTTGCCGCACTACGAAGCCGTCACAGTAAAAGGTACTTAGCGAAGTTCCCAGGGTTTCGCCATGCTCTCCCTCGGCAGCTCCACTACTGCAGGGACTCATGTTTGCTATGAACTAGGATAGGTGGCCCTGCTTCGAAAAGCAGTCTTTTCCCCTTTGGAAACCTGGATTCTTGTAGCCTCGGAGCTGTTTGAGAAACCCTAGGAAGGCCCAGCTTTTACTCACTGCAGGCACGCCCGGGGAGGAAACGAGTATGTTCCCCCAGAAGAACAGGCTGCTTGCAAGTGTCGAGGGGAGCTTCTCAGGTGCCCAGTGTGTCCCGTTTGTTTCCCTTCGCAGCTCCCATCCTCAGGTACTTTTGCTGGGTTCTAATAAGGGTAGGGGGCTTTGCGGAAAAAGCAGCCTTTTCCCTTTGGAAGTTTGGATTCTAGTGTCTCAGGGGCTGCTTGCCAAACCTTGATGTTGCCCAGCTTCTAGCCTCCGCAGGTACACTTGCGTAGTAAACGAGCACTTTCCCCCGAGAAACGGTGTTCCTGCCACGCTGGAAGAGAGTTAAGCCCGCAGTACTCTTTCATCCTGGGAAAGCGCAAGGCCACCCTGAGCCTCAGGGTAGTGCCTAAGTTTCCACCGGGCAAGCTCTGCGTGCCTCGGTTTCCATGAGGTCTCCACCGTTGTTGTGCTTCAATGGAACGCGAGGATAGCTTTCAGGACTCCAAGCACTCTGGCCATCGCACCGTTTCCCATGCTACCACACGGATTCCCCCCACGTCTCCTCTCTGCCTGCTGAGCAAAAAGCAGCCGTGTAGGTTCTTCGGAACACTGCTTCATGCACAGCCCAAGGGGGCACACTGCTCTCTCTCTTCCTTTGGAAACCTAGGTTGCCGCAGCTTGTCCCAACTCACGAAGACAGTCAGAGACGGTCTCATGTGCTGGGTAACGTGGACTCAGTGAGGACAAGGGCCCTACCTGCACTCAGAAAAACACTCTGCTCAACCTTCCATCCAGGAGCTCACACCAACTGGCGCGTTGGTTTAGCAGGACGTCGATGTGAGGTCCAAGCTAAGCAAAGAGCACAATTCCTCCTTTACCCTGCTAGGCCCCGGAAGAGGTAGAGCCAAATAGGCCTCGCTCAGGGCAGCCCTCCTTCAGGGATCTTGCCACACTTCGAAGCCTACACAGTAAAAGGTACTTATCGAAGTTCTCAGATTTTCGCCATGCTCTCCCTCGGCAGCTCCACTACTGCAGGGACTCATGTTTGCTGTGAACTAGGATAGGTGGCCCTGCTTCGAAAAGCAGTCTTTTCCCCTTTGGAAACCTGGATTGTTGTAGCCCCGGAGGTGTTTGCGATACCCTAGGAAGGCCCAGCTTTAACTCACTGCAGGCACGCCCGGGGAGGAAACGAGTATGTTCCCCAGAGAAACAGGCTGCTTGCAAGTGTCGAGGGGAGCTTCTCAGGTGCCCAGTGTGTCCCGTTTGTTTCCCTTGGCAGCTCCCATCCTGCAGGTCCTTAGGTTGGGTGCGAAGAAGTGTAGGTGGCTCTGCGGACAAGAGCAGCCTTTTCCCTTTGGAAGCTTGGATTCTAGTGTCTCAGGGGCTGCTTGCCAAACCTTGAAGTTGCCCAGGTTCTAGCCTCCGCAGGTACGCCTGCGTAGCAAACGAGCACTTTCCCCCGAGAAACCGGGTTCCTGCCACGCTGGAGGAGAGTTAAGCCCGCAGACCTCGTTCCTCCTGGGAAAGTGCAAGGCCACCCTGAGCCTCAGGGTAGCGCCTAAGTTTCCACCAGGCAAGCTCTGCGTCCCCTGTTTTCCATGAGGTCTCCACCGTTGTTGTGCTTCAATGGAACTCGAGGATAGCTTTCAGGACTCCAAGCACACTGTCCTCCGCACCGTTTCCCATGCTACCACACGGATCCCCCCCACGTCTCCTCTCTGCCTGCTGAGCAAAAAGCAGCCGTGTAGGTTCTTCGGAACACTGCTTCATGCACAGCCCAAGGGGGCACACTGCTCTCTCTCTTCCTTTGGAAACCTAGGTTGCCGCAGCTTGTCCCAAATCACGAAGACAGTCAGAGACGGTCTCATGTGCTGGGTAACGTGGACTCAGTGAGGACAAGGGCCCTACCTGCACTCAGAAAAACTCTCTTCTCAGCCTTCCATCCAGGAGCTCACACCGAGTAGCTCTTTGCTTAAGCAGGACGTCGATGTGAGGTCCAAGCTGAGCAAAGAGCACAATTCCTCCTTTACCCTGCTAGGCCCCGGAAGAGGTAGAGCCAACTAGGCCTCGCTCAGGGCAGCCCTCCTTCAGGGATCTTGCCACACTTCGAAGCCTACACAGTAAAAGGTACTTATCGAAGTTCTCAGATTTTCGCCATGCTCTCCCTCGGCAGCTCCACTACTGCAGGGACTCATGTTTGCTGTGAACTAGGATAGGTGGCCCTGCTTCGAAAAGCAGTCTTTTCCCCTCTGGAAATCTGGATTCTTGTAGCCTCGGAGCTGTTTGCGAAACCCTAGGAAGGCCCAGCTTTGACTTACTGCAGGCACGCCCGGGGAAGAAACGAGTATGTTCCCCCAGAGAAACAGGCTGCTTGCAAGTGTCGAGGGGAGCTTCTCAGGTGCCCAGTGTGTCCCGTTTGTTTCCCTTCGCAGCTCCCATCCTGCAGGTCCTTAGGTTGGGTGCGAAGAAGTGTAGGTGGCTCTGCGGACAAGAGCAGCCTTTTCCCTTTGGAAGCTTGGATTCTAGTGTCTCAGGGGCTGCTTGCCAAACCTTGAAGTTGCCCAGGTTCTAGCCTCCGCAGGTACGCCTGCGTAGCAAACGAGCACTTTCCCCCGAGAAACCGGGTTCCTGCCACGCTGGAGGAGAGTTAAGCCCGCAGACCTCGTTCCTCCTGGGAAAGTGCAAGGCCACCCTGAGCCTCAGGGTAGCGCCTAAGTTTCCACCAGGCAAGCTCTGCGTCCCCTGTTTTCCATGAGGTCTCCACCGTTGTTGTGCTTCAATGGAACGCGAGGATAGCTTTCAGGACTCCAAGCACACTGTCCTCCGCACCGTTTCCCATGCTACCACACGGATCCCCCCCCACGTCTCCTCTCTGCCTGCTGAGCAACAAGCAGCAGTGTAGGCCCTTCGAAACACTTCTTGCATGCAAAGCCCAAGGCGGCACACTGCTCTCTCTTCCTTTGGAAACCTAGGTTGCCGCAGCTTGTCCCAGCTCACGAAGACAGTCAGAGTCGGTCTCATGTGCTGGGTAACGTGGTCTCAGTGAGGACAAGGGCCCTACCTGCACTCAGAAAAACACTCTGCTCAGCCTTCCATCCAGGAGCTCACACCGAGTGGCTCTTTGCTTAAGCAGGACGTCGATGTGAGGTCCAAGCTGAGCAAAGAGCACAATTCCTCCTTTACCCTGCTAGGCCCCGGAAGAGGTAGAGCCAAATAGGCCTCGCTCAGGGCAGCCCTCCTTCAGGGATCTTGCCACACTTCGAAGCCTACACAGTAAAAGGTACTTATCGAAGTTCTCAGATTTTCGCCATGCTCTCCCTCGGCAGCTCCACTACTGCAGGGACTCATGTTTGCTGTGAACTAGGATAGGTGGCCCTGCTTCGAAAAGCAGTCTTTTCCCCTCTGGAAATCTGGATTCTTGTAGCCTCGGAGCTGTTTGCGAAACCCTAGGAAGGCCCAGCTTTGACTTACTGCAGGCACGCCCGGGGAAGAAACGAGTATGTTCCCCCAGAGAAACAGGCTGCTTGCAAGTGTCGAGGGGAGCTTCTCAGGTGCCCAGTGTGTCCGGTTTGTTTCCCTTCGCAGCTCCCATCCTCAGGTACTTTTGCTGGGTTTTAATAAGGGTAGGGGGCTTTCGGAAAAAGCAGCCTTTTCCCTTTGGAAGTTTGGTTTCTAGTGTCTCAGGGGCTGCTTGCCAAACCTTGATGTTGCCCAGCTTCTAGCCTCCGCAGGTACACTTGCGTAGTAAATGAGCACTTTCCCCCGAGAAACCGTGTTCCTGCCACGCTGGAAGAGAGTTAAGCCCGCAGTACTCTTTCATCCTGGGAAAGCGCAAGGCCACCCTGAGCCTCAGGGTAGCGCCTAAGTTTCCACCGGGCAAGCTCTGCGTGCCTCGGTTTCCATGAGGTCTCCACCGTTGTTGTGCTTCAATGGAACGCGAGGATAGCTTTCAGGACTCCAAGCACTCTGGCCATCGCACCGTTTCCCATGCTACCACACGGATTCCCCCCACGTCTCCTCTCTGCCTGCTGAGCAACAAGCAGCAGTGTAGGTTCTTCGGAACACTTCTTCATGCACAGCCCAAGGGGGCACACTGCTCTCTCTCTTCCTTTGGAAACCTAGGTTGCTGCAGCTTGTCCCAGCTCACGAAGACAGTCACAGCCAGTCTCATGTGCTGGGTAACGTGGACTCAGTGAGGACAAGGGCCTTACCTGCACTCAGAAAAACACTCTGCTCAACCTTCCATCCAGGAGCTCACACCAACTGGCGCGTTGGTTTAGCAGGACGTCGATGTGAGGTCCAAGCTAAGCAAAGAGCACAATTCCTCCTTTACCCTGCTAGGCCCCGGAAGAGGTAGAGCCAAATAGGCCTCGCTCAGGGCAGCCCTCCTTCAGGGATCTTGCCACACTTCGAAGCCTACACAGTAAAAGGTACTTATCGAAGTTCTCAGATTTTCGCCATGCTCTCCCTCGGCAGCTCCACTACTGCAGGGACTCATGTTTGCTGTGAACTAGGATAGGTGGCCCTGCTTCGAAAAGCAGTCTTTTCCCCTTTGGAAACCTGGATTGTTGTAGCCCCGGAGGTGTTTGCGATACCCTAGGAAGGCCCAGCTTTAACTCACTGCAGGCACGCCCGGGGAGGAAACGAGTATGTTCCCCAGAGAAACAGGCTGCTTGCAAGTGTCGAGGGGAGCTTCTCAGGTGCCCAGTGTGTCCCGTTTGTTTCCCTTGGCAGCTCCCATCCTGCAGGTCCTTAGGTTGGGTGCGAAGAAGTGTAGGTGGCTCTGCGGACAAGAGCAGCCTTTTCCCTTTGGAAGCTTGGATTCTAGTGTCTCAGGGGCTGCTTGCCAAACCTTGAAGTTGCCCAGGTTCTAGCCTCCGCAGGTACGCCTGCGTAGCAAACGAGCCCTTTCCCCCGAGAAACCGGGTTCCTGCCACGCTGGAGGAGAGTTAAGCCCGCAGACCTCGTTCCTCCTGGGAAAGTGCAAGGCCACCCTGAGCCTCAGGGTAGCGCCTAAGTTTCCACCAGGCAAGCTCTGCGTCCCCTGTTTTCCATGAGGTCTCCACCGTTGTTGTGCTTCAATGGAACGCGAGGATAGCTTTCAGGACTCCAAGCACACTGTCCTCCGCACCGTTTCCCATGCTACCACACGGATCCCCCCCACGTCTCCTCTCTGCCTGCTGAGCAAAAAGCAGCCGTGTAGGTTCTTCGGAACACTGCTTCATGCACAGCCCAAGGGGGCACACTGCTCTCTCTCTTCCTTTGGAAACCTAGGTTGCCGCAGCTTGTCCCAAATCACGAAGACAGTCAGAGACGGTCTCATGTGCTGGGTAACGTGGACTCAGTGAGGACAAGGGCCCTACCTGCACTCAGAAAAACTCTCTGCTCAGCCTTCCATCCAGGAGCTCACACCGAGTAGCTCTTTGCTTAAGCAGGACGTCGATGTGAGGTCCAAGCTGAGCAAAGAGCACAATTCCTCCTTTACCCTGCTAGGCCCCGGAAGAGGTAGAGCCAACTAGGCCTCGCTCAGGGCAGCCCTCCTTCAGGGATCTTGCCACACTTCGAAGCCTACACAGTAAAAGGTACTTATCGAAGTTCTCAGATTTTCGCCATGCTCTCCCTCGGCAGCTCCACTACTGCAGGGACTCATGTTTGCTGTGAACTAGGATAGGTGGCCCTGCTTCGAAAAGCAGTCTTTTCCCCTCTGGAAATCTGGATTCTTGTAGCCTCGGAGCTGTTTGCGAAACCCTAGGAAGGCCCAGCTTTGACTTACTGCAGGCACGCCCGGGGAAGAAACGAGTATGTTCCCCCAGAGAAACAGGCTGCTTGCAAGTGTCGAGGGGAGCTTCTCAGGTGCCCAGTGTGTCCGGTTTGTTTCCCTTCGCAGCTCCCATCCTCAGGTACTTTTGCTGGGTTTTAATAAGGGTAGGGGGCTTTCGGAAAAAGCAGCCTTTTCCCTTTGGAAGTTTGGTTTCTAGTGTCTCAGGGGCTGCTTGCCAAACCTTGATGTTGCCCAGCTTCTAGCCTCCGCAGGTACACTTGCGTAGTAAATGAGCACTTTCCCCCGAGAAACCGTGTTCCTGCCACGCTGGAAGAGAGTTAAGCCCGCAGTACTCTTTCATCCTGGGAAAGCGCAAGGCCACCCTGAGCCTCAGGGTAGCGCCTAAGTTTCCACCGGGCAAGCTCTGCGTGCCTCGGTTTCCATGAGGTCTCCACCGTTGTTGTGCTTCAATGGAACGCGAGGATAGCTTTCAGGACTCCAAGCACTCTGGCCATCGCACCGTTTCCCATGCTACCACACGGATTCCCCCCACGTCTCCTCTCTGCCTGCTGAGCAACAAGCAGCAGTGTAGGTTCTTCGGAACACTTCTTCATGCACAGCCCAAGGGGGCACACTGCTCTCTCTCTTCCTTTGGAAACCTAGGTTGCTGCAGCTTGTCCCAGCTCACGAAGACAGTCACAGCCAGTCTCATGTGCTGGGTAACGTGGACTCAGTGAGGACAAGGGCCTTACCTGCACTCAGAAAAACACTCTGCTCAACCTTCCATCCAGGAGCTCACACCAACTGGCGCGTTGGTTTAGCAGGACGTCGATGTGAGGTCCAAGCTAAGCAAAGAGCACAATTCCTCCTTTACCCTGCTAGGCCCCGGAAGAGGTAGAGCCAAATAGGCCTCGCTCAGGGCAGCCCTCCTTCAGGGATCTTGCCACACTTCGAAGCCTACACAGTAAAAGGTACTTATCGAAGTTCTCAGATTTTCGCCATGCTCTCCCTCGGCAGCTCCACTACTGCAGGGACTCATGTTTGCTGTGAACTAGGATAGGTGGCCCTGCTTCGAAAAGCAGTCTTTTCCCCTTTGGAAACCTGGATTGTTGTAGCCCCGGAGGTGTTTGCGATACCCTAGGAAGGCCCAGCTTTAACTCACTGCAGGCACGCCCGGGGAGGAAACGAGTATGTTCCCCAGAGAAACAGGCTGCTTGCAAGTGTCGAGGGGAGCTTCTCAGGTGCCCAGTGTGTCCCGTTTGTTTCCCTTGGCAGCTCCCATCCTGCAGGTCCTTAGGTTGGGTGCGAAGAAGTGTAGGTGGCTCTGCGGACAAGAGCAGCCTTTTCCCTTTGGAAGCTTGGATTCTAGTGTCTCAGGGGCTGCTTGCCAAACCTTGAAGTTGCCCAGGTTCTAGCCTCCGCAGGTACGCCTGCGTAGCAAACGAGCCCTTTCCCCCGAGAAACCGGGTTCCTGCCACGCTGGAGGAGAGTTAAGCCCGCAGACCTCGTTCCTCCTGGGAAAGTGCAAGGCCACCCTGAGCCTCAGGGTAGCGCCTAAGTTTCCACCAGGCAAGCTCTGCGTCCCCTGTTTTCCATGAGGTCTCCACCGTTGTTGTGCTTCAATGGAACGCGAGGATAGCTTTCAGGACTCCAAGCACACTGTCCTCCGCACCGTTTCCCATGCTACCACACGGATCCCCCCCACGTCTCCTCTCTGCCTGCTGAGCAAAAAGCAGCCGTGTAGGTTCTTCGGAACACTGCTTCATGCACAGCCCAAGGGGGCACACTGCTCTCTCTCTTCCTTTGGAAACCTAGGTTGCCGCAGCTTGTCCCAAATCACGAAGACAGTCAGAGACGGTCTCATGTGCTGGGTAACGTGGACTCAGTGAGGACAAGGGCCCTACCTGCACTCAGAAAAACTCTCTGCTCAGCCTTCCATCCAGGAGCTCACACCGAGTAGCTCTTTGCTTAAGCAGGACGTCGATGTGAGGTCCAAGCTGAGCAAAGAGCACAATTCCTCCTTTACCCTGCTAGGCCCCGGAAGAGGTAGAGCCAACTAGGCCTCGCTCAGGGCAGCCCTCCTTCAGGGATCTTGCCACACTTCGAAGCCTACACAGTAAAAGGTACTTATCGAAGTTCTCAGATTTTCGCCATGCTCTCCCTCGGCAGCTCCACTACTGCAGGGACTCATGTTTGCTGTGAACTAGGATAGGTGGCCCTGCTTCGAAAAGCAGTCTTTTCCCCTCTGGAAATCTGGATTCTTGTAGCCTCGGAGCTGTTTGCGAAACCCTAGGAAGGCCCAGCTTTGACTTACTGCAGGCACGCCCGGGGAAGAAACGAGTATGTTCCCCCAGAGAAACAGGCTGCTTGCAAGTGTCGAGGGGAGCTTCTCAGGTGCCCAGTGTGTCCCGTTTGTTTCCCTTCGCAGCTCCCATCCTGCAGGTCCTTAGGTTGGGTGCGAAGAAGTGTAGGTGGCTCTGCGGACAAGAGCAGCCTTTTCCCTTTGGAAGTTTGGATTCTAGTGTCTCAGGGGCTGCTTGCCAAACCTTGAAGTTGCCCAGGTTCTAGCCTCCGCAGGTACGCCTGCGTAGCAAACGAGCACTTTCCCCCGAGAAACCGGGTTCCTGCCACGCTGGAGGAGAGTTAAGCCCGCAGACCTCGTTCCTCCTGGGAAAGTGCAAGGCCACCCTGAGCCTCAGGGTAGCGCCTAAGTTTCCACCAGGCAAGCTCTGCGTCCCCTGTTTTCCATGAGGTCTCCACCGTTGTTGTGCTTCAATGGAACGCGAGGATAGCTTTCAGGACTCCAAGCACACTGTCCTCCGCACCGTTTCCCATGCTACCACACGGATCCCCCCCCACGTCTCCTCTCTGCCTGCTGAGCAACAAGCAGCAGTGTAGGCCCTTCGAAACACTTCTTGCATGCAAAGCCCAAGGCGGCACACTGCTCTCTCTTCCTTTGGAAACCTAGGTTGCCGCAGCTTGTCCCAGCTCACGAAGACAGTCAGAGTCGGTCTCATGTGCTGGGTAACGTGGTCTCAGTGAGGACAAGGGCCCTACCTGCACTCAGAAAAACACTCTGCTCAGCCTTCCATCCAGGAGCTCACACCGAGTGGCTCTTTGCTTAAGCAGGACGTCGATGTGAGGTCCAAGCTGAGCAAAGAGCACAATTCCTCCTTTACCCTGCTAGGCCCCGGAAGAGGTAGAGCCAAATAGGCCTCGCTCAGGGCAGCCCTCCTTCAGGGATCTTGCCACACTTCGAAGCCTACACAGTAAAAGGTACTTATCGAAGTTCTCAGATTTTCGCCATGCTCTCCCTCGGCAGCTCCACTACTGCAGGGACTCATGTTTGCTGTGAACTAGGATAGGTGGCCCTGCTTCGAAAAGCAGTCTTTTCCCCTCTGGAAATCTGGATTCTTGTAGCCTCGGAGCTGTTTGCGAAACCCTAGGAAGGCCCAGCTTTGACTTACTGCAGGCACGCCCGGGGAAGAAACGAGTATGTTCCCCCAGAGAAACAGGCTGCTTGCAAGTGTCGAGGGGAGCTTCTCAGGTGCCCAGTGTGTCCGGTTTGTTTCCCTTCGCAGCTCCCATCCTCAGGTACTTTTGCTGGGTTTTAATAAGGGTAGGGGGCTTTCGGAAAAAGCAGCCTTTTCCCTTTGGAAGTTTGGTTTCTAGTGTCTCAGGGGCTGCTTGCCAAACCTTGATGTTGCCCAGCTTCTAGCCTCCGCAGGTACACTTGCGTAGTAAATGAGCACTTTCCCCCGAGAAACCGTGTTCCTGCCACGCTGGAAGAGAGTTAAGCCCGCAGTACTCTTTCATCCTGGGAAAGCGCAAGGCCACCCTGAGCCTCAGGGTAGCGCCTAAGTTTCCACCGGGCAAGCTCTGCGTGCCTCGGTTTCCATGAGGTCTCCACCGTTGTTGTGCTTCAATGGAACGCGAGGATAGCTTTCAGGACTCCAAGCACTCTGGCCATCGCACCGTTTCCCATGCTACCACACGGATTCCCCCCACGTCTCCTCTCTGCCTGCTGAGCAACAAGCAGCAGTGTAGGTTCTTCGGAACACTTCTTCATGCACAGCCCAAGGGGGCACACTGCTCTCTCTCTTCCTTTGGAAACCTAGGTTGCTGCAGCTTGTCCCAGCTCACGAAGACAGTCACAGCCAGTCTCATGTGCTGGGTAACGTGGACTCAGTGAGGACAAGGGCCTTACCTGCACTCAGAAAAACACTCTGCTCAACCTTCCATCCAGGAGCTCACACCAACTGGCGCGTTGGTTTAGCAGGACGTCGATGTGAGGTCCAAGCTAAGCAAAGAGCACAATTCCTCCTTTACCCTGCTAGGCCCCGGAAGAGGTAGAGCCAAATAGGCCTCGCTCAGGGCAGCCCTCCTTCAGGGATCTTGCCACACTTCGAAGCCTACACAGTAAAAGGTACTTATCGAAGTTCTCAGATTTTCGCCATGCTCTCCCTCGGCAGCTCCACTACTGCAGGGACTCATGTTTGCTGTGAACTAGGATAGGTGGCCCTGCTTCGAAAAGCAGTCTTTTCCCCTTTGGAAACCTGGATTGTTGTAGCCCCGGAGGTGTTTGCGATACCCTAGGAAGGCCCAGCTTTAACTCACTGCAGGCACGCCCGGGGAGGAAACGAGTATGTTCCCCAGAGAAACAGGCTGCTTGCAAGTGTCGAGGGGAGCTTCTCAGGTGCCCAGTGTGTCCCGTTTGTTTCCCTTCGCAGCTCCCATCCTGCAGGTCCTTAGGTTGGGTGCGAAGAAGTGTAGGTGGCTCTGCGGACAAGAGCAGCCTTTTCCCTTTGGAAGCTTGGATTCTAGTGTCTCAGGGGCTGCTTGCCAAACCTTGAAGTTGCCCAGGTTCTAGCCTCCGCAGGTACGCCTGCGTAGCAAACGAGCACTTTCCCCCGAGAAACCGGGTTCCTGCCACGCTGGAGGAGAGTTAAGCCCGCAGACCTCGTTCCTCCTGGGAAAGTGCAAGGCCACCCTGAGCCTCAGGGTAGCGCCTAAGTTTCCACCAGGCAAGCTCTGCGTCCCCTGTTTTCCATGAGGTCTCCACCGTTGTTGTGCTTCAATGGAACTCGAGGATAGCTTTCAGGACTCCAAGCACACTGTCCTCCGCACCGTTTCCCATGCTACCACACGGATCCCCCCCACGTCTCCTCTCTGCCTGCTGAGCAACAAGCAGCAGTGTAGGCCCTTCGAAACACTTCTTGCATGCAAAGCCCAAGGCGGCACACTGCTCTCTCTCTTCCTTTGGAAACCTAGGTTGCCGCAGCTTGTCCCAGCTCACGAAGACAGTCAGAGACGGTCTCATGTGCTGGGTAACGTGGTCTCAGTGAGGACAAGGGCCCTACCTGCACTCAGAAAAACACTCTGCTCAGCCTTCCATCCAGGAGCTCACACCGAGTGGCTCTTTGCTTAAGCAGGACGTCGATGTGAGGTCCAAGCTGAGCAAAGAGCACAATTCCTCCTTTACCCTGCTAGGCCCCGGAAGAGGTAGAGCCAAATAGGCCTCGCTCAGGGCAGCCCTCCTTCAGGGATCTTGCCACACTTCGAAGCCTACACAGTAAAAGGTACTTATCGAAGTTCTCAGATTTTCGCCATGCTCTCCCTCGGCAGCTCCACTACTGCAGGGACTCATGTTTGCTGTGAACTAGGATAGGTGGCCCTGCTTCGAAAAGCAGTCTTTTCCCCTCTGGAAATCTGGATTCTTGTAGCCTCGGAGCTGTTTGCGAAACCCTAGGAAGGCCCAGCTTTGACTTACTGCAGGCACGCCCGGGGAAGAAACGAGTATGTTCCCCCAGAGAAACAGGCTGCTTGCAAGTGTCGAGGGGAGCTTCTCAGGTGCCCAGTGTGTCCGGTTTGTTTCCCTTCGCAGCTCCCATCCTCAGGTACTTTTGCTGGGTTTTAATAAGGGTAGGGGGCTTTCGGAAAAAGCAGCCTTTTCCCTTTGGAAGTTTGGTTTCTAGTGTCTCAGGGGCTGCTTGCCAAACCTTGATGTTGCCCAGCTTCTAGCCTCCGCAGGTACACTTGCGTAGTAAACGAGCACTTTCCCCCGAGAAACCGTGTTCCTGCCACGCTGGAAGAGAGTTAAGCCCGCAGTACTCTTTCATCCTGGGAAAGCGCAAGGCCACCCTGAGCCTCAGGGTAGCGCCTAAGTTTCCACCGGGCAAGCTCTGCGTGCCTCGGTTTCCATGAGGTCTCCACCGTTGTTGTGCTTCAATGGAACGCGAGGATAGCTTTCAGGACTCCAAGCACTCTGGCCATCGCACCGTTTCCCATGCTACCACACGGATTCCCCCCACGTCTCCTCTCTGCCTGCTGAGCAACAAGCAGCAGTGTAGGTTCTTCGGAACACTTCTTCATGCACAGCCCAAGGGGGCACACTGCTCTCTCTCTTCCTTTGGAAACCTAGGTTGCTGCAGCTTGTCCCAGCTCACGAAGACAGTCACAGCCAGTCTCATGTGCTGGGTAACGTGGACTCAGTGAGGACAAGGGCCTTACCTGCACTCAGAAAAACACTCTGCTCAACCTTCCATCCAGGAGCTCACACCAACTGGCGCGTTGGTTTAGCAGGACGTCGATGTGAGGTCCAAGCTAAGCAAAGAGCCCAATTCCTCCTTTACCCTGCTAGGCCCCGGAAGAGGTAGAGCCAAATAGGCCTCGCTCAGGGCAGCCCTCCTTCAGGGATCTTGCCACACTTCGAAGCCTACACAGTAAAAGGTACTTATCGAAGTTCTCAGATTTTCGCCATGCTCTCCCTCGGCAGCTCCACTACTGCAGGGACTCATGTTTGCTGTGAACTAGGATAGGTGGCCCTGCTTCGAAAAGCAGTCTTTTCCCCTTTGGAAACCTGGATTGTTGTAGCCCCGGAGGTGTTTGCGATACCCTAGGAAGGCCCAGCTTTAACTCACTGCAGGCACGCCCGGGGAGGAAACGAGTATGTTCCCCAGAGAAACAGGCTGCTTGCAAGTGTCGAGGGGAGCTTCTCAGGTGCCCAGTGTGTCCCGTTTGTTTCCCTTCGCAGCTCCCATCCTGCAGGTCCTTAGGTTGGGTGCGAAGAAGTGTAGGTGGCTCTGCGGACAAGAGCAGCCTTTTCCCTTTGGAAGCTTGGATTCTAGTGTCTCAGGGGCTGCTTGCCAAACCTTGAAGTTGCCCAGGTTCTAGCCTCCGCAGGTACGCCTGCGTAGCAAACGAGCACTTTCCCCCGAGAAACCGGGTTCCTGCCACGCTGGAGGAGAGTTAAGCCCGCAGACCTCGTTCCTCCTGGGAAAGTGCAAGGCCACCCTGAGCCTCAGGGTAGCGCCTAAGTTTCCACCAGGCAAGCTCTGCGTCCCCTGTTTTCCATGAGGTCTCCACCGTTGTTGTGCTTCAATGGAACTCGAGGATAGCTTTCAGGACTCCAAGCACACTGTCCTCCGCACCGTTTCCCATGCTACCACACGGATCCCCCCCACGTCTCCTCTCTGCCTGCTGAGCAACAAGCAGCAGTGTAGGCCCTTCGAAACACTTCTTGCATGCAAAGCCCAAGGCGGCACACTGCTCTCTCTCTTCCTTTGGAAACCTAGGTTGCCGCAGCTTGTCCCAGCTCACGAAGACAGTCAGAGACGGTCTCATGTGCTGGGTAACGTGGTCTCAGTGAGGACAAGGGCCCTACCTGCACTCAGAAAAACACTCTGCTCAGCCTTCCATCCAGGAGCTCACACCGAGTGGCTCTTTGCTTAAGCAGGACGTCGATGTGAGGTCCAAGCTGAGCAAAGAGCACAATTCCTCCTTTACCCTGCTAGGCCCCGGAAGAGGTAGAGCCAAATAGGCCTCGCTCAGGGCAGCCCTCCTTCAGGGATCTTGCCACACTTCGAAGCCTACACAGTAAAAGGTACTTATCGAAGTTCTCAGATTTTCGCCATGCTCTCCCTCGGCAGCTCCACTACTGCAGGGACTCATGTTTGCTGTGAACTAGGATAGGTGGCCCTGCTTCGAAAAGCAGTCTTTTCCCCTCTGGAAATCTGGATTCTTGTAGCCTCGGAGCTGTTTGCGAAACCCTAGGAAGGCCCAGCTTTGACTTACTGCAGGCACGCCCGGGGAAGAAACGAGTATGTTCCCCCAGAGAAACAGGCTGCTTGCAAGTGTCGAGGGGAGCTTCTCAGGTGCCCAGTGTGTCCGGTTTGTTTCCCTTCGCAGCTCCCATCCTCAGGTACTTTTGCTGGGTTTTAATAAGGGTAGGGGGCTTTCGGAAAAAGCAGCCTTTTCCCTTTGGAAGTTTGGTTTCTAGTGTCTCAGGGGCTGCTTGCCAAACCTTGATGTTGCCCAGCTTCTAGCCTCCGCAGGTACACTTGCGTAGTAAACGAGCACTTTCCCCCGAGAAACCGTGTTCCTGCCACGCTGGAAGAGAGTTAAGCCCGCAGTACTCTTTCATCCTGGGAAAGCGCAAGGCCACCCTGAGCCTCAGGGTAGCGCCTAAGTTTCCACCGGGCAAGCTCTGCGTGCCTCGGTTTCCATGAGGTCTCCACCGTTGTTGTGCTTCAATGGAACGCGAGGATAGCTTTCAGGACTCCAAGCACTCTGGCCATCGCACCGTTTCCCATGCTACCACACGGATTCCCCCCACGTCTCCTCTCTGCCTGCTGAGCAACAAGCAGCAGTGTAGGTTCTTCGGAACACTTCTTCATGCACAGCCCAAGGGGGCACACTGCTCTCTCTCTTCCTTTGGAAACCTAGGTTGCTGCAGCTTGTCCCAGCTCACGAAGACAGTCACAGCCAGTCTCATGTGCTGGGTAACGTGGACTCAGTGAGGACAAGGGCCTTACCTGCACTCAGAAAAACACTCTGCTCAACCTTCCATCCAGGAGCTCACACCAACTGGCGCGTTGGTTTAGCAGGACGTCGATGTGAGGTCCAAGCTAAGCAAAGAGCACAATTCCTCCTTTACCCTGCTAGGCCCCGGAAGAGGTAGAGCCAAATAGGCCTCGCTCAGGGCAGCCCTCCTTCAGGGATCTTGCCACACTTCGAAGCCTACACAGTAAAAGGTACTTATCGAAGTTCTCAGATTTTCGCCATGCTCTCCCTCGGCAGCTCCACTACTGCAGGGACTCATGTTTGCTGTGAACTAGGATAGGTGGCCCTGCTTCGAAAAGCAGTCTTTTCCCCTTTGGAAACCTGGATTGTTGTAGCCCCGGAGGTGTTTGCGATACCCTAGGAAGGCCCAGCTTTAACTCACTGCAGGCACGCCCGGGGAGGAAACGAGTATGTTCCCCAGAGAAACAGGCTGCTTGCAAGTGTCGAGGGGAGCTTCTCAGGTGCCCAGTGTGTCCCGTTTGTTTCCCTTGGCAGCTCCCATCCTGCAGGTCCTTAGGTTGGGTGCGAAGAAGTGTAGGTGGCTCTGCGGACAAGAGCAGCCTTTTCCCTTTGGAAGCTTGGATTCTAGTGTCTCAGGGGCTGCTTGCCAAACCTTGAAGTTGCCCAGGTTCTAGCCTCCGCAGGTACGCCTGCGTAGCAAACGAGCACTTTCCCCCGAGAAACCGGGTTCCTGCCACGCTGGAGGAGAGTTAAGCCCGCAGACCTCGTTCCTCCTGGGAAAGTGCAAGGCCACCCTGAGCCTCAGGGTAGCGCCTAAGTTTCCACCAGGCAAGCTCTGCGTCCCCTGTTTTCCATGAGGTCTCCACCGTTGTTGTGCTTCAATGGAACTCGAGGATAGCTTTCAGGACTCCAAGCACACTGTCCTCCGCACCGTTTCCCATGCTACCACACGGATCCCCCCCACGTCTCCTCTCTGCCTGCTGAGCAACAAGCAGCAGTGTAGGCCCTTCGAAACACTTCTTGCATGCAAAGCCCAAGGCGGCACACTGCTCTCTCTCTTCCTTTGGAAACCTAGGTTGCCGCAGCTTGTCCCAGCTCACGAAGACAGTCAGAGACGGTCTCATGTGCTGGGTAACGTGGTCTCAGTGAGGACAAGGGCCCTACCTGCACTCAGAAAAACACTCTGCTCAGCCTTCCATCCAGGAGCTCACACCGAGTGGCTCTTTGCTTAAGCAGGACGTCGATGTGAGGTCCAAGCTGAGCAAAGAGCACAATTCCTCCTTTACCCTGCTAGGCCCCGGAAGAGGTAGAGCCAAATAGGCCTCGCTCAGGGCAGCCCTCCTTCAGGGATCTTGCCACACTTCGAAGCCTACACAGTAAAAGGTACTTATCGAAGTTCTCAGATTTTCGCCATGCTCTCCCTCGGCAGCTCCACTACTGCAGGGACTCATGTTTGCTGTGAACTAGGATAGGTGGCCCTGCTTCGAAAAGCAGTCTTTTCCCCTCTGGAAATCTGGATTCTTGTAGCCTCGGAGCTGTTTGCGAAACCCTAGGAAGGCCCAGCTTTGACTTACTGCAGGCACGCCCGGGGAAGAAACGAGTATGTTCCCCCAGAGAAACAGGCTGCTTGCAAGTGTCGAGGGGAGCTTCTCAGGTGCCCAGTGTGTCCGGTTTGTTTCCCTTCGCAGCTCCCATCCTCAGGTACTTTTGCTGGGTTTTAATAAGGGTAGGGGGCTTTCGGAAAAAGCAGCCTTTTCCCTTTGGAAGTTTGGTTTCTAGTGTCTCAGGGGCTGCTTGCCAAACCTTGATGTTGCCCAGCTTCTAGCCTCCGCAGGTACACTTGCGTAGTAAATGAGCACTTTCCCCCGAGAAACCGTGTTCCTGCCACGCTGGAAGAGAGTTAAGCCCGCAGTACTCTTTCATCCTGGGAAAGCGCAAGGCCACCCTGAGCCTCAGGGTAGCGCCTAAGTTTCCACCGGGCAAGCTCTGCATGCCTCGGTTTCCATGAGGTCTCCACCGTTGTTGTGCTTCAATGGAACGCGAGGATAGCTTTCAGGACTCCAAGCACTCTGGCCATCGCACCGTTTCCCATGCTACCACACGGATTCCCCCCACGTCTCCTCTCTGCCTGCTGAGCAACAAGCAGCAGTGTAGGTTCTTCGGACAACTTCTTCATGCACAGCCCAAGGCGGCACACTGCTCTCTCTCTTCCTTTGGAAACCTAGGTTGCTGCAGCTTGTCCCAGCTCACGAAGACAGTCAGAGCCGGTCTCATGTGCTGGGTAACGTGGACTCAGTGAGGACAAGGGCCTTACCTGCACTCAGAAAAACACTCTGCTCAACCTTCCATCCAGGAGCTCACACCAACTGGCGCGTTGGTTTAGCAGGACGTCGATGTGAGGTCCAAGCTAAGCAAAGAGCACAATTCCTCCTTTACCCTGCTAGGCCCCGGAAGATTTAGAGCCAACTAGGCCTCGCTCAGGCCAGCCCTCCTTCAGGAATCTTGCCGCACTACGAAGCCGTCACAGTAAAAGGTACTTAGCGAAGTTCCCAGGGTTTCGCCATGCTCTCCCTCGGCAGCTCCACTACTGCAGGGACTCATGTTTGCTATGAACTAGGATAGGTGTCCCTGCTTCGAAAAGCAGTCTTTTCCCCTTTGGAAACCTGGATTCTTGTAGCCTCGGAGCTGTTTGAGAAACCCTAGGAAGGCCCAGCTTTTACTCACTGCAGGCACGCCCGGGGAGGAAACGAGTATGTTCCCCCAGAAGAACAGGCTGCTTGCAAGTGTCGAGGGGAGCTTCTCAGGTGCCCAGTGTGTCCCGTTTGTTTCCCTTCGCAGCTCCCATCCTCAGGTACTTTTGCTGGGTTCTAATAAGGGTAGGGGGCTTTGCGGAAAAAGCAGCCTTTTCCCTTTGGAAGTTTGGATTCTAGTGTCTCAGGGGCTGCTTGCCAAACCTTGATGTTGCCCAGGTTCTAGCCTCCGCAGGTACACTTGCGTAGTAAACGAGCACTTTCCCCCGAGAAACGGTGTTCCTGCCACGCTGGAAGAGAGTTAAGCCCGCAGTACTCTTTCATCCTGGGAAAGCGCAAGGCCACCCTGAGCCTCAGGGTAGTGCCTAAGTTTCCACCGGGCAAGCTCTGCGTGCCTCGGTTTCCATGAGGTCTCCACCGTTGTTGTGCTTCAATGGAACGCGAGGATAGCTTTCAGGACTCCAAGCACTCTGGCCATCGCACCGTTTCCCATGCTACCACACGGATTCCCCCCACGTCTCCTCTCTGCCTGCTGAGCAAAAAGCAGCCGTGTAGGTTCTTCGGAACACTTCTTCATGCACAGCCCAAGGGGGCACACTGCTCTCTCTCTTCCTTTGGAAACCTAGGTTGCCGCAGCTTGTCCCAACTCACGAAGACAGTCAGAGACGGTCTCATGTGCTGGGTAACGTGGACTCAGTGAGGACAAGGGCCCTACCTGCACTCAGAAAAACACTCTGCTCAACCTTCCATCCAGGAGCTCACACCAACTGGCGCGTTGGTTTAGCAGGACGTCGATGTGAGGTCCAAGCTAAGCAAAGAGCACAATTCCTCCTTTACCCTGCTAGGCCCCGGAAGAGGTAGAGCCAAATAGGCCTCGCTCAGGGCAGCCCTCCTTCAGGGATCTTGCCACACTTCGAAGCCTACACAGTAAAAGGTACTTATCGAAGTTCTCAGATTTTCGCCATGCTCTCCCTCGGCAGCTCCACTACTGCAGGGACTCATGTTTGCTGTGAACTAGGATAGGTGGCCCTGCTTCGAAAAGCAGTCTTTTCCCCTTTGGAAACCTGGATTGTTGTAGCCCCGGAGGTGTTTGCGATACCCTAGGAAGGCCCAGCTTTAACTCACTGCAGGCACGCCCGGGGAGGAAACGAGTATGTTCCCCAGAGAAACAGGCTGCTTGCAAGTGTCGAGGGGAGCTTCTCAGGTGCCCAGTGTGTCCCGTTTGTTTCCCTTGGCAGCTCCCATCCTGCAGGTCCTTAGGTTGGGTGCGAAGAAGTGTAGGTGGCTCTGCGGACAAGAGCAGCCTTTTCCCTTTGGAAGCTTGGATTCTAGTGTCTCAGGGGCTGCTTGCCAAACCTTGAAGTTGCCCAGGTTCTAGCCTCCGCAGGTACGCCTGCGTAGCAAACGAGCACTTTCCCCCGAGAAACCGGGTTCCTGCCACGCTGGAGGAGAGTTAAGCCCGCAGACCTCGTTCCTCCTGGGAAAGTGCAAGGCCACCCTGAGCCTCAGGGTAGCGCCTAAGTTTCCACCAGGCAAGCTCTGCGTCCCCTGTTTTCCATGAGGTCTCCACCGTTGTTGTGCTTCAATGGAACGCGAGGATAGCTTTCAGGACTCCAAGCACACTGTCCTCCGCACCGTTTCCCATGCTACCACACGGATCCCCCCCACGTCTCCTCTCTGCCTGCTGAGCAAAAAGCAGCCGTGTAGGTTCTTCGGAACACTGCTTCATGCACAGCCCAAGGGGGCACACTGCTCTCTCTCTTCCTTTGGAAACCTAGGTTGCCGCAGCTTGTCCCAAATCACGAAGACAGTCAGAGACGGTCTCATGTGCTGGGTAACGTGGACTCAGTGAGGACAAGGGCCCTACCTGCACTCAGAAAAACTCTCTGCTCAGCCTTCCATCCAGGAGCTCACACCGAGTAGCTCTTTGCTTAAGCAGGACGTCGATGTGAGGTCCAAGCTGAGCAAAGAGCACAATTCCTCCTTTACCCTGCTAGGCCCCGGAAGAGGTAGAGCCAACTAGGCCTCGCTCAGGGCAGCCCTCCTTCAGGGATCTTGCCACACTTCGAAGCCTACACAGTAAAAGGTACTTATCGAAGTTCTCAGATTTTCGCCATGCTCTCCCTCGGCAGCTCCACTACTGCAGGGACTCATGTTTGCTGTGAACTAGGATAGGTGGCCCTGCTTCGAAAAGCAGTCTTTTCCCCTCTGGAAATCTGGATTCTTGTAGCCTCGGAGCTGTTTGCGAAACCCTAGGAAGGCCCAGCTTTGACTTACTGCAGGCACGCCCGGGGAAGAAACGAGTATGTTCCCCCAGAGAAACAGGCTGCTTGCAAGTGTCGAGGGGAGCTTCTCAGGTGCCCAGTGTGTCCCGTTTGTTTCCCTTGGCAGCTCCCATCCTGCAGGTCCTTAGGTTGGGTGCGAAGAAGTGTAGGTGGCTCTGCGGACAAGAGCAGCCTTTTCCCTTTGGAAGCTTGGATTCTAGTGTCTCAGGGGCTGCTTGCCAAACCTTGAAGTTGCCCAGGTTCTAGCCTCCGCAGGTACGCCTGCGTAGCAAACGAGCACTTTCCCCCGAGAAACCGGGTTCCTGCCACGCTGGAGGAGAGTTAAGCCCGCAGACCTCGTTCCTCCTGGGAAAGTGCAAGGCCACCCTGAGCCTCAGGGTAGCGCCTAAGTTTCCACCAGGCAAGCTCTGCGTCCCCTGTTTTCCATGAGGTCTCCACCGTTGTTGTGCTTCAATGGAACGCGAGGATAGCTTTCAGGACTCCAAGCACACTGTCCTCCACACCGTTTCCCATGCTACCACACGGATCCCCCCCCACGTCTCCTCTCTGCCTGCTGAGCAACAAGCAGCAGTGTAGGCCCTTCGAAACACTTCTTGCATGCAAAGCCCAAGGCGGCACACTGCTCTCTCTCTTCCTTTGGAAACCTAGGTTGCCGCAGCTTGTCCCAGCTCACGAAGACAGTCAGAGTCGGTCTCATGTGCTGGGTAACGTGGTCTCAGTGAGGACAAGGGCCCTACCTGCACTCAGAAAAACACTCTGCTCAGCCTTCCATCCAGGAGCTCACACCGAGTGGCTCTTTGCTTAAGCAGGACGTCGATGTGAGGTCCAAGCTGAGCAAAGAGCACAATTCCTCCTTTACCCTGCTAGGCCCCGGAAGAGGTAGAGCCAAATAGGCCTCGCTCAGGGCAGCCCTCCTTCAGGGATCTTGCCACACTTCGAAGCCTACACAGTAAAAGGTACTTATCGAAGTTCTCAGATTTTCGCCATGCTCTCCCTCGGCAGCTCCACTACTGCAGGGACTCATGTTTGCTGTGAACTAGGATAGGTGGCCCTGCTTCGAAAAGCAGTCTTTTCCCCTCTGGAAATCTGGATTCTTGTAGCCTCGGAGCTGTTTGCGAAACCCTAGGAAGGCCCAGCTTTGACTTACTGCAGGCACGCCCGGGGAAGAAACGAGTATGTTCCCCCAGAGAAACAGGCTGCTTGCAAGTGTCGAGGGGAGCTTCTCAGGTGCCCAGTGTGTCCGGTTTGTTTCCCTTCGCAGCTCCCATCCTCAGGTACTTTTGCTGGGTTTTAATAAGGGTAGGGGGCTTTCGGAAAAAGCAGCCTTTTCCCTTTGGAAGTTTGGTTTCTAGTGTCTCAGGGGCTGCTTGCCAAACCTTGATGTTGCCCAGCTTCTAGCCTCCGCAGGTACACTTGCGTAGTAAATGAGCACTTTCCCCCGAGAAACCGTGTTCCTGCCACGCTGGAAGAGAGTTAAGCCCGCAGTACTCTTTCATCCTGGGAAAGCGCAAGGCCACCCTGAGCCTCAGGGTAGCGCCTAAGTTTCCACCGGGCAAGCTCTGCGTGCCTCGGTTTCCATGAGGTCTCCACCGTTGTTGTGCTTCAATGGAACGCGAGGATAGCTTTCAGGACTCCAAGCACTCTGGCCATCGCACCGTTTCCCATGCTACCACACGGATTCCCCCCACGTCTCCTCTCTGCCTGCTGAGCAACAAGCAGCAGTGTAGGTTCTTCGGAACACTTCTTCATGCACAGCCCAAGGGGGCACACTGCTCTCTCTCTTCCTTTGGAAACCTAGGTTGCTGCAGCTTGTCCCAGCTCACGAAGACAGTCACAGCCAGTCTCATGTGCTGGGTAACGTGGACTCAGTGAGGACAAGGGCCTTACCTGCACTCAGAAAAACACTCTGCTCAACCTTCCATCCAGGAGCTCACACCAACTGGCGCGTTGGTTTAGCAGGACGTCGATGTGAGGTCCAAGCTAAGCAAAGAGCACAATTCCTCCTTTACCCTGCTAGGCCCCGGAAGAGGTAGAGCCAAATAGGCCTCGCTCAGGGCAGCCCTCCTTCAGGGATCTTGCCACACTTCGAAGCCTACACAGTAAAAGGTACTTATCGAAGTTCTCAGATTTTCGCCATGCTCTCCCTCGGCAGCTCCACTACTGCAGGGACTCATGTTTGCTGTGAACTAGGATAGGTGGCCCTGCTTCGAAAAGCAGTCTTTTCCCCTTTGGAAACCTGGATTGTTGTAGCCCCGGAGGTGTTTGCGATACCCTAGGAAGGCCCAGCTTTAACTCACTGCAGGCACGCCCGGGGAGGAAACGAGTATGTTCCCCAGAGAAACAGGCTGCTTGCAAGTGTCGAGGGGAGCTTCTCAGGTGCCCAGTGTGTCCCGTTTGTTTCCCTTGGCAGCTCCCATCCTGCAGGTCCTTAGGTTGGGTGCGAAGAAGTGTAGGTGGCTCTGCGGACAAGAGCAGCCTTTTCCCTTTGGAAGCTTGGATTCTAGTGTCTCAGGGGCTGCTTGCCAAACCTTGAAGTTGCCCAGGTTCTAGCCTCCGCAGGTACGCCTGCGTAGCAAACGAGCACTTTCCCCCGAGAAACCGGGTTCCTGCCACGCTGGAGGAGAGTTAAGCCCGCAGACCTCGTTCCTCCTGGGAAAGTGCAAGGCCACCCTGAGCCTCAGGGTAGCGCCTAAGTTTCCACCAGGCAAGCTCTGCGTCCCCTGTTTTCCATGAGGTCTCCACCGTTGTTGTGCTTCAATGGAACGCGAGGATAGCTTTCAGGACTCCAAGCACACTGTCCTCCGCACCGTTTCCCATGCTACCACACGGATCCCCCCCACGTCTCCTCTCTGCCTGCTGAGCAAAAAGCAGCCGTGTAGGTTCTTCGGAACACTGCTTCATGCACAGCCCAAGGGGGCACACTGCTCTCTCTCTTCCTTTGGAAACCTAGGTTGCCGCAGCTTGTCCCAAATCACGAAGACAGTCAGAGACGGTCTCATGTGCTGGGAAACGTGGACTCAGTGAGGACAAGGGCCCTACCTGCACTCAGAAAAACTCTCTGCTCAGCCTTCCATCCAGGAGCTCACACCGAGTAGCTCTTTGCTTAAGCAGGACGTCGATGTGAGGTCCAAGCTGAGCAAAGAGCACAATTCCTCCTTTACCCTGCTAGGCCCCGGAAGAGGTAGAGCCAACTAGGCCTCGCTCAGGGCAGCCCTCCTTCAGGGATCTTGCCACACTTCGAAGCCTACACAGTAAAAGGTACTTATCGAAGTTCTCAGATTTTCGCCATGCTCTCCCTCGGCAGCTCCACTACTGCAGGGACTCATGTTTGCTGTGAACTAGGATAGGTGGCCCTGCTTCGAAAAGCAGTCTTTTCCCCTCTGGAAATCTGGATTCTTGTAGCCTCGGAGCTGTTTGCGAAACCCTAGGAAGGCCCAGCTTTGACTTACTGCAGGCACGCCCGGGGAAGAAACGAGTATGTTCCCCCAGAGAAACAGGCTGCTTGCAAGTGTCGAGGGGAGCTTCTCAGGTGCCCAGTGTGTCCCGTTTGTTTCCCTTGGCAGCTCCCATCCTGCAGGTCCTTAGGTTGGGTGCGAAGAAGTGTAGGTGGCTCTGCGGACAAGAGCAGCCTTTTCCCTTTGGAAGCTTGGATTCTAGTGTCTCAGGGGCTGCTTGCCAAACCTTGAAGTTGCCCAGGTTCTAGCCTCCGCAGGTACGCCTGCGTAGCAAACGAGCACTTTCCCCCGAGAAACCGGGTTCCTGCCACGCTGGAGGAGAGTTAAGCCCGCAGACCTCGTTCCTCCTGGGAAAGTGCAAGGCCACCCTGAGCCTCAGGGTAGCGCCTAAGTTTCCACCAGGCAAGCTCTGCGTCCCCTGTTTTCCATGAGGTCTCCACCGTTGTTGTGCTTCAATGGAACGCGAGGATAGCTTTCAGGACTCCAAGCACACTGTCCTCCGCACCGTTTCCCATGCTACCACACGGATCCCCCCCCACGTCTCCTCTCTGCCTGCTGAGCAACAAGCAGCAGTGTAGGCCCTTCGAAACACTTCTTGCATGCAAAGCCCAAGGCGGCACACTGCTCTCTCTCTTCCTTTGGAAACCTAGGTTGCCGCAGCTTGTCCCAGCTCACGAAGACAGTCAGAGTCGGTCTCATGTGCTGGGTAACGTGGTCTCAGTGAGGACAAGGGCCCTACCTGCACTCAGAAAAACACTCTGCTCAGCCTTCCATCCAGGAGCTCACACCGAGTGGCTCTTTGCTTAAGCAGGACGTCGATGTGAGGTCCAAGCTGAGCAAAGAGCACAATTCCTCCTTTACCCTGCTAGGCCCCGGAAGAGGTAGAGCCAAATAGGCCTCGCTCAGGGCAGCCCTCCTTCAGGGATCTTGCCACACTTCGAAGCCTACACAGTAAAAGGTACTTATCGAAGTTCTCAGATTTTCGCCATGCTCTCCCTCGGCAGCTCCACTACTGCAGGGACTCATGTTTGCTGTGAACTAGGATAGGTGGCCCTGCTTCGAAAAGCAGTCTTTTCCCCTTTGGAAATCTGGATTCTTGTAGCCTCGGAGCTGTTTGCGAAACCCTAGGAAGGCCCAGCTTTGACTTACTGCAGGCACGCCCGGGGAAGAAACGAGTATGTTCCCCCAGAGAAACAGGCTGCTTGCAAGTGTCGAGGGGAGCTTCTCAGGTGCCCAGTGTGTCCGGTTTGTTTCCCTTCGCAGCTCCCATCCTCAGGTACTTTTGCTGGGTTTTAATAAGGGTAGGGGGCTTTCGGAAAAAGCAGCCTTTTCCCTTTGGAAGTTTGGTTTCTAGTGTCTCAGGGGCTGCTTGCCAAACCTTGATGTTGCCCAGCTTCTAGCCTCCGCAGGTACACTTGCGTAGTAAACGAGCACTTTCCCCCGAGAAACCGTGTTCCTGCCACGCTGGAAGAGAGTTAAGCCCGCAGTACTCTTTCATCCTGGGAAAGCGCAAGGCCACCCTGAGCCTCAGGGTAGCGCCTAAGTTTCCACCGGGCAAGCTCTGCGTGCCTCGGTTTCCATGAGGTCTCCACCGTTGTTGTGCTTCAATGGAACGCGAGGATAGCTTTCAGGACTCCAAGCACTCTGGCCATCGCACCGTTTCCCATGCTACCACACGGATTCCCCCCACGTCTCCTCTCTGCCTGCTGAGCAACAAGCAGCAGTGTAGGTTCTTCGGAACACTTCTTCATGCACAGCCCAAGGGGGCACACTGCTCTCTCTCTTCCTTTGGAAACCTAGGTTGCTGCAGCTTGTCCCAGCTCACGAAGACAGTCACAGCCAGTCTCATGTGCTGGGTAACGTGGACTCAGTGAGGACAAGGGCCTTACCTGCACTCAGAAAAACACTCTGCTCAACCTTCCATCCAGGAGCTCACACCAACTGGCGCGTTGGTTTAGCAGGACGTCGATGTGAGGTCCAAGCTAAGCAAAGAGCACAATTCCTCCTTTACCCTGCTAGGCCCCGGAAGAGGTAGAGCCAAATAGGCCTCGCTCAGGGCAGCCCTCCTTCAGGGATCTTGCCACACTTCGAAGCCTACACAGTAAAAGGTACTTATCGAAGTTCTCAGATTTTCGCCATGCTCTCCCTCGGCAGCTCCACTACTGCAGGGACTCATGTTTGCTGTGAACTAGGATAGGTGGCCCTGCTTCGAAAAGCAGTCTTTTCCCCTTTGGAAACCTGGATTGTTGTAGCCCCGGAGGTGTTTGCGATACCCTAGGAAGGCCCAGCTTTAACTCACTGCAGGCACGCCCGGGGAGGAAACGAGTATGTTCCCCAGAGAAACAGGCTGCTTGCAAGTGTCGAGGGGAGCTTCTCAGGTGCCCAGTGTGTCCCGTTTGTTTCCCTTCGCAGCTCCCATCCTGCAGGTCCTTAGGTTGGGTGCGAAGAAGTGTAGGTGGCTCTGCGGACAAGAGCAGCCTTTTCCCTTTGGAAGCTTGGATTCTAGTGTCTCAGGGGCTGCTTGCCAAACCTTGAAGTTGCCCAGGTTCTAGCCTCCGCAGGTACGCCTGCGTAGCAAACGAGCACTTTCCCCCGAGAAACCGGGTTCCTGCCACGCTGGAGGAGAGTTAAGCCCGCAGACCTCGTTCCTCCTGGGAAAGTGCAAGGCCACCCTGAGCCTCAGGGTAGCGCCTAAGTTTCCACCAGGCAAGCTCTGCGTCCCCTGTTTTCCATGAGGTCTCCACCGTTGTTGTGCTTCAATGGAACTCGAGGATAGCTTTCAGGACTCCAAGCACACTGTCCTCCGCACCGTTTCCCATGCTACCACACGGATCCCCCCCACGTCTCCTCTCTGCCTGCTGAGCAACAAGCAGCAGTGTAGGCCCTTCGAAACACTTCTTGCATGCAAAGCCCAAGGCGGCACACTGCTCTCTCTCTTCCTTTGGAAACCTAGGTTGCCGCAGCTTGTCCCAGCTCACGAAGACAGTCAGAGCCGGTCTCATGTGCTGGGTAACGTGGTCTCAGTGAGGACAAGGGCCCTACCTGCACTCAGAAAAACACTCTGCTCAGCCTTCCATCCAGGAGCTCACACCGAGTGGCTCTTTGCTTAAGCAGGACGTCGATGTGAGGTCCAAGCTGAGCAAAGAGCACAATTCCTCCTTTACCCTGCTAGGCCCCGGAAGAGGTAGAGCCAAATAGGCCTCGCTCAGGGCAGCCCTCCTTCAGGGATCTTGCCACACTTCGAAGCCTACACAGTAAAAGGTACTTATCGAAGTTCTCAGATTTTCGCCATGCTCTCCCTCGGCAGCTCCACTACTGCAGGGACTCATGTTTGCTGTGAACTAGGATAGGTGGCCCTGCTTCGAAAAGCAGTCTTTTCCCCTCTGGAAATCTGGATTCTTGTAGCCTCGGAGCTGTTTGCGAAACCCTAGGAAGGCCCAGCTTTGACTTACTGCAGGCACGCCCGGGGAAGAAACGAGTATGTTCCCCCAGAGAAACAGGCTGCTTGCAAGTGTCGAGGGGAGCTTCTCAGGTGCCCAGTGTGTCCGGTTTGTTTCCCTTCGCAGCTCCCATCCTCAGGTACTTTTGCTGGGTTTTAATAAGGGTAGGGGGCTTTCGGAAAAAGCAGCCTTTTCCCTTTGGAAGTTTGGTTTCTAGTGTCTCAGGGGCTGCTTGCCAAACCTTGATGTTGCCCAGCTTCTAGCCTCCGCAGGTACACTTGCGTAGTAAATGAGCACTTTCCCCCGAGAAACCGTGTTCCTGCCACGCTGGAAGAGAGTTAAGCCCGCAGTACTCTTTCATCCTGGGAAAGCGCAAGGCCACCCTGAGCCTCAGGGTAGCGCCTAAGTTTCCACCGGGCAAGCTCTGCGTGCCTCGGTTTCCATGAGGTCTCCACCGTTGTTGTGCTTCAATGGAACGCGAGGATAGCTTTCAGGACTCCAAGCACTCTGGCCATCGCACCGTTTCCCATGCTACCACACGGATTCCCCCCACGTCTCCTCTCTGCCTGCTGAGCAACAAGCAGCAGTGTAGGTTCTTCGGACAACTTCTTCATGCACAGCCCAAGGCGGCACACTGCTCTCTCTCTTCCTTTGGAAACCTAGGTTGCTGCAGCTTGTCCCAGCTCACGAAGACAGTCAGAGCCGGTCTCATGTGCTGGGTAACGTGGACTCAGTGAGGACAAGGGCCTTACCTGCACTCAGAAAAACACTCTGCTCAACCTTCCATCCAGGAGCTCACACCAACTGGCGCGTTGGTTTAGCAGGACGTCGATGTGAGGTCCAAGCTAAGCAAAGAGCACAATTCCTCCTTTACCCTGCTAGGCCCCGGAAGATTTAGAGCCAACTAGGCCTCGCTCAGGCCAGCCCTCCTTCAGGAATCTTGCCGCACTACGAAGCCGTCACAGTAAAAGGTACTTAGCGAAGTTCCCAGGGTTTCGCCATGCTCTCCCTCGGCAGCTCCACTACTGCAGGGACTCATGTTTGCTATGAACTAGGATAGGTGGCCCTGCTTCGAAAAGCAGTCTTTTCCCCTTTGGAAACCTGGATTCTTGTAGCCTCGGAGCTGTTTGCGAAACCCTAGGAAGGCCCAGCTTTTACTCACTGCAGGCACGCCCGGGGAGGAAACGAGTATGTTCCCCCAGAAGAACAGGCTGCTTGCAAGTGTCGAGGGGAGCTTCTCAGGTGCCCAGTGTGTCCCGTTTGTTTCCCTTCGCAGCTCCCATCCTCAGGTACTTTTGCTGGGTTCTAATAAGGGTAGGGGGCTTTGCGGAAAAAGCAGCCTTTTCCCTTTGGAAGTTTGGATTCTAGTGTCTCAGGGGCTGCTTGCCAAACCTTGATGTTGCCCAGCTTCTAGCCTCCGCAGGTACACTTGCGTAGTAAACGAGCACTTTCCCCCGAGAAACGGTGTTCCTGCCACGCTGGAAGAGAGTTAAGCCCGCAGTACTCTTTCATCCTGGGAAAGCGCAAGGCCACCCTGAGCCTCAGGGTAGTGCCTAAGTTTCCACCGGGCAAGCTCTGCGTGCCTCGGTTTCCATGAGGTCTCCACCGTTGTTGTGCTTCAATGGAACGCGAGGATAGCTTTCAGGACTCCAAGCACTCTGGCCATCGCACCGTTTCCCATGCTACCACACGGATTCCCCCCACGTCTCCTCTCTGCCTGCTGAGCAAAAAGCAGCCGTGTAGGTTCTTCGGAACACTGCTTCATGCACAGCCCAAGGGGGCACACTGCTCTCTCTCTTCCTTTGGAAACCTAGGTTGCCGCAGCTTGTCCCAACTCACGAAGACAGTCAGAGACGGTCTCATGTGCTGGGTAACGTGGACTCAGTGAGGACAAGGGCCCTACCTGCACTCAGAAAAACACTCTGCTCAACCTTCCATCCAGGAGCTCACACCAACTGGCGCGTTGGTTTAGCAGGACGTCGATGTGAGGTCCAAGCTAAGCAAAGAGCACAATTCCTCCTTTACCCTGCTAGGCCCCGGAAGAGGTAGAGCCAAATAGGCCTCGCTCAGGGCAGCCCTCCTTCAGGGATCTTGCCACACTTCGAAGCCTACACAGTAAAAGGTACTTATCGAAGTTCTCAGATTTTCGCCATGCTCTCCCTCGGCAGCTCCACTACTGCAGGGACTCATGTTTGCTGTGAACTAGGATAGGTGGCCCTGCTTCGAAAAGCAGTCTTTTCCCCTTTGGAAACCTGGATTGTTGTAGCCCCGGAGGTGTTTGCGATACCCTAGGAAGGCCCAGCTTTAACTCACTGCAGGCACGCCCGGGGAGGAAACGAGTATGTTCCCCAGAGAAACAGGCTGCTTGCAAGTGTCGAGGGGAGCTTCTCAGGTGCCCAGTGTGTCCCGTTTGTTTCCCTTGGCAGCTCCCATCCTGCAGGTCCTTAGGTTGGGTGCGAAGAAGTGTAGGTGGCTCTGCGGACAAGAGCAGCCTTTTCCCTTTGGAAGCTTGGATTCTAGTGTCTCAGGGGCTGCTTGCCAAACCTTGAAGTTGCCCAGGTTCTAGCCTCCGCAGGTACGCCTGCGTAGCAAACGAGCACTTTCCCCCGAGAAACCGGGTTCCTGCCACGCTGGAGGAGAGTTAAGCCCGCAGACCTCGTTCCTCCTGGGAAAGTGCAAGGCCACCCTGAGCCTCAGGGTAGCGCCTAAGTTTCCACCAGGCAAGCTCTGCGTCCCCTGTTTTCCATGAGGTCTCCACCGTTGTTGTGCTTCAATGGAACTCGAGGATAGCTTTCAGGACTCCAAGCACACTGTCCTCCGCACCGTTTCCCATGCTACCACACGGATCCCCCCCACGTCTCCTCTCTGCCTGCTGAGCAACAAGCAGCAGTGTAGGCCCTTCGAAACACTTCTTGCATGCAAAGCCCAAGGCGGCACACTGCTCTCTCTCTTCCTTTGGAAACCTAGGTTGCCGCAGCTTGTCCCAGCTCACGAAGACAGTCAGAGACGGTCTCATGTGCTGGGTAACGTGGTCTCAGTGAGGACAAGGGCCCTACCTGCACTCAGAAAAACACTCTGCTCAGCCTTCCATCCAGGAGCTCACACCGAGTGGCTCTTTGCTTAAGCAGGACGTCGATGTGAGGTCCAAGCTGAGCAAAGAGCACAATTCCTCCTTTACCCTGCTAGGCCCCGGAAGAGGTAGAGCCAAATAGGCCTCGCTCAGGGCAGCCCTCCTTCAGGGATCTTGCCACACTTCGAAGCCTACACAGTAAAAGGTACTTATCGAAGTTCTCAGATTTTCGCCATGCTCTCCCTCGGCAGCTCCACTACTGCAGGGACTCATGTTTGCTGTGAACTAGGATAGGTGGCCCTGCTTCGAAAAGCAGTCTTTTCCCCTCTGGAAATCTGGATTCTTGTAGCCTCGGAGCTGTTTGCGAAACCCTAGGAAGGCCCAGCTTTGACTTACTGCAGGCACGCCCGGGGAAGAAACGAGTATGTTCCCCCAGAGAAACAGGCTGCTTGCAAGTGTCGAGGGGAGCTTCTCAGGTGCCCAGTGTGTCCGGTTTGTTTCCCTTCGCAGCTCCCATCCTCAGGTACTTTTGCTGGGTTTTAATAAGGGTAGGGGGCTTTCGGAAAAAGCAGCCTTTTCCCTTTGGAAGTTTGGTTTCTAGTGTCTCAGGGGCTGCTTGCCAAACCTTGATGTTGCCCAGCTTCTAGCCTCCGCAGGTACACTTGCATAGTAAATGAGCACTTTCCCCCGAGAAACCGTGTTCCTGCCACGCTGGAAGAGAGTTAAGCCCGCAGTACTCTTTCATCCTGGGAAAGCGCAAGGCCACCCTGAGCCTCAGGGTAGCGCCTAAGTTTCCACCGGGCAAGCTCTGCGTGCCTCGGTTTCCATGAGGTCTCCACCGTTGTTGTGCTTCAATGGAACGCGAGGATAGCTTTCAGGACTCCAAGCACTCTGGCCATCGCACCGTTTCCCATGCTACCACACGGATTCCCCCCACGTCTCCTCTCTGCCTGCTGAGCAACAAGCAGCAGTGTAGGTTCTTCGGACAACTTCTTCATGCACAGCCCAAGGCGGCACACTGCTCTCTCTCTTCCTTTGGAAACCTAGGTTGCTGCAGCTTGTCCCAGCTCACGAAGACAGTCAGAGCCGGTCTCATGTGCTGGGTAACGTGGACTCAGTGAGGACAAGGGCCTTACCTGCACTCAGAAAAACACTCTGCTCAACCTTCCATCCAGGAGCTCACACCAACTGGCGCGTTGGTTTAGCAGGACGTCGATGTGAGGTCCAAGCTAAGCAAAGAGCACAATTCCTCCTTTACCCTGCTAGGCCCCGGAAGATTTAGAGCCAACTAGGCCTCGCTCAGGCCAGCCCTCCTTCAGGAATCTTGCCGCACTACGAAGCCGTCACAGTAAAAGGTACTTAGCGAAGTTCCCAGGGTTTCGCCATGCTCTCCCTCGGCAGCTCCACTACTGCAGGGACTCATGTTTGCTATGAACTAGGATAGGTGGCCCTGCTTCGAAAAGCAGTCTTTTCCCCTTTGGAAACCTGGATTCTTGTAGCCTCGGAGCTGTTTGCGAAACCCTAGGAAGGCCCAGCTTTTACTCACTGCAGGCACGCCCGGGGAGGAAACGAGTATGTTCCCCCAGAAGAACAGGCTGCTTGCAAGTGTCGAGGGGAGCTTCTCAGGTGCCCAGTGTGTCCCGTTTGTTTCCCTTCGCAGCTCCCATCCTCAGGTACTTTTGCTGGGTTCTAATAAGGGTAGGGGGCTTTGCGGAAAAAGCAGCCTTTTCCCTTTGGAAGTTTGGATTCTAGTGTCTCAGGGGCTGCTTGCCAAACCTTGATGTTGCCCAGCTTCTAGCCTCCGCAGGTACACTTGCGTAGTAAACGAGCACTTTCCCCCGAGAAACGGTGTTCCTGCCACGCTGGAAGAGAGTTAAGCCCGCAGTACTCTTTCATCCTGGGAAAGCGCAAGGCCACCCTGAGCCTCAGGGTAGTGCCTAAGTTTCCACCGGGCAAGCTCTGCGTGCCTCGGTTTCCATGAGGTCTCCACCGTTGTTGTGCTTCAATGGAACGCGAGGATAGCTTTCAGGACTCCAAGCACTCTGGCCATCGCACCGTTTCCCATGCTACCACACGGATTCCCCCCACGTCTCCTCTCTGCCTGCTGAGCAACAAGCAGCAGTGTAGGTTCTTCGGAACACTGCTTCATGCACAGCCCAAGGGGGCACACTGCTCTCTCTCTTCCTTTGGAAACCTAGGTTGCCGCAGCTTGTCCCAACTCACGAAGACAGTCAGAGACGGTCTCATGTGCTGGGTAACGTGGACTCAGTGAGGACAAGGGCCCTACCTGCACTCAGAAAAACACTCTGCTCAACCTTCCATCCAGGAGCTCACACCAACTGGCGCGTTGGTTTAGCAGGACGTCGATGTGAGGTCCAAGCTAAGCAAAGAGCACAATTCCTCCTTTACCCTGCTAGGCCCCGGAAGAGGTAGAGCCAAATAGGCCTCGCTCAGGGCAGCCCTCCTTCAGGGATCTTGCCACACTTCGAAGCCTACACAGTAAAAGGTACTTATCGAAGTTCTCAGATTTTCGCCATGCTCTCCCTCGGCAGCTCCACTACTGCAGGGACTCATGTTTGCTGTGAACTAGGATAGGTGGCCCTGCTTCGAAAAGCAGTCTTTTCCCCTTTGGAAACCTGGATTGTTGTAGCCCCGGAGGTGTTTGCGATACCCTAGGAAGGCCCAGCTTTAACTCACTGCAGGCACGCCCGGGGAGGAAACGAGTATGTTCCCCAGAGAAACAGGCTGCTTGCAAGTGTCGAGGGGAGCTTCTCAGGTGCCCAGTGTGTCCCGTTTGTTTCCCTTGGCAGCTCCCATCCTGCAGGTCCTTAGGTTGGGTGCGAAGAAGTGTAGGTGGCTCTGCGGACAAGAGCAGCCTTTTCCCTTTGGAAGCTTGGATTCTAGTGTCTCAGGGGCTGCTTGCCAAACCTTGAAGTTGCCCAGGTTCTAGCCTCCGCAGGTACGCCTGCGTAGCAAACGAGCACTTTCCCCCGAGAAACCGGGTTCCTGCCACGCTGGAGGAGAGTTAAGCCCGCAGACCTCGTTCCTCCTGGGAAAGTGCAAGGCCACCCTGAGCCTCAGGGTAGCGCCTAAGTTTCCACCAGGCAAGCTCTGCGTCCCCTGTTTTCCATGAGGTCTCCACCGTTGTTGTGCTTCAATGGAACGCGAGGATAGCTTTCAGGACTCCAAGCACACTGTCCTCCGCACCGTTTCCCATGCTACCACACGGATCCCCCCCACGTCTCCTCTCTGCCTGCTGAGCAACAAGCAGCAGTGTAGGCCCTTCGAAACACTTCTTGCATGCAAAGCCCAAGGCGGCACACTGCTCTCTCTCTTCCTTTGGAAACCTAGGTTGCCGCAGCTTGTCCCAGCTCACGAAGACAGTCAGAGACGGTCTCATGTGCTGGGTAACGTGGTCTCAGTGAGGACAAGGGCCCTACCTGCACTCAGAAAAACACTCTGCTCAGCCTTCCATCCAGGAGCTCACACCGAGTGGCTCTTTGCTTAAGCAGGACGTCGATGTGAGGTCCAAGCTGAGCAAAGAGCACAATTCCTCCTTTACCCTGCTAGGCCCCGGAAGAGGTAGAGCCAAATAGGCCTCGCTCAGGGCAGCCCTCCTTCAGGGATCTTGCCACACTTCGAAGCCTACACAGTAAAAGGTACTTATCGAAGTTCTCAGATTTTCGCCATGCTCTCCCTCGGCAGCTCCACTACTGCAGGGACTCATGTTTGCTGTGAACTAGGATAGGTGGCCCTGCTTCGAAAAGCAGTCTTTTCCCCTCTGGAAATCTGGATTCTTGTAGCCTCGGAGCTGTTTGCGAAACCCTAGGAAGGCCCAGCTTTGACTTACTGCAGGCACGCCCGGGGAAGAAACGAGTATGTTCCCCCAGAGAAACAGGCTGCTTGCAAGTGTCGAGGGGAGCTTCTCAGGTGCCCAGTGTGTCCGGTTTGTTTCCCTTCGCAGCTCCCATCCTCAGGTACTTTTGCTGGGTTTTAATAAGGGTAGGGGGCTTTCGGAAAAAGCAGCCTTTTCCCTTTGGAAGTTTGGTTTCTAGTGTCTCAGGGGCTGCTTGCCAAACCTTGATGTTGCCCAGCTTCTAGCCTCCGCAGGTACACTTGCGTAGTAAATGAGCACTTTCCCCCGAGAAACCGTGTTCCTGCCACGCTGGAAGAGAGTTAAGCCCGCAGTACTCTTTCATCCTGGGAAAGCGCAAGGCCACCCTGAGCCTCAGGGTAGCGCCTAAGTTTCCACCGGGCAAGCTCTGCGTGCCTCGGTTTCCATGAGGTCTCCACCGTTGTTGTGCTTCAATGGAACGCGAGGATAGCTTTCAGGACTCCAAGCACTCTGGCCATCGCACCGTTTCCCATGCTACCACACGGATTCCCCCCACGTCTCCTCTCTGCCTGCTGAGCAACAAGCAGCAGTGTAGGTTCTTCGGACAACTTCTTCATGCACAGCCCAAGGCGGCACACTGCTCTCTCTCTTCCTTTGGAAACCTAGGTTGCTGCAGCTTGTCCCAGCTCACGAAGACAGTCAGAGCCGGTCTCATGTGCTGGGTAACGTGGACTCAGTGAGGACAAGGGCCTTACCTGCACTCAGAAAAACACTCTGCTCAACCTTCCATCCAGGAGCTCACACCAACTGGCGCGTTGGTTTAGCAGGACGTCGATGTGAGGTCCAAGCTAAGCAAAGAGCACAATTCCTCCTTTACCCTGCTAGGCCCCGGAAGATTTAGAGCCAACTAGGCCTCGCTCAGGCCAGCCCTCTTTCAGGAATCTTGCCGCACTACGAAGCCGTCACAGTAAAAGGTACTTAGCGAAGTTCCCAGGGTTTCGCCATGCTCTCCCTCGGCAGCTCCACTACTGCAGGGACTCATGTTTGCTATGAACTAGGATAGGTGGCCCTGCTTCGAAAAGCAGTCTTTTCCCCTTTGGAAACCTGGATTCTTGTAGCCTCGGAGCTGTTTGCGAAACCCTAGGAAGGCCCAGCTTTTACTCACTGCAGGCACGCCCGGGGAGGAAACGAGTATGTTCCCCCAGAAGAACAGGCTGCTTGCAAGTGTCGAGGGGAGCTTCTCAGGTGCCCAGTGTGTCCCGTTTGTTTCCCTTCGCAGCTCCCATCCTCAGGTACTTTTGCTGGGTTCTAATAAGGGTAGGGGGCTTTGCGGAAAAAGCAGCCTTTTCCCTTTGGAAGTTTGGATTCTAGTGTCTCAGGGGCTGCTTGCCAAACCTTGATGTTGCCCAGGTTCTAGCCTCCGCAGGTACACTTGCGTAGTAAACGAGCACTTTCCCCCGAGAAACGGTGTTCCTGCCACGCTGGAAGAGAGTTAAGCCCGCAGTACTCTTTCATCCTGGGAAAGCGCAAGGCCACCCTGAGCCTCAGGGTAGTGCCTAAGTTTCCACCGGGCAAGCTCTGCGTGCCTCGGTTTCCATGAGGTCTCCACCGTTGTTGTGCTTCAATGGAACGCGAGGATACCTTTCAGGACTCCAAGCACTCTGGCCATCGCACCGTTTCCCATGCTACCACACGGATTCCCCCCACGTCTCCTCTCTGCCTGCTGAGCAACAAGCAGCAGTGTAGGTTCTTCCGACAACTTCTTCATGCACAGCCCAAGGCGGCACACTGCTCTCTCTCTTCCTTTGGAAACCTAGGTTGCTGCAGCTTGTCCCAGCTCACGAAGACAGTCAGAGCCGGTCTCATGTGCTGGGTAACGTGGACTCAGTGAGGACAAGGGCCTTACCTGCACTCAGAAAAACACTCTGCTCAACCTTCCATCCAGGAGCTCACACCAACTGGCGCGTTGGTTTAGCAGGACGTCGATGTGAGGTCCAAGCTAAGCAAAGAGCACAATTCCTCCTTTACCCTGCTAGGCCCCGGAAGATTTAGAGCCAACTAGGCCTCGCTCAGGCCAGCCCTCCTTCAGGAATCTTGCCGCACTACGAAGCCGTCACAGTAAAAGGTACTTAGCGAAGTTCCCAGGGTTTCGCCATGCTCTCCCTCGGCAGCTCCACTACTGCAGGGACTCATGTTTGCTATGAACTAGGATAGGTGGCCCTGCTTCGAAAAGCAGTCTTTTCCCCTTTGGAAACCTGGATTCTTGTAGCCTCGGAGCTGTTTGCGAAACCCTAGGAAGGCCCAGCTTTTACTCACTGCAGGCACGCCCGGGGAGGAAACGAGTATGTTCCCCCAGAAGAACAGGCTGCTTGCAAGTGTCGAGGGGAGCTTCTCAGGTGCCCAGTGTGTCCCGTTTGTTTCCCTTCGCAGCTCCCATCCTCAGGTACTTTTGCTGGGTTCTAATAAGGGTAGGGGGCTTTGCGGAAAAAGCAGCCTTTTCCCTTTGGAAGTTTGGATTCTAGTGTCTCAGGGGCTGCTTGCCAAACCTTGATGTTGCCCAGGTTCTAGCCTCCGCAGGTACACTTGCGTAGTAAACGAGCACTTTCCCCCGAGAAACGGTGTTCCTGCCACGCTGGAAGAGAGTTAAGCCCGCAGTACTCTTTCATCCTGGGAAAGCGCAAGGCCACCCTGAGCCTCAGGGTAGTGCCTAAGTTTCCACCGGGCAAGCTCTGCGTGCCTCGGTTTCCATGAGGTCTCCACCGTTGTTGTGCTTCAATGGAACGCGAGGATAGCTTTCAGGACTCCAAGCACTCTGGCCATCGCACCGTTTCCCATGCTACCACACGGATTCCCCCCACGTCTCCTCTCTGCCTGCTGAGCAAAAAGCAGCCGTGTAGGTTCTTCGGAACACTTCTTCATGCACAGCCCAAGGGGGCACACTGCTCTCTCTCTTCCTTTGGAAACCTAGGTTGCCGCAGCTTGTCCCAACTCACGAAGACAGTCAGAGACGGTCTCATGTGCTGGGTAACGTGGACTCAGTGAGGACAAGGGCCCTACCTGCACTCAGAAAAACTCTCTGCTCAGCCTTCCATCCAGGAGCTCACACCGAGTAGCTCTTTGCTTAAGCAGGACGTCGATGTGAGGTCCAAGCTGAGCAAAGAGCACAATTCCTCCTTTACCCTGCTAGGCCCCGGAAGAGGTAGAGCCAAATAGGCCTCGCTCAGGGCAGCCCTCCTTCAGGGATCTTGCCACACTTCGAAGCCTACACAGTAAAAGGTACTTATCGAAGTTCTCAGATTTTCGCCATGCTCTCCCTCGGCAGCTCCACTACTGCAGGGACTCATGTTTGCTGTGAACTAGGATAGGTGGCCCTGCTTCGAAAAGCAGTCTTTTCCCCTTTGGAAACCTGGATTGTTGTAGCCCCGGAGGTGTTTGTGATACCCTAGGAAGGCCCAGCTTTAACTCACTGCAGGCACGCCCGGGGAGGAAACGAGTATGTTCCCCAGAGAAACAGGCTGCTTGCAAGTGTCGAGGGGAGCTTCTCAGGTGCCCAGTGTGTCCCGTTTGTTTCCCTTCGCAGCTCCCATCCTGCAGGTCCTTAGGTTGGGTGCGAAGAAGTGTAGGTGGCTCTGCGGACAAGAGCAGCCTTTTCCCTTTGGAAGCTTGGATTCTAGTGTCTCAGGGGCTGCTTGCCAAACCTTGAAGTTGCCCAGGTTCTAGCCTCCGCAGGTACGCCTGCGTAGCAAACGAGCACTTTCCCCCGAGAAACCGGGTTCCTGCCACGCTGGAGGAGAGTTAAGCCCGCAGACCTCGTTCCTCCTGGGAAAGTGCAAGGCCACCCTGAGCCTCAGGGTAGCGCCTAAGTTTCCACCAGGCAAGCTCTGCGTCCCCTGTTTTCCATGAGGTCTCCACCGTTGTTGTGCTTCAATGGAACTCGAGGATAGCTTTCAGGACTCCAAGCACACTGTCCTCCGCACCGTTTCCCATGCTACCACACGGATCCCCCCCACGTCTCCTCTCTGCCTGCTGAGCAACAAGCAGCAGTGTAGGCCCTTCGAAACACTTCTTGCATGCAAAGCCCAAGGCGGCACACTGCTCTCTCTCTTCCTTTGGAAACCTAGGTTGCCGCAGCTTGTCCCAGCTCACGAAGACAGTCAGAGTCGGTCTCATGTGCTGGGTAACGTGGTCTCAGTGAGGACAAGGGCCCTACCTGCACTCAGAAAAACACTCTGCTCAGCCTTCCATCCAGGAGTTCACACCGACTGGCGCGTTGGTTTAGTAGGACCTCGATTTGAGGTCCAAGCTGAGCAAAGAGCACAATTCCTCCTTTACCCTGCTAGGTCCCGGAAGGGGTAGAGCCAACTAGGCTTCGCTCAGGCCAGCCCTCCTTCAGGAATCTTGCCACACTACGAAGCCGTCACAGTAAAAGGTACTTAGCGAAGTTCCCAGGGTTTCGCCATGCTCTCCCTCGGCAGCTCCACTACTGCAGGGACTCATGTTTGCTATGAACTAGGATAGGTGGCCCTGCTTCGAAAAGCAGTCTTTTCCCCTTTGGAAACCTGGATTCTTGTAGCCTCGGAGCTGTTTGCGAAACCCTAGGAAGGCCCAGCTTTAACTCACTGCAGGCACGCCCGGGGAGGAAACGAGTATGTTCCCCAGAGAAACAGGCTGCTTGCAAGTGTCGAGGGGAGCTTCTCAGGTGCCCAGTGTGTCCCGTTTGTTTCCCTTGGCAGCTCCCATCCTGCAGGTCCTTAGGTTGGGTGCGAAGAAGTGTAGGTGGCTCTGCGGACAAGAGCAGCCTTTTCCCTTTGGAAGCTTGGATTCTAGTGTCTCAGGGGCTGCTTGCCAAACCTTGAAGTTGCCCAGGTTCTAGCCTCCGCAGGTACGCCTGCGTAGCAAACGAGCACTTTCCCCCGAGAAACCGGGTTCCTGCCACGCTGGAGGAGAGTTAAGCCCGCAGACCTCGTTCCTCCTGGGAAAGTGCAAGGCCACCCTGAGCCTCAGGGTAGCGCCTAAGTTTCCACCAGGCAAGCTCTGCGTCCCCTGTTTTCCATGAGGTCTCCACCGTTGTTGTGCTTCAATGGAACTCGAGGATAGCTTTCAGGACTCCAAGCACACTGTCCTCCGCACCGTTTCCCATGCTACCACACGGATCCCCCCCACGTCTCCTCTCTGCCTGCTGAGCAACAAGCAGCAGTGTAGGCCCTTCGAAACACTTCTTGCATGCAAAGCCCAAGGCGGCACACTGCTCTCTCTCTTCCTTTGGAAACCTAGGTTGCCGCAGCTTGTCCCAGCTCACGAAGACAGTCAGAGACGGTCTCATGTGCTGGGTAACGTGGTCTCAGTGAGGACAAGGGCCCTACCTGCACTCAGAAAAACACTCTGCTCAGCCTTCCATCCAGGAGCTCACACCGAGTGGCTCTTTGCTTAAGCAGGACGTCGATGTGAGGTCCAAGCTGAGCAAAGAGCACAATTCCTCCTTTACCCTGCTAGGCCCCGGAAGAGGTAGAGCCAACTAGGCCTCGCTCAGGGCAGCCCTCCTTCAGGGATCTTGCCACACTTCGAAGCCTACACAGTAAAAGGTACTTATCGAAGTTCTCAGATTTTCGCCATGCTCTCCCTCGGCAGCTCCACTACTGCAGGGACTCATGTTTGCTGTGAACTAGGATAGGTGGCCCTGCTTCGAAAAGCAGTCTTTTCCCCTCTGGAAATCTGGATTCTTGTAGCCTCGGAGCTGTTTGCGAAACCCTAGGAAGGCCCAGCTTTGACTTACTGCAGGCACGCCCGGGGAAGAAACGAGTATGTTCCCCCAGAGAAACAGGCTGCTTGCAAGTGTCGAGGGGAGCTTCTCAGGTGCCCAGTGTGTCCGGTTTGTTTCCCTTCGCAGCTCCCATCCTCAGGTACTTTTGCTGGGTTTTAATAAGGGTAGGGGGCTTTCGGAAAAAGCAGCCTTTTCCCTTTGGAAGTTTGGTTTCTAGTGTCTCAGGGGCTGCTTGCCAAACCTTGATGTTGCCCAGCTTCTAGCCTCCGCAGGTACACTTGCGTAGTAAATGAGCACTTTCCCCCGAGAAACCGTGTTCCTGCCACGCTGGAAGAGAGTTAAGCCCGCAGTACTCTTTCATCCTGGGAAAGCGCAAGGCCACCCTGAGCCTCAGGGTAGCGCCTAAGTTTCCACCGGGCAAGCTCTGCGTGCCTCGGTTTCCATGAGGTCTCCACCGTTGTTGTGCTTCAATGGAACGCGAGGATAGCTTTCAGGACTCCAAGCACTCTGGCCATCGCACCGTTTCCCATGCTACCACACGGATTCCCCCCACGTCTCCTCTCTGCCTGCTGAGCAACAAGCAGCAGTGTAGGTTCTTCGGACAACTTCTTCATGCACAGCCCAAGGCGGCACACTGCTCTCTCTCTTCCTTTGGAAACCTAGGTTGCTGCAGCTTGTCCCAGCTCACGAAGACAGTCAGAGCCGGTCTCATGTGCTGGGTAACGTGGACTCAGTGAGGACAAGGGCCTTACCTGCACTCAGAAAAACACTCTGCTCAACCTTCCATCCAGGAGCTCACACCAACTGGCGCGTTGGTTTAGCAGGACGTCGATGTGAGGTCCAAGCTAAGCAAAGAGCACAATTCCTCCTTTACCCTGCTAGGCCCCGGAAGATTTAGAGCCAACTAGGCCTCGCTCAGGCCAGCCCTCCTTCAGGAATCTTGCCGCACTACGAAGCCGTCACAGTAAAAGGTACTTAGCGAAGTTCCCAGGGTTTCGCCATGCTCTCCCTCGGCAGCTCCACTACTGCAGGGACTCATGTTTGCTATGAACTAGGATAGGTGGCCCTGCTTCGAAAAGCAGTCTTTTCCCCTTTGGAAACCTGGATTCTTGTAGCCTCGGAGCTGTTTGCGAAACCCTAGGAAGGCCCAGCTTTTACTCACTGCAGGCACGCCCGGGGAGGAAACGAGTATGTTCCCCCAGAAGAACAGGCTGCTTGCAAGTGTCGAGGGGAGCTTCTCAGGTGCCCAGTGTGTCCCGTTTGTTTCCCTTCGCAGCTCCCATCCTCAGGTACTTTTGCTGGGTTCTAATAAGGGTAGGGGGCTTTGCGGAAAAAGCAGCCTTTTCCCTTTGGAAGTTTGGATTCTAGTGTCTCAGGGGCTGCTTGCCAAACCTTGATGTTGCCCAGGTTCTAGCCTCCGCAGGTACACTTGCGTAGTAAACGAGCACTTTCCCCCGAGAAACGGTGTTCCTGCCACGCTGGAAGAGAGTTAAGCCCGCAGTACTCTTTCATCCTGGGAAAGCGCAAGGCCACCCTGAGCCTCAGGGTAGTGCCTAAGTTTCCACCGGGCAAGCTCTGCGTGCCTCGGTTTCCATGAGGTCTCCACCGTTGTTGTGCTTCAATGGAACGCGAGGATAGCTTTCAGGACTCCAAGCACTCTGGCCATCGCACCGTTTCCCATGCTACCACACGGATTCCCCCCACGTCTCCTCTCTGCCTGCTGAGCAACAAGCAGCAGTGTAGGTTCTTCGGAACACTGCTTCATGCACAGCCCAAGGGGGCACACTGCTCTCTCTCTTCCTTTGGAAACCTAGGTTGCCGCAGCTTGTCCCAACTCACGAAGACAGTCAGAGACGGTCTCATGTGCTGGGTAACGTGGACTCAGTGAGGACAAGGGCCCTACCTGCACTCAGAAAAACACTCTGCTCAACCTTCCATCCAGGAGCTCACACCAACTGGCGCGTTGGTTTAGCAGGACGTCGATGTGAGGTCCAAGCTAAGCAAAGAGCACAATTCCTCCTTTACCCTGCTAGGCCCCGGAAGAGGTAGAGCCAAATAGGCCTCGCTCAGGGCAGCCCTCCTTCAGGGATCTTGCCACACTTCGAAGCCTACACAGTAAAAGGTACTTATCGAAGTTCTCAGATTTTCGCCATGCTCTCCCTCGGCAGCTCCACTACTGCAGGGACTCATGTTTGCTGTGAACTAGGATAGGTGGCCCTGCTTCGAAAAGCAGTCTTTTCCCCTTTGGAAACCTGGATTGTTGTAGCCCCGGAGGTGTTTGCGATACCCTAGGAAGGCCCAGCTTTAACTCACTGCAGGCACGCCCGGGGAGGAAACGAGTATGTTCCCCAGAGAAACAGGCTGCTTGCAAGTGTCGAGGGGAGCTTCTCAGGTGCCCAGTGTGTCCCGTTTGTTTCCCTTGGCAGCTCCCATCCTGCAGGTCCTTAGGTTGGGTGCGAAGAAGTGTAGGTGGCTCTGCGGACAAGAGCAGCCTTTTCCCTTTGGAAGCTTGGATTCTAGTGTCTCAGGGGCTGCTTGCCAAACCTTGAAGTTGCCCAGGTTCTAGCCTCCGCAGGTACGCCTGCGTAGCAAACGAGCACTTTCCCCCGAGAAACCGGGTTCCTGCCACGCTGGAGGAGAGTTAAGCCCGCAGACCTCGTTCCTCCTGGGAAAGTGCAAGGCCACCCTGAGCCTCAGGGTAGCGCCTAAGTTTCCACCAGGCAAGCTCTGCGTCCCCTGTTTTCCATGAGGTCTCCACCGTTGTTGTGCTTCAATGGAACGCGAGGATAGCTTTCAGGACTCCAAGCACACTGTCCTCCGCACCGTTTCCCATGCTACCACACGGATCCCCCCCACGTCTCCTCTCTGCCTGCTGAGCAACAAGCAGCAGTGTAGGCCCTTCGAAACACTTCTTGCATGCAAAGCCCAAGGCGGCACACTGCTCTCTCTCTTCCTTTGGAAACCTAGGTTGCCGCAGCTTGTCCCAGCTCACGAAGACAGTCAGAGACGGTCTCATGTGCTGGGTAACGTGGTCTCAGTGAGGACAAGGGCCCTACCTGCACTCAGAAAAACACTCTGCTCAGCCTTCCATCCAGGAGCTCACACCGAGTGGCTCTTTGCTTAAGCAGGACGTCGATGTGAGGTCCAAGCTGAGCAAAGAGCACAATTCCTCCTTTACCCTGCTAGGCCCCGGAAGAGGTAGAGCCAAATAGGCCTCGCTCAGGGCAGCCCTCCTTCAGGGATCTTGCCACACTTCGAAGCCTACACAGTAAAAGGTACTTATCGAAGTTCTCAGATTTTCGCCATGCTCTCCCTCGGCAGCTCCACTACTGCAGGGACTCATGTTTGCTGTGAACTAGGATAGGTGGCCCTGCTTCGAAAAGCAGTCTTTTCCCCTCTGGAAATCTGGATTCTTGTAGCCTCGGAGCTGTTTGCGAAACCCTAGGAAGGCCCAGCTTTGACTTACTGCAGGCACGCCCGGGGAAGAAACGAGTATGTTCCCCCAGAGAAACAGGCTGCTTGCAAGTGTCGAGGGGAGCTTCTCAGGTGCCCAGTGTGTCCGGTTTGTTTCCCTTCGCAGCTCCCATCCTCAGGTACTTTTGCTGGGTTTTAATAAGGGTAGGGGGCTTTCGGAAAAAGCAGCCTTTTCCCTTTGGAAGTTTGGTTTCTAGTGTCTCAGGGGCTGCTTGCCAAACCTTGATGTTGCCCAGCTTCTAGCCTCCGCAGGTACACTTGCGTAGTAAATGAGCACTTTCCCCCGAGAAACCGTGTTCCTGCCACGCTGGAAGAGAGTTAAGCCCGCAGTACTCTTTCATCCTGGGAAAGCGCAAGGCCACCCTGAGCCTCAGGGTAGCGCCTAAGTTTCCACCGGGCAAGCTCTGCGTGCCTCGGTTTCCATGAGGTCTCCACCGTTGTTGTGCTTCAATGGAACGCGAGGATAGCTTTCAGGACTCCAAGCACTCTGGCCATCGCACCGTTTCCCATGCTACCACACGGATTCCCCCCACGTCTCCTCTCTGCCTGCTGAGCAACAAGCAGCAGTGTAGGTTCTTCGGACAACTTCTTCATGCACAGCCCAAGGCGGCACACTGCTCTCTCTCTTCCTTTGGAAACCTAGGTTGCTGCAGCTTGTCCCAGCTCACGAAGACAGTCAGAGCCGGTCTCATGTGCTGGGTAACGTGGACTCAGTGAGGACAAGGGCCTTACCTGCACTCAGAAAAACACTCTGCTCAACCTTCCATCCAGGAGCTCACACCAACTGGCGCGTTGGTTTAGCAGGACGTCGATGTGAGGTCCAAGCTAAGCAAAGAGCACAATTCCTCCTTTACCCTGCTAGGCCCCGGAAGATTTAGAGCCAACTAGGCCTCGCTCAGGCCAGCCCTCTTTCAGGAATCTTGCCGCACTACGAAGCCGTCACAGTAAAAGGTACTTAGCGAAGTTCCCAGGGTTTCGCCATGCTCTCCCTCGGCAGCTCCACTACTGCAGGGACTCATGTTTGCTATGAACTAGGATAGGTGGCCCTGCTTCGAAAAGCAGTCTTTTCCCCTTTGGAAACCTGGATTCTTGTAGCCTCGGAGCTGTTTGCGAAACCCTAGGAAGGCCCAGCTTTTACTCACTGCAGGCACGCCCGGGGAGGAAACGAGTATGTTCCCCCAGAAGAACAGGCTGCTTGCAAGTGTCGAGGGGAGCTTCTCAGGTGCCCAGTGTGTCCCGTTTGTTTCCCTTCGCAGCTCCCATCCTCAGGTACTTTTGCTGGGTTCTAATAAGGGTAGGGGGCTTTGCGGAAAAAGCAGCCTTTTCCCTTTGGAAGTTTGGATTCTAGTGTCTCAGGGGCTGCTTGCCAAACCTTGATGTTGCCCAGGTTCTAGCCTCCGCAGGTACACTTGCGTAGTAAACGAGCACTTTCCCCCGAGAAACGGTGTTCCTGCCACGCTGGAAGAGAGTTAAGCCCGCAGTACTCTTTCATCCTGGGAAAGCGCAAGGCCACCCTGAGCCTCAGGGTAGTGCCTAAGTTTCCACCGGGCAAGCTCTGCGTGCCTCGGTTTCCATGAGGTCTCCACCGTTGTTGTGCTTCAATGGAACGCGAGGATACCTTTCAGGACTCCAAGCACTCTGGCCATCGCACCGTTTCCCATGCTACCACACGGATTCCCCCCACGTCTCCTCTCTGCCTGCTGAGCAACAAGCAGCAGTGTAGGTTCTTCCGACAACTTCTTCATGCACAGCCCAAGGCGGCACACTGCTCTCTCTCTTCCTTTGGAAACCTAGGTTGCTGCAGCTTGTCCCAGCTCACGAAGACAGTCAGAGCCGGTCTCATGTGCTGGGTAACGTGGACTCAGTGAGGACAAGGGCCTTACCTGCACTCAGAAAAACACTCTGCTCAACCTTCCATCCAGGAGCTCACACCAACTGGCGCGTTGGTTTAGCAGGACGTCGATGTGAGGTCCAAGCTAAGCAAAGAGCACAATTCCTCCTTTACCCTGCTAGGCCCCGGAAGATTTAGAGCCAACTAGGCCTCGCTCAGGCCAGCCCTCCTTCAGGAATCTTGCCGCACTACGAAGCCGTCACAGTAAAAGGTACTTAGCGAAGTTCCCAGGGTTTCGCCATGCTCTCCCTCGGCAGCTCCACTACTGCAGGGACTCATGTTTGCTATGAACTAGGATAGGTGGCCCTGCTTCGAAAAGCAGTCTTTTCCCCTTTGGAAACCTGGATTCTTGTAGCCTCGGAGCTGTTTGCGAAACCCTAGGAAGGCCCAGCTTTTACTCACTGCAGGCACGCCCGGGGAGGAAACGAGTATGTTCCCCCAGAAGAACAGGCTGCTTGCAAGTGTCGAGGGGAGCTTCTCAGGTGCCCAGTGTGTCCCGTTTGTTTCCCTTCGCAGCTCCCATCCTCAGGTACTTTTGCTGGGTTCTAATAAGGGTAGGGGGCTTTGCGGAAAAAGCAGCCTTTTCCCTTTGGAAGTTTGGATTCTAGTGTCTCAGGGGCTGCTTGCCAAACCTTGATGTTGCCCAGGTTCTAGCCTCCGCAGGTACACTTGCGTAGTAAACGAGCACTTTCCCCCGAGAAACGGTGTTCCTGCCACGCTGGAAGAGAGTTAAGCCCGCAGTACTCTTTCATCCTGGGAAAGCGCAAGGCCACCCTGAGCCTCAGGGTAGTGCCTAAGTTTCCACCGGGCAAGCTCTGCGTGCCTCGGTTTCCATGAGGTCTCCACCGTTGTTGTGCTTCAATGGAACGCGAGGATAGCTTTCAGGACTCCAAGCACTCTGGCCATCGCACCGTTTCCCATGCTACCACACGGATTCCCCCCACGTCTCCTCTCTGCCTGCTGAGCAAAAAGCAGCCGTGTAGGTTCTTCGGAACACTTCTTCATGCACAGCCCAAGGGGGCACACTGCTCTCTCTCTTCCTTTGGAAACCTAGGTTGCCGCAGCTTGTCCCAACTCACGAAGACAGTCAGAGACGGTCTCATGTGCTGGGTAACGTGGACTCAGTGAGGACAAGGGCCCTACCTGCACTCAGAAAAACTCTCTGCTCAGCCTTCCATCCAGGAGCTCACACCGAGTAGCTCTTTGCTTAAGCAGGACGTCGATGTGAGGTCCAAGCTGAGCAAAGAGCACAATTCCTCCTTTACCCTGCTAGGCCCCGGAAGAGGTAGAGCCAAATAGGCCTCGCTCAGGGCAGCCCTCCTTCAGGGATCTTGCCACACTTCGAAGCCTACACAGTAAAAGGTACTTATCGAAGTTCTCAGATTTTCGCCATGCTCTCCCTCGGCAGCTCCACTACTGCAGGGACTCATGTTTGCTGTGAACTAGGATAGGTGGCCCTGCTTCGAAAAGCAGTCTTTTCCCCTTTGGAAACCTGGATTGTTGTAGCCCCGGAGGTGTTTGTGATACCCTAGGAAGGCCCAGCTTTAACTCACTGCAGGCACGCCCGGGGAGGAAACGAGTATGTTCCCCAGAGAAACAGGCTGCTTGCAAGTGTCGAGGGGAGCTTCTCAGGTGCCCAGTGTGTCCCGTTTGTTTCCCTTCGCAGCTCCCATCCTGCAGGTCCTTAGGTTGGGTGCGAAGAAGTGTAGGTGGCTCTGCAGACAAGAGCAGCCTTTTCCCTTTGGAAGCTTGGATTCTAGTGTCTCAGGGGCTGCTTGCCAAACCTTGAAGTTGCCCAGGTTCTAGCCTCCGCAGGTACGCCTGCGTAGCAAACGAGCACTTTCCCCCGAGAAACCGGGTTCCTGCCACGCTGGAGGAGAGTTAAGCCCGCAGACCTCGTTCCTCCTGGGAAAGTGCAAGGCCACCCTGAGCCTCAGGGTAGCGCCTAAGTTTCCACCAGGCAAGCTCTGCGTCCCCTGTTTTCCATGAGGTCTCCACCGTTGTTGTGCTTCAATGGAACTCGAGGATAGCTTTCAGGACTCCAAGCACACTGTCCTCCGCACCGTTTCCCATGCTACCACACGGATCCCCCCCACGTCTCCTCTCTGCCTGCTGAGCAACAAGCAGCAGTGTAGGCCCTTCGAAACACTTCTTGCATGCAAAGCCCAAGGCGGCACACTGCTCTCTCTCTTCCTTTGGAAACCTAGGTTGCCGCAGCTTGTCCCAGCTCACGAAGACAGTCAGAGTCGGTCTCATGTGCTGGGTAACGTGGTCTCAGTGAGGACAAGGGCCCTACCTGCACTCAGAAAAACACTCTGCTCAGCCTTCCATCCAGGAGTTCACACCGACTGGCGCGTTGGTTTAGTAGGACCTCGATTTGAGGTCCAAGCTGAGCAAAGAGCACAATTCCTCCTTTACCCTGCTAGGTCCCGGAAGGGGTAGAGCCAACTAGGCCTCGCTCAGGCCAGCCCTCCTTCAGGAATCTTGCCACACTACGAAGCCGTCACAGTAAAAGGTACTTAGCGAAGTTCCCAGGGTTTCGCCATGCTCTCCCTCGGCAGCTCCACTACTGCAGGGACTCATGTTTGCTATGAACTAGGATAGGTGGCCCTGCTTCGAAAAGCAGTCTTTTCCCCTTTGGAAACCTGGATTCTTGTAGCCTCGGAGCTGTTTGCGAAACCCTAGGAAGGCCCAGCTTTTACTCACTGCAGGCACGCCCGGGGAGGAAACGAGTATGTTCCCCCAGAAGAACAGGCTGCTTGCAAGTGTCGAGGGGAGCTTCTCAGGTGCCCAGTGTGTCCCGTTTGTTTCCCTTCACAGCTCCCATCCTCAGGTACTTTTGCTGGGTTCTAATAAGGGTAGGGGGCTTTGCGGAAAAAGCAGCCTTTTCCCTTTGGAAGTTTGGATTCTAGTGTCTCAGGGGCTGCTTGCCAAACCTTGATGTTGCCCAGGTTCTAGCCTCCGCAGGTACACTTGCGTAGTAAACGAGCACTTTCCCCCGAGAAACGGTGTTCCTGCCACGCTGGAAGAGAGTTAAGCCCGCAGTACTCTTTCATCCTGGGAAAGCGCAAGGCCACCCTGAGCCTCAGGGTAGTGCCTAAGTTTCCACCGGGCAAGCTCTGCGTGCCTCGGTTTCCATGAGGTCTCCACCGTTGTTGTGCTTCAATGGAACGCGAGGATAGCTTTCAGGACTCCAAGCACTCTGGCCATCGCACCGTTTCCCATGCTACCACACGGATTCCCCCCACGTCTCCTCTCTGCCTGCTGAGCAAAAAGCAGCCGTGTAGGTTCTTCGGAACACTTCTTCATGCACAGCCCAAGGGGGCACACTGCTCTCTCTCTTCCTTTGGAAACCTAGGTTGCCGCAGCTTGTCCCAACTCACGAAGACAGTCAGAGACGGTCTCATGTGCTGGGTAACGTGGACTCAGTGAGGACAAGGGCCCTACCTGCACTCAGAAAAACTCTCTGCTCAGCCTTCCATCCAGGAGCTCACACCGAGTAGCTCTTTGCTTAAGCAGGACGTCGATGTGAGGTCCAAGCTGAGCAAAGAGCACAATTCCTCCTTTACCCTGCTAGGCCCCGGAAGAGGTAGAGCCAACTAGGCCTCGCTCAGGGCAGCCCTCCTTCAGGGATCTTGCCACACTTCGAAGCCTACACAGTAAAAGGTACTTATCGAAGTTCTCAGATTTTCGCCATGCTCTCCCTCGGCAGCTCCACTACTGCAGGGACTCATGTTTGCTGTGAACTAGGATAGGTGGCCCTGCTTCGAAAAGCAGTCTTTTCCCCTCTGGAAATCTGGATTCTTGTAGCCTCGGAGCTGTTTGCGAAACCCTAGGAAGGCCCAGCTTTGACTTACTGCAGGCACGCCCGGGGAAGAAACGAGTATGTTCCCCCAGAGAAACAGGCTGCTTGCAAGTGTCGAGGGGAGCTTCTCAGGTGCCCAGTGTGTCCCGTTTGTTTCCCTTCGCAGCTCCCATCCTGCAGGTCCTTAGGTTGGGTGCGAAGAAGTGTAGGTGGCTCTGCGGACAAGAGCAGCCTTTTCCCTTTGGAAGCTTGGATTCTAGTGTCTCAGGGGCTGCTTGCCAAACCTTGAAGTTGCCCAGGTTCTAGCCTCCGCAGGTACGCCTGCGTAGCAAACGAGCACTTTCCCCCGAGAAACCGGGTTCCTGCCACGCTGGAGGAGAGTTAAGCCCGCAGACCTCGTTCCTCCTGGGAAAGTGCAAGGCCACCCTGAGCCTCAGGGTAGCGCCTAAGTTTCCACCAGGCAAGCTCTGCGTCCCCTGTTTTCCATGAGGTCTCCACCGTTGTTGTGCTTCAATGGAACGCGAGGATAGCTTTCAGGACTCCAAGCACACTGTCCTCCGCACCGTTTCCCATGCTACCACACGGATCCCCCCCCACGTCTCCTCTCTGCCTGCTGAGCAACAAGCAGCAGTGTAGGCCCTTCGAAACACTTCTTGCATGCAAAGCCCAAGGCGGCACACTGCTCTCTCTCTTCCTTTGGAAACCTAGGTTGCCGCAGCTTGTCCCAGCTCACGAAGACAGTCAGAGTCGGTCTCATGTGCTGGGTAACGTGGTCTCAGTGAGGACAAGGGCCCTACCTGCACTCAGAAAAACACTCTGCTCAGCCTTCCATCCAGGAGCTCACACCGAGTGGCTCTTTGCTTAAGCAGGACGTCGATGTGAGGTCCAAGCTGAGCAAAGAGCACAATTCCTCCTTTACCCTGCTAGGCCCCGGAAGAGGTAGAGCCAAATAGGCCTCGCTCAGGGCAGCCCTCCTTCAGGGATCTTGCCACACTTCGAAGCCTACACAGTAAAAGGTACTTATCGAAGTTCTCAGATTTTCGCCATGCTCTCCCTCGGCAGCTCCACTACTGCAGGGACTCATGTTTGCTGTGAACTAGGATAGGTGGCCCTGCTTCGAAAAGCAGTCTTTTCCCCTTTGGAAATCTGGATTCTTGTAGCCTCGGAGCTGTTTGCGAAACCCTAGGAAGGCCCAGCTTTGACTTACTGCAGGCACGCCCGGGGAAGAAACGAGTATGTTCCCCCAGAGAAACAGGCTGCTTGCAAGTGTCGAGGGGAGCTTCTCAGGTGCCCAGTGTGTCCGGTTTGTTTCCCTTCGCAGCTCCCATCCTCAGGTACTTTTGCTGGGTTTTAATAAGGGTAGGGGGCTTTCGGAAAAAGCAGCCTTTTCCCTTTGGAAGTTTGGTTTCTAGTGTCTCAGGGGCTGCTTGCCAAACCTTGATGTTGCCCAGCTTCTAGCCTCCGCAGGTACACTTGCGTAGTAAACGAGCACTTTCCCCCGAGAAACCGTGTTCCTGCCACGCTGGAAGAGAGTTAAGCCCGCAGTACTCTTTCATCCTGGGAAAGCGCAAGGCCACCCTGAGCCTCAGGGTAGCGCCTAAGTTTCCACCGGGCAAGCTCTGCGTGCCTCGGTTTCCATGAGGTCTCCACCGTTGTTGTGCTTCAATGGAACGCGAGGATAGCTTTCAGGACTCCAAGCACTCTGGCCATCGCACCGTTTCCCATGCTACCACACGGATTCCCCCCACGTCTCCTCTCTGCCTGCTGAGCAACAAGCAGCAGTGTAGGTTCTTCGGAACACTTCTTCATGCACAGCCCAAGGCGGCACACTGCTCTCTCTCTTCCTTTGGAAACCTAGGTTGCTGCAGCTTGTCCCAGCTCACGAAGACAGTCACAGCCAGTCTCATGTGCTGGGTAACGTGGACTCAGTGAGGACAAGGGCCTTACCTGCACTCAGAAAAACACTCTGCTCAACCTTCCATCCAGGAGCTCACACCAACTGGCGCGTTGGTTTAGCAGGACGTCGATGTGAGGTCCAAGCTAAGCAAAGAGCACAATTCCTCCTTTACCCTGCTAGGCCCCGGAAGAGGTAGAGCCAAATAGGCCTCGCTCAGGGCAGCCCTCCTTCAGGGATCTTGCCACACTTCGAAGCCTACACAGTAAAAGGTACTTATCGAAGTTCTCAGATTTTCGCCATGCTCTCCCTCGGCAGCTCCACTACTGCAGGGACTCATGTTTGCTGTGAACTAGGATAGGTGGCCCTGCTTCGAAAAGCAGTCTTTTCCCCTTTGGAAACCTGGATTGTTGTAGCCCCGGAGGTGTTTGCGATACCCTAGGAAGGCCCAGCTTTAACTCACTGCAGGCACGCCCGGGGAGGAAACGAGTATGTTCCCCAGAGAAACAGGCTGCTTGCAAGTGTCGAGGGGAGCTTCTCAGGTGCCCAGTGTGTCCCGTTTGTTTCCCTTCGCAGCTCCCATCCTGCAGGTCCTTAGGTTGGGTGCGAAGAAGTGTAGGTGGCTCTGCGGACAAGAGCAGCCTTTTCCCTTTGGAAGCTTGGATTCTAGTGTCTCAGGGGCTGCTTGCCAAACCTTGAAGTTGCCCAGGTTCTAGCCTCCGCAGGTACGCCTGCGTAGCAAACGAGCACTTTCCCCCGAGAAACCGGGTTCCTGCCACGCTGGAGGAGAGTTAAGCCCGCAGACCTCGTTCCTCCTGGGAAAGTGCAAGGCCACCCTGAGCCTCAGGGTAGCGCCTAAGTTTCCACCAGGCAAGCTCTGCGTCCCCTGTTTTCCATGAGGTCTCCACCGTTGTTGTGCTTCAATGGAACTCGAGGATAGCTTTCAGGACTCCAAGCACACTGTCCTCCGCACCGTTTCCCATGCTACCACACGGATCCCCCCCACGTCTCCTCTCTGCCTGCTGAGCAACAAGCAGCAGTGTAGGCCCTTCGAAACACTTCTTGCATGCAAAGCCCAAGGCGGCACACTGCTCTCTCTCTTCCTTTGGAAACCTAGGTTGCCGCAGCTTGTCCCAGCTCACGAAGACAGTCAGAGACGGTCTCATGTGCTGGGTAACGTGGTCTCAGTGAGGACAAGGGCCCTACCTGCACTCAGAAAAACACTCTGCTCAGCCTTCCATCCAGGAGCTCACACCGAGTGGCTCTTTGCTTAAGCAGGACGTCGATGTGAGGTCCAAGCTGAGCAAAGAGCACAATTCCTCCTTTACCCTGCTAGGCCCCGGAAGAGGTAGAGCCAACTAGGCCTCGCTCAGGGCAGCCCTCCTTCAGGGATCTTGCCACACTTCGAAGCCTACACAGTAAAAGGTACTTATCGAAGTTCTCAGATTTTCGCCATGCTCTCCCTCGGCAGCTCCACTACTGCAGGGACTCATGTTTGCTGTGAACTAGGATAGGTGGCCCTGCTTCGAAAAGCAGTCTTTTCCCCTCTGGAAATCTGGATTCTTGTAGCCTCGGAGCTGTTTGCGAAACCCTAGGAAGGCCCAGCTTTGACTTACTGCAGGCACGCCCGGGGAAGAAACGAGTATGTTCCCCCAGAGAAACAGGCTGCTTGCAAGTGTCGAGGGGAGCTTCTCAGGTGCCCAGTGTGTCCGGTTTGTTTCCCTTCGCAGCTCCCATCCTCAGGTACTTTTGCTGGGTTTTAATAAGGGTAGGGGGCTTTCGGAAAAAGCAGCCTTTTCCCTTTGGAAGTTTGGTTTCTAGTGTCTCAGGGGCTGCTTGCCAAACCTTGATGTTGCCCAGCTTCTAGCCTCCGCAGGTACACTTGCGTAGTAAATGAGCACTTTCCCCCGAGAAACCGTGTTCCTGCCACGCTGGAAGAGAGTTAAGCCCGCAGTACTCTTTCATCCTGGGAAAGCGCAAGGCCACCCTGAGCCTCAGGGTAGCGCCTAAGTTTCCACCGGGCAAGCTCTGCGTGCCTCGGTTTCCATGAGGTCTCCACCGTTGTTGTGCTTCAATGGAACGCGAGGATAGCTTTCAGGACTCCAAGCACTCTGGCCATCGCACCGTTTCCCATGCTACCACACGGATTCCCCCCACGTCTCCTCTCTGCCTGCTGAGCAACAAGCAGCAGTGTAGGTTCTTCGGACAACTTCTTCATGCACAGCCCAAGGCGGCACACTGCTCTCTCTCTTCCTTTGGAAACCTAGGTTGCTGCAGCTTGTCCCAGCTCACGAAGACAGTCAGAGCCGGTCTCATGTGCTGGGTAACGTGGACTCAGTGAGGACAAGGGCCTTACCTGCACTCAGAAAAACACTCTGCTCAACCTTCCATCCAGGAGCTCACACCAACTGGCGCGTTGGTTTAGCAGGACGTCGATGTGAGGTCCAAGCTAAGCAAAGAGCACAATTCCTCCTTTACCCTGCTAGGCCCCGGAAGATTTAGAGCCAACTAGGCCTCGCTCAGGCCAGCCCTCCTTCAGGAATCTTGCCGCACTACGAAGCCGTCACAGTAAAAGGTACTTAGCGAAGTTCCCAGGGTTTCGCCATGCTCTCCCTCGGCAGCTCCACTACTGCAGGGACTCATGTTTGCTATGAACTAGGATAGGTGGCCCTGCTTCGAAAAGCAGTCTTTTCCCCTTTGGAAACCTGGATTCTTGTAGCCTCGGAGCTGTTTGCGAAACCCTAGGAAGGCCCAGCTTTTACTCACTGCAGGCACGCCCGGGGAGGAAACGAGTATGTTCCCCCAGAAGAACAGGCTGCTTGCAAGTGTCGAGGGGAGCTTCTCAGGTGCCCAGTGTGTCCCGTTTGTTTCCCTTCGCAGCTCCCATCCTCAGGTACTTTTGCTGGGTTCTAATAAGGGTAGGGGGCTTTGCGGAAAAAGCAGCCTTTTCCCTTTGGAAGTTTGGATTCTAGTGTCTCAGGGGCTGCTTGCCAAACCTTGATGTTGCCCAGGTTCTAGCCTCCGCAGGTACACTTGCGTAGTAAACGAGCACTTTCCCCCGAGAAACGGTGTTCCTGCCACGCTGGAAGAGAGTTAAGCCCGCAGTACTCTTTCATCCTGGGAAAGCGCAAGGCCACCCTGAGCCTCAGGGTAGTGCCTAAGTTTCCACCGGGCAAGCTCTGCGTGCCTCGGTTTCCATGAGGTCTCCACCGTTGTTGTGCTTCAATGGAACGCGAGGATAGCTTTCAGGACTCCAAGCACTCTGGCCATCGCACCGTTTCCCATGCTACCACACGGATTCCCCCCACGTCTCCTCTCTGCCTGCTGAGCAAAAAGCAGCCGTGTAGGTTCTTCGGAACACTGCTTCATGCACAGCCCAAGGGGGCACACTGCTCTCTCTCTTCCTTTGGAAACCTAGGTTGCCGCAGCTTGTCCCAACTCACGAAGACAGTCAGAGACGGTCTCATGTGCTGGGTAACGTGGACTCAGTGAGGACAAGGGCCTTACCTGCACTCAGAAAAACACTCTGCTCAACCTTCCATCCAGGAGCTCACACCAACTGGCGCGTTGGTTTAGCAGGACGTCGATGTGAGGTCCAAGCTAAGCAAAGAGCACAATTCCTCCTTTACCCTGCTAGGCCCCGGAAGAGGTAGAGCCAAATAGGCCTCGCTCAGGGCAGCCCTCCTTCAGGGATCTTGCCACACTTCGAAGCCTACACAGTAAAAGGTACTTATCGAAGTTCTCAGATTTTCGCCATGCTCTCCCTCGGCAGCTCCACTACTGCAGGGACTCATGTTTGCTGTGAACTAGGATAGGTGGCCCTGCTTCGAAAAGCAGTCTTTTCCCCTTTGGAAACCTGGATTGTTGTAGCCCCGGAGGTGTTTGCGATACCCTAGGAAGGCCCAGCTTTAACTCACTGCAGGCACGCCCGGGGAGGAAACGAGTATGTTCCCCAGAGAAACAGGCTGCTTGCAAGTGTCGAGGGGAGCTTCTCAGGTGCCCAGTGTGTCCCGTTTGTTTCCCTTGGCAGCTCCCATCCTGCAGGTCCTTAGGTTGGGTGCGAAGAAGTGTAGGTGGCTCTGCGGACAAGAGCAGCCTTTTCCCTTTGGAAGCTTGGATTCTAGTGTCTCAGGGGCTGCTTGCCAAACCTTGAAGTTGCCCAGGTTCTAGCCTCCGCAGGTACGCCTGCGTAGCAAACGAGCACTTTCCCCCGAGAAACCGGGTTCCTGCCACGCTGGAGGAGAGTTAAGCCCGCAGACCTCGTTCCTCCTGGGAAAGTGCAAGGCCACCCTGAGCCTCAGGGTAGCGCCTAAGTTTCCACCAGGCAAGCTCTGCGTCCCCTGTTTTCCATGAGGTCTCCACCGTTGTTGTGCTTCAATGGAACGCGAGGATAGCTTTCAGGACTCCAAGCACACTGTCCTCCGCACCGTTTCCCATGCTACCACACGGATCCCCCCCACGTCTCCTCTCTGCCTGCTGAGCAACAAGCAGCAGTGTAGGCCCTTCGAAACACTTCTTGCATGCAAAGCCCAAGGCGGCACACTGCTCTCTCTCTTCCTTTGGAAACCTAGGTTGCCGCAGCTTGTCCCAGCTCACGAAGACAGTCAGAGACGGTCTCATGTGCTGGGTAACGTGGTCTCAGTGAGGACAAGGGCCCTACCTGCACTCAGAAAAACACTCTGCTCAGCCTTCCATCCAGGAGCTCACACCGAGTGGCTCTTTGCTTAAGCAGGACGTCGATGTGAGGTCCAAGCTGAGCAAAGAGCACAATTCCTCCTTTACCCTGCTAGGCCCCGGAAGAGGTAGAGCCAAATAGGCCTCGCTCAGGGCAGCCCTCCTTCAGGGATCTTGCCACACTTCGAAGCCTACACAGTAAAAGGTACTTATCGAAGTTCTCAGATTTTCGCCATGCTCTCCCTCGGCAGCTCCACTACTGCAGGGACTCATGTTTGCTGTGAACTAGGATAGGTGGCCCTGCTTCGAAAAGCAGTCTTTTCCCCTCTGGAAATCTGGATTCTTGTAGCCTCGGAGCTGTTTGCGAAACCCTAGGAAGGCCCAGCTTTGACTTACTGCAGGCACGCCCGGGGAAGAAACGAGTATGTTCCCCCAGAGAAACAGGCTGCTTGCAAGTGTCGAGGGGAGCTTCTCAGGTGCCCAGTGTGTCCGGTTTGTTTCCCTTCGCAGCTCCCATCCTCAGGTACTTTTGCTGGGTTTTAATAAGGGTAGGGGGCTTTCGGAAAAAGCAGCCTTTTCCCTTTGGAAGTTTGGTTTCTAGTGTCTCAGGGGCTGCTTGCCAAACCTTGATGTTGCCCAGCTTCTAGCCTCCGCAGGTACACTTGCGTAGTAAATGAGCACTTTCCCCCGAGAAACCTTGTTCCTGCCACGCTGGAAGAGAGTTAAGCCCGCAGTACTCTTTCATCCTGGGAAAGCGCAAGGCCACCCTGAGCCTCAGGGTAGCGCCTAAGTTTCCACCGGGCAAGCTCTGCGTGCCTCGGTTTCCATGAGGTCTCCACCGTTGTTGTGCTTCAATGGAACGCGAGGATAGCTTTCAGGACTCCAAGCACTCTGGCCATCGCACCGTTTCCCATGCTACCACACGGATTCCCCCCACGTCTCCTCTCTGCCTGCTGAGCAACAAGCAGCAGTGTAGGTTCTTCGGACAACTTCTTCATGCACAGCCCAAGGCGGCACACTGCTCTCTCTCTTCCTTTGGAAACCTAGGTTGCTGCAGCTTGTCCCAGCTCACGAAGACAGTCAGAGCCGGTCTCATGTGCTGGGTAACGTGGACTCAGTGAGGACAAGGGCCTTACCTGCACTCAGAAAAACACTCTGCTCAACCTTCCATCCAGGAGCTCACACCAACTGGCGCGTTGGTTTAGCAGGACGTCGATGTGAGGTCCAAGCTAAGCAAAGAGCACAATTCCTCCTTTACCCTGCTAGGCCCCGGAAGATTTAGAGCCAACTAGGCCTCGCTCAGGCCAGCCCTCCTTCAGGAATCTTGCCGCACTACGAAGCCGTCACAGTAAAAGGTACTTAGCGAAGTTCCCAGGGTTTCGCCATGCTCTCCCTCGGCAGCTCCACTACTGCAGGGACTCATGTTTGCTATGAACTAGGATAGGTGGCCCTGCTTCGAAAAGCAGTCTTTTCCCCTTTGGAAACCTGGATTCTTGTAGCCTCGGAGCTGTTTGCGAAACCCTAGGAAGGCCCAGCTTTTACTCACTGCAGGCACGCCCGGGGAGGAAACGAGTATGTTCCCCCAGAAGAACAGGCTGCTTGCAAGTGTCGAGGGGAGCTTCTCAGGTGCCCAGTGTGTCCCGTTTGTTTCCCTTCGCAGCTCCCATCCTCAGGTACTTTTGCTGGGTTCTAATAAGGGTATGGGGCTTTGCGGAAAAAGCAGCCTTTTCCCTTTGGAAGTTTGGATTCTAGTGTCTCAGGGGCTGCTTGCCAAACCTTGAAGTTGCCCAGGTTCTAGCCTCCGCAGGTACGCCTGCGTAGCAAACGAGCACTTTCCCCCGAGAAACCGGGTTCCTGCCACGCTGGAGGAGAGTTAAGCCCGCAGACCTCGTTCCTCCTGGGAAAGTGCAAGGCCACCCTGAGCCTCAGGGTAGCGCCTAAGTTTCCACCAGGCAAGCTCTGCGTCCCCTGTTTTCCATGAGGTCTCCACCGTTGTTGTGCTTCAATGGAACGCGAGGATAGCTTTCAGGACTCCAAGCACACTGTCCTCCGCACCGTTTCCCATGCTACCACACGGATCCCCCCCACGTCTCCTCTCTGCCTGCTGAGCAACAAGCAGCAGTGTAGGCCCTTCGAAACACTTCTTGCATGCAAAGCCCAAGGCGGCACACTGCTCTCTCTCTTCCTTTGGAATCCTAGGTTGCCGCAGCTTGTCCCAGCTCACGAAGACAGTCAGAGACGGTCTCATGTGCTGGGTAACGTGGTCTCAGTGAGGACAAGGGCCCTACCTGCACTCAGAAAAACACTCTGCTCAGCCTTCCATCCAGGAGCTCACACCGAGTGGCTCTTTGCTTAAGCAGGACGTCGATGTGAGGTCCAAGCTGAGCAAAGAGCACAATTCCTCCTTTACCCTGCTAGGCCCCGGAAGAGGTAGAGCCAAATAGGCCTCGCTCAGGGCAGCCCTCCTTCAGGGATCTTGCCACACTTCGAAGCCTACACAGTAAAAGGTACTTATCGAAGTTCTCAGATTTTCGCCATGCTCTCCCTCGGCAGCTCCACTACTGCAGGGACTCATGTTTGCTGTGAACTAGGATAGGTGGCCCTGCTTCGAAAAGCAGTCTTTTCCCCTCTGGAAATCTGGATTCTTGTAGCCTCGGAGCTGTTTGCGAAACCCTAGGAAGGCCCAGCTTTGACTTACTGCAGGCACGCCCGGGGAAGAAACGAGTATGTTCCCCCAGAGAAACAGGCTGCTTGCAAGTGTCGAGGGGAGCTTCTCAGGTGCCCAGTGTGTCCGGTTTGTTTCCCTTCGCAGCTCCCATCCTCAGGTACTTTTGCTGGGTTTTAATAAGGGTAGGGGGCTTTCGGAAAAAGCAGCCTTTTCCCTTTGGAAGTTTGGTTTCTAGTGTCTCAGGGGCTGCTTGCCAAACCTTGATGTTGCCCAGCTTCTAGCCTCCGCAGGTACACTTGCGTAGTAAATGAGCACTTTCCCCCGAGAAACCGTGTTCCTGCCACGCTGGAAGAGAGTTAAGCCCGCAGTACTCTTTCATCCTGGGAAAGCGCAAGGCCACCCTGAGCCTCAGGGTAGCGCCTAAGTTTCCACCGGGCAAGCTCTGCGTGCCTCGGTTTCCATGAGGTCTCCACCGTTGTTGTGCTTCAATGGAACGCGAGGATAGCTTTCAGGACTCCAAGCACTCTGGCCATCGCACCGTTTCCCATGCTACCACACGGATTCCCCCCACGTCTCCTCTCTGCCTGCTGAGCAACAAGCAGCAGTGTAGGTTCTTCGGACAACTTCTTCATGCACAGCCCAAGGCGGCACACTGCTCTCTCTCTTCCTTTGGAAACCTAGGTTGCTGCAGCTTGTCCCAGCTCACGAAGACAGTCAGAGCCGGTCTCATGTGCTGGGTAACGTGGACTCAGTGAGGACAAGGGCCTTACCTGCACTCAGAAAAACACTCTGCTCAACCTTCCATCCAGGAGCTCACACCAACTGGCGCGTTGGTTTAGCAGGACGTCGATGTGAGGTCCAAGCTAAGCAAAGAGCACAATTCCTCCTTTACCCTGCTAGGCCCCGGAAGATTTAGAGCCAACTAGGCCTCGCTCAGGCCAGCCCTCCTTCAGGAATCTTGCCGCACTACGAAGCCGTCACAGTAAAAGGTACTTAGCGAAGTTCCCAGGGTTTCGCCATGCTCTCCCTCGGCAGCTCCACTACTGCAGGGACTCATGTTTGCTATGAACTAGGATAGGTGGCCCTGCTTCGAAAAGCAGTCTTTTCCCCTTTGGAAACCTGGATTCTTGTAGCCTCGGAGCTGTTTGCGAAACCCTAGGAAGGCCCAGCTTTTACTCACTGCAGGCACGCCCGGGGAGGAAACGAGTATGTTCCCCCAGAAGAACAGGCTGCTTGCAAGTGTCGAGGGGAGCTTCTCAGGTGCCCAGTGTGTCCCGTTTGTTTCCCTTCGCAGCTCCCATCCTCAGGTACTTTTGCTGGGTTCTAATAAGGGTAGGGGGCTTTGCGGAAAAAGCAGCCTTTTCCCTTTGGAAGTTTGGATTCTAGTGTCTCAGGGGCTGCTTGCCAAACCTTGATGTTGCCCAGCTTCTAGCCTCCGCAGGTACACTTGCGTAGTAAACGAGCACTTTCCCCCGAGAAACGGTGTTCCTGCCACGCTGGAAGAGAGTTAAGCCCGCAGTACTCTTTCATCCTGGGAAAGCGCAAGGCCACCCTGAGCCTCAGGGTAGTGCCTAAGTTTCCACCGGGCAAGCTCTGCGTGCCTCGGTTTCCATGAGGTCTCCACCGTTGTTGTGCTTCAATGGAACGCGAGGATAGCTTTCAGGACTCCAAGCACTCTGGCCATCGCACCGTTTCCCATGCTACCACACGGATTCCCCCCACGTCTCCTCTCTGCCTGCTGAGCAACAAGCAGCAGTGTAGGTTCTTCGGACAACTTCTTCATGCACAGCCCAAGGCGGCACACTGCTCTCTCTCTTCCTTTGGAAACCTAGGTTGCTGCAGCTTGTCCCAGCTCACGAAGACAGTCAGAGCCGGTCTCATGTGCTGGGTAACGTGGACTCAGTGAGGACAAGGGCCTTACCTGCACTCAGAAAAACACTCTGCTCAACCTTCCATCCAGGAGCTCACACCAACTGGCGCGTTGGTTTAGCAGGACGTCGATGTGAGGTCCAAGCTAAGCAAAGAGCACAATTCCTCCTTTACCCTGCTAGGCCCCGGAAGATTTAGAGCCAACTAGGCCTCGCTCAGGCCAGCCCTCCTTCAGGAATCTTGCCGCACTACGAAGCCGTCACAGTAAAAGGTACTTAGCGAAGTTCCCAGGGTTTCGCCATGCTCTCCCTCGGCAGCTCCACTACTGCAGGGACTCATGTTTGCTATGAACTAGGATAGGTGGCCCTGCTTCGAAAAGCAGTCTTTTCCCCTTTGGAAACCTGGATTCTTGTAGCCTCGGAGCTGTTTGCGAAACCCTAGGAAGGCCCAGCTTTTACTCACTGCAGGCACGCCCGGGGAGGAAACGAGTATGTTCCCCCAGAAGAACAGGCTGCTTGCAAGTGTCGAGGGGAGCTTCTCAGGTGCCCAGTGTGTCCCGTTTGTTTCCCTTCGCAGCTCCCATCCTCAGGTACTTTTGCTGGGTTCTAATAAGGGTATGGGGCTTTGCGGAAAAAGCAGCCTTTTCCCTTTGGAAGTTTGGATTCTAGTGTCTCAGGGGCTGCTTGCCAAACCTTGATGTTGCCCAGGTTCTAGCCTCCGCAGGTACACTTGCGTAGTAAACGAGCACTTTCCCCCGAGAAACGGTGTTCCTGCCACGCTGGAAGAGAGTTAAGCCCGCAGTACTCTTTCATCCTGGGAAAGCGCAAGGCCACCCTGAGCCTCAGGGTAGTGCCTAAGTTTCCACCGGGCAAGCTCTGCGTGCCTCGGTTTCCATGAGGTCTCCACCGTTGTTGTGCTTCAATGGAACGCGAGGATAGCTTTCAGGACTCCAAGCACTCTGGCCATCGCACCGTTTCCCATGCTACCACACGGATTCCCCCCACGTCTCCTCTCTGCCTGCTGAGCAAAAAGCAGCCGTGTAGGTTCTTCGGAACACTTCTTCATGCACAGCCCAAGGGGGCACACTGCTCTCTCTCTTCCTTTGGAAACCTAGGTTGCCGCAGCTTGTCCCAACTCACGAAGACAGTCAGAGACGGTCTCATGTGCTGGGTAACGTGGACTCAGTGAGGACAAGGGCCCTACCTGCACTCAGAAAAACTCTCTGCTCAGCCTTCCATCCAGGAGCTCACACCGAGTAGCTCTTTGCTTAAGCAGGACGTCGATGTGAGGTCCAAGCTGAGCAAAGAGCACAATTCCTCCTTTACCCTGCTAGGCCCCGGAAGAGGTAGAGCCAAATAGGCCTCGCTCAGGGCAGCCCTCCTTCAGGGATCTTGCCACACTTCGAAGCCTACACAGTAAAAGGTACTTATCGAAGTTCTCAGATTTTCGCCATGCTCTCCCTCGGCAGCTCCACTACTGCAGGGACTCATGTTTGCTGTGAACTAGGATAGGTGGCCCTGCTTCGAAAAGCAGTCTTTTCCCCTTTGGAAACCTGGATTGTTGTAGCCCCGGAGGTGTTTGTGATACCCTAGGAAGGCCCAGCTTTAACTCACTGCAGGCACGCCCGGGGAGGAAACGAGTATGTTCCCCAGAGAAACAGGCTGCTTGCAAGTGTCGAGGGGAGCTTCTCAGGTGCCCAGTGTGTCCCGTTTGTTTCCCTTCGCAGCTCCCATCCTGCAGGTCCTTAGGTTGGGTGCGAAGAAGTGTAGGTGGCTCTGCGGACAAGAGCAGCCTTTTCCCTTTGGAAGCTTGGATTCTAGTGTCTCAGGGGCTGCTTGCCAAACCTTGAAGTTGCCCAGGTTCTAGCCTCCGCAGGTACGCCTGCGTAGCAAACGAGCACTTTCCCCCGAGAAACCGGGTTCCTGCCACGCTGGAGGAGAGTTAAGCCCGCAGACCTCGTTCCTCCTGGGAAAGTGCAAGGCCACCCTGAGCCTCAGGGTAGCGCCTAAGTTTCCACCAGGCAAGCTCTGCGTCCCCTGTTTTCCATGAGGTCTCCACCGTTGTTGTGCTTCAATGGAACTCGAGGATAGCTTTCAGGACTCCAAGCACACTGTCCTCCGCACCGTTTCCCATGCTACCACACGGATCCCCCCCACGTCTCCTCTCTGCCTGCTGAGCAACAAGCAGCAGTGTAGGCCCTTCGAAACACTTCTTGCATGCAAAGCCCAAGGCGGCACACTGCTCTCTCTCTTCCTTTGGAAACCTAGGTTGCCGCAGCTTGTCCCAGCTCACGAAGACAGTCAGAGTCGGTCTCATGTGCTGGGTAACGTGGTCTCAGTGAGGACAAGGGCCCTACCTGCACTCAGAAAAACACTCTGCTCAGCCTTCCATCCAGGAGTTCACACCGACTGGCGCGTTGGTTTAGTAGGACCTCGATTTGAGGTCCAAGCTGAGCAAAGAGCACAATTCCTCCTTTACCCTGCTAGGTCCCGGAAGGGGTAGAGCCAACTAGGCCTCGCTCAGGCCAGCCCTCCTTCAGGAATCTTGCCACACTACGAAGCCGTCACAGTAAAAGGTACTTAGCGAAGTTCCCAGGGTTTCGCCATGCTCTCCCTCGGCAGCTCCACTACTGCAGGGACTCATGTTTGCTATGAACTAGGATAGGTGGCCCTGCTTCGAAAAGCAGTCTTTTCCCCTTTGGAAACCTGGATTCTTGTAGCCTCGGAGCTGTTTGCGAAACCCTAGGAAGGCCCAGCTTTTACTCACTGCAGGCACGCCCGGGGAGGAAACGAGTATGTTCCCCCAGAAGAACAGGCTGCTTGCAAGTGTCGAGGGGAGCTTCTCAGGTGCCCAGTGTGTCCCGTTTGTTTCCCTTCACAGCTCCCATCCTCAGGTACTTTTGCTGGGTTCTAATAAGGGTAGGGGGCTTTGCGGAAAAAGCAGCCTTTTCCCTTTGGAAGTTTGGATTCTAGTGTCTCAGGGGCTGCTTGCCAAACCTTGATGTTGCCCAGGTTCTAGCCTCCGCAGGTACACTTGCGTAGTAAACGAGCACTTTCCCCCGAGAAACGGTGTTCCTGCCACGCTGGAAGAGAGTTAAGCCCGCAGTACTCTTTCATCCTGGGAAAGCGCAAGGCCACCCTGAGCCTCAGGGTAGTGCCTAAGTTTCCACCGGGCAAGCTCTGCGTGCCTCGGTTTCCATGAGGTCTCCACCGTTGTTGTGCTTCAATGGAACGCGAGGATAGCTTTCAGGACTCCAAGCACTCTGGCCATCGCACCGTTTCCCATGCTACCACACGGATTCCCCCCACGTCTCCTCTCTGCCTGCTGAGCAAAAAGCAGCCGTGTAGGTTCTTCGGAACACTTCTTCATGCACAGCCCAAGGGGGCACACTGCTCTCTCTCTTCCTTTGGAAACCTAGGTTGCCGCAGCTTGTCCCAACTCACGAAGACAGTCAGAGACGGTCTCATGTGCTGGGTAACGTGGACTCAGTGAGGACAAGGGCCCTACCTGCACTCAGAAAAACACTCTGCTCAACCTTCCATCCAGGAGCTCACACCAACTGGCGCGTTGGTTTAGCAGGACGTCGATGTGAGGTCCAAGCTAAGCAAAGAGCACAATTCCTCCTTTACCCTGCTAGGCCCCGGAAGAGGTAGAGCCAAATAGGCCTCGCTCAGGGCAGCCCTCCTTCAGGGATCTTGCCACACTTCGAAGCCTACACAGTAAAAGGTACTTATCGAAGTTCTCAGATTTTCGCCATGCTCTCCCTCGGCAGCTCCACTACTGCAGGGACTCATGTTTGCTGTGAACTAGGATAGGTGGCCCTGCTTCGAAAAGCAGTCTTTTCCCCTTTGGAAACCTGGATTGTTGTAGCCCCGGAGGTGTTTGCGATACCCTAGGAAGGCCCAGCTTTAACTCACTGCAGGCACGCCCGGGGAGGAAACGAGTATGTTCCCCAGAGAAACAGGCTGCTTGCAAGTGTCGAGGGGAGCTTCTCAGGTGCCCAGTGTGTCCCGTTTGTTTCCCTTGGCAGCTCCCATCCTGCAGGTCCTTAGGTTGGGTGCGAAGAAGTGTAGGTGGCTCTGCGGACAAGAGCAGCCTTTTCCCTTTGGAAGCTTGGATTCTAGTGTCTCAGGGGCTGCTTGCCAAACCTTGAAGTTGCCCAGGTTCTAGCCTCCGCAGGTACGCCTGCGTAGAAACGAGCACTTTCCCCCGAGAAACCGGGTTCCTGCCACGCTGGAGGAGAGTTAAGCCCGCAGACCTCGTTCCTCCTGGGAAAGTGCAAGGCCACCCTGAGCCTCAGGGTAGCGCCTAAGTTTCCACCAGGCAAGCTCTGCGTCCCCTGTTTTCCATGAGGTCTCCACCGTTGTTGTGCTTCAATGGAACGCGAGGATAGCTTTCAGGACTCCAAGCACACTGTCCTCCGCACCGTTTCCCATGCTACCACACGGATCCCCCCCACGTCTCCTCTCTGCCTGCTGAGCAACAAGCAGCAGTGTAGGCCCTTCGAAACACTTCTTGCATGCAAAGCCCAAGGCGGCACACTGCTCTCTCTCTTCCTTTGGAAACCTAGGTTGCCGCAGCTTGTCCCAGCTCACGAAGACAGTCAGAGACGGTCTCATGTGCTGGGTAACGTGGTCTCAGTGAGGACAAGGGCCCTACCTGCACTCAGAAAAACACTCTGCTCAGCCTTCCATCCAGGAGCTCACACCGAGTGGCTCTTTGCTTAAGCAGGACGTCGATGTGAGGTCCAAGCTGAGCAAAGAGCACAATTCCTCCTTTACCCTGCTAGGCCCCGGAAGAGGTAGAGCCAAATAGGCCTCGCTCAGGGCAGCCCTCCTTCAGGGATCTTGCCACACTTCGAAGCCTACACAGTAAAAGGTACTTATCGAAGTTCTCAGATTTTCGCCATGCTCTCCCTCGGCAGCTCCACTACTGCAGGGACTCATGTTTGCTGTGAACTAGGATAGGTGGCCCTGCTTCGAAAAGCAGTCTTTTCCCCTCTGGAAATCTGGATTCTTGTAGCCTCGGAGCTGTTTGCGAAACCCTAGGAAGGCCCAGCTTTGACTTACTGCAGGCACGCCCGGGGAAGAAACGAGTATGTTCCCCCAGAGAAACAGGCTGCTTGCAAGTGTCGAGGGGAGCTTCTCAGGTGCCCAGTGTGTCCGGTTTGTTTCCCTTCGCAGCTCCCATCCTCAGGTACTTTTGCTGGGTTTTAATAAGGGTAGGGGGCTTTCGGAAAAAGCAGCCTTTTCCCTTTGGAAGTTTGGTTTCTAGTGTCTCAGGGGCTGCTTGCCAAACCTTGATGTTGCCCAGCTTCTAGCCTCCGCAGGTACACTTGCGTAGTAAATGAGCACTTTCCCCCGAGAAACCGTGTTCCTGCCACGCTGGAAGAGAGTTAAGCCCGCAGTACTCTTTCATCCTGGGAAAGCGCAAGGCCACCCTGAGCCTCAGGGTAGCGCCTAAGTTTCCACCGGGCAAGCTCTGCGTGCCTCGGTTTCCATGAGGTCTCCACCGTTGTTGTGCTTCAATGGAACGCGAGGATAGCTTTCAGGACTCCAAGCACTCTGGCCATCGCACCGTTTCCCATGCTACCACACGGATTCCCCCACGTCTCCTCTCTGCCTGCTGAGCAACAAGCAGCAGTGTAGGTTCTTCGGACAACTTCTTCATGCACAGCCCAAGGCGGCACACTGCTCTCTCTCTTCCTTTGGAAACCTAGGTTGCTGCAGCTTGTCCCAGCTCACGAAGACAGTCAGAGCCGGTCTCATGTGCTGGGTAACGTGGACTCAGTGAGGACAAGGGCCTTACCTGCACTCAGAAAAACACTCTGCTCAACCTTCCATCCAGGAGCTCACACCAACTGGCGCGTTGGTTTAGCAGGACGTCGATGTGAGGTCCAAGCTAAGCAAAGAGCACAATTCCTCCTTTACCCTGCTAGGCCCCGGAAGATTTAGAGCCAACTAGGCCTCGCTCAGGCCAGCCCTCCTTCAGGAATCTTGCCGCACTACGAAGCCGTCACAGTAAAAGGTACTTAGCGAAGTTCCCAGGGTTTCGCCATGCTCTCCCTCGGCAGCTCCACTACTGCAGGGACTCATGTTTGCTATGAACTAGGATAGGTGGCCCTGCTTCGAAAAGCAGTCTTTTCCCCTTTGGAAACCTGGATTCTTGTAGCCTCGGAGCTGTTTGCGAAACCCTAGGAAGGCCCAGCTTTTACTCACTGCAGGCACGCCCGGGGAGGAAACGAGTATGTTCCCCCAGAAGAACAGGCTGCTTGCAAGTGTCGAGGGGAGCTTCTCAGGTGCCCAGTGTGTCCCGTTTGTTTCCCTTCGCAGCTCCCATCCTCAGGTACTTTTGCTGGGTTCTAATAAGGGTAGGGGGCTTTGCGGAAAAAGCAGCCTTTTCCCTTTGGAAGTTTGGATTCTAGTGTCTCAGGGGCTGCTTGCCAAACCTTGATGTTGCCCAGCTTCTAGCCTCCGCAGGTACACTTGCGTAGTAAACGAGCACTTTCCCCCGAGAAACGGTGTTCCTGCCACGCTGGAAGAGAGTTAAGCCCGCAGTACTCTTTCATCCTGGGAAAGCGCAAGGCCACCCTGAGCCTCAGGGTAGTGCCTAAGTTTCCACCGGGCAAGCTCTGCGTGCCTCGGTTTCCATGAGGTCTCCACCGTTGTTGTGCTTCAATGGAACGCGAGGATAGCTTTCAGGACTCCAAGCACTCTGGCCATCGCACCGTTTCCCATGCTACCACACGGATTCCCCCCACGTCTCCTCTCTGCCTGCTGAGCAAAAAGCAGCCGTGTAGGTTCTTCGGAACACTTCTTCATGCACAGCCCAAGGGGGCACACTGCTCTCTCTCTTCCTTTGGAAACCTAGGTTGCCGCAGCTTGTCCCAACTCACGAAGACAGTCAGAGACGGTCTCATGTGCTGGGTAACGTGGACTCAGTGAGGACAAGGGCCCTACCTGCACTCAGAAAAACTCTCTGCTCAGCCTTCCATCCAGGAGCTCACACCGAGTGGCTCTTTGCTTAAGCAGGACGTCGATGTGAGGTCCAAGCTGAGCAAAGAGCACAATTCCTCCTTTACCCTGCTAGGCCCCGGAAGAGGTAGAGCCAAATAGGCCTCGCTCAGGGCAGCCCTCCTTCAGGGATCTTGCCACACTTCGAAGCCTACACAGTAAAAGGTACTTATCGAAGTTCTCAGATTTTCGCCATGCTCTCCCTCGGCAGCTCCACTACTGCAGGGACTCATGTTTGCTGTGAACTAGGATAGCTGGCCCTGCTTCGAAAAGCAGTCTTTTCCCCTTTGGAAACCTGGATTGTTGTAGCCCCGGAGGTGTTTGCGATTCCCTAGGAAGGCCCAGCTTTAACTCACTGCAGGCACGCCCGGGGAGGAAACGAGTATGTTCCCCAGAGAAACAGGCTGCTTGCAAGTGTCGAGGGGAGCTTCTCAGGTGCCCAGTGTGTCCGTTTGTTTCCCTTCGCAGCTCCCATCCTGCAGGTCCTTAGGTTGGGTGCGAAGAAGTGTAGGTGGCTCTGCGGACAAGAGCAGCCTTTTCCCTTTGGAAGCTTGGATTCTAGTGTCTCAGGGGCTGCTTGCCAAACCTTGAAGTTGCCCAGGTTCTAGCCTCCGCAGGTACGCCTGCGTAGCAAACGAGCACTTTCCCCCGAGAAACCGGGTTCCTGCCACGCTGGAGGAGAGTTAAGCCCGCAGACCTCGTTCCTCCTGGGAAAGTGCAAGGCCACCCTGAGCCTCAGGGTAGCGCCTAAGTTTCCACCAGGCAAGCTCTGCGTCCCCTGTTTTCCATGAGGTCTCCACCGTTGTTGTGCTTCAATGGAACGCGAGGATAGCTTTCAGGACTCCAAGCACACTGTCCTCCGCACCGTTTCCCATGCTACCACACGGATCCCCCCACGTCTCCTCTCTGCCTGCTGAGCAACAAGCAGCAGTGTAGGCCCTTCGAAACACTTCTTGCATGCAAAGCCCAAGGCGGCACACTGCTCTCTCTCTTCCTTTGGAAACCTAGGTTGCCGCAGCTTGTCCCAGCTCACGAAGACAGTCAGAGTCGGTCTCATGTGCTGGGTAACGTGGTCTCAGTGAGGACAAGGGCCCTACCTGCACTCAGAAAAACACTCTGCTCAGCCTTCCATCCAGGAGTTCACACCGACTGGCGCGTTGGTTTAGTAGGACCTCGATTTGAGGTCCAAGCTGAGCAAAGAGCACAATTCCTCCTTTACCCTGCTAGGTCCCGGAAGGGGTAGAGCCAACTAGGCCTCGCTCAGGCCAGCCCTCCTTCAGGAATCTTGCCACACTACGAAGCCGTCACAGTAAAAGGTACTTAGCGAAGTTCTCAGGGTTTCGCCATGCTCTCCCTCGGCAGCTCCACTACTGCAGGGACTCATGTTTGCTATGAACTAAGATAGGTGGCCCTGCTTCGAAAAGCAGTCATTTCCCCTTTGGAAACCTGGATTCTTGTAGCCTCGGAGGTGTTTGCGAAACCCTAGGAAGGCCCAGCTTTTACTCACTGCAGGCACGCCCGGGGAGGAAACGAGTATGTTCCCCCAGAAGAACAGGCTGCTTGCAAGTGTCGAGGGGAGCTTCTCAGGTGCCCAGTGTGTCCCGTTTGTTTCCCTTCGCAGCTCCCATCCTCAGGTACTTTTGCTGGGTTCTAATAAGGGTAGGGGGCTTTGCGGAAAAAGCAGCCTTTTCCCTTTGGAAGTTTGGATTCTAGTGTCTCAGGGGCTGCTTGCCAAACCTTGATGTTGCCCAGCTTCTAGCCTCCGCAGGTACACTTGCGTAGTAAACGAGCACTTTCCCCCGAGAAACGGTGTTCCTGCCACGCTGGAAGAGAGTTAAGCCCGCAGTACTCTTTCATCCTGGGAAAGCGCAAGGCCACCCTGAGCCTCAGGGTAGTGCCTAAGTTTCCACCGGGCAAGCTCTGCGTGCCTCGGTTTCCATGAGGTCTCCACCGTTGTTGTGCTTCAATGGAACGCGAGGATAGCTTTCAGGACTCCAAGCACTCTGGCCATCGCACCGTTTCCCATGCTACCACACGGATTCCCCCCACGTCTCCTCTCTGCCTGCTGAGCAAAAAGCAGCCGTGTAAGTTCTTCGGAACACTGCTTCATGCACAGCCCAAGGGGGCACACTGCTCTCTCTCTTCCTTTGGAAACCTAGGTTGCCGCAGCTTGTCCCAACTCACGAAGACAGTCAGAGACGGTCTCATGTGCTGGGTAACGTGGACTCAGTGAGGACAAGGGCCCTACCTGCACTCAGAAAAACTCTCTGCTCAGCCTTCCATCCAGGAGCTCACACCGAGTGGCTCTTTGCTTAAGCAGGACGTCGATGTGAGGTCCAAGCTGAGCAAAGAGCACAATTCCTCCTTTACCCTGCTAGGCCCCGGAAGAGGTAGAGCCAAATAGGCCTCGCTCAGGGCAGCCCTCCTTCAGGGATCTTGCCACACTTCGAAGCCTACACAGTAAAAGGTACTTATCGAAGTTCTCAGATTTTCGCCATGCTCTCCCTCGGCAGCTCCACTACTGCAGGGACTCATGTTTGCTGTGAACTAGGATAGGTGGCCCTGCTTCGAAAAGCAGTCTTTTCCCCTTTGGAAACCTGGATTGTTGTAGCCCCGGAGGTGTTTGCGATACCCTAGGAAGGCCCAGCTTTAACTCACTGCAGGCACGCCCGGGGAGGAAACGAGTATGTTCCCCAGAGAAACAGGCTGCTTGCAAGTGTCGAGGGGAGCTTCTCAGTTGCCCAGTGTGTCCCGTTTGTTTCCCTTGGCAGCTCCCATCCTGCAGGTCCTTAGGTTGGGTGCGAAGAAGTGTAGGTGGCTCTGCGGACAAGAGCAGCCTTTTCCCTTTGGAAGCTTGGATTCTAGTGTCTCAGGGGCTGCTTGCCAAACCTTGAAGTTGCCCAGGTTCTAGCCTCCGCAGGTACGCCTGCGTAGCAAACGAGCACTTTCCCCCGAGAAACCGGGTTCCTGCCACGCTGGAGGAGAGTTAAGCCCGCAGACCTCGTTCCTCCTGGGAAAGTGCAAGGCCACCCTGAGCCTCAGGGTAGCGCCTAAGTTTCCACCAGGCAAGCTCTGCGTCCCCTGTTTTCCATGAGGTCTCCACCGTTGTTGTGCTTCAATGGAACTCGAGGATAGCTTTCAGGACTCCAAGCACACTGTCCTCCGCACCGTTTCCCATGCTACCACACGGATCCCCCCCACGTCTCCTCTCTGCCTGCTGAGCAACAAGCAGCAGTGTAGGCCCTTCGAAACACTTCTTGCATGCAAAGCCCAAGGCGGCACACTGCTCTCGCTCTTCCTTTGGAAACCTAGGTTGCCGCAGCTTGTCCCAGCTCACGAAGACAGTCAGAGTCGGTCTCATGTGCTGGGTAACGTGGTCTCAGTGAGGACAAGGGCCCTACCTGCACTCAGAAAAACACTCTGCTCAGCCTTCCATCCAGGAGTTCACACCGACTGGCGCGTTGGTTTAGTAGGACCTCGATTTGAGGTCCAAGCTGAGCAAAGAGCACAATTCCTCCTTTACCCTGCTAGGTCCCGGAAGGGGTAGAGCCAACTAGGCCTCGCTCAGGCCAGCCCTCCTTCAGATATCTTGCCACACTACGAAGCCGTCACAGTAAAAGGTACTTAGCGAAGTTCCCAGGGTTTCGCCATGCTCTCCCTCGGCAGCTCCACTACTGCAGGGACTCATGTTTGCTATGAACTAGGATAGGTGGCCCTGCTTCGAAAAGCAGTCTTTTCCCCTTTGGAAACCTGGATTCTTGTAGCCTCGGAGCTGTTTGCGAAACCCTAGGAAGGCCCAGCTTTTACTCACTGCAGGCACGCCCGGGGAGGAAACGAGTATGTTCCCCCAGAAGAACAGGCTGCTTGCAAGTGTCGAGGGGAGCTTCTCAGGTGCCCAGTGTGTCCCGTTTGTTTCCCTTCGCAGCTCCCATCCTCAGGTACTTTTGCTGGGTTCTAATAAGGGTAGGGGGCTTTGCGGAAAAAGCAGCCTTTTCCCTTTGGAAGTTTGGATTCTAGTGTCTCAGGGGCTGCTTGCCAAACCTTGATGTTGCCCAGCTTCTAGCCTCCGCAGGTACACTGGCGTAGTAAATGAGCACTTTCCCCCGAGAAACCGTGTTCCTGCCACGCTGGAAGAGAGTTAAGCCCGCAGTACTCTTTCATCCTGGGAAAGCGCAAGGCCACCCTGAGCCTCAGGGTAGCGCCTAAGTTTCCACCGGGCAAGCTCTGCGTGCCTCGGTTTCCATGAGGTCTCCACCGTTGTTGTGCTTCAATGGAACGCGAGGATAGCTTTCAGGACTCCAAGCACTCTGGCCATCGCACCGTTTCCCATGCTACCACACGGATCCCCCCCACGTCTCCTCTCTGCCTGCTGAGCAACAAGCAGCAGTGTAGGTTCTTCGGAACACTTCTTCATGCACAGCCCAAGGGGGCACACTGCTCTCTCTCTTCCTTTGGAAACCTAGGTTGCTGCAGCTTGTCCCAGCTCACGAAGACAGTCAGAGCCGGTCTCATGTGCTGGGTAACGTGGACTCAGTGAGGACAAGGGCCTTACCTGCACTCAGAAAAACACTCTGCTCAACCTTCCATCCAGGAGCTCACACCAACTGGCGCGTTGGTTTAGCAGGACGTCGATGTGAGGTGCAAGCTAAGCAAATAGCACAATTCCTCCTTTACCCTGCTAGGCCCCGGAAGATTTAGAGCCAACTAGGCCTCGCTCAGGCCAGCTCTCCTTCAGGGATCTTGCCACACTTCGAAGCCTACAGAGTAAAAGGTACTTTGCGAAGTTCTCAGGGTTTCGCCATGCTCTCCCTCGGCAACTCCACTACTGCAGGGACTCATGTTTGCTGTGAACTAGGATAGGTGGCCCTGCTTCGGAAAGCAGTCTTTTCCCCTTTGGAAACCTGGATTCTTGTAGCCTCGGAGCTGTTTGCGAAACCCTAGGAAGGCCCAGCTTTTACTCACTGCAGGCACGCCCGGGGAGGAAACGAGTATGTTCCCCCAGAGAAACAGGCTGCTTGCAAGTGTCGAGGGGAGCTTCTCAGGTGCCCAGTGTGTCCCGTTTGTTTCCCTTCGCAGCTCCCATCCTCAGGTACTTTTGCTGGGTTCTAATAAGGGTAGGGGGCTTTGCGGAAAAAGCAGCCTTTTCCCTTTGGAAGTTTGGATTCTAGTGTCTCAGGGGCTGCTTGCCAAACCTTGATGTTGCCCAGGTTCTAGCCTCCGCAGGTACACTTGCGTAGTAAACGAGCACTTTCCCCCGAGAAACGGTGTTCCTGCCACGCTGGAAGAGAGTTAAGCCCGCAGTACTCTTTCATCCTGGGAAAGCGCAAGGCCACCCTGAGCCTCAGGGTAGTGCCTAAGTTTCCACCGGGCAAGCTCTGCGTGCCTCGGTTTCCATGAGGTCTCCACCGTTGTTGTGCTTCAATGGAACGCGAGGATAGCTTTCAGGACTCCAAGCACTCTGGCCATCGCACCGTTTCCCATGCTACCACACGGATTCCCCCCACGTCTCCTCTCTGCCTGCTGAGCAAAAAGCAGCCGTGTAGGTTCTTCGGAACACTTCTTCATGCACAGCCCAAGGGGGCACACTGCTCTCTCTCTTCCTTTGGAAACCTAGGTTGCCGCAGCTTGTCCCAACACACGAAGACAGTCAGAGACGGTCTCATGTGCTGGGTAACGTGGACTCAGTGAGGACAAGGGCCCTACCTGCACTCAGAAAAACACTCTGCTCAACCTTCCATCCAGGAGCTCACACCAACTGGCGCGTTGGTTTAGCAGGACGTCGATGTGAGGTCCAAGCTAAGCAAAGAGCACAATTCCTCCTTTACCCTGCTAGGCCCCGGAAGAGGTAGAGCCAAATAGGCCTCGCTCAGGGCAGCCCTCCTTCAGGGATCTTGCCACACTTCGAAGCCTACACAGTAAAAGGTACTTATCGAAGTTCTCAGATTTTCGCCATGCTCTCCCTCGGCAGCTCCACTACTGCAGGGACTCATGTTTGCTGTGAACTAGGATAGGTGGCCCTGCTTCGAAAAGCAGTCTTTTCCCCTTTGGAAACCTGGATTGTTGTAGCCCCGGAGGTGTTTGCGATACCCTAGGAAGGCCCAGCTTTAACTCACTGCAGGCACGCCCGGGGAGGAAACGAGTATGTTCCCCAGAGAAACAGGCTGCTTGCAAGTGTCGAGGGGAGCTTCTCAGGTGCCCAGTGTGTCCCGTTTGTTTCCCTTGGCAGCTCCCATCCTGCAGGTCCTTAGGTTGGGTGCGAAGAAGTGTAGGTGGCTCTGCGGACAAGAGCAGCCTTTTCCCTTTGGAAGCTTGGATTCTAGTGTCTCAGGGGCTGCTTGCCAAACCTTGAAGTTGCCCAGGTTCTAGCCTCCGCAGGTACGCCTGCGTAGCAAACGAGCACTTTCCCCCGAGAAACCGGGTTCCTGCCACGCTGGAGGAGAGTTAAGCCCGCAGACCTCGTTCCTCCTGGGAAAGTGCAAGGCCACCCTGAGCCTCAGGGTAGCGCCTAAGTTTCCACCAGGCAAGCTCTGCGTCCCCTGTTTTCCATGAGGTCTCCACCGTTGTTGTGCTTCAATGGAACTCGAGGATAGCTTTCAGGACTCCAAGCACACTGTCCTCCGCACCGTTTCCCATGCTACCACACGGATCCCCCCCACGTCTCCTCTCTGCCTGCTGAGCAACAAGCAGCAGTGTAGGCCCTTCGAAACACTTCTTGCATGCAAAGCCCAAGGCGGCACACTGCTCTCTCTCTTCCTTTGGAAACCTAGGTTGCCGCAGCTTGTCCCAGCTCACGAAGACAGTCAGAGTCGGTCTCATGTGCTGGGTAACGTGGTCTCAGTGAGGACAAGGGCCCTACCTGCACTCAGAAAAACACTCTGCTCAGCCTTCCATCCAGGAGTTCACACCGACTGGCGCGTTGGTTTAGTAGGACCTCGATTTGAGGTCCAAGCTGAGCAAAGAGCACAATTCCTCCTTTACCCTGCTAGGTCCCGGAAGGGGTAGAGCCAACTAGGCCTCGCTCAGGCCAGCCCTCCTTCAGGATCTTGCCGCACTACGAAGCCGTCACAGTAAAAGGTACTTAGCGAAGTTCCCAGGGTTTCGCCATGCTCTCCCTCGGCAGCTCCACTACTGCAGGGACTCATGTTTGCTATGAACTAGGATAGGTGGCCCTGCTTCGAAAAGCAGTCTTTTCCCCTTTGGAAACCTGGATTCTTGTAGCCTCGGAGCTGTTTGCGAAACCCTAGGAAGGCCCAGCTTTTACTCACTGCAGGCACGCCCGGGGAGGAAACGAGTATGTTCCCCCAGAAGAACAGGCTGCTTGCAAGTGTCGAGGGGAGCTTCTCAGGTGCCCAGTGTGTCCCGTTTGTTTCCCTTCGCAGCTCCCATCCTCAGGTACTTTTGCTGGGTTCTAATAAGGGTAGGGGGCTTTGCGGAAAAAGCAGCCTTTTCCCTTTGGAAGTTTGGATTCTAGTGTCTCAGGGGCTGCTTGCCAAACCTTGATGTTGCCCAGCTTCTAGCCTCCGCAGGTACACTTGCGTAGTAAACGAGCACTTTCCCCCGAGAAACGGTGTTCCTGCCACGCTGGAAGAGAGTTAAGCCCGCAGTACTCTTTCATCCTGGGAAAGCGCAAGGCCACCCTGAGCCTCAGGGTAGTGCCTAAGTTTCCACCGGGCAAGCTCTGCGTGCCTCGGTTTCCATGAGGTCTCCACCGTTGTTGTGCTTCAATGGAACGCGAGGATAGCTTTCAGGACTCCAAGCACTCTGGCCATCGCACCGTTTCCCATGCTACCACACGGATTCCCCCCACGTCTCCTCTCTGCCTGCTGAGCAAAAAGCAGCCGTGTAGGTTCTTCGGAACACTTCTTCATGCACAGCCCAAGGGGGCACACTGCTCTCTCTCTTCCTTTGGAAACCTAGGTTGCCGCAGCTTGTCCCAACTCACGAAGACAGTCAGAGACGGTCTCATGTGCTGGGTAACGTGGACTCAGTGAGGACAAGGGCCCTACCTGCACTCAGAAAAACACTCTGCTCAACCTTCCATCCAGGAGCTCACACCAACTGGCGCGTTGGTTTAGCAGGACGTCGATGTGAGGTCCAAGCTAAGCAAAGAGCACAATTCCTCCTTTACCCTGCTAGGCCCCGGAAGAGGTAGAGCCAAATAGGCCTCGCTCAGGGCAGCCCTCCTTCAGGGATCTTGCCACACTTCGAAGCCTACACAGTAAAAGGTACTTATCGAAGTTCTCAGATTTTCGCCATGCTCTCCCTCGGCAGCTCCACTACTGCAGGGACTCATGTTTGCTGTGAACTAGGATAGGTGGCCCTGCTTCGAAAAGCAGTCTTTTCCCCTCTGGAAATCTGGATTCTTGTAGCCTCGGAGCTGTTTGCGAAACCCTAGGAAGGCCCAGCTTTGACTTACTGCAGGCACGCCCGGGGAAGAAACGAGTATGTTCCCCCAGAGAAACAGGCTGCTTGCAAGTGTCGAGGGGAGCTTCTCAGGTGCCCAGTGTGTCCCGTTTGTTTCCCTTCGCAGCTCCCATCCTCAGGTACTTTTGCTGGGTTTTAATAAGGGTAGGGGGCTTTCGGAAAAAGCATCCTTTTCCCTTTGGAAGTTTGGTTTCTAGTGTCTCAGGGGCTGCTTGCCAAACCTTGATGTTGCCCAGCTTCTAGCCTCCGCAGGTACACTTGCGTAGTAAACGAGCACTTTCCCCCGAGAAACCGTGTTCCTGCCACGCTGGAAGAGAGTTAAGCCCGCAGTACTCTTTCATCCTGGGAAAGCGCAAGGCCACCCTGAGCCTCAGGGTAGCGCCTAAGTTTCCACCGGGCAAGCTCTGCGTGCCTCGGTTTCCATGAGGTCTCCACCGTTGTTGTGCTTCAATGGAACGCGAGGATAGCTTTCAGGACTCCAAGCACTCTGGCCATCGCACCGTTTCCCATGCTACCACACGGATTCCCCCCACGTCTCCTCTCTGCCTGCTGAGCAACAAGCAGCAGTGTAGGTTCTTCGGAACACTTCTTCATGCACAGCCCAAGGGGGCACACTGCTCTCTCTCTTCCTTTGGAAACCTAGGTTGCTGCAGCTTGTCCCAGCTCACGAAGACAGTCACAGCCAGTCTCATGTGCTGGGTAACGTGGACTCAGTGAGGACAAGGGCCTTACCTGCACTCAGAAAAACACTCTGCTCAACCTTCCATCCAGGAGCTCACACCAACTGGCGCGTTGGTTTAGCAGGACGTCGATGTGAGGTCCAAGCTAAGCAAAGAGCACAATTCCTCCTTTACCCTGCTAGGCCCCGGAAGAGGTAGAGCCAAATAGGCCTCGCTCAGGGCAGCCCTCCTTCAGGGATCTTGCCACACTTCGAAGCCTACACAGTAAAAGGTACTTATCGAAGTTCTCAGATTTTCGCCATGCTCTCCCTCGGCAGCTCCACTACTGCAGGGACTCATGTTTGCTGTGAACTAGGATAGGTGGCCCTGCTTCGAAAAGCAGTCTTTTCCCCTTTGGAAACCTGGATTGTTGTAGCCCCGGAGGTGTTTGCGATACCCTAGGAAGGCCCAGCTTTAACTCACTGCAGGCACGCCCGGGGAGGAAACGAGTATGTTCCCCAGAGAAACAGGCTGCTTGCAAGTGTCGAGGGGAGCTTCTCAGGTGCCCAGTGTGTCCCGTTTGTTTCCCTTGGCAGCTCCCATCCTGCAGGTCCTTAGGTTGGGTGCGAAGAAGTGTAGGTGGCTCTGCGGACAAGAGCAGCCTTTTCCCTTTGGAAGCTTGGATTCTAGTGTCTCAGGGGCTGCTTGCCAAACCTTGAAGTTGCCCAGGTTCTAGCCTCCGCAGGTACGCCTGCGTAGCAAACGAGCACTTTCCCCCGAGAAACCGGGTTCCTGCCACGCTGGAGGAGAGTTAAGCCCGCAGACCTCGTTCCTCCTGGGAAAGTGCAAGGCCACCCTGAGCCTCAGGGTAGCGCCTAAGTTTCCACCAGGCAAGCTCTGCGTCCCCTGTTTTCCATGAGGTCTCCACCGTTGTTGTGCTTCAATGGAACTCGAGGATAGCTTTCAGGACTCCAAGCACACTGTCCTCCGCACCGTTTCCCATGCTACCACACGGATCCCCCCCACGTCTCCTCTCTGCCTGCTGAGCAACAAGCAGCAGTGTAGGCCCTTCGAAACACTTCTTGCATGCAAAGCCCAAGGCGGCACACTGCTCTCTCTCTTCCTTTGGAAACCTAGGTTGCCGCAGCTTGTCCCAGCTCACGAAGACAGTCAGAGACGGTCTCATGTGCTGGGTAACGTGGTCTCAGTGAGGACAAGGGCCCTACCTGCACTCAGAAAAACACTCTGCTCAGCCTTCCATCCAGGAGCTCACACCGAGTGGCTCTTTGCTTAAGCAGGACGTCGATGTGAGGTCCAAGCTGAGCAAAGAGCACAATTCCTCCTTTACCCTGCTAGGCCCCGGAAGAGGTAGAGCCAAATAGGCCTCGCTCAGGGCAGCCCTCCTTCAGGGATCTTGCCACACTTCGAAGCCGTCACAGTAAAAGGTACTTATCGAAGTTCTCAGATTTTCGCCATGCTCTCCCTCGGCAGCTCCACTACTGCAGGGACTCATGTTTGCTGTGAACTAGGATAGGTGGCCCTGCTTCGAAAAGCAGTCTTTTCCCCTCTGGAAATCTGGATTCTTGTAGCCTCGGAGCTGTTTGCGAAACCCTAGGAAGGCCCAGCTTTGACTTACTGCAGGCACGCCCGGGGAAGAAACGAGTATGTTCCCCCAGAGAAACAGGCTGCTTGCAAGTGTCGAGGGGAGCTTCTCAGGTGCCCAGTGTGTCCGGTTTGTTTCCCTTCGCAGCTCCCATCCTCAGGTACTTTTGCTGGGTTTTAATAAGGGTAGGGGGCTTTCGGAAAAAGCAGCCTTTTCCCTTTGGAAGTTTGGTTTCTAGTGTCTCAGGGGCTGCTTGCCAAACCTTGATGTTGCCCAGCTTCTAGCCTCCGCAGGTACACTTGCGTAGTAAATGAGCACTTTCCCCCGAGAAACCGTGTTCCTGCCACGCTGGAAGAGAGTTAAGCCCGCAGTACTCTTTCATCCTGGGAAAGCGCAAGGCCACCCTGAGCCTCAGGGTAGCGCCTAAGTTTCCACCGGGCAAGCTCTGCGTGCCTCGGTTTCCATGAGGTCTCCACCGTTGTTGTGCTTCAATGGAACGCGAGGATAGCTTTCAGGACTCCAAGCACTCTGGCCATCGCACCGTTTCCCATGCTACCACACGGATTCCCCCCACGTCTCCTCTCTGCCTGCTGAGCAACAAGCAGCAGTGTAGGTTCTTCGGACAACTTCTTCATGCACAGCCCAAGGCGGCACACTGCTCTCTCTCTTCCTTTGGAAACCTAGGTTGCTGCAGCTTGTCCCAGCTCACGAAGACAGTCAGAGCCGGTCTCATGTGCTGGGTAACGTGGACTCAGTGAGGACAAGGGCCTTACCTGCACTCAGAAAAACACTCTGCTCAACCTTCCATCCAGGAGCTCACACCAACTGGCGCGTTGGTTTAGCAGGACGTCGATGTGAGGTCCAAGCTAAGCAAAGAGCACAATTCCTCCTTTACCCTGCTAGGCCCCGGAAGATTTAGAGCCAACTAGGCCTCGCTCAGGCCAGCCCTCCTTCAGGAATCTTGCCGCACTACGAAGCCGTCACAGTAAAAGGTACTTAGCGAAGTTCCCAGGGTTTCGCCATGCTCTCCCTCGGCAGCTCCACTACTGCAGGGACTCATGTTTGCTATGAACTAGGATAGGTGGCCCTGCTTCGAAAAGCAGTCTTTTCCCCTTTGGAAACCTGGATTCTTGTAGCCTCGGAGCTGTTTGCGAAACCCTAGGAAGGCCCAGCTTTTACTCACTGCAGGCACGCCCGGGGAGGAAACGAGTATGTTCCCCCAGAAGAACAGGCTGCTTGCAAGTGTCGAGGGGAGCTTCTCAGGTGCCCAGTGTGTCCCGTTTGTTTCCCTTCGCAGCTCCCATCCTCAGGTACTTTTGCTGGGTTCTAATAAGGGTAGGGGGCTTTGCGGAAAAAGCAGCCTTTTCCCTTTGGAAGTTTGGATTCTAGTGTCTCAGGGGCTGCTTGCCAAACCTTGATGTTGCCCAGCTTCTAGCCTCCGCAGGTACACTTGCGTAGTAAACGAGCACTTTCCCCCGAGAAACGGTGTTCCTGCCACGCTGGAAGAGAGTTAAGCCCGCAGTACTCTTTCATCCTGGGAAAGCGCAAGGCCACCCTGAGCCTCAGGGTAGTGCCTAAGTTTCCACCGGGCAAGCTCTGCGTGCCTCGGTTTCCATGAGGTCTCCACCGTTGTTGTGCTTCAATGGAACGCGAGGATAGCTTTCAGGACTCCAAGCACTCTGGCCATCGCACCGTTTCCCATGCTACCACACGGATTCCCCCCACGTCTCCTCTCTGCCTGCTGAGCAAAAAGCAGCCGTGTAGGTTCTTCGGAACACTTCTTCATGCACAGCCCAAGGGGGCACACTGCTCTCTCTCTTCCTTTGGAAACCTAGGTTGCCGCAGCTTGTCCCAACTCACGAAGACAGTCAGAGACGGTCTCATGTGCTGGGTAACGTGGACTCAGTGAGGACAAGGGCCCTACCTGCACTCAGAAAAACACTCTGCTCAACCTTCCATCCAGGAGCTCACACCAACTGGCGCGTTGGTTTAGCAGGACGTCGATGTGAGGTCCAAGCTAAGCAAAGAGCACAATTCCTCCTTTACCCTGCTAGGCCCCGGAAGAGGTAGAGCCAAATAGGCCTCGCTCAGGGCAGCCCTCCTTCAGGGATCTTGCCACACTTCGAAGCCTACACAGTAAAAGGTACTTATCGAAGTTCTCAGATTTTCGCCATGCTCTCCCTCGGCAGCTCCACTACTGCAGGGACTCATGTTTGCTGTGAACTAGGATAGGTGGCCCTGCTTCGAAAAGCAGTCTTTTCCCCTTTGGAAACCTGGATTGTTGTAGCCCCGGAGGTGTTTGCGATACCCTAGGAAGGCCCAGCTTTAACTCACTGCAGGCACGCCCGGGGAGGAAACGAGTATGTTCCCCAGAGAAACAGGCTGCTTGCAAGTGTCGAGGGGAGCTTCTCAGGTGCCCAGTGTGTCCCGTTTGTTTCCCTTGGCAGCTCCCATCCTGCAGGTCCTTAGGTTGGGTGCGAAGAAGTGTAGGTGGCTCTGCGGACAAGAGCAGCCTTTTCCCTTTGGAAGCTTGGATTCTAGTGTCTCAGGGGCTGCTTGCCAAACCTTGAAGTTGCCCAGGTTCTAGCCTCCGCAGGTACGCCTGCGTAGCAAACGAGCACTTTCCCCCGAGAAACCGGGTTCCTGCCACGCTGGAGGAGAGTTAAGCCCGCAGACCTCGTTCCTCCTGGGAAAGTGCAAGGCCACCCTGAGCCTCAGGGTAGCGCCTAAGTTTCCACCAGGCAAGCTCTGCGTCCCCTGTTTTCCATGAGGTCTCCACCGTTGTTGTGCTTCAATGGAACGCGAGGATAGCTTTCAGGACTCCAAGCACACTGTCCTCCGCACCGTTTCCCATGCTACCACACGGATCCCCCCCACGTCTCCTCTCTGCCTGCTGAGCAACAAGCAGCAGTGTAGGCCCTTCGAAACACTTCTTGCATGCAAAGCCCAAGGCGGCACACTGCTCTCTCTCTTCCTTTGGAAACCTAGGTTGCCGCAGCTTGTCCCAGCTCACGAAGACAGTCAGAGACGGTCTCATGTGCTGGGTAACGTGGTCTCAGTGAGGACAAGGGCCCTACCTGCACTCAGAAAAACACTCTGCTCAGCCTTCCATCCAGGAGCTCACACCGAGTGGCTCTTTGCTTAAGCAGGACGTCGATGTGAGGTCCAAGCTGAGCAAAGAGCACAATTCCTCCTTTACCCTGCTAGGCCCCGGAAGAGGTAGAGCCAAATAGGCCTCGCTCAGGGCAGCCCTCCTTCAGGGATCTTGCCACACTTCGAAGCCTACACAGTAAAAGGTACTTATCGAAGTTCTCAGATTTTCGCCATGCTCTCCCTCGGCAGCTCCACTACTGCAGGGACTCATGTTTGCTGTGAACTAGGATAGGTGGCCCTGCTTCGAAAAGCAGTCTTTTCCCCTCTGGAAATCTGGATTCTTGTAGCCTCGGAGCTGTTTGCGAAACCCTAGGAAGGCCCAGCTTTGACTTACTGCAGGCACGCCCGGGGAAGAAACGAGTATGTTCCCCCAGAGAAACAGGCTGCTTGCAAGTGTCGAGGGGAGCTTCTCAGGTGCCCAGTGTGTCCGGTTTGTTTCCCTTCGCAGCTCCCATCCTCAGGTACTTTTGCTGGGTTTTAATAAGGGTAGGGGGCTTTCGGAAAAAGCAGCCTTTTCCCTTTGGAAGTTTGGTTTCTAGTGTCTCAGGGGCTGCTTGCCAAACCTTGATGTTGCCCAGCTTCTAGCCTCCGCAGGTACACTTGCGTAGTAAATGAGCACTTTCCCCCGAGAAACCGTGTTCCTGCCACGCTGGAAGAGAGTTAAGCCCGCAGTACTCTTTCATCCTGGGAAAGCGCAAGGCCACCCTGAGCCTCAGGGTAGCGCCTAAGTTTCCACCGGGCAAGCTCTGCGTGCCTCGGTTTCCATGAGGTCTCCACCGTTGTTGTGCTTCAATGGAACGCGAGGATAGCTTTCAGGACTCCAAGCACTCTGGCCATCGCACCGTTTCCCATGCTACCACACGGATTCCCCCCACGTCTCCTCTCTGCCTGCTGAGCAACAAGCAGCAGTGTAGGTTCTTCGGACAACTTCTTCATGCACAGCCCAAGGCGGCACACTGCTCTCTCTCTTCCTTTGGAAACCTAGGTTGCTGCAGCTTGTCCCAGCTCACGAAGACAGTCAGAGCCGGTCTCATGTGCTGGGTAACGTGGACTCAGTGAGGACAAGGGCCTTACCTGCACTCAGAAAAACACTCTGCTCAACCTTCCATCCAGGAGCTCACACCAACTGGCGCGTTGGTTTAGCAGGACGTCGATGTGAGGTCCAAGCTAAGCAAAGAGCACAATTCCTCCTTTACCCTGCTAGGCCCCGGAAGATTTAGAGCCAACTAGGCCTCGCTCAGGCCAGCCCTCCTTCAGGAATCTTGCCGCACTACGAAGCCGTCACAGTAAAAGGTACTTAGCGAAGTTCCCAGGGTTTCGCCATGCTCTCCCTCGGCAGCTCCACTACTGCAGGGACTCATGTTTGCTATGAACTAGGATAGGTGGCCCTGCTTCGAAAAGCAGTCTTTTCCCCTTTGGAAACCTGGATTCTTGTAGCCTCGGAGCTGTTTGCGAAACCCTAGGAAGGCCCAGCTTTTACTCACTGCAGGCACGCCCGGGGAGGAAACGAGTATGTTCCCCCAGAAGAACAGGCTGCTTGCAAGTGTCGAGGGGAGCTTCTCAGGTGCCCAGTGTGTCCCGTTTGTTTCCCTTCGCAGCTCCCATCCTCAGGTACTTTTGCTGGGTTCTAATAAGGGTAGGGGGCTTTGCGGAAAAAGCAGCCTTTTCCCTTTGGAAGTTTGGATTCTAGTGTCTCAGGGGCTGCTTGCCAAACCTTGATGTTGCCCAGGTTCTAGCCTCCGCAGGTACACTTGCGTAGTAAACGAGCACTTTCCCCCGAGAAACGGTGTTCCTGCCACGCTGGAAGAGAGTTAAGCCCGCAGTACTCTTTCATCCTGGGAAAGCGCAAGGCCACCCTGAGCCTCAGGGTAGTGCCTACGTTTCCACCGGGCAAGCTCTGCGTGCCTCGGTTTCCATGAGGTCTCCACCGTTGTTGTGCTTCAATGGAACGCGAGGATAGCTTTCAGGACTCCAAGCACTCTGGCCATCGCACCGTTTCCCATGCTACCACACGGATTCCCCCCACGTCTCCTCTCTGCCTGCTGAGCAAAAAGCAGCCGTGTAGGTTCTTCGGAACACTTCTTCATGCACAGCCCAAGGGGGCACACTGCTCTCTCTCTTCCTTTGGAAACCTAGGTTGCCGCAGCTTGTCCCAACTCACGAAGACAGTCAGAGACGGTCTCATGTGCTGGGTAACGTGGACTCAGTGAGGACAAGGGCCCTACCTGCACTCAGAAAAACTCTCTGCTCAGCCTTCCATCCAGGAGCTCACACCGAGTAGCTCTTTGCTTAAGCAGGACGTCGATGTGAGGTCCAAGCTGAGCAAAGAGCACAATTCCTCCTTTACCCTGCTAGGCCCCGGAAGAGGTAGAGCCAAATAGGCCTCGCTCAGGGCAGCCCTCCTTCAGGGATCTTGCCACACTTCGAAGCCTACACAGTAAAAGGTACTTATCGAAGTTCTCAGATTTTCGCCATGCTCTCCCTCGGCAGCTCCACTACTGCAGGGACTCATGTTTGCTGTGAACTAGGATAGGTGGCCCTGCTTCGAAAAGCAGTCTTTTTCCCTTTGGAAACCTGGATTGTTGTAGCCCCGGAGGTGTTTGTGATACCCTAGGAAGGCCCAGCTTTAACTCACTGCAGGCACGCCCGGGGAGGAAACGAGTATGTTCCCCAGAGAAACAGGCTGCTTGCAAGTGTCGAGGGGAGCTTCTCAGGTGCCCAGTGTGTCCCGTTTGTTTCCCTTCGCAGCTCCCATCCTGCAGGTCCTTAGGTTGGGTGCGAAGAAGTGTAGGTGGCTCTGCGGACAAGAGCAGCCTTTTCCCTTTGGAAGCTTGGATTCTAGTGTCTCAGGGGCTGCTTGCCAAACCTTGAAGTTGCCCAGGTTCTAGCCTCCGCAGGTACGCCTGCGTAGCAAACGAGCACTTTCCCCCGAGAAACCGGGTTCCTGCCACGCTGGAGGAGAGTTAAGCCCGCAGACCTCGTTCCTCCTGGGAAAGTGCAAGGCCACCCTGAGCCTCAGGGTAGCGCCTAAGTTTCCACCAGGCAAGCTCTGCGTCCCCTGTTTTCCATGAGGTCTCCACCGTTGTTGTGCTTCAATGGAACTCGAGGATAGCTTTCAGGACTCCAAGCACACTGTCCTCCGCACCGTTTCCCATGCTACCACACGGATCCCCCCCACGTCTCCTCTCTGCCTGCTGAGCAACAAGCAGCAGTGTAGGCCCTTCGAAACACTTCTTGCATGCAAAGCCCAAGGCGGCACACTGCTCTCTCTCTTCCTTTGGAAACCTAGGTTGCCGCAGCTTGTCCCAGCTCACGAAGACAGTCAGAGTCGGTCTCATGTGCTGGGTAACGTGGTCTCAGTGAGGACAAGGGCCCTACCTGCACTCAGAAAAACACTCTGCTCAGCCTTCCATCCAGGAGTTCACACCGACTGGCGCGTTGGTTTAGTAGGACCTCGATTTGAGGTCCAAGCTGAGCAAAGAGCACAATTCCTCCTTTACCCTGCTGGTCCCGGAAGGGGTAGAGCCAACTAGGCCTCGCTCAGGCCAGCCCTCCTTCAGGAATCTTGCCACACTACGAAGCCGTCACAGTAAAAGGTACTTAGCGAAGTTCCCAGGGTTTCGCCATGCTCTCCCTCGGCAGCTCCACTACTGCAGGGACTCATGTTTGCTGTGAACTAGGATAGGTGGCCCTGCTTCGAAAAGCAGTCTTTTCCCCTCTGGAAATCTGGATTCTTGTAGCCTCGGAGCTGTTTGCGAAACCCTAGGAAGGCCCAGCTTTGACTTACTGCAGGCACGCCCGGGGAAGAAACGAGTATGTTCCCCCAGAGAAACAGGCTGCTTGCAAGTGTCGAGGGGAGCTTCTCAGGTGCCCAGTGTGTCCGGTTTGTTTCCCTTCGCAGCTCCCATCCTCAGGTACTTTTGCTGGGTTTTAATAAGGGTAGGGGGCTTTCGGAAAAAGCAGCCTTTTCCCTTTGGAAGTTTGGTTTCTAGTGTCTCAGGGGCTGCTTGCCAAACCTTGATGTTGCCCAGCTTCTAGCCTCCGCAGGTACACTTGCGTAGTAAATGAGCACTTTCCCCCGAGAAACCGTGTTCCTGCCACGCTGGAAGAGAGTTAAGCCCGCAGTACTCTTTCATCCTGGGAAAGCGCAAGGCCACCCTGAGCCTCAGGGTAGCGCCTAAGTTTCCACCGGGCAAGCTCTGCGTGCCTCGGTTTCCATGAGGTCTCCACCGTTGTTGTGCTTCAATGGAACGCGAGGATAGCTTTCAGGACTCCAAGCACTCTGGCCATCGCACCGTTTCCCATGCTACCACACGGATTCCCCCCACGTCTCCTCTCTGCCTGCTGAGCAACAAGCAGCAGTGTAGGTTCTTCGGACAACTTCTTCATGCACAGCCCAAGGCGGCACACTGCTCTCTCTCTTCCTTTGGAAACCTAGGTTGCTGCAGCTTGTCCCAGCTCACGAAGACAGTCAGAGCCGGTCTCATGTGCTGGGTAACGTGGACTCAGTGAGGACAAGGGCCTTACCTGCACTCAGAAAAACACTCTGCTCAACCTTCCATCCAGGAGCTCACACCAACTGGCGCGTTGGTTTAGCAGGACGTCGATGTGAGGTCCAAGCTAAGCAAAGAGCACAATTCCTCCTTTACCCTGCTAGGCCCCGGAAGATTTAGAGCCAACTAGGCCTCGCTCAGGCCAGCCCTCCTTCAGGAATCTTGCCGCACTACGAAGCCGTCACAGTAAAAGGTACTTAGCGAAGTTCCCAGGGTTTCGCCATGCTCTCCCTCGGCAGCTCCACTACTGCAGGGACTCATGTTTGCTATGAACTAGGATAGGTGGCCCTGCTTCGAAAAGCAGTCTTTTCCCCTTTGGAAACCTGGATTCTTGTAGCCTCGGAGCTGTTTGCGAAACCCTAGGAAGGCCCAGCTTTTACTCACTGCAGGCACGCCCGGGGAGGAAACGAGTATGTTCCCCCAGAAGAACAGGCTGCTTGCAAGTGTCGAGGGGAGCTTCTCAGGTGCCCAGTGTGTCCCGTTTGTTTCCCTTCGCAGCTCCCATCCTCAGGTACTTTTGCTGGGTTCTAATAAGGGTAGGGGGCTTTGCGGAAAAAGCAGCCTTTTCCCTTTGGAAGTTTGGATTCTAGTGTCTCAGGGGCTGCTTGCCAAACCTTGATGTTGCCCAGGTTCTAGCCTCCGCAGGTACACTTGCGTAGTAAACGAGCACTTTCCCCCGAGAAACGGTGTTCCTGCCACGCTGGAAGAGAGTTAAGCCCGCAGTACTCTTTCATCCTGGGAAAGCGCAAGGCCACCCTGAGCCTCAGGGTAGTGCCTACGTTTCCACCGGGCAAGCTCTGCGTGCCTCGGTTTCCATGAGGTCTCCACCGTTGTTGTGCTTCAATGGAACGCGAGGATAGCTTTCAGGACTCCAAGCACTCTGGCCATCGCACCGTTTCCCATGCTACCACACGGATTCCCCCCACGTCTCCTCTCTGCCTGCTGAGCAAAAAGCAGCCGTGTAGGTTCTTCGGAACACTTCTTCATGCACAGCCCAAGGGGGCACACTGCTCTCTCTCTTCCTTTGGAAACCTAGGTTGCCGCAGCTTGTCCCAACTCACGAAGACAGTCAGAGACGGTCTCATGTGCTGGGTAACGTGGACTCAGTGAGGACAAGGGCCCTACCTGCACTCAGAAAAACTCTCTGCTCAGCCTTCCATCCAGGAGCTCACACCGAGTAGCTCTTTGCTTAAGCAGGACGTCGATGTGAGGTCCAAGCTGAGCAAAGAGCACAATTCCTCCTTTACCCTGCTAGGCCCCGGAAGAGGTAGAGCCAAATAGGCCTCGCTCAGGGCAGCCCTCCTTCAGGGATCTTGCCACACTTCGAAGCCTACACAGTAAAAGGTACTTATCGAAGTTCTCAGATTTTCGCCATGCTCTCCCTCGGCAGCTCCACTACTGCAGGGACTCATGTTTGCTGTGAACTAGGATAGGTGGCCCTGCTTCGAAAAGCAGTCTTTTTCCCTTTGGAAACCTGGATTGTTGTAGCCCCGGAGGTGTTTGTGATACCCTAGGAAGGCCCAGCTTTAACTCACTGCAGGCACGCCCGGGGAGGAAACGAGTATGTTCCCCAGAGAAACAGGCTGCTTGCAAGTGTCGAGGGGAGCTTCTCAGGTGCCCAGTGTGTCCCGTTTGTTTCCCTTCGCAGCTCCCATCCTGCAGGTCCTTAGGTTGGGTGCGAAGAAGTGTAGGTGGCTCTGCGGACAAGAGCAGCCTTTTCCCTTTGGAAGCTTGGATTCTAGTGTCTCAGGGGCTGCTTGCCAAACCTTGAAGTTGCCCAGGTTCTAGCCTCCGCAGGTACGCCTGCGTAGCAAACGAGCACTTTCCCCCGAGAAACCGGGTTCCTGCCACGCTGGAGGAGAGTTAAGCCCGCAGACCTCGTTCCTCCTGGGAAAGTGCAAGGCCACCCTGAGCCTCAGGGTAGCGCCTAAGTTTCCACCAGGCAAGCTCTGCGTCCCCTGTTTTCCATGAGGTCTCCACCGTTGTTGTGCTTCAATGGAACTCGAGGATAGCTTTCAGGACTCCAAGCACACTGTCCTCCGCACCGTTTCCCATGCTACCACACGGATCCCCCCCACGTCTCCTCTCTGCCTGCTGAGCAACAAGCAGCAGTGTAGGCCCTTCGAAACACTTCTTGCATGCAAAGCCCAAGGCGGCACACTGCTCTCTCTCTTCCTTTGGAAACCTAGGTTGCCGCAGCTTGTCCCAGCTCACGAAGACAGTCAGAGTCGGTCTCATGTGCTGGGTAACGTGGTCTCAGTGAGGACAAGGGCCCTACCTGCACTCAGAAAAACACTCTGCTCAGCCTTCCATCCAGGAGTTCACACCGACTGGCGCGTTGGTTTAGTAGGACCTCGATTTGAGGTCCAAGCTGAGCAAAGAGCACAATTCCTCCTTTACCCTGCTGGTCCCGGAAGGGGTAGAGCCAACTAGGCCTCGCTCAGGCCAGCCCTCCTTCAGGAATCTTGCCACACTACGAAGCCGTCACAGTAAAAGGTACTTAGCGAAGTTCCCAGGGTTTCGCCATGCTCTCCCTCGGCAGCTCCACTACTGCAGGGACTCATGTTTGCTGTGAACTAGGATAGGTGGCCCTGCTTCGAAAAGCAGTCTTTTCCCCTCTGGAAATCTGGATTCTTGTAGCCTCGGAGCTGTTTGCGAAACCCTAGGAAGGCCCAGCTTTGACTTACTGCAGGCACGCCCGGGGAAGAAACGAGTATGTTCCCCCAGAGAAACAGGCTGCTTGCAAGTGTCGAGGGGAGCTTCTCAGGTGCCCAGTGTGTCCGGTTTGTTTCCCTTCGCAGCTCCCATCCTCAGGTACTTTTGCTGGGTTTTAATAAGGGTAGGGGGCTTTCGGAAAAAGCAGCCTTTTCCCTTTGGAAGTTTGGTTTCTAGTGTCTCAGGGGCTGCTTGCCAAACCTTGATGTTGCCCAGCTTCTAGCCTCCGCAGGTACACTTGCGTAGTAAATGAGCACTTTCCCCCGAGAAACCGTGTTCCTGCCACGCTGGAAGAGAGTTAAGCCCGCAGTACTCTTTCATCCTGGGAAAGCGCAAGGCCACCCTGAGCCTCAGGGTAGCGCCTAAGTTTCCACCGGGCAAGCTCTGCGTGCCTCGGTTTCCATGAGGTCTCCACCGTTGTTGTGCTTCAATGGAACGCGAGGATAGCTTTCAGGACTCCAAGCACTCTGGCCATCGCACCGTTTCCCATGCTACCACACGGATTCCCCCCACGTCTCCTCTCTGCCTGCTGAGCAACAAGCAGCAGTGTAGGTTCTTCGGACAACTTCTTCATGCACAGCCCAAGGCGGCACACTGCTCTCTCTCTTCCTTTGGAAACCTAGGTTGCTGCAGCTTGTCCCAGCTCACGAAGACAGTCAGAGCCGGTCTCATGTGCTGGGTAACGTGGACTCAGTGAGGACAAGGGCCTTACCTGCACTCAGAAAAACACTCTGCTCAACCTTCCATCCAGGAGCTCACACCAACTGGCGCGTTGGTTTAGCAGGACGTCGATGTGAGGTCCAAGCTAAGCAAAGAGCACAATTCCTCCTTTACCCTGCTAGGCCCCGGAAGATTTAGAGCCAACTAGGCCTCGCTCAGGCCAGCCCTCCTTCAGGAATCTTGCCGCACTACGAAGCCGTCACAGTAAAAGGTACTTAGCGAAGTTCCCAGGGTTTCGCCATGCTCTCCCTCGGCAGCTCCACTACTGCAGGGACTCATGTTTGCTATGAACTAGGATAGGTGGCCCTGCTTCGAAAAGCAGTCTTTTCCCCTTTGGAAACCTGGATTCTTGTAGCCTCGGAGCTGTTTGCGAAACCCTAGGAAGGCCCAGCTTTTACTCACTGCAGGCACGCCCGGGGAGGAAACGAGTATGTTCCCCCAGAAGAACAGGCTGCTTGCAAGTGTCGAGGGGAGCTTCTCAGGTGCCCAGTGTGTCCCGTTTGTTTCCCTTCGCAGCTCCCATCCTCAGGTACTTTTGCTGGGTTCTAATAAGGGTAGGGGGCTTTGCGGAAAAAGCAGCCTTTTCCCTTTGGAAGTTTGGATTCTAGTGTCTCAGGGGCTGCTTGCCAAACCTTGATGTTGCCCAGGTTCTAGCCTCCGCAGGTACACTTGCGTAGTAAACGAGCACTTTCCCCCGAGAAACGGTGTTCCTGCCACGCTGGAAGAGAGTTAAGCCCGCAGTACTCTTTCATCCTGGGAAAGCGCAAGGCCACCCTGAGCCTCAGGGTAGTGCCTACGTTTCCACCGGGCAAGCTCTGCGTGCCTCGGTTTCCATGAGGTCTCCACCGTTGTTGTGCTTCAATGGAACGCGAGGATAGCTTTCAGGACTCCAAGCACTCTGGCCATCGCACCGTTTCCCATGCTACCACACGGATTCCCCCCACGTCTCCTCTCTGCCTGCTGAGCAAAAAGCAGCCGTGTAGGTTCTTCGGAACACTTCTTCATGCACAGCCCAAGGGGGCACACTGCTCTCTCTCTTCCTTTGGAAACCTAGGTTGCCGCAGCTTGTCCCAACTCACGAAGACAGTCAGAGACGGTCTCATGTGCTGGGTAACGTGGACTCAGTGAGGACAAGGGCCCTACCTGCACTCAGAAAAACTCTCTGCTCAGCCTTCCATCCAGGAGCTCACACCGAGTAGCTCTTTGCTTAAGCAGGACGTCGATGTGAGGTCCAAGCTGAGCAAAGAGCACAATTCCTCCTTTACCCTGCTAGGCCCCGGAAGAGGTAGAGCCAAATAGGCCTCGCTCAGGGCAGCCCTCCTTCAGGGATCTTGTCACACTTCGAAGCCTACACAGTAAAAGGTACTTATCGAAGTTCTCAGATTTTCGCCATGCTCTCCCTCGGCAGCTCCACTACTGCAGGGACTCATGTTTGCTGTGAACTAGGATAGGTGGCCCTGCTTCGAAAAGCAGTCTTTTTCCCTTTGGAAACCTGGATTGTTGTAGCCCCGGAGGTGTTTGTGATACCCTAGGAAGGCCCAGCTTTAACTCACTGCAGGCACGCCCGGGGAGGAAACGAGTATGTTCCCCAGAGAAACAGGCTGCTTGCAAGTGTCGAGGGGAGCTTCTCAGGTGCCCAGTGTGTCCCGTTTGTTTCCCTTCGCAGCTCCCATCCTGCAGGTCCTTAGGTTGGGTGCGAAGAAGTGTAGGTGGCTCTGCGGACAAGAGCAGCCTTTTCCCTTTGGAAGCTTGGATTCTAGTGTCTCAGGGGCTGCTTGCCAAACCTTGAAGTTGCCCAGGTTCTAGCCTCCGCAGGTACGCCTGCGTAGCAAACGAGCACTTTCCCCCGAGAAACCGGGTTCCTGCCACGCTGGAGGAGAGTTAAGCCCGCAGACCTCGTTCCTCCTGGGAAAGTGCAAGGCCACCCTGAGCCTCAGGGTAGCGCCTAAGTTTCCACCAGGCAAGCTCTGCGTCCCCTGTTTTCCATGAGGTCTCCACCGTTGTTGTGCTTCAATGGAACTCGAGGATAGCTTTCAGGACTCCAAGCACACTGTCCTCCGCACCGTTTCCCATGCTACCACACGGATCCCCCCCACGTCTCCTCTCTGCCTGCTGAGCAACAAGCAGCAGTGTAGGCCCTTCGAAACACTTCTTGCATGCAAAGCCCAAGGCGGCACACTGCTCTCTCTCTTCCTTTGGAAACCTAGGTTGCCGCAGCTTGTCCCAGCTCACGAAGACAGTCAGAGTCGGTCTCATGTGCTGGGTAACGTGGTCTCAGTGAGGACAAGGGCCCTACCTGCACTCAGAAAAACACTCTGCTCAGCCTTCCATCCAGGAGTTCACACCGACTGGCGCGTTGGTTTAGTAGGACCTCGATTTGAGGTCCAAGCTGAGCAAAGAGCACAATTCCTCCTTTACCCTGCTAGGTCCCGGAAGGGGTAGAGCCAAATAGGCCTCGCTCAGGCCAGCCCTCCTTCAGGAATCTTGCCACACTACGAAGCCGTCACAGTAAAAGGTACTTAGCGAAGTTCCCAGGGTTTCGCCATGCTCTCCCTCGGCAGCTCCACTACTGCAGGGACTCATGTTTGCTATGAACTAGGATAGGTGGCCCTGCTTCGAAAAGCAGTCTTTTCCCCTTTGGAAACCTGGATTCTTGTAGCCTCGGAGCTGTTTGCGAAACCCTAGGAAGGCCCAGCTTTTACTCACTGCAGGCACGCCCGGGGAGGAAACGAGTATGTTCCCCCAGAAGAACAGGCTGCTTGCAAGTGTCGAGGGGAGCTTCTCAGGTGCCCAGTGTGTCCCGTTTGTTTCCCTTCACAGCTCCCATCCTCAGGTACTTTTGCTGGGTTCTAATAAGGGTAGGGGGCTTTGCGGAAAAAGCAGCCTTTTCCCTTTGGAAGTTTGGATTCTAGTGTCTCAGGGGCTGCTTGCCAAACCTTGATGTTGCCCAGGTTCTAGCCTCCGCAGGTACACTTGCGTAGTAAACGAGCACTTTCCCCCGAGAAACGGTGTTCCTGCCACGCTGGAAGAGAGTTAAGCCCGCAGTACTCTTTCATCCTGGGAAAGCGCAAGGCCACCCTGAGCCTCAGGGTAGTGCCTAAGTTTCCACCGGGCAAGCTCTGCGTGCCTCGGTTTCCATGAGGTCTCCACCGTTGTTGTGCTTCAATGGAACGCGAGGATAGCTTTCAGGACTCCAAGCACTCTGGCCATCGCACCGTTTCCCATGCTACCACACGGATTCCCCCCACGTCTCCTCTCTGCCTGCTGAGCAAAAAGCAGCCGTGTAGGTTCTTCGGAACACTTCTTCATGCACAGCCCAAGGGGGCACACTGCTCTCTCTCTTCCTTTGGAAACCTAGGTTGCCGCAGCTTGTCCCAACTCACGAAGACAGTCAGAGACGGTCTCATGTGCTGGGTAACGTGGACTCAGTGAAGACAAGGGCCCTACCTGCACTCAGAAAAACTCTCTGCTCAGCCTTCCATCCAGGAGCTCACACCGAGTGGCTCTTTGCTTAAGCAGGACGTCGATGTGAGGTCCAAGCTGAGCAAAGAGCACAATTCCTCCTTTACCCTGCTAGGCCCCGGAAGAGGTAGAGCCAACTAGGCCTCGCTCAGGGCAGCCCTCCTTCAGGGATCTTGCCACACTTCGAAGCCTACACAGTAAAAGGTACTTATCGAAGTTCTCAGATTTTCGCCATGCTCTCCCTCGGCAGCTCCACTACTGCAGGGACTCATGTTTGCTGTGAACTAGGATAGGTGGCCCTGCTTCGAAAAGCAGTCTTTTCCCCTCTGGAAATCTGGATTCTTGTAGCCTCGGAGCTGTTTGCGAAACCCTAGGAAGGCCCAGCTTTGACTTACTGCAGGCACGCCCGGGGAAGAAACGAGTATGTTCCCCCAGAGAAACAGGCTGCTTGCAAGTGTCGAGGGGAGCTTCTCAGGTGCCCAGTGTGTCCCGTTTGTTTCCCTTCGCAGCTCCCATCCTCAGGTACTTTTGCTGGGTTTTAATAAGGGTAGGGGGCTTTCGGAAAAAGCATCCTTTTCCCTTTGGAAGTTTGGTTTCTAGTGTCTCAGGGGCTGCTTGCCAAACCTTGATGTTGCCCAGCTTCTAGCCTCCGCAGGTACACTTGCGTAGTAAACGAGCACTTTCCCCCGAGAAACCGTGTTCCTGCCACGCTGGAAGAGAGTTAAGCCCGCAGTACTCTTTCATCCTGGGAAAGCGCAAGGCCACCCTGAGCCTCAGGGTAGCGCCTAAGTTTCCACTGGGCAAGCTCTGCGTGCCTCGGTTTCCATGAGGTCTCCACCGTTGTTGTGCTTCAATGGAACGCGAGGATAGCTTTCAGGACTCCAAGCACTCTGGCCATCGCACCGTTTCCCATGCTACCACACGGATTCCCCCCACGTCTCCTCTCTGCCTGCTGAGCAACAAGCAGCAGTGTAGGTTCTTCGGAACACTTCTTCATGCACAGCCCAAGGGGGCACACTGCTCTCTCTCTTCCTTTGGAAACCTAGGTTGCTGCAGCTTGTCCCAGCTCACGAAGACAGTCACAGCCAGTCTCATGTGCTGGGTAACGTGGACTCAGTGAGGACAAGGGCCTTACCTGCACTCAGAAAAACACTCTGCTCAACCTTCCATCCAGGAGCTCACACCAACTGGCGCGCTGGTTTAGCAGGACGTCGATGTGAGGTCCAAGCTAAGCAAAGAGCACAATTCCTCCTTTACCCTGCTAGGCCCCGGAAGAGGTAGAGCCAAATAGGCCTCGCTCAGGGCAGCCCTCCTTCAGGGATCTTGCCACACTTCGAAGCCTACACAGTAAAAGGTACTTATCGAAGTTCTCAGATTTTCGCCATGCTCTCCCTCGGCAGCTCCACTACTGCAGGGACTCATGTTTGCTGTGAACTAGGATAGGTGGCCCTGCTTCGAAAAGCAGTCTTTTCCCCTTTGGAAACCTGGATTGTTGTAGCCCCGGAGGTGTTTGCGATACCCTAGGAAGGCCCAGCTTTAACTCACTGCAGGCACGCCCGGGGAGGAAACGAGTATGTTCCCCAGAGAAACAGGCTGCTTGCAAGTGTCGAGGGGAGCTTCTCAGGTGCCCAGTGTGTCCCGTTTGTTTCCCTTCGCAGCTCCCATCCTGCAGGTCCTTAGGTTGGGTGCGAAGAAGTGTAGGTGGCTCTGCGGACAAGAGCAGCCTTTTCCCTTTGGAAGCTTGGATTCTAGTGTCTCAGGGGCTGCTTGCCAAACCTTGAAGTTGCCCAGGTTCTAGCCTCCGCAGGTACGCCTGCGTAGCAAACGAGCACTTTCCCCCGAGAAACCGGGTTCCTGCCACGCTGGAGGAGAGTTAAGCCCGCAGACCTCGTTCCTCCTGGGAAAGTGCAAGGCCACCCTGAGCCTCAGGGTAGCGCCTAAGTTTCCACCAGGCAAGCTCTGCGTCCCCTGTTTTCCATGAGGTCTCCACCGTTGTTGTGCTTCAATGGAACTCGAGGATAGCTTTCAGGACTCCAAGCACACTGTCCTCCGCACCGTTTCCCATGCTACCACACGGATCCCCCCCACGTCTCCTCTCTGCCTGCTGAGCAACAAGCAGCAGTGTAGGCCCTTCGAAACACTTCTTGCATGCAAAGCCCAAGGCGGCACACTGCTCTCTCTCTTCCTTTGGAAACCTAGGTTGCCGCAGCTTGTCCCAGCTCACGAAGACAGTCAGAGACGGTCTCATGTGCTGGGTAACGTGGTCTCAGTGAGGACAAGGGCCCTACCTGCACTCAGAAAAACACTCTGCTCAGCCTTCCATCCAGGAGCTCACACCGAGTGGCTCTTTGCTTAAGCAGGACGTCGATGTGAGGTCCAAGCTGAGCAAAGAGCACAATTCCTCCTTTACCCTGCTAGGCCCCGGAAGAGGTAGAGCCAAATAGGCCTCGCTCAGGGCAGCCCTCCTTCAGGGATCTTGCCACACTTCGAAGCCTACACAGTAAAAGGTACTTATCGAAGTTCTCAGATTTTCGCCATGCTCTCCCTCGGCAGCTCCACTACTGCAGGGACTCATGTTTGCTGTGAACTAGGATAGGTGGCCCTGCTTCGAAAAGCAGTCTTTTCCCCTCTGGAAATCTGGATTCTTGTAGCCTCGGAGCTGTTTGCGAAACCCTAGGAAGGCCCAGCTTTGACTTACTGCAGGCACGCCCGGGGAAGAAACGAGTATGTTCCCCCAGAGAAACAGGCTGCTTGCAAGTGTCGAGGGGAGCTTCTCAGGTGCCCAGTGTGTCCGGTTTGTTTCCCTTCGCAGCTCCCATCCTCAGGTACTTTTGCTGGGTTTTAATAAGGGTAGGGGGCTTTCGGAAAAAGCAGCCTTTTCCCTTTGGAAGTTTGGTTTCTAGTGTCTCAGGGGCTGCTTGCCAAACCTTGATGTTGCCCAGCTTCTAGCCTCCGCAGGTACACTTGCGTAGTAAATGAGCACTTTCCCCCGAGAAACCGTGTTCCTGCCACGCTGGAAGAGAGTTAAGCCCGCAGTACTCTTTCATCCTGGGAAAGCGCAAGGCCACCCTGAGCCTCAGGGTAGCGCCTAAGTTTCCACCGGGCAAGCTCTGCGTGCCTCGGTTTCCATGAGGTCTCCACCGTTGTTGTGCTTCAATGGAACGCGAGGATAGCTTTCAGGACTCCAAGCACTCTGGCCATCGCACCGTTTCCCATGCTACCACACGGATTCCCCCCACGTCTCCTCTCTGCCTGCTGAGCAACAAGCAGCAGTGTAGGTTCTTCGGACAACTTCTTCATGCACAGCCCAAGGCGGCACACTGCTCTCTCTCTTCCTTTGGAAACCTAGGTTGCTGCAGCTTGTCCCAGCTCACGAAGACAGTCAGAGCCGGTCTCATGTGCTGGGTAACGTGGACTCAGTGAGGACAAGGGCCTTACCTGCACTCAGAAAAACACTCTGCTCAACCTTCCATCCAGGAGCTCACACCAACTGGCGCGTTGGTTTAGCAGGACGTCGATGTGAGGTCCAAGCTAAGCAAAGAGCACAATTCCTCCTTTACCCTGCTAGGCCCCGGAAGATTTAGAGCCAACTAGGCCTCGCTCAGGCCAGCCCTCCTTCAGGAATCTTGCCGCACTACGAAGCCGTCACAGTAAAAGGTACTTAGCGAAGTTCCCAGGGTTTCGCCATGCTCTCCCTCGGCAGCTCCACTACTGCAGGGACTCATGTTTGCTATGAACTAGGATAGGTGGCCCTGCTTCGAAAAGCAGTCTTTTCCCCTTTGGAAACCTGGATTCTTGTAGCCTCGGAGCTGTTTGCGAAACCCTAGGAAGGCCCAGCTTTTACTCACTGCAGGCACGCCCGGGGAGGAAACGAGTATGTTCCCCCAGAAGAACAGGCTGCTTGCAAGTGTCGAGGGGAGCTTCTCAGGTGCCCAGTGTGTCCCGTTTGTTTCCCTTCGCAGCTCCCATCCTCAGGTACTTTTGCTGGGTTCTAATAAGGGTAGGGGGCTTTGCGGAAAAAGCAGCCTTTTCCCTTTGGAAGTTTGGATTCTAGTGTCTCAGGGGCTGCTTGCCAAACCTTGATGTTGCCCAGCTTCTAGCCTCCGCAGGTACACTTGCGTAGTAAACGAGCACTTTCCCCCGAGAAACGGTGTTCCTGCCACGCTGGAAGAGAGTTAAGCCCGCAGTACTCTTTCATCCTGGGAAAGCGCAAGGCCACCCTGAGCCTCAGGGTAGTGCCTAAGTTTCCACCGGGCAAGCTCTGCGTGCCTCGGTTTCCATGAGGTCTCCACCGTTGTTGTGCTTCAATGGAACGCGAGGATAGCTTTCAGGACTCCAAGCACTCTGGCCATCGCACCGTTTCCCATGCTACCACACGGATTCCCCCCACGTCTCCTCTCTGCCTGCTGAGCAAAAAGCAGCCGTGTAGGTTCTTCGGAACACTTCTTCATGCACAGCCCAAGGGGGCACACTGCTCTCTCTCTTCCTTTGGAAACCTAGGTTGCCGCAGCTTGTCCCAACTCACGAAGACAGTCAGAGACGGTCTCATGTGCTGGGTAACGTGGACTCAGTGAGGACAAGGGCCCTACCTGCACTCAGAAAAACACTCTGCTCAACCTTCCATCCAGGAGCTCACACCAACTGGCGCGTTGGTTTAGCAGGACGTCGATGTGAGGTCCAAGCTAAGCAAAGAGCACAATTCCTCCTTTACCCTGCTAGGCCCCGGAAGAGGTAGAGCCAAATAGGCCTCGCTCAGGGCAGCCCTCCTTCAGGGATCTTGCCACACTTCGAAGCCTACACAGTAAAAGGTACTTATCGAAGTTCTCAGATTTTCGCCATGCTCTCCCTCGGCAGCTCCACTACTGCAGGGACTCATGTTTGCTGTGAACTAGGATAGGTGGCCCTGCTTCGAAAAGCAGTCTTTTCCCCTTTGGAAACCTGGATTGTTGTAGCCCCGGAGGTGTTTGCGATACCCTAGGAAGGCCCAGCTTTAACTCACTGCAGGCACGCCCGGGGAGGAAACGAGTATGTTCCCCAGAGAAACAGGCTGCTTGCAAGTGTCGAGGGGAGCTTCTCAGGTGCCCAGTGTGTCCCGTTTGTTTCCCTTGGCAGCTCCCATCCTGCAGGTCCTTAGGTTGGGTGCGAAGAAGTGTAGGTGGCTCTGCGGACAAGAGCAGCCTTTTCCCTTTGGAAGCTTGGATTCTAGTGTCTCAGGGGCTGCTTGCCAAACCTTGAAGTTGCCCAGGTTCTAGCCTCCGCAGGTACGCCTGCGTAGCAAACGAGCACTTTCCCCCGAGAAACCGGGTTCCTGCCACGCTGGAGGAGAGTTAAGCCCGCAGACCTCGTTCCTCCTGGGAAAGTGCAAGGCCACCCTGAGCCTCAGGGTAGCGCCTAAGTTTCCACCAGGCAAGCTCTGCGTCCCCTGTTTTCCATGAGGTCTCCACCGTTGTTGTGCTTCAATGGAACGCGAGGATAGCTTTCAGGACTCCAAGCACACTGTCCTCCGCACCGTTTCCCATGCTACCACACGGATCCCCCCCACGTCTCCTCTCTGCCTGCTGAGCAACAAGCAGCAGTGTAGGCCCTTCGAAACACTTCTTGCATGCAAAGCCCAAGGCGGCACACTGCTCTCTCTCTTCCTTTGGAAACCTAGGTTGCCGCAGCTTGTCCCAGCTCACGAAGACAGTCAGAGTCGGTCTCATGTGCTGGGTAACGTGGTCTCAGTGAGGACAAGGGCCCTACCTGCACTCAGAAAAACACTCTGCTCAGCCTTCCATCCAGGAGCTCACACCGAGTGGCTCTTTGCTTAAGCAGGACGTCGATGTGAGGTCCAAGCTGAGCAAAGAGCACAATTCCTCCTTTACCCTGCTAGGCCCCGGAAGAGGTAGAGCCAAATAGGCCTCGCTCAGGGCAGCCCTCCTTCAGGGATCTTGCCACACTTCGAAGCCTACACAGTAAAAGGTACTTATCGAAGTTCTCAGATTTTCGCCATGCTCTCCCTCGGCAGCTCCACTACTGCAGGGACTCATGTTTGCTGTGAACTAGGATAGGTGGCCCTGCTTCGAAAAGCAGTCTTTTCCCCTCTGGAAATCTGGATTCTTGTAGCCTCGGAGCTGTTTGCGAAACCCTAGGAAGGCCCAGCTTTGACTTACTGCAGGCACGCCCGGGGAAGAAACGAGTATGTTCCCCCAGAGAAACAGGCTGCTTGCAAGTGTCGAGGGGAGCTTCTCAGGTGCCCAGTGTGTCCCGTTTGTTTCCCTTCGCAGCTCCCATCCTCAGGTACTTTTGCTGGGTTTTAATAAGGGTAGGGGGCTTTCGGAAAAAGCAGCCTTTTCCCTTTGGAAGTTTGGTTTCTAGTGTCTCAGGGGCTGCTTGCCAAACCTTGATGTTGCCCAGCTTCTAGCCTCCGCAGGTACACTTGCGTAGTAAATGAGCACTTTCCCCCGAGAAACCGTGTTCCTGCCACGCTGGAAGAGAGTTAAGCCCGCAGTACTCTTTCATCCTGGGAAAGCGCAAGGCCACCCTGAGCCTCAGGGTAGCGCCTAAGTTTCCACCGGGCAAGCTCTGCGTGCCTCGGTTTCCATGAGGTCTCCACCGTTGTTGTGCTTCAATGGAACGCGAGGATAGCTTTCAGGACTCCAAGCACTCTGGCCATCGCACCGTTTCCCATGCTACCACACGGATTCCCCCCACGTCTCCTCTCTGCCTGCTGAGCAACAAGCAGCAGTGTAGGTTCTTCGGACAACTTCTTCATGCACAGCCCAAGGCGGCACACTGCTCTCTCTCTTCCTTTGGAAACCTAGGTTGCCGCAGCTTGTCCCAGCTCACGAAGACAGTCAGAGCCGGTCTCATGTGCTGGGTAACGTGGACTCAGTGAGGACAAGGGCCTTACCTGCACTCAGAAAAACACTCTGCTCAACCTTCCATCCAGGAGCTCACACCAACTGGCGCGTTGGTTTAGCAGGACGTCGATGTGAGGTCCAAGCTAAGCAAAGAGCACAATTCCTCCTTTACCCTGCTAGGCCCCGGAAGATTTAGAGCCAACTAGGCCTCGCTCAGGCCAGCCCTCCTTCAGGAATCTTGCCGCACTACGAAGCCGTCACAGTAAAAGGTACTTAGCGAAGTTCCCAGGGTTTCGCCATGCTCTCCCTCGGCAGCTCCACTACTGCAGGGACTCATGTTTGCTATGAACTAGGATAGGTGGCCCTGCTTCGAAAAGCAGTCTTTTCCCCTTTGGAAACCTGGATTCTTGTAGCCTCGGAGCTGTTTGCGAAACCCTAGGAAGGCCCAGCTTTTACTCACTGCAGGCACGCCCGGGGAGGAAACGAGTATGTTCCCCCAGAAGAACAGGCTGCTTGCAAGTGTCGAGGGGAGCTTCTCAGGTGCCCAGTGTGTCCCGTTTGTTTCCCTTCGCAGCTCCCATCCTCAGGTACTTTTGCTGGGTTCTAATAAGGGTAGGGGGCTTTGCGGAAAAAGCAGCCTTTTCCCTTTGGAAGTTTGGATTCTAGTGTCTCAGGGGCTGCTTGCCAAACCTTGATGTTGCCCAGCTTCTAGCCTCCGCAGGTACACTTGCGTAGTAAACGAGCACTTTCCCCCGAGAAACGGTGTTCCTGCCACGCTGGAAGAGAGTTAAGCCCGCAGTACTCTTTCATCCTGGGAAAGCGCAAGGCCACCCTGAGCCTCAGGGTAGTGCCTAAGTTTCCACCGGGCAAGCTCTGCGTGCCTCGGTTTCCATGAGGTCTCCACCGTTGTTGTGCTTCAATGGAACGCGAGGATAGCTTTCAGGACTCCAAGCACTCTGGCCATCGCACCGTTTCCCATGCTACCACACGGATTCCCCCCACGTCTCCTCTCTGCCTGCTGAGCAAAAAGCAGCCGTGTAGGTTCTTCGGAACACTTCTTCATGCACAGCCCAAGGGGGCACACTGCTCTCTCTCTTCCTTTGGAAACCTAGGTTGCCGCAGCTTGTCCCAACTCACGAAGACAGTCAGAGACGGTCTCATGTGCTGGGTAACGTGGACTCAGTGAGGACAAGGGCCCTACCTGCACTCAGAAAAACACTCTGCTCAACCTTCCATCCAGGAGCTCACACCAACTGGCGCGTTGGTTTAGCAGGACGTCGATGTGAGGTCCAAGCTAAGCAAAGAGCACAATTCCTCCTTTACCCTGCTAGGCCCCGGAAGAGGTAGAGCCAAATAGGCCTCGCTCAGGGCAGCCCTCCTTCAGGGATCTTGCCACACTTCGAAGCCTACACAGTAAAAGGTACTTATCGAAGTTCTCAGATTTTCGCCATGCTCTCCCTCGGCAGCTCCACTACTGCAGGGACTCATGTTTGCTGTGAACTAGGATAGGTGGCCCTGCTTCGAAAAGCAGTCTTTTCCCCTTTGGAAACCTGGATTGTTGTAGCCCCGGAGGTGTTTGCGATACCCTAGGAAGGCCCAGCTTTAACTCACTGCAGGCACGCCCGGGGAGGAAACGAGTATGTTCCCCAGAGAAACAGGCTGCTTGCAAGTGTCGAGGGGAGCTTCTCAGGTGCCCAGTGTGTCCCGTTTGTTTCCCTTGGCAGCTCCCATCCTGCAGGTCCTTAGGTTGGGTGCGAAGAAGTGTAGGTGGCTCTGCGGACAAGAGCAGCCTTTTCCCTTTGGAAGCTTGGATTCTAGTGTCTCAGGGGCTGCTTGCCAAACCTTGAAGTTGCCCAGGTTCTAGCCTCCGCAGGTACGCCTGCGTAGCAAACGAGCACTTTCCCCCGAGAAACCGGGTTCCTGCCACGCTGGAGGAGAGTTAAGCCCGCAGACCTCGTTCCTCCTGGGAAAGTGCAAGGCCACCCTGAGCCTCAGGGTAGCGCCTAAGTTTCCACCAGGCAAGCTCTGCGTCCCCTGTTTTCCATGAGGTCTCCACCGTTGTTGTGCTTCAATGGAACGCGAGGATAGCTTTCAGGACTCCAAGCACACTGTCCTCCGCACCGTTTCCCATGCTACCACACGGATCCCCCCCACGTCTCCTCTCTGCCTGCTGAGCAACAAGCAGCAGTGTAGGCCCTTCGAAACACTTCTTGCATGCAAAGCCCAAGGCGGCACACTGCTCTCTCTCTTCCTTTGGAAACCTAGGTTGCCGCAGCTTGTCCCAGCTCACGAAGACAGTCAGAGTCGGTCTCATGTGCTGGGTAACGTGGTCTCAGTGAGGACAAGGGCCCTACCTGCACTCAGAAAAACACTCTGCTCAGCCTTCCATCCAGGAGCTCACACCGAGTGGCTCTTTGCTTAAGCAGGACGTCGATGTGAGGTCCAAGCTGAGCAAAGAGCACAATTCCTCCTTTACCCTGCTAGGCCCCGGAAGAGGTAGAGCCAAATAGGCCTCGCTCAGGGCAGCCCTCCTTCAGGGATCTTGCCACACTTCGAAGCCTACACAGTAAAAGGTACTTATCGAAGTTCTCAGATTTTCGCCATGCTCTCCCTCGGCAGCTCCACTACTGCAGGGACTCATGTTTGCTGTGAACTAGGATAGGTGGCCCTGCTTCGAAAAGCAGTCTTTTCCCCTCTGGAAATCTGGATTCTTGTAGCCTCGGAGCTGTTTGCGAAACCCTAGGAAGGCCCAGCTTTGACTTACTGCAGGCACGCCCGGGGAAGAAACGAGTATGTTCCCCCAGAGAAACAGGCTGCTTGCAAGTGTCGAGGGGAGCTTCTCAGGTGCCCAGTGTGTCCCGTTTGTTTCCCTTCGCAGCTCCCATCCTCAGGTACTTTTGCTGGGTTTTAATAAGGGTAGGGGGCTTTCGGAAAAAGCAGCCTTTTCCCTTTGGAAGTTTGGTTTCTAGTGTCTCAGGGGCTGCTTGCCAAACCTTGATGTTGCCCAGCTTCTAGCCTCCGCAGGTACACTTGCGTAGTAAATGAGCACTTTCCCCCGAGAAACCGTGTTCCTGCCACGCTGGAAGAGAGTTAAGCCCGCAGTACTCTTTCATCCTGGGAAAGCGCAAGGCCACCCTGAGCCTCAGGGTAGCGCCTAAGTTTCCACCGGGCAAGCTCTGCGTGCCTCGGTTTCCATGAGGTCTCCACCGTTGTTGTGCTTCAATGGAACGCGAGGATAGCTTTCAGGACTCCAAGCACTCTGGCCATCGCACCGTTTCCCATGCTACCACACGGATTCCCCCCACGTCTCCTCTCTGCCTGCTGAGCAACAAGCAGCAGTGTAGGTTCTTCGGACAACTTCTTCATGCACAGCCCAAGGCGGCACACTGCTCTCTCTCTTCCTTTGGAAACCTAGGTTGCCGCAGCTTGTCCCAGCTCACGAAGACAGTCAGAGCCGGTCTCATGTGCTGGGTAACGTGGACTCAGTGAGGACAAGGGCCTTACCTGCACTCAGAAAAACACTCTGCTCAACCTTCCATCCAGGAGCTCACACCAACTGGCGCGTTGGTTTAGCAGGACGTCGATGTGAGGTCCAAGCTAAGCAAAGAGCACAATTCCTCCTTTACCCTGCTAGGCCCCGGAAGATTTAGAGCCAACTAGGCCTCGCTCAGGCCAGCCCTCCTTCAGGAATCTTGCCGCACTACGAAGCCGTCACAGTAAAAGGTACTTAGCGAAGTTCCCAGGGTTTCGCCATGCTCTCCCTCGGCAGCTCCACTACTGCAGGGACTCATGTTTGCTATGAACTAGGATAGGTGGCCCTGCTTCGAAAAGCAGTCTTTTCCCCTTTGGAAACCTGGATTCTTGTAGCCTCGGAGCTGTTTGCGAAACCCTAGGAAGGCCCAGCTTTTACTCACTGCAGGCACGCCCGGGGAGGAAACGAGTATGTTCCCCCAGAAGAACAGGCTGCTTGCAAGTGTCGAGGGGAGCTTCTCAGGTGCCCAGTGTGTCCCGTTTGTTTCCCTTCGCAGCTCCCATCCTCAGGTACTTTTGCTGGGTTCTAATAAGGGTAGGGGGCTTTGCGGAAAAAGCAGCCTTTTCCCTTTGGAAGTTTGGATTCTAGTGTCTCAGGGGCTGCTTGCCAAACCTTGATGTTGCCCAGCTTCTAGCCTCCGCAGGTACACTTGCGTAGTAAACGAGCACTTTCCCCCGAGAAACGGTGTTCCTGCCACGCTGGAAGAGAGTTAAGCCCGCAGTACTCTTTCATCCTGGGAAAGCGCAAGGCCACCCTGAGCCTCAGGGTAGTGCCTAAGTTTCCACCGGGCAAGCTCTGCGTGCCTCGGTTTCCATGAGGTCTCCACCGTTGTTGTGCTTCAATGGAACGCGAGGATAGCTTTCAGGACTCCAAGCACTCTGGCCATCGCACCGTTTCCCATGCTACCACACGGATTCCCCCCACGTCTCCTCTCTGCCTGCTGAGCAAAAAGCAGCCGTGTAGGTTCTTCGGAACACTTCTTCATGCACAGCCCAAGGGGGCACACTGCTCTCTCTCTTCCTTTGGAAACCTAGGTTGCCGCAGCTTGTCCCAACTCACGAAGACAGTCAGAGACGGTCTCATGTGCTGGGTAACGTGGACTCAGTGAGGACAAGGGCCCTACCTGCACTCAGAAAAACTCTCTGCTCAGCCTTCCATCCAGGAGCTCACACCGAGTAGCTCTTTGCTTAAGCAGGACGTCGATGTGAGGTCCAAGCTGAGCAAAGAGCACAATTCCTCCTTTACCCTGCTAGGCCCCGGAAGAGGTAGAGCCAAATAGGCCTCGCTCAGGGCAGCCCTCCTTCAGGGATCTTGCCACACTTCGAAGCCTACACAGTAAAAGGTACTTATCGAAGTTCTCAGATTTTCGCCATGCTCTCCCTCGGCAGCTCCACTACTGCAGGGACTCATGTTTGCTGTGAACTAGGATAGGTGGCCCTGCTTCGAAAAGCAGTCTTTTTCCCTTTGGAAACCTGGATTGTTGTAGCCCCGGAGGTGTTTGTGATACCCTAGGAAGGCCCAGCTTTAACTCACTGCAGGCACGCCCGGGGAGGAAACGAGTATGTTCCCCAGAGAAACAGGCTGCTTGCAAGTGTCGAGGGGAGCTTCTCAGGTGCCCAGTGTGTCCCGTTTGTTTCCCTTCGCAGCTCCCATCCTGCAGGTCCTTAGGTTGGGTGCGAAGAAGTGTAGGTGGCTCTGCGGACAAGAGCAGCCTTTTCCCTTTGGAAGCTTGGATTCTAGTGTCTCAGGGGCTGCTTGCCAAACCTTGAAGTTGCCCAGGTTCTAGCCTCCGCAGGTACGCCTGCGTAGCAAACGAGCACTTTCCCCCGAGAAACCGGGTTCCTGCCACGCTGGAGGAGAGTTAAGCCCGCAGACCTCGTTCCTCCTGGGAAAGTGCAAGGCCACCCTGAGCCTCAGGGTAGCGCCTAAGTTTCCACCAGGCAAGCTCTGCGTCCCCTGTTTTCCATGAGGTCTCCACCGTTGTTGTGCTTCAATGGAACTCGAGGATAGCTTTCAGGACTCCAAGCACACTGTCCTCCGCACCGTTTCCCATGCTACCACACGGATCCCCCCCACGTCTCCTCTCTGCCTGCTGAGCAACAAGCAGCAGTGTAGGCCCTTCGAAACACTTCTTGCATGCAAAGCCCAAGGCGGCACACTGCTCTCTCTCTTCCTTTGGAAACCTAGGTTGCCGCAGCTTGTCCCAGCTCACGAAGACAGTCAGAGTCGGTCTCATGTGCTGGGTAACGTGGTCTCAGTGAGGACAAGGGCCCTACCTGCACTCAGAAAAACACTCTGCTCAGCCTTCCATCCAGGAGTTCACACCGACTGGCGCGTTGGTTTAGTAGGACCTCGATTTGAGGTCCAAGCTGAGCAAAGAGCACAATTCCTCCTTTACCCTGCTAGGTCCCGGAAGGGGTAGAGCCAAATAGGCCTCGCTCAGGCCAGCCCTCCTTCAGGAATCTTGCCACACTACGAAGCCGTCACAGTAAAAGGTACTTAGCGAAGTTCCCAGGGTTTCGCCATGCTCTCCCTCGGCAGCTCCACTACTGCAGGGACTCATGTTTGCTATGAACTAGGATAGGTGGCCCTGCTTCGAAAAGCAGTCTTTTCCCCTTTGGAAACCTGGATTCTTGTAGCCTCGGAGCTGTTTGCGAAACCCTAGGAAGGCCCAGCTTTTACTCACTGCAGGCACGCCCGGGGAGGAAACGAGTATGTTCCCCCAGAAGAACAGGCTGCTTGCAAGTGTCGAGGGGAGCTTCTCAGGTGCCCAGTGTGTCCCGTTTGTTTCCCTTCACAGCTCCCATCCTCAGGTACTTTTGCTGGGTTCTAATAAGGGTAGGGGGCTTTGCGGAAAAAGCAGCCTTTTCCCTTTGGAAGTTTGGATTCTAGTGTCTCAGGGGCTGCTTGCCAAACCTTGATGTTGCCCAGGTTCTAGCCTCCGCAGGTACACTTGCGTAGTAAACGAGCACTTTCCCCCGAGAAACGGTGTTCCTGCCACGCTGGAAGAGAGTTAAGCCCGCAGTACTCTTTCATCCTGGGAAAGCGCAAGGCCACCCTGAGCCTCAGGGTAGTGCCTAAGTTTCCACCGGGCAAGCTCTGCGTGCCTCGGTTTCCATGAGGTCTCCACCGTTGTTGTGCTTCAATGGAACGCGAGGATAGCTTTCAGGACTCCAAGCACTCTGGCCATCGCACCGTTTCCCATGCTACCACACGGATTCCCCCCACGTCTCCTCTCTGCCTGCTGAGCAAAAAGCAGCCGTGTAGGTTCTTCGGAACACTTCTTCATGCACAGCCCAAGGGGGCACACTGCTCTCTCTCTTCCTTTGGAAACCTAGGTTGCCGCAGCTTGTCCCAACTCACGAAGACAGTCAGAGACGGTCTCATGTGCTGGGTAACGTGGACTCAGTGAGGACAAGGGCCCTACCTGCACTCAGAAAAACACTCTGCTCAACCTTCCATCCAGGAGCTCACACCAACTGGCGCGTTGGTTTAGCAGGACGTCGATGTGAGGTCCAAGCTAAGCAAAGAGCACAATTCCTCCTTTACCCTGCTAGGCCCCGGAAGAGGTAGAGCCAAATAGGCCTCGCTCAGGGCAGCCCTCCTTCAGGGATCTTGCCACACTTCGAAGCCTACACAGTAAAAGGTACTTATCGAAGTTCTCAGATTTTCGCCATGCTCTCCCTCGGCAGCTCCACTACTGCAGGGACTCATGTTTGCTGTGAACTAGGATAGGTGGCCCTGCTTCGAAAAGCAGTCTTTTCCCCTTTGGAAACCTGGATTGTTGTAGCCCCGGAGGTGTTTGCGATACCCTAGGAAGGCCCAGCTTTAACTCACTGCAGGCACGCCCGGGGAGGAAACGAGTATGTTCCCCAGAGAAACAGGCTGCTTGCAAGTGTCGAGGGGAGCTTCTCAGGTGCCCAGTGTGTCCCGTTTGTTTCCCTTGGCAGCTCCCATCCTGCAGGTCCTTAGGTTGGGTGCGAAGAAGTGTAGGTGGCTCTGCGGACAAGAGCAGCCTTTTCCCTTTGGAAGCTTGGATTCTAGTGTCTCAGGGGCTGCTTGCCAAACCTTGAAGTTGCCCAGGTTCTAGCCTCCGCAGGTACGCCTGCGTAGCAAACGAGCACTTTCCCCCGAGAAACCGGGTTCCTGCCACGCTGGAGGAGAGTTAAGCCCGCAGACCTCGTTCCTCCTGGGAAAGTGCAAGGCCACCCTGAGCCTCAGGGTAGCGCCTAAGTTTCCACCAGGCAAGCTCTGCGTCCCCTGTTTTCCATGAGGTCTCCACCGTTGTTGTGCTTCAATGGAACGCGAGGATAGCTTTCAGGACTCCAAGCACACTGTCCTCCGCACCGTTTCCCATGCTACCACACGGATCCCCCCCACGTCTCCTCTCTGCCTGCTGAGCAACAAGCAGCAGTGTAGGCCCTTCGAAACACTTCTTGCATGCAAAGCCCAAGGCGGCACACTGCTCTCTCTCTTCCTTTGGAAACCTAGGTTGCCGCAGCTTGTCCCAGCTCACGAAGACAGTCAGAGACGGTCTCATGTGCTGGGTAACGTGGTCTCAGTGAGGACAAGGGCCCTACCTGCACTCAGAAAAACACTCTGCTCAGCCTTCCATCCAGGAGCTCACACCGAGTGGCTCTTTGCTTAAGCAGGACGTCGATGTGAGGTCCAAGCTGAGCAAAGAGCACAATTCCTCCTTTACCCTGCTAGGCCCCGGAAGAGGTAGAGCCAAATAGGCCTCGCTCAGGGCAGCCCTCCTTCAGGGATCTTGCCACACTTCGAAGCCTACACAGTAAAAGGTACTTATCGAAGTTCTCAGATTTTCGCCATGCTCTCCCTCGGCAGCTCCACTACTGCAGGGACTCATGTTTGCTGTGAACTAGGATAGGTGGCCCTGCTTCGAAAAGCAGTCTTTTCCCCTCTGGAAATCTGGATTCTTGTAGCCTCGGAGCTGTTTGCGAAACCCTAGGAAGGCCCAGCTTTGACTTACTGCAGGCACGCCCGGGGAAGAAACGAGTATGTTCCCCCAGAGAAACAGGCTGCTTGCAAGTGTCGAGGGGAGCTTCTCAGGTGCCCAGTGTGTCCGGTTTGTTTCCCTTCGCAGCTCCCATCCTCAGGTACTTTTGCTGGGTTTTAATAAGGGTAGGGGGCTTTCGGAAAAAGCAGCCTTTTCCCTTTGGAAGTTTGGTTTCTAGTGTCTCAGGGGCTGCTTGCCAAACCTTGATGTTGCCCAGCTTCTAGCCTCCGCAGGTACACTTGCGTAGTAAATGAGCACTTTCCCCCGAGAAACCGTGTTCCTGCCACGCTGGAAGAGAGTTAAGCCCGCAGTACTCTTTCATCCTGGGAAAGCGCAAGGCCACCCTGAGCCTCAGGGTAGCGCCTAAGTTTCCACCGGGCAAGCTCTGCGTGCCTCGGTTTCCATGAGGTCTCCACCGTTGTTGTGCTTCAATGGAACGCGAGGATAGCTTTCAGGACTCCAAGCACTCTGGCCATCGCACCGTTTCCCATGCTACCACACGGATTCCCCCCACGTCTCCTCTCTGCCTGCTGAGCAACAAGCAGCAGTGTAGGTTCTTCGGACAACTTCTTCATGCACAGCCCAAGGCGGCACACTGCTCTCTCTCTTCCTTTGGAAACCTAGGTTGCTGCAGCTTGTCCCAGCTCACGAAGACAGTCAGAGCCGGTCTCATGTGCTGGGTAACGTGGACTCAGTGAGGACAAGGGCCTTACCTGCACTCAGAAAAACACTCTGCTCAACCTTCCATCCAGGAGCTCACACCAACTGGCGCGTTGGTTTAGCAGGACGTCGATGTGAGGTCCAAGCTAAGCAAAGAGCACAATTCCTCCTTTACCCTGCTAGGCCCCGGAAGATTTAGAGCCAACTAGGCCTCGCTCAGGCCAGCCCTCCTTCAGGAATCTTGCCGCACTACGAAGCCGTCACAGTAAAAGGTACTTAGCGAAGTTCCCAGGGTTTCGCCATGCTCTCCCTCGGCAGCTCCACTACTGCAGGGACTCATGTTTGCTATGAACTAGGATAGGTGGCCCTGCTTCGAAAAGCAGTCTTTTCCCCTTTGGAAACCTGGATTCTTGTAGCCTCGGAGCTGTTTGCGAAACCCTAGGAAGGCCCAGCTTTTACTCACTGCAGGCACGCCCGGGGAGGAAACGAGTATGTTCCCCCAGAAGAACAGGCTGCTTGCAAGTGTCGAGGGGAGCTTCTCAGGTGCCCAGTGTGTCCCGTTTGTTTCCCTTCGCAGCTCCCATCCTCAGGTACTTTTGCTGGGTTCTAATAAGGGTAGGGGGCTTTGCGGAAAAAGCAGCCTTTTCCCTTTGGAAGTTTGGATTCTAGTGTCTCAGGGGCTGCTTGCCAAACCTTGATGTTGCCCAGCTTCTAGCCTCCGCAGGTACACTTGCGTAGTAAACGAGCACTTTCCCCCGAGAAACGGTGTTCCTGCCACGCTGGAAGAGAGTTAAGCCCGCAGTACTCTTTCATCCTGGGAAAGCGCAAGGCCACCCTGAGCCTCAGGGTAGTGCCTAAGTTTCCACCGGGCAAGCTCTGCGTGCCTCGGTTTCCATGAGGTCTCCACCGTTGTTGTGCTTCAATGGAACGCGAGGATAGCTTTCAGGACTCCAAGCACTCTGGCCATCGCACCGTTTCCCATGCTACCACACGGATTCCCCCCACGTCTCCTCTCTGCCTGCTGAGCAAAAAGCAGCCGTGTAGGTTCTTCGGAACACTTCTTCATGCACAGCCCAAGGGGGCACACTGCTCTCTCTCTTCCTTTGGAAACCTAGGTTGCCGCAGCTTGTCCCAACTCACGAAGACAGTCAGAGACGGTCTCATGTGCTGGGTAACGTGGACTCAGTGAGGACAAGGGCCCTACCTGCACTCAGAAAAACTCTCTGCTCAGCCTTCCATCCAGGAGCTCACACCGAGTGGCTCTTTGCTTAAGCAGGACGTCGATGTGAGGTCCAAGCTGAGCAAAGAGCACAATTCCTCCTTTACCCTGCTAGGCCCCGGAAGAGGTAGAGCCAAATAGGCCTCGCTCAGGGCAGCCCTCCTTCAGGGATCTTGCCACACTTCGAAGCCTACACAGTAAAAGGTACTTATCGAAGTTCTCAGATTTTCGCCATGCTCTCCCTCGGCAGCTCCACTACTGCAGGGACTCATGTTTGCTGTGAACTAGGATAGGTGGCCCTGCTTCGAAAAGCAGTCTTTTCCCCTTTGGAAACCTGGATTGTTGTAGCCCCGGAGGTGTTTGCGATTCCCTAGGAAGGCCCAGCTTTAACTCACTGCAGGCACGCCCGGGGAGGAAACGAGTATGTTCCCCAGAGAAACAGGCTGCTTGCAAGTGTCGAGGGGAGCTTCTCAGGTGCCCAGTGTGTCCGTTTGTTTCCCTTCGCAGCTCCCATCCTGCAGGTCCTTAGGTTGGGTGCGAAGAAGTGTAGGTGGCTCTGCGGACAAGAGCAGCCTTTTCCCTTTGGAAGCTTGGATTCTAGTGTCTCAGGGGCTGCTTGCCAAACCTTGAAGTTGCCCAGGTTCTAGCCTCCGCAGGTACGCCTGCGTAGCAAACGAGCACTTTCCCCCGAGAAACCGGGTTCCTGCCACGCTGGAGGAGAGTTAAGCCCGCAGACCTCGTTCCTCCTGGGAAAGTGCAAGGCCACCCTGAGCCTCAGGGTAGCGCCTAAGTTTCCACCAGGCAAGCTCTGCGTCCCCTGTTTTCCATGAGGTCTCCACCGTTGTTGTGCTTCAATGGAACGCGAGGATAGCTTTCAGGACTCCAAGCACACTGTCCTCCGCACCGTTTCCCATGCTACCACACGGATCCCCCCACGTCTCCTCTCTGCCTGCTGAGCAACAAGCAGCAGTGTAGGCCCTTCGAAACACTTCTTGCATGCAAAGCCCAAGGCGGCACACTGCTCTCTCTCTTCCTTTGGAAACCTAGGTTGCCGCAGCTTGTCCCAGCTCACGAAGACAGTCAGAGTCGGTCTCATGTGCTGGGTAACGTGGTCTCAGTGAGGACAAGGGCCCTACCTGCACTCAGAAAAACACTCTGCTCAGCCTTCCATCCAGGAGTTCACACCGACTGGCGCGTTGGTTTAGTAGGACCTCGATTTGAGGTCCAAGCTGAGCAAAGAGCACAATTCCTCCTTTACCCTGCTAGGTCCCGGAAGGGGTAGAGCCAACTAGGCCTCGCTCAGGCCAGCCCTCCTTCAGGAATCTTGCCACACTACGAAGCCGTCACAGTAAAAGGTACTTAGCGAAGTTCTCAGGGTTTCGCCATGCTCTCCCTCGGCAGCTCCACTACTGCAGGGACTCATGTTTGCTATGAACTAAGATAGGTGGCCCTGCTTCGAAAAGCAGTCATTTCCCCTTTGGAAACCTGGATTCTTGTAGCCTCGGAGGTGTTTGCGAAACCCTAGGAAGGCCCAGCTTTTACTCACTGCAGGCACGCCCGGGGAGGAAACGAGTATGTTCCCCCAGAAGAACAGGCTGCTTGCAAGTGTCGAGGGGAGCTTCTCAGGTGCCCAGTGTGTCCCGTTTGTTTCCCTTCGCAGCTCCCATCCTCAGGTACTTTTGCTGGGTTCTAATAAGGGTAGGGGGCTTTGCGGAAAAAGCAGCCTTTTCCCTTTGGAAGTTTGGATTCTAGTGTCTCAGGGGCTGCTTGCCAAACCTTGATGTTGCCCAGCTTCTAGCCTCCGCAGGTACACTTGCGTAGTAAACGAGCACTTTCCCCCGAGAAACGGTGTTCCTGCCACGCTGGAAGAGAGTTAAGCCCGCAGTACTCTTTCATCCTGGGAAAGCGCAAGGCCACCCTGAGCCTCAGGGTAGTGCCTAAGTTTCCACCGGGCAAGCTCTGCGTGCCTCGGTTTCCATGAGGTCTCCACCGTTGTTGTGCTTCAATGGAACGCGAGGATAGCTTTCAGGACTCCAAGCACTCTGGCCATCGCACCGTTTCCCATGCTACCACACGGATTCCCCCCACGTCTCCTCTCTGCCTGCTGAGCAAAAAGCAGCCGTGTAGGTTCTTCGGAACACTTCTTCATGCACAGCCCAAGGGGGCACACTGCTCTCTCTCTTCCTTTGGAAACCTAGGTTGCCGCAGCTTGTCCCAACTCACGAAGACAGTCAGAGACGGTCTCATGTGCTGGGTAACGTGGACTCAGTGAGGACAAGGGCCCTACCTGCACTCAGAAAAACACTCTGCTCAACCTTCCATCCAGGAGCTCACACCAACTGGCGCGTTGGTTTAGCAGGACGTCGATGTGAGGTCCAAGCTAAGCAAAGAGCACAATTCCTCCTTTACCCTGCTAGGCCCCGGAAGAGGTAGAGCCAAATAGGCCTCGCTCAGGGCAGCCCTCCTTCAGGGATCTTGCCACACTTCGAAGCCTACACAGTAAAAGGTACTTATCGAAGTTCTCAGATTTTCGCCATGCTCTCCCTCGGCAGCTCCACTACTGCAGGGACTCATGTTTGCTGTGAACTAGGATAGGTGGCCCTGCTTCGAAAAGCAGTCTTTTCCCCTTTGGAAACCTGGATTGTTGTAGCCCCGGAGGTGTTTGCGATACCCTAGGAAGGCCCAGCTTTAACTCACTGCAGGCACGCCCGGGGAGGAAACGAGTATGTTCCCCAGAGAAACAGGCTGCTTGCAAGTGTCGAGGGGAGCTTCTCAGGTGCCCAGTGTGTCCCGTTTGTTTCCCTTCGCAGCTCCCATCCTGCAGGTCCTTAGGTTGGGTGCGAAGAAGTGTAGGTGGCTCTGCGGACAAGAGAAGCCTTTTCCCTTTGGAAGCTTGGATTCTAGTGTCTCAGGGGCTGCTTGCCAAACCTTGAAGTTGCCCAGGTTCTAGCCTCCGCAGGTACGCCTGCGTAGCAAACGAGCACTTTCCCCCGAGAAACCGGGTTCCTGCCACGCTGGAGGAGAGTTAAGCCCGCAGACCTCGTTCCTCCTGGGAAAGTGCAAGGCCACCCTGAGCCTCAGGGTAGCGCCTAAGTTTCCACCAGGCAAGCTCTGCGTCCCCTGTTTTCCATGAGGTCTCCACCGTTGTTGTGCTTCAATGGAACGCGAGGATAGCTTTCAGGACTCCAAGCACACTGTCCTCCGCACCGTTTCCCATGCTACCACACGGATCCCCCCCACGTCTCCTCTCTGCCTGCTGAGCAACAAGCAGCAGTGTAGGCCCTTCGAAACACTTCTTGCATGCAAAGCCCAAGGCGGCACACTGCTCTCTCTCTTCCTTTGGAAACCTAGGTTGCCGCAGCTTGTCCCAGCTCACGAAGACAGTCAGAGACGGTCTCATGTGCTGGGTAACGTGGTCTCAGTGAGGACAAGGGCCCTACCTGCACTCAGAAAAACACTCTGCTCAGCCTTCCATCCAGGAGCTCACACCGAGTGGCTCTTTGCTTAAGCAGGACGTCGATGTGAGGTCCAAGCTGAGCAAAGAGCACAATTCCTCCTTTACCCTGCTAGGCCCCGGAAGAGGTAGAGCCAAATAGGCCTCGCTCAGGGCAGCCCTCCTTCAGGGATCTTGCCACACTTCGAAGCCTACACAGTAAAAGGTACTTATCGAAGTTCTCAGATTTTCGCCATGCTCTCCCTCGGCAGCTCCACTACTGCAGGGACTCATGTTTGCTGTGAACTAGGATAGGTGGCCCTGCTTCGAAAAGCAGTCTTTTCCCCTCTGGAAATCTGGATTCTTGTAGCCTCGGAGCTGTTTGCGAAACCCTAGGAAGGCCCAGCTTTGACTTACTGCAGGCACGCCCGGGGAAGAAACGAGTATGTTCCCCCAGAGAAACAGGCTGCTTGCAAGTGTCGAGGGGAGCTTCTCAGGTGCCCAGTGTGTCCGGTTTGTTTCCCTTCGCAGCTCCCATCCTCAGGTACTTTTGCTGGGTTTTAATAAGGGTAGGGGGCTTTCGGAAAAAGCAGCCTTTTCCCTTTGGAAGTTTGGTTTCTAGTGTCTCAGGGGCTGCTTGCCAAACCTTGATGTTGCCCAGCTTCTAGCCTCCGCAGGTACACTTGCGTAGTAAATGAGCACTTTCCCCCGAGAAACCGTGTTCCTGCCACGCTGGAAGAGAGTTAAGCCCGCAGTACTCTTTCATCCTGGGAAAGCGCAAGGCCACCCTGAGCCTCAGGGTAGCGCCTAAGTTTCCACCGGGCAAGCTCTGCGTGCCTCGGTTTCCATGAGGTCTCCACCGTTGTTGTGCTTCAATGGAACGCGAGGATAGCTTTCAGGACTCCAAGCACTCTGGCCATCGCACCGTTTCCCATGCTACCACACGGATTCCCCCCACGTCTCCTCTCTGCCTGCTGAGCAACAAGCAGCAGTGTAGGTTCTTCGGACAACTTCTTCATGCACAGCCCAAGGCGGCACACTGCTCTCTCTCTTCCTTTGGAAACCTAGGTTGCTGCAGCTTGTCCCAGCTCACGAAGACAGTCAGAGCCGGTCTCATGTGCTGGGTAACGTGGACTCAGTGAGGACAAGGGCCTTACCTGCACTCAGAAAAACACTCTGCTCAACCTTCCATCCAGGAGCTCACACCAACTGGCGCGTTGGTTTAGCAGGACGTCGATGTGAGGTCCAAGCTAAGCAAAGAGCACAATTCCTCCTTTACCCTGCTAGGCCCCGGAAGATTTAGAGCCAACTAGGCCTCGCTCAGGCCAGCCCTCCTTCAGGAATCTTGCCGCACTACGAAGCCGTCACAGTAAAAGGTACTTAGCGAAGTTCCCAGGGTTTCGCCATGCTCTCCCTCGGCAGCTCCACTACTGCAGGGACTCATGTTTGCTATGAACTAGGATAGGTGGCCCTGCTTCGAAAAGCAGTCTTTTCCCCTTTGGAAACCTGGATTCTTGTAGCCTCGGAGCTGTTTGCGAAACCCTAGGAAGGCCCAGCTTTTACTCACTGCAGGCACGCCCGGGGAGGAAACGAGTATGTTCCCCCAGAAGAACAGGCTGCTTGCAAGTGTCGAGGGGAGCTTCTCAGGTGCCCAGTGTGTCCCGTTTGTTTCCCTTCGCAGCTCCCATCCTCAGGTACTTTTGCTGGGTTCTAATAAGGGTAGGGGGCTTTGCGGAAAAAGCAGCCTTTTCCCTTTGGAAGTTTGGATTCTAGTGTCTCAGGGGCTGCTTGCCAAACCTTGATGTTGCCCAGCTTCTAGCCTCCGCAGGTACACTTGCGTAGTAAACGAGCACTTTCCCCCGAGAAACGGTGTTCCTGCCACGCTGGAAGAGAGTTAAGCCCGCAGTACTCTTTCATCCTGGGAAAGCGCAAGGCCACCCTGAGCCTCAGGGTAGTGCCTAAGTTTCCACCGGGCAAGCTCTGCGTGCCTCGGTTTCCATGAGGTCTCCACCGTTGTTGTGCTTCAATGGAACGCGAGGATAGCTTTCAGGACTCCAAGCACTCTGGCCATCGCACCGTTTCCCATGCTACCACACGGATTCCCCCCACGTCTCCTCTCTGCCTGCTGAGCAAAAAGCAGCCGTGTAGGTTCTTCGGAACACTTCTTCATGCACAGCCCAAGGGGGCACACTGCTCTCTCTCTTCCTTTGGAAACCTAGGTTGCCGCAGCTTGTCCCAACTCACGAAGACAGTCAGAGACGGTCTCATGTGCTGGGTAACGTGGACTCAGTGAGGACAAGGGCCCTACCTGCACTCAGAAAAACTCTCTGCTCAGCCTTCCATCCAGGAGCTCACACCGAGTGGCTCTTTGCTTAAGCAGGACGTCGATGTGAGGTCCAAGCTGAGCAAAGAGCACAATTCCTCCTTTACCCTGCTAGGCCCCGGAAGAGGTAGAGCCAAATAGGCCTCGCTCAGGGCAGCCCTCCTTCAGGGATCTTGCCACACTTCGAAGCCTACACAGTAAAAGGTACTTATCGAAGTTCTCAGATTTTCGCCATGCTCTCCCTCGGCAGCTCCACTACTGCAGGGACTCATGTTTGCTGTGAACTAGGATAGCTGGCCCTGCTTCGAAAAGCAGTCTTTTCCCCTTTGGAAACCTGGATTGTTGTAGCCCCGGAGGTGTTTGCGATTCCCTAGGAAGGCCCAGCTTTAACTCACTGCAGGCACGCCCGGGGAGGAAACGAGTATGTTCCCCAGAGAAACAGGCTGCTTGCAAGTGTCGAGGGGAGCTTCTCAGGTGCCCAGTGTGTCCGTTTGTTTCCCTTCGCAGCTCCCATCCTGCAGGTCCTTAGGTTGGGTGCGAAGAAGTGTAGGTGGCTCTGTGGACAAGAGCAGCCTTTTCCCTTTGGAAGCTTGGATTCTAGTGTCTCAGGGGCTGCTTGCCAAACCTTGAAGTTGCCCAGGTTCTAGCCTCCGCAGGTACGCCTGCGTAGCAAACGAGCACTTTCCCCCGAGAAACCGGGTTCCTGCCACGCTGGAGGAGAGTTAAGCCCGCAGACCTCGTTCCTCCTGGGAAAGTGCAAGGCCACCCTGAGCCTCAGGGTAGCGCCTAAGTTTCCACCAGGCAAGCTCTGCGTCCCCTGTTTTCCATGAGGTCTCCACCGTTGTTGTGCTTCAATGGAACGCGAGGATAGCTTTCAGGACTCCAAGCACACTGTCCTCCGCACCGTTTCCCATGCTACCACACGGATCCCCCCACGTCTCCTCTCTGCCTGCTGAGCAACAAGCAGCAGTGTAGGCCCTTCGAAACACTTCTTGCATGCAAAGCCCAAGGCGGCACACTGCTCTCTCTCTTCCTTTGGAAACCTAGGTTGCCGCAGCTTGTCCCAGCTCACGAAGACAGTCAGAGTCGGTCTCATGTGCTGGGTAACGTGGTCTCAGTGAGGACAAGGGCCCTACCTGCACTCAGAAAAACACTCTGCTCAGCCTTCCATCCAGGAGTTCACACCGACTGGCGCGTTGGTTTAGTAGGACCTCGATTTGAGGTCCAAGCTGAGCAAAGAGCACAATTCCTCCTTTACCCTGCTAGGTCCCGGAAGGGGTAGAGCCAACTAGGCCTCGCTCAGGCCAGCCCTCCTTCAGGAATCTTGCCACACTACGAAGCCGTCACAGTAAAAGGTACTTAGCGAAGTTCTCAGGGTTTCGCCATGCTCTCCCTCGGCAGCTCCACTACTGCAGGGACTCATGTTTGCTATGAACTAAGATAGGTGGCCCTGCTTCGAAAAGCAGTCATTTCCCCTTTGGAAACCTGGATTCTTGTAGCCTCGGAGGTGTTTGCGAAACCCTAGGAAGGCCCAGCTTTTACTCACTGCAGGCACGCCCGGGGAGGAAACGAGTATGTTCCCCCAGAAGAACAGGCTGCTTGCAAGTGTCGAGGGGAGCTTCTCAGGTGCCCAGTGTGTCCCGTTTGTTTCCCTTCGCAGCTCCCATCCTCAGGTACTTTTGCTGGGTTCTAATAAGGGTAGGGGGCTTTGCGGAAAAAGCAGCCTTTTCCCTTTGGAAGTTTGGATTCTAGTGTCTCAGGGGCTGCTTGCCAAACCTTGATGTTGCCCAGCTTCTAGCCTCCGCAGGTACACTTGCGTAGTAAACGAGCACTTTCCCCCGAGAAACGGTGTTCCTGCCACGCTGGAAGAGAGTTAAGCCCGCAGTACTCTTTCATCCTGGGAAAGCGCAAGGCCACCCTGAGCCTCAGGGTAGTGCCTATGTTTCCACCAGGCAAGCTCTGCGTGCCTCGGTTTCCATGAGGTCTCCACCGTTGTTGTGCTTCAATGGAACGCGAGGATAGCTTTCAGGACTCCAAGCACTCTGGCCATCGCACCGTTTCCCATGCTACCACACGGATTCCCCCCACGTCTCCTCTCTGCCTGCTGAGCAAAAAGCAGCCGTGTAAGTTCTTCGGAACACTGCTTCATGCACAGCCCAAGGGGGCACACTGCTCTCTCTCTTCCTTTGGAAACCTAGGTTGCCGCAGCTTGTCCCAACTCACGAAGACAGTCAGAGACGGTCTCATGTGCTGGGTAACGTGGACTCAGTGAGGACAAGGGCCCTACCTGCACTCAGAAAAACTCTCTGCTCAGCCTTCCATCCAGGAGCTCACACCGAGTGGCTCTTTGCTTAAGCAGGACGTCGATGTGAGGTCCAAGCTGAGCAAAGAGCACAATTCCTCCTTTACCCTGCTAGGCCCCGGAAGAGGTAGAGCCAAATAGGCCTCGCTCAGGGCAGCCCTCCTTCAGGGATCTTGCCACACTTCGAAGCCTACACAGTAAAAGGTACTTATCGAAGTTCTCAGATTTTCGCCATGCTCTCCCTCGGCAGCTCCACTACTGCAGGGACTCATGTTTGCTGTGAACTAGGATAGGTGGCCCTGCTTCGAAAAGCAGTCTTTTCCCCTTTGGAAACCTGGATTGTTGTAGCCCCGGAGGTGTTTGCGATACCCTAGGAAGGCCCAGCTTTAACTCACTGCAGGCACGCCCGGGGAGGAAACGAGTATGTTCCCCAGAGAAACAGGCTGCTTGCAAGTGTCGAGGGGAGCTTCTCAGTTGCCCAGTGTGTCCCGTTTGTTTCCCTTGGCAGCTCCCATCCTGCAGGTCCTTAGGTTGGGTGCGAAGAAGTGTAGGTGGCTCTGCGGACAAGAGCAGCCTTTTCCCTTTGGAAGCTTGGATTCTAGTGTCTCAGGGGCTGCTTGCCAAACCTTGAAGTTGCCCAGGTTCTAGCCTCCGCAGGTACGCCTGCGTAGCAAACGAGCACTTTCCCCCGAGAAACCGGGTTCCTGCCACGCTGGAGGAGAGTTAAGCCCGCAGACCTCGTTCCTCCTGGGAAAGTGCAAGGCCACCCTGAGCCTCAGGGTAGCGCCTAAGTTTCCACCAGGCAAGCTCTGCGTCCCCTGTTTTCCATGAGGTCTCCACCGTTGTTGTGCTTCAATGGAACTCGAGGATAGCTTTCAGGACTCCAAGCACACTGTCCTCCGCACCGTTTCCCATGCTACCACACGGATCCCCCCCACGTCTCCTCTCTGCCTGCTGAGCAACAAGCAGCAGTGTAGGCCCTTCGAAACACTTCTTGCATGCAAAGCCCAAGGCGGCACACTGCTCTCGCTCTTCCTTTGGAAACCTAGGTTGCCGCAGCTTGTCCCAGCTCACGAAGACAGTCAGAGTCGGTCTCATGTGCTGGGTAACGTGGTCTCAGTGAGGACAAGGGCCCTACCTGCACTCAGAAAAACACTCTGCTCAGCCTTCCATCCAGGAGTTCACACCGACTGGCGCGTTGGTTTAGTAGGACCTCGATTTGAGGTCCAAGCTGAGCAAAGAGCACAATTCCTCCTTTACCCTGCTAGGTCCCGGAAGGGGTAGAGCCAACTAGGCCTCGCTCAGGCCAGCCCTCCTTCAGATATCTTGCCACACTACGAAGCCGTCACAGTAAAAGGTACTTAGCGAAGTTCCCAGGGTTTCGCCATGCTCTCCCTCGGCAGCTCCACTACTGCAGGGACTCATGTTTGCTATGAACTAGGATAGGTGGCCCTGCTTCGAAAAGCAGTCTTTTCCCCTTTGGAAACCTGGATTCTTGTAGCCTCGGAGCTGTTTGCGAAACCCTAGGAAGGCCCAGCTTTTACTCACTGCAGGCACGCCCGGGGAGGAAACGAGTATGTTCCCCCAGAAGAACAGGCTGCTTGCAAGTGTCGAGGGGAGCTTCTCAGGTGCCCAGTGTGTCCCGTTTGTTTCCCTTCGCAGCTCCCATCCTCAGGTACTTTTGCTGGGTTCTAATAAGGGTAGGGGGCTTTGCGGAAAAAGCAGCCTTTTCCCTTTGGAAGTTTGGATTCTAGTGTCTCAGGGGCTGCTTGCCAAACCTTGATGTTGCCCAGCTTCTAGCCTCCGCAGGTACACTTGCGTAGTAAATGAGCACTTTCCCCCGAGAAACCGTGTTCCTGCCACGCTGGAAGAGAGTTAAGCCCGCAGTACTCTTTCATCCTGGGAAAGCGCAAGGCCACCCTGAGCCTCAGGGTAGCGCCTAAGTTTCCACCGGGCAAGCTCTGCGTGCCTCGGTTTCCATGAGGTCTCCACCGTTGTTGTGCTTCAATGGAACGCGAGGATAGCTTTCAGGACTCCAAGCACTCTGGCCATCGCACCGTTTCCCATGCTACCACACGGATCCCCCCCACGTCTCCTCTCTGCCTGCTGAGCAACAAGCAGCAGTGTAGGTTCTTCGGAACACTTCTTCATGCACAGCCCAAGGGGGCACACTGCTCTCTCTCTTCCTTTGGAAACCTAGGTTGCTGCAGCTTGTCCCAGCTCACGAAGACAGTCAGAGCCGGTCTCATGTGCTGGGTAACGTGGACTCAGTGAGGACAAGGGCCTTACCTGCACTCAGAAAAACACTCTGCTCAACCTTCCATCCAGGAGCTCACACCAACTGGCGCGTTGGTTTAGCAGGACGTCGATGTGAGGTGCAAGCTAAGCAAATAGCACAATTCCTCCTTTACCCTGCTAGGCCCCGGAAGATTTAGAGCCAACTAGGCCTCGCTCAGGCCAGCTCTCCTTCAGGGATCTTGCCACACTTCGAAGCCTACAGAGTAAAAGGTACTTTGCGAAGTTCTCAGGGTTTCGCCATGCTCTCCCTCGGCAACTCCACTACTGCAGGGACTCATGTTTGCTGTGAACTAGGATAGGTGGCCCTGCTTCGGAAAGCAGTCTTTTCCCCTTTGGAAACCTGGATTCTTGTAGCCTCGGAGCTGTTTGCGAAACCCTAGGAAGGCCCAGCTTTTACTCACTGCAGGCACGCCCGGGGAGGAAACGAGTATGTTCCCCCAGAGAAACAGGCTGCTTGCAAGTGTCGAGGGGAGCTTCTCAGGTGCCCAGTGTGTCCCGTTTGTTTCCCTTCGCAGCTCCCATCCTCAGGTACTTTTGCTGGGTTCTAATAAGGGTAGGGGGCTTTGCGGAAAAAGCAGCCTTTTCCCTTTGGAAGTTTGGATTCTAGTGTCTCAGGGGCTGCTTGCCAAACCTTGATGTTGCCCAGGTTCTAGCCTCCGCAGGTACACTTGCGTAGTAAACGAGCACTTTCCCCCGAGAAACGGTGTTCCTGCCACGCTGGAAGAGAGTTAAGCCCGCAGTACTCTTTCATCCTGGGAAAGCGCAAGGCCACCCTGAGCCTCAGGGTAGTGCCTAAGTTTCCACCGGGCAAGCTCTGCGTGCCTCGGTTTCCATGAGGTCTCCACCGTTGTTGTGCTTCAATGGAACGCGAGGATAGCTTTCAGGACTCCAAGCACTCTGGCCATCGCACCGTTTCCCATGCTACCACACGGATTCCCCCCACGTCTCCTCTCTGCCTGCTGAGCAAAAAGCAGCCGTGTAGGTTCTTCGGAACACTTCTTCATGCACAGCCCAAGGGGGCACACTGCTCTCTCTCTTCCTTTGGAAACCTAGGTTGCCGCAGCTTGTCCCAACACACGAAGACAGTCAGAGACGGTCTCATGTGCTGGGTAACGTGGACTCAGTGAGGACAAGGGCCCTACCTGCACTCAGAAAAACACTCTGCTCAACCTTCCATCCAGGAGCTCACACCAACTGGCGCGTTGGTTTAGCAGGACGTCGATGTGAGGTCCAAGCTAAGCAAAGAGCACAATTCCTCCTTTACCCTGCTAGGCCCCGGAAGAGGTAGAGCCAAATAGGCCTCGCTCAGGGCAGCCCTCCTTCAGGGATCTTGCCACACTTCGAAGCCTACACAGTAAAAGGTACTTATCGAAGTTCTCAGATTTTCGCCATGCTCTCCCTCGGCAGCTCCACTACTGCAGGGACTCATGTTTGCTGTGAACTAGGATAGGTGGCCCTGCTTCGAAAAGCAGTCTTTTCCCCTTTGGAAACCTGGATTGTTGTAGCCCCGGAGGTGTTTGCGATACCCTAGGAAGGCCCAGCTTTAACTCACTGCAGGCACGCCCGGGGAGGAAACGAGTATGTTCCCCAGAGAAACAGGCTGCTTGCAAGTGTCGAGGGGAGCTTCTCAGGTGCCCAGTGTGTCCCGTTTGTTTCCCTTGGCAGCTCCCATCCTGCAGGTCCTTAGGTTGGGTGCGAAGAAGTGTAGGTGGCTCTGCGGACAAGAGCAGCCTTTTCCCTTTGGAAGCTTGGATTCTAGTGTCTCAGGGGCTGCTTGCCAAACCTTGAAGTTGCCCAGGTTCTAGCCTCCGCAGGTACGCCTGCGTAGCAAACGAGCACTTTCCCCCGAGAAACCGGGTTCCTGCCACGCTGGAGGAGAGTTAAGCCCGCAGACCTCGTTCCTCCTGGGAAAGTGCAAGGCCACCCTGAGCCTCAGGGTAGCGCCTAAGTTTCCACCAGGCAAGCTCTGCGTCCCCTGTTTTCCATGAGGTCTCCACCGTTGTTGTGCTTCAATGGAACTCGAGGATAGCTTTCAGGACTCCAAGCACACTGTCCTCCGCACCGTTTCCCATGCTACCACACGGATCCCCCCCACGTCTCCTCTCTGCCTGCTGAGCAACAAGCAGCAGTGTAGGCCCTTCGAAACACTTCTTGCATGCAAAGCCCAAGGCGGCACACTGCTCTCTCTCTTCCTTTGGAAACCTAGGTTGCCGCAGCTTGTCCCAGCTCACGAAGACAGTCAGAGTCGGTCTCATGTGCTGGGTAACGTGGACTCAGTGAAGACAAGGGCCCTACCTGCACTCAGAAAAACACTCTGCTCAGCCTTCCATCCAGGAGTTCACACCGACTGGCGCGTTGGTTTAGTAGGACCTCGATTTGAGGTCCAAGCTGAGCAAAGAGCACAATTCCTCCTTTACCCTGCTAGGTCCCGGAAGGGGTAGAGCCAACTAGGCCTCGCTCAGGCCAGCCCTCCTTCAGGATCTTGCCGCACTACGAAGCCGTCAGAGTAAAAGGTACTTAGCGAAGTTCCCAGGGTTTCGCCATGCTCTCCCTCGGCAGCTCCATTACTGCAGGGACTCATGTTTGCTATGAACTAGGATAGGTGGCCCTGCTTCGAAAAGCAGTCTTTTCCCCTTTGGAAACCTGGATTCTTGTAGCCTCGGAGCTGTTTGCGAAACCCTAGGAAGGCCCAGCTTTTACTCACTGCAGGCACGCCCGGGGAGGAAACGAGTATGTTCCCCCAGAAGAACAGGCTGCTTGCAAGTGTCGAGGGGAGCTTCTCAGGTGCCCAGTGTGTCCCGTTTGTTTCCCTTCGCAGCTCCCATCCTCAGGTACTTTTGCTGGGTTCTAATAAGGGTAGGGGGCTTTGCGGAAAAAGCAGCCTTTTCCCTTTGGAAGTTTGGATTCTAGTGTCTCAGGGGCTGCTTGCCAAACCTTGATGTTGCCCAGGTTCTAGCCTCCGCAGGTACACTTGCGTAGTAAACGAGCACTTTCCCCAGAGAAACCGGGTTCCTGCCACGCTGGAAGAGAGTTAAGCCCGCAGTACTCTTTCATCCTGGGAAAGCGCAAGGCCACCCTGAGCCTCAGGGTAGTGCCTAAGTTTCCACCGGGCAAGCTCTGCGTGCCTCGGTTTCCATGAGGTCTCCACCGTTGTTGTGCTTCAATGGAACGCGAGGATAGCTTTCAGGACTCCAAGCACTCTGGCCATCGCACCGTTTCCCATGCTACCACACGGATTCCCCCCACGTCTCCTCTCTGCCTGCTGAGCAAAAAGCAGCCGTGTAGGTTCTTCGGAACACTTCTTCATGCACAGCCCAAGGGGGCACACTGCTCTCTCTCTTCCTTTGGAAACCTAGGTTGCCGCAGCTTGTCCCAACTCACGAAGACAGTCAGAGACGGTCTCATGTGCTGGGTAACGTGGACTCAGTGAAGACAAGGGCCCTACCTGCACTCAGAGAAACTCTCTGCTCAGCCTTCCATCCAGGAGCTCACACCGAGTGGCTCTTTGCTTAAGCAGGACGTCGATGTGAGGTCCAAGCTGAGCAAAGAGCACAATTCCTCCTTTACCCTGCTAGGCCCCGGAAGAGGTAGAGCCAACTAGGCCTCGCTCAGGGCAGCCCTCCTTCAGGGATCTTGCCACACTTCGAAGCCTACACAGTAAAAGGTACTTATCGAAGTTCTCAGATTTTCGCCATGCTCTCCCTCGGCAGCTCCACTACTGCAGGGACTCATGTTTGCTGTGAACTAGGATAGGTGGCCCTGCTTCGAAAAGCAGTCTTTTCCCCTCTGGAAATCTGGATTCTTGTAGCCTCGGAGCTGTTTGCGAAACCCTAGGAAGGCCCAGCTTTGACTTACTGCAGGCACGCCCGGGGAAGAAACGAGTATGTTCCCCCAGAGAAACAGGCTGCTTGCAAGTGTCGAGGGGAGCTTCTCAGGTGCCCAGTGTGTCCCGTTTGTTTCCCTTCGCAGCTCCCATCCTCCGGTACTTTTGCTGGGTTTTAATAAGGGTAGGGGGCTTTCGGAAAAAGCATCCTTTTCCCTTTGGAAGTTTGGTTTCTAGTGTCTCAGGGGCTGCTTGCCAAACCTTGATGTTGCCCAGCTTCTATCCTCCGCAGGTACACTTGCGTAGTAAACGAGCACTTTCCCCCGAGAAACCGTGTTCCTGCCACGCTGGAAGAGAGTTAAGCCCGCAGTACTCTTTCATCCTGGGAAAGCGCAAGGCCACCCTGAGCCTCAGGGTAGCGCCTAAGTTTCCACCGGGCAAGCTCTGCGTGCCTCGGTTTCCATGAGGTCTCCACCGTTGTTGTGCTTCAATGGAACGCGAGGATAGCTTTCAGGACTCCAAGCACTCTGGCCATCGCACCGTTTCCCATGCTACCACACGGATTCCCCCCACGTCTCCTCTCTGCCTGCTGAGCAACAAGCAGCAGTGTAGGTTCTTCGGAACACTTCTTCATGCACAGCCCAAGGGGGCACACTGCTCTCTCTCTTCCTTTGGAAACCTAGGTTGCTGCAGCTTGTCCCAGCTCACGAAGACAGTCACAGCCAGTCTCATGTGCTGGGTAACGTGGACTCAGTGAGGACAAGGGCCTTACCTGCACTCAGAAAAACACTCTGCTCAACCTTCCATCCAGGAGCTCACACCAACTGGCGCGTTGGTTTAGCAGGACGTCGATGTGAGGTCCAAGCTAAGCAAAGAGCACAATTCCTCCTTTACCCTGCTAGGCCCCGGAAGAGGTAGAGCCAAATAGGCCTCGCTCAGGGCAGCCCTCCTTCAGGGATCTTGCCACACTTCGAAGCCTACACAGTAAAAGGTACTTATCGAAGTTCTCAGATTTTCGCCATGCTCTCCCTCGGCAGCTCCACTACTGCAGGGACTCATGTTTGCTGTGAACTAGGATAGGTGGCCCTGCTTCGAAAAGCAGTCTTTTCCCCTTTGGAAACCTGGATTCTTGTAGCCCCGGAGGTGTTTGCGATACCCTAGGAAGGCCCAGCTTTAACTCACTGCAGGCACGCCCGGGGAGGAAACGAGTATGTTCCCCAGAGAAACAGGCTGCTTGCAAGTGTCGAGGGGAGCTTCTCAGGTGCCCAGTGTGTCCCGTTTGTTTCCCTTCGCAGCTCCCATCCTGCAGGTCCTTAGGTTGGGTGCGAAGAAGTGTAGGTGGCTCTGCGGACAAGAGCAGCCTTTTCCCTTTGGAAGCTTGGATTCTAGTGTCTCAGGGGCTGCTTGCCAAACCTTGAAGTTGCCCAGGTTCTAGCCTCCGCAGGTACGCCTGCGTAGCAAACGAGCACTTTCCCCCGAGAAACCGGGTTCCTGCCACGCTGGAGGAGAGTTAAGCCCGCAGACCTCGTTCCTCCTGGGAAAGTGCAAGGCCACCCTGAGCCTCAGGGTAGCGCCTAAGTTTCCACCAGGCAAGCTCTGCGTCCCCTGTTTTCCATGAGGTCTCCACCGTTGTTGTGCTTCAATGGAACTCGAGGATAGCTTTCAGGACTCCAAGCACACTGTCCTCCGCACCGTTTCCCATGCTACCACACGGATCCCCCCCACGTCTCCTCTCTGCCTGCTGAGCAACAAGCAGCAGTGTAGGCCCTTCGAAACACTTCTTGCATGCAAAGCCCAAGGCGGCACACTGCTCTCTCTCTTCCTTTGGAAACCTAGGTTGCCGCAGCTTGTCCCAGCTCACGAAGACAGTCAGAGCCGGTCTCATGTGCTGGGTAACGTGGACTCAGTGAGGACAAGGGCCTTACCTGCACTCAGAAAAACACTCTGCTCAACCTTCCATCCAGGAGCTCACACCAACTGGCGCGTTGGTTTAGCAGGACGTCGATGTGAGGTCCAAGCTAAGCAAAGAGCACAATTCCTCCTTTACCCTGCTAGGCCCCGGAAGATTTAGAGCCAACTAGGCCTCGCTCAGGCCAGCCCTCCTTCAGGAATCTTGCCGCACTACGAAGCCGTCACAGTAAAAGGTACTTAGCGAAGTTCCCAGGGTTTCGCCATGCTCTCCCTCGGCAGCTCCACTACTGCAGGGACTCATGTTTGCTATGAACTAGGATAGGTGGCCCTGCTTCGAAAAGCAGTCTTTTCCCCTTTGGAAACCTGGATTCTTGTAGCCTCGGAGCTGTTTGCGAAACCCTAGGAAGGCCCAGCTTTTACTCACTGCAGGCACGCCCGGGGAGGAAACGAGTATGTTCCCCCAGAAGAACAGGCTGCTTGCAAGTGTCGAGGGGAGCTTCTCAGGTGCCCAGTGTGTCCCGTTTGTTTCCCTTCGCAGCTCCCATCCTCAGGTACTTTTGCTGGGTTCTAATAAGGGTAGGGGGCTTTGCGGAAAAAGCAGCCTTTTCCCTTTGGAAGTTTGGATTCTAGTGTCTCAGGGGCTGCTTGCCAAACCTTGATGTTGCCCAGCTTCTAGCCTCCGCAGGTACACTTGCGTAGTAAACGAGCACTTTCCCCCGAGAAACGGTGTTCCTGCCACGCTGGAAGAGAGTTAAGCCCGCAGTACTCTTTCATCCTGGGAAAGCGCAAGGCCACCCTGAGCCTCAGGGTAGTGCCTAAGTTTCCACCGGGCAAGCTCTGCGTGCCTCGGTTTCCATGAGGTCTCCACCGTTGTTGTGCTTCAATGGAACGCGAGGATAGCTTTCAGGACTCCAAGCACTCTGGCCATCGCACCGTTTCCCATGCTACCACACGGATTCCCCCCACGTCTCCTCTCTGCCTGCTGAGCAAAAAGCAGCCGTGTAGGTTCTTCGGAACACTTCTTCATGCACAGCCCAAGGGGGCACACTGCTCTCTCTCTTCCTTTGGAAACCTAGGTTGCCGCAGCTTGTCCCAACTCACGAAGACAGTCAGAGACGGTCTCATGTGCTGGGTAACGTGGACTCAGTGAGGACAAGGGCCCTACCTGCACTCAGAAAAACACTCTGCTCAACCTTCCATCCAGGAGCTCACACCAACTGGCGCGTTGGTTTAGCAGGACGTCGATGTGAGGTCCAAGCTAAGCAAAGAGCACAATTCCTCCTTTACCCTGCTAGGCCCCGGAAGAGGTAGAGCCAAATAGGCCTCGCTCAGGGCAGCCCTCCTTCAGGGATCTTGCCACACTTCGAAGCCTACACAGTAAAAGGTACTTATCGAAGTTCTCAGATTTTCGCCATGCTCTCCCTCGGCAGCTCCACTACTGCAGGGACTCATGTTTGCTGTGAACTAGGATAGGTGGCCCTGCTTCGAAAAGCAGTCTTTTCCCCTTTGGAAACCTGGATTGTTGTAGCCCCGGAGGTGTTTGCGATACCCTAGGAAGGCCCAGCTTTAACTCACTGCAGGCACGCCCGGGGAGGAAACGAGTATGTTCCCCAGAGAAACAGGCTGCTTGCAAGTGTCGAGGGGAGCTTCTCAGGTGCCCAGTGTGTCCCGTTTGTTTCCCTTCGCAGCTCCCATCCTCAGGTACTTTTGCTGGGTTCTAATAAGGGTAGGGGGCTTTGCGGAAAAAGCAGCCTTTTCCCTTTGGAAGTTTGGATTCTAGTGTCTCAGGGGCTGCTTGCCAAACCTTGATGTTGCCCAGCTTCTAGCCTCCGCAGGTACACTTGCGTAGTAAACGAGCACTTTCCCCCGAGAAACGGTGTTCCTGCCACGCTGGAAGAGAGTTAAGCCCGCAGTACTCTTTCATCCTGGGAAAGCGCAAGGCCACCCTGAGCCTCAGGGTAGTGCCTAAGTTTCCACCGGGCAAGCTCTGCGTGCCTCGGTTTCCATGAGGTCTCCACCGTTGTTGTGCTTCAATGGAACGCGAGGATAGCTTTCAGGACTCCAAGCACTCTGGCCATCGCACCGTTTCCCATGCTACCACACGGATTCCCCCCACGTCTCCTCTCTGCCTGCTGAGCAAAAAGCAGCCGTGTAGGTTCTTCGGAACACTTCTTCATGCACAGCCCAAGGGGGCACACTGCTCTCTCTCTTCCTTTGGAAACCTAGGTTGCCGCAGCTTGTCCCAACTCACGAAGACAGTCAGAGACGGTCTCATGTGCTGGGTAACGTGGACTCAGTGAGGACAAGGGCCCTACCTGCACTCAGAAAAACACTCTGCTCAACCTTCCATCCAGGAGCTCACACCAACTGGCGCGTTGGTTTAGCAGGACGTCGATGTGAGGTCCAAGCTAAGCAAAGAGCACAATTCCTCCTTTACCCTGCTAGGCCCCGGAAGAGGTAGAGCCAAATAGGCCTCGCTCAGGGCAGCCCTCCTTCAGGGATCTTGCCACACTTCGAAGCCTACACAGTAAAAGGTACTTATCGAAGTTCTCAGATTTTCGCCATGCTCTCCCTCGGCAGCTCCACTACTGCAGGGACTCATGTTTGCTGTGAACTAGGATAGGTGGCCCTGCTTCGAAAAGCAGTCTTTTCCCCTTTGGAAACCTGGATTGTTGTAGCCCCGGAGGTGTTTGCGATACCCTAGGAAGGCCCAGCTTTAACTCACTGCAGGCACGCCCGGGGAGGAAACGAGTATGTTCCCCAGAGAAACAGGCTGCTTGCAAGTGTCGAGGGGAGCTTCTCAGGTGCCCAGTGTGTCCCGTTTGTTTCCCTTGGCAGCTCCCATCCTGCAGGTCCTTAGGTTGGGTGCGAAGAAGTGTAGGTGGCTCTGCGGACAAGAGCAGCCTTTTCCCTTTGGAAGCTTGGATTCTAGTGTCTCAGGGGCTGCTTGCCAAACCTTGAAGTTGCCCAGGTTCTAGCCTCCGCAGGTACGCCTGCGTAGCAAACGAGCACTTTCCCCCGAGAAACCGGGTTCCTGCCACGCTGGAGGAGAGTTAAGCCCGCAGACCTCGTTCCTCCTGGGAAAGTGCAAGGCCACCCTGAGCCTCAGGGTAGCGCCTAAGTTTCCACCAGGCAAGCTCTGCGTCCCCTGTTTTCCATGAGGTCTCCACCGTTGTTGTGCTTCAATGGAACGCGAGGATAGCTTTCAGGACTCCAAGCACACTGTCCTCCGCACCGTTTCCCATGCTACCACACGGATCCCCCCCACGTCTCCTCTCTGCCTGCTGAGCAACAAGCAGCAGTGTAGGCCCTTCGAAACACTTCTTGCATGCAAAGCCCAAGGCGGCACACTGCTCTCTCTCTTCCTTTGGAAACCTAGGTTGCCGCAGCTTGTCCCAGCTCACGAAGACAGTCAGAGACGGTCTCATGTGCTGGGTAACGTGGTCTCAGTGAGGACAAGGGCCCTACCTGCACTCAGAAAAACACTCTGCTCAGCCTTCCATCCAGGAGCTCACACCGAGTGGCTCTTTGCTTAAGCAGGACGTCGATGTGAGGTCCAAGCTGAGCAAAGAGCACAATTCCTCCTTTACCCTGCTAGGCCCCGGAAGAGGTAGAGCCAAATAGGCCTCGCTCAGGGCAGCCCTCCTTCAGGGATCTTGCCACACTTCGAAGCCTACACAGTAAAAGGTACTTATCGAAGTTCTCAGATTTTCGCCATGCTCTCCCTCGGCAGCTCCACTACTGCAGGGACTCATGTTTGCTGTGAACTAGGATAGGTGGCCCTGCTTCGAAAAGCAGTCTTTTCCCCTCTGGAAATCTGGATTCTTGTAGCCTCGGAGCTGTTTGCGAAACCCTAGGAAGGCCCAGCTTTGACTTACTGCAGGCACGCCCGGGGAAGAAACGAGTATGTTCCCCCAGAGAAACAGGCTGCTTGCAAGTGTCGAGGGGAGCTTCTCAGGTGCCCAGTGTGTCCCGTTTGTTTCCCTTCGCAGCTCCCATCCTCAGGTACTTTTGCTGGGTTTTAATAAGGGTAGGGGGCTTTCGGAAAAAGCAGCCTTTTCCCTTTGGAAGTTTGGTTTCTAGTGTCTCAGGGGCTGCTTGCCAAACCTTGATGTTGCCCAGCTTCTAGCCTCCGCAGGTACACTTGCGTAGTAAATGAGCACTTTCCCCCGAGAAACCGTGTTCCTGCCACGCTGGAAGAGAGTTAAGCCCGCAGTACTCTTTCATCCTGGGAAAGCGCAAGGCCACCCTGAGCCTCAGGGTAGCGCCTAAGTTTCCACCGGGCAAGCTCTGCGTGCCTCGGTTTCCATGAGGTCTCCACCGTTGTTGTGCTTCAATGGAACGCGAGGATAGCTTTCAGGACTCCAAGCACTCTGGCCATCGCACCGTTTCCCATGCTACCACACGGATTCCCCCCACGTCTCCTCTCTGCCTGCTGAGCAACAAGCAGCAGTGTAGGTTCTTCGGACAACTTCTTCATGCACAGCCCAAGGCGGCACACTGCTCTCTCTCTTCCTTTGGAAACCTAGGTTGCTGCAGCTTGTCCCAGCTCACGAAGACAGTCAGAGCCGGTCTCATGTGCTGGGTAACGTGGACTCAGTGAGGACAAGGGCCTTACCTGCACTCAGAAAAACACTCTGCTCAACCTTCCATCCAGGAGCTCACACCAACTGGCGCGTTGGTTTAGCAGGACGTCGATGTGAGGTCCAAGCTAAGCAAAGAGCACAATTCCTCCTTTACCCTGCTAGGCCCCGGAAGATTTAGAGCCAACTAGGCCTCGCTCAGGCCAGCCCTCCTTCAGGAATCTTGCCGCACTACGAAGCCGTCACAGTAAAAGGTACTTAGCGAAGTTCCCAGGGTTTCGCCATGCTCTCCCTCGGCAGCTCCACTACTGCAGGGACTCATGTTTGCTATGAACTAGGATAGGTGGCCCTGCTTCGAAAAGCAGTCTTTTCCCCTTTGGAAACCTGGATTCTTGTAGCCTCGGAGCTGTTTGCGAAACCCTAGGAAGGCCCAGCTTTTACTCACTGCAGGCACGCCCGGGGAGGAAACGAGTATGTTCCCCCAGAAGAACAGGCTGCTTGCAAGTGTCGAGGGGAGCTTCTCAGGTGCCCAGTGTGTCCCGTTTGTTTCCCTTCGCAGCTCCCATCCTCAGGTACTTTTGCTGGGTTCTAATAAGGGTAGGGGGCTTTGCGGAAAAAGCAGCCTTTTCCCTTTGGAAGTTTGGATTCTAGTGTCTCAGGGGCTGCTTGCCAAACCTTGATGTTGCCCAGGTTCTAGCCTCCGCAGGTACACTTGCGTAGTAAACGAGCACTTTCCCCCGAGAAACGGTGTTCCTGCCACGCTGGAAGAGAGTTAAGCCCGCAGTACTCTTTCATCCTGGGAAAGCGCAAGGCCACCCTGAGCCTCAGGGTAGTGCCTACGTTTCCACCGGGCAAGCTCTGCGTGCCTCGGTTTCCATGAGGTCTCCACCGTTGTTGTGCTTCAATGGAACGCGAGGATAGCTTTCAGGACTCCAAGCACTCTGGCCATCGCACCGTTTCCCATGCTACCACACGGATTCCCCCCACGTCTCCTCTCTGCCTGCTGAGCAAAAAGCAGCCGTGTAGGTTCTTCGGAACACTTCTTCATGCACAGCCCAAGGGGGCACACTGCTCTCTCTCTTCCTTTGGAAACCTAGGTTGCCGCAGCTTGTCCCAACTCACGAAGACAGTCAGAGACGGTCTCATGTGCTGGGTAACGTGGACTCAGTGAGGACAAGGGCCCTACCTGCACTCAGAAAAACTCTCTGCTCAGCCTTCCATCCAGGAGCTCACACCGAGTAGCTCTTTGCTTAAGCAGGACGTCGATGTGAGGTCCAAGCTGAGCAAAGAGCACAATTCCTCCTTTACCCTGCTAGGCCCCGGAAGAGGTAGAGCCAAATAGGCCTCGCTCAGGGCAGCCCTCCTTCAGGGATCTTGCCACACTTCGAAGCCTACACAGTAAAAGGTACTTATCGAAGTTCTCAGATTTTCGCCATGCTCTCCCTCGGCAGCTCCACTACTGCAGGGACTCATGTTTGCTGTGAACTAGGATAGGTGGCCCTGCTTCGAAAAGCAGTCTTTTTCCCTTTGGAAACCTGGATTGTTGTAGCCCCGGAGGTGTTTGTGATACCCTAGGAAGGCCCAGCTTTAACTCACTGCAGGCACGCCCGGGGAGGAAACGAGTATGTTCCCCAGAGAAACAGGCTGCTTGCAAGTGTCGAGGGGAGCTTCTCAGGTGCCCAGTGTGTCCCGTTTGTTTCCCTTCGCAGCTCCCATCCTGCAGGTCCTTAGGTTGGGTGCGAAGAAGTGTAGGTGGCTCTGCGGACAAGAGCAGCCTTTTCCCTTTGGAAGCTTGGATTCTAGTGTCTCAGGGGCTGCTTGCCAAACCTTGAAGTTGCCCAGGTTCTAGCCTCCGCAGGTACGCCTGCGTAGCAAACGAGCACTTTCCCCCGAGAAACCGGGTTCCTGCCACGCTGGAGGAGAGTTAAGCCCGCAGACCTCGTTCCTCCTGGGAAAGTGCAAGGCCACCCTGAGCCTCAGGGTAGCGCCTAAGTTTCCACCAGGCAAGCTCTGCGTCCCCTGTTTTCCATGAGGTCTCCACCGTTGTTGTGCTTCAATGGAACTCGAGGATAGCTTTCAGGACTCCAAGCACACTGTCCTCCGCACCGTTTCCCATGCTACCACACGGATCCCCCCCACGTCTCCTCTCTGCCTGCTGAGCAACAAGCAGCAGTGTAGGCCCTTCGAAACACTTCTTGCATGCAAAGCCCAAGGCGGCACACTGCTCTCTCTCTTCCTTTGGAAACCTAGGTTGCCGCAGCTTGTCCCAGCTCACGAAGACAGTCAGAGTCGGTCTCATGTGCTGGGTAACGTGGTCTCAGTGAGGACAAGGGCCCTACCTGCACTCAGAAAAACACTCTGCTCAGCCTTCCATCCAGGAGTTCACACCGACTGGCGCGTTGGTTTAGTAGGACCTCGATTTGAGGTCCAAGCTGAGCAAAGAGCACAATTCCTCCTTTACCCTGCTAGGTCCCGGAAGGGGTAGAGCCAACTAGGCCTCGCTCAGGCCAGCCCTCCTTCAGGAATCTTGCCACACTACGAAGCCGTCACAGTAAAAGGTACTTAGCGAAGTTCCCAGGGTTTCGCCATGCTCTCCCTCGGCAGCTCCACTACTGCAGGGACTCATGTTTGCTGTGAACTAGGATAGGTGGCCCTGCTTCGAAAAGCAGTCTTTTCCCCTCTGGAAATCTGGATTCTTGTAGCCTCGGAGCTGTTTGCGAAACCCTAGGAAGGCCCAGCTTTGACTTACTGCAGGCACGCCCGGGGAAGAAACGAGTATGTTCCCCCAGAGAAACAGGCTGCTTGCAAGTGTCGAGGGGAGCTTCTCAGGTGCCCAGTGTGTCCGGTTTGTTTCCCTTCGCAGCTCCCATCCTCAGGTACTTTTGCTGGGTTTTAATAAGGGTAGGGGGCTTTCGGAAAAAGCAGCCTTTTCCCTTTGGAAGTTTGGTTTCTAGTGTCTCAGGGGCTGCTTGCCAAACCTTGATGTTGCCCAGCTTCTAGCCTCCGCAGGTACACTTGCGTAGTAAATGAGCACTTTCCCCCGAGAAACCGTGTTCCTGCCACGCTGGAAGAGAGTTAAGCCCGCAGTACTCTTTCATCCTGGGAAAGCGCAAGGCCACCCTGAGCCTCAGGGTAGCGCCTAAGTTTCCACCGGGCAAGCTCTGCGTGCCTCGGTTTCCATGAGGTCTCCACCGTTGTTGTGCTTCAATGGAACGCGAGGATAGCTTTCAGGACTCCAAGCACTCTGGCCATCGCACCGTTTCCCATGCTACCACACGGATTCCCCCCACGTCTCCTCTCTGCCTGCTGAGCAACAAGCAGCAGTGTAGGTTCTTCGGACAACTTCTTCATGCACAGCCCAAGGCGGCACACTGCTCTCTCTCTTCCTTTGGAAACCTAGGTTGCTGCAGCTTGTCCCAGCTCACGAAGACAGTCAGAGCCGGTCTCATGTGCTGGGTAACGTGGACTCAGTGAGGACAAGGGCCTTACCTGCACTCAGAAAAACACTCTGCTCAACCTTCCATCCAGGAGCTCACACCAACTGGCGCGTTGGTTTAGCAGGACGTCGATGTGAGGTCCAAGCTAAGCAAAGAGCACAATTCCTCCTTTACCCTGCTAGGCCCCGGAAGATTTAGAGCCAACTAGGCCTCGCTCAGGCCAGCCCTCCTTCAGGAATCTTGCCGCACTACGAAGCCGTCACAGTAAAAGGTACTTAGCGAAGTTCCCAGGGTTTCGCCATGCTCTCCCTCGGCAGCTCCACTACTGCAGGGACTCATGTTTGCTATGAACTAGGATAGGTGGCCCTGCTTCGAAAAGCAGTCTTTTCCCCTTTGGAAACCTGGATTCTTGTAGCCTCGGAGCTGTTTGCGAAACCCTAGGAAGGCCCAGCTTTTACTCACTGCAGGCACGCCCGGGGAGGAAACGAGTATGTTCCCCCAGAAGAACAGGCTGCTTGCAAGTGTCGAGGGGAGCTTCTCAGGTGCCCAGTGTGTCCCGTTTGTTTCCCTTCGCAGCTCCCATCCTCAGGTACTTTTGCTGGGTTCTAATAAGGGTAGGGGGCTTTGCGGAAAAAGCAGCCTTTTCCCTTTGGAAGTTTGGATTCTAGTGTCTCAGGGGCTGCTTGCCAAACCTTGATGTTGCCCAGGTTCTAGCCTCCGCAGGTACACTTGCGTAGTAAACGAGCACTTTCCCCCGAGAAACGGTGTTCCTGCCACGCTGGAAGAGAGTTAAGCCCGCAGTACTCTTTCATCCTGGGAAAGCGCAAGGCCACCCTGAGCCTCAGGGTAGTGCCTACGTTTCCACCGGGCAAGCTCTGCGTGCCTCGGTTTCCATGAGGTCTCCACCGTTGTTGTGCTTCAATGGAACGCGAGGATAGCTTTCAGGACTCCAAGCACTCTGGCCATCGCACCGTTTCCCATGCTACCACACGGATTCCCCCCACGTCTCCTCTCTGCCTGCTGAGCAAAAAGCAGCCGTGTAGGTTCTTCGGAACACTTCTTCATGCACAGCCCAAGGGGGCACACTGCTCTCTCTCTTCCTTTGGAAACCTAGGTTGCCGCAGCTTGTCCCAACTCACGAAGACAGTCAGAGACGGTCTCATGTGCTGGGTAACGTGGACTCAGTGAGGACAAGGGCCCTACCTGCACTCAGAAAAACTCTCTGCTCAGCCTTCCATCCAGGAGCTCACACCGAGTAGCTCTTTGCTTAAGCAGGACGTCGATGTGAGGTCCAAGCTGAGCAAAGAGCACAATTCCTCCTTTACCCTGCTAGGCCCCGGAAGAGGTAGAGCCAAATAGGCCTCGCTCAGGGCAGCCCTCCTTCAGGGATCTTGCCACACTTCGAAGCCTACACAGTAAAAGGTACTTATCGAAGTTCTCAGATTTTCGCCATGCTCTCCCTCGGCAGCTCCACTACTGCAGGGACTCATGTTTGCTGTGAACTAGGATAGGTGGCCCTGCTTCGAAAAGCAGTCTTTTTCCCTTTGGAAACCTGGATTGTTGTAGCCCCGGAGGTGTTTGTGATACCCTAGGAAGGCCCAGCTTTAACTCACTGCAGGCACGCCCGGGGAGGAAACGAGTATGTTCCCCAGAGAAACAGGCTGCTTGCAAGTGTCGAGGGGAGCTTCTCAGGTGCCCAGTGTGTCCCGTTTGTTTCCCTTCGCAGCTCCCATCCTGCAGGTCCTTAGGTTGGGTGCGAAGAAGTGTAGGTGGCTCTGCGGACAAGAGCAGCCTTTTCCCTTTGGAAGCTTGGATTCTAGTGTCTCAGGGGCTGCTTGCCAAACCTTGAAGTTGCCCAGGTTCTAGCCTCCGCAGGTACGCCTGCGTAGCAAACGAGCACTTTCCCCCGAGAAACCGGGTTCCTGCCACGCTGGAGGAGAGTTAAGCCCGCAGACCTCGTTCCTCCTGGGAAAGTGCAAGGCCACCCTGAGCCTCAGGGTAGCGCCTAAGTTTCCACCAGGCAAGCTCTGCGTCCCCTGTTTTCCATGAGGTCTCCACCGTTGTTGTGCTTCAATGGAACTCGAGGATAGCTTTCAGGACTCCAAGCACACTGTCCTCCGCACCGTTTCCCATGCTACCACACGGATCCCCCCCACGTCTCCTCTCTGCCTGCTGAGCAACAAGCAGCAGTGTAGGCCCTTCGAAACACTTCTTGCATGCAAAGCCCAAGGCGGCACACTGCTCTCTCTCTTCCTTTGGAAACCTAGGTTGCCGCAGCTTGTCCCAGCTCACGAAGACAGTCAGAGTCGGTCTCATGTGCTGGGTAACGTGGTCTCAGTGAGGACAAGGGCCCTACCTGCACTCAGAAAAACACTCTGCTCAGCCTTCCATCCAGGAGTTCACACCGACTGGCGCGTTGGTTTAGTAGGACCTCGATTTGAGGTCCAAGCTGAGCAAAGAGCACAATTCCTCCTTTACCCTGCTAGGTCCCGGAAGGGGTAGAGCCAAATAGGCCTCGCTCAGGCCAGCCCTCCTTCAGGAATCTTGCCACACTACGAAGCCGTCACAGTAAAAGGTACTTAGCGAAGTTCCCAGGGTTTCGCCATGCTCTCCCTCGGCAGCTCCACTACTGCAGGGACTCATGTTTGCTATGAACTAGGATAGGTGGCCCTGCTTCGAAAAGCAGTCTTTTCCCCTTTGGAAACCTGGATTCTTGTAGCCTCGGAGCTGTTTGCGAAACCCTAGGAAGGCCCAGCTTTTACTCACTGCAGGCACGCCCGGGGAGGAAACGAGTATGTTCCCCCAGAAGAACAGGCTGCTTGCAAGTGTCGAGGGGAGCTTCTCAGGTGCCCAGTGTGTCCCGTTTGTTTCCCTTCACAGCTCCCATCCTCAGGTACTTTTGCTGGGTTCTAATAAGGGTAGGGGGCTTTGCGGAAAAAGCAGCCTTTTCCCTTTGGAAGTTTGGATTCTAGTGTCTCAGGGGCTGCTTGCCAAACCTTGATGTTGCCCAGGTTCTAGCCTCCGCAGGTACACTTGCGTAGTAAACGAGCACTTTCCCCCGAGAAACGGTGTTCCTGCCACGCTGGAAGAGAGTTAAGCCCGCAGTACTCTTTCATCCTGGGAAAGCGCAAGGCCACCCTGAGCCTCAGGGTAGTGCCTAAGTTTCCACCGGGCAAGCTCTGCGTGCCTCGGTTTCCATGAGGTCTCCACCGTTGTTGTGCTTCAATGGAACGCGAGGATAGCTTTCAGGACTCCAAGCACTCTGGCCATCGCACCGTTTCCCATGCTACCACACGGATTCCCCCCACGTCTCCTCTCTGCCTGCTGAGCAAAAAGCAGCCGTGTAGGTTCTTCGGAACACTTCTTCATGCACAGCCCAAGGGGGCACACTGCTCTCTCTCTTCCTTTGGAAACCTAGGTTGCCGCAGCTTGTCCCAACTCACGAAGACAGTCAGAGACGGTCTCATGTGCTGGGTAACGTGGACTCAGTGAAGACAAAGGCCCTACCTGCACTCAGAAAAACTCTCTGCTCAGCCTTCCATCCAGGAGCTCACACCGAGTGGCTCTTTGCTTAAGCAGGACGTCGATGTGAGGTCCAAGCTGAGCAAAGAGCACAATTCCTCCTTTACCCTGCTAGGCCCCGGAAGAGGTAGAGCCAACTAGGCCTCGCTCAGGGCAGCCCTCCTTCAGGGATCTTGCCACACTTCGAAGCCTACACAGTAAAAGGTACTTATCGAAGTTCTCAGATTTTCGCCATGCTCTCCCTCGGCAGCTCCACTACTGCAGGGACTCATGTTTGCTGTGAACTAGGATAGGTGGCCCTGCTTCGAAAAGCAGTCTTTTCCCCTCTGGAAATCTGGATTCTTGTAGCCTCGGAGCTGTTTGCGAAACCCTAGGAAGGCCCAGCTTTGACTTACTGCAGGCACGCCCGGGGAAGAAACGAGTATGTTCCCCCAGAGAAACAGGCTGCTTGCAAGTGTCGAGGGGAGCTTCTCAGGTGCCCAGTGTGTCCCGTTTGTTTCCCTTCGCAGCTCCCATCCTCAGGTACTTTTGCTGGGTTTTAATAAGGGTAGGGGGCTTTCGGAAAAAGCATCCTTTTCCCTTTGGAAGTTTGGTTTCTAGTGTCTCAGGGGCTGCTTGCCAAACCTTGATGTTGCCCAGCTTCTAGCCTCCGCAGGTACACTTGCGTAGTAAACGAGCACTTTCCCCCGAGAAACCGTGTTCCTGCCACGCTGGAAGAGAGTTAAGCCCGCAGTACTCTTTCATCCTGGGAAAGCGCAAGGCCACCCTGAGCCTCAGGGTAGCGCCTAAGTTTCCACCGGGCAAGCTCTGCGTGCCTCGGTTTCCATGAGGTCTCCACCGTTGTTGTGCTTCAATGGAACGCGAGGATAGCTTTCAGGACTCCAAGCACTCTGGCCATCGCACCGTTTCCCATGCTACCACACGGATTCCCCCCACGTCTCCTCTCTGCCTGCTGAGCAACAAGCAGCAGTGTAGGTTCTTCGGAACACTTCTTCATGCACAGCCCAAGGGGGCACACTGCTCTCTCTCTTCCTTTGGAAACCTAGGTTGCTGCAGCTTGTCCCAGCTCACGAAGACAGTCACAGCCAGTCTCATGTGCTGGGTAACGTGGACTCAGTGAGGACAAGGGCCTTACCTGCACTCAGAAAAACACTCTGCTCAACCTTCCATCCAGGAGCTCACACCAACTGGCGCGTTGGTTTAGCAGGACGTCGATGTGAGGTCCAAGCTAAGCAAAGAGCACAATTCCTCCTTTACCCTGCTAGGCCCCGGAAGAGGTAGAGCCAAATAGGCCTCGCTCAGGGCAGCCCTCCTTCAGGGATCTTGCCACACTTCGAAGCCTACACAGTAAAAGGTACTTATCGAAGTTCTCAGATTTTCGCCATGCTCTCCCTCGGCAGCTCCACTACTGCAGGGACTCATGTTTGCTGTGAACTAGGATAGGTGGCCCTGCTTCGAAAAGCAGTCTTTTCCCCTTTGGAAACCTGGATTGTTGTAGCCCCGGAGGTGTTTGCGATACCCTAGGAAGGCCCAGCTTTAACTCACTGCAGGCACGCCCGGGGAGGAAACGAGTATGTTCCCCAGAGAAACAGGCTGCTTGCAAGTGTCGAGGGGAGCTTCTCAGGTGCCCAGTGTGTCCCGTTTGTTTCCCTTCGCAGCTCCCATCCTGCAGGTCCTTAGGTTGGGTGCGAAGAAGTGTAGGTGGCTCTGCGGACAAGAGCAGCCTTTTCCCTTTGGAAGCTTGGATTCTAGTGTCTCAGGGGCTGCTTGCCAAACCTTGAAGTTGCCCAGGTTCTAGCCTCCGCAGGTACGCCTGCGTAGCAAACGAGCACTTTCCCCCGAGAAACCGGGTTCCTGCCACGCTGGAGGAGAGTTAAGCCCGCAGACCTCGTTCCTCCTTGGAAAGTGCAAGGCCACCCTGAGCCTCAGGGTAGCGCCTAAGTTTCCACCAGGCAAGCTCTGCGTCCCCTGTTTTCCATGAGGTCTCCACCGTTGTTGTGCTTCAATGGAACTCGAGGATAGCTTTCAGGACTCCAAGCACACTGTCCTCCGCACCGTTTCCCATGCTACCACACGGATCCCCCCCACGTCTCCTCTCTGCCTGCTGAGCAACAAGCAGCAGTGTAGGCCCTTCGAAACACTTCTTGCATGCAAAGCCCAAGGCGGCACACTGCTCTCTCTCTTCCTTTGGAAACCTAGGTTGCCGCAGCTTGTCCCAGCTCACGAAGACAGTCAGAGACGGTCTCATGTGCTGGGTAACGTGGTCTCAGTGAGGACAAGGGCCCTACCTGCACTCAGAAAAACACTCTGCTCAGCCTTCCATCCAGGAGCTCACACCGAGTGGCTCTTTGCTTAAGCAGGACGTCGATGTGAGGTCCAAGCTGAGCAAAGAGCACAATTCCTCCTTTACCCTGCTAGGCCCCGGAAGAGGTAGAGCCAAATAGGCCTCGCTCAGGGCAGCCCTCCTTCAGGGATCTTGCCACACTTCGAAGCCTACACAGTAAAAGGTACTTATCGAAGTTCTCAGATTTTCGCCATGCTCTCCCTCGGCAGCTCCACTACTGCAGGGACTCATGTTTGCTGTGAACTAGGATAGGTGGCCCTGCTTCGAAAAGCAGTCTTTTCCCCTCTGGAAATCTGGATTCTTGTAGCCTCGGAGCTGTTTGCGAAACCCTAGGAAGGCCCAGCTTTGACTTACTGCAGGCACGCCCGGGGAAGAAACGAGTATGTTCCCCCAGAGAAACAGGCTGCTTGCAAGTGTCGAGGGGAGCTTCTCAGGTGCCCAGTGTGTCCGGTTTGTTTCCCTTCGCAGCTCCCATCCTCAGGTACTTTTGCTGGGTTTTAATAAGGGTAGGGGGCTTTCGGAAAAAGCAGCCTTTTCCCTTTGGAAGTTTGGTTTCTAGTGTCTCAGGGGCTGCTTGCCAAACCTTGATGTTGCCCAGCTTCTAGCCTCCGCAGGTACACTTGCGTAGTAAATGAGCACTTTCCCCCGAGAAACCGTGTTCCTGCCACGCTGGAAGAGAGTTAAGCCCGCAGTACTCTTTCATCCTGGGAAAGCGCAAGGCCACCCTGAGCCTCAGGGTAGCGCCTAAGTTTCCACCGGGCAAGCTCTGCGTGCCTCGGTTTCCATGAGGTCTCCACCGTTGTTGTGCTTCAATGGAACGCGAGGATAGCTTTCAGGACTCCAAGCACTCTGGCCATCGCACCGTTTCCCATGCTACCACACGGATTCCCCCCACGTCTCCTCTCTGCCTGCTGAGCAACAAGCAGCAGTGTAGGTTCTTCGGACAACTTCTTCATGCACAGCCCAAGGCGGCACACTGCTCTCTCTCTTCCTTTGGAAACCTAGGTTGCTGCAGCTTGTCCCAGCTCACGAAGACAGTCAGAGCCGGTCTCATGTGCTGGGTAACGTGGACTCAGTGAGGACAAGGGCCTTACCTGCACTCAGAAAAACACTCTGCTCAACCTTCCATCCAGGAGCTCACACCAACTGGCGCGTTGGTTTAGCAGGACGTCGATGTGAGGTCCAAGCTAAGCAAAGAGCACAATTCCTCCTTTACCCTGCTAGGCCCCGGAAGATTTAGAGCCAACTAGGCCTCGCTCAGGCCAGCCCTCCTTCAGGAATCTTGCCGCACTACGAAGCCGTCACAGTAAAAGGTACTTAGCGAAGTTCCCAGGGTTTCGCCATGCTCTCCCTCGGCAGCTCCACTACTGCAGGGACTCATGTTTGCTATGAACTAGGATAGGTGGCCCTGCTTCGAAAAGCAGTCTTTTCCCCTTTGGAAACCTGGATTCTTGTAGCCTCGGAGCTGTTTGCGAAACCCTAGGAAGGCCCAGCTTTTACTCACTGCAGGCACGCCCGGGGAGGAAACGAGTATGTTCCCCCAGAAGAACAGGCTGCTTGCAAGTGTCGAGGGGAGCTTCTCAGGTGCCCAGTGTGTCCCGTTTGTTTCCCTTCGCAGCTCCCATCCTCAGGTACTTTTGCTGGGTTCTAATAAGGGTAGGGGGCTTTGCGGAAAAAGCAGCCTTTTCCCTTTGGAAGTTTGGATTCTAGTGTCTCAGGGGCTGCTTGCCAAACCTTGATGTTGCCCAGCTTCTAGCCTCCGCAGGTACACTTGCGTAGTAAACGAGCACTTTCCCCCGAGAAACGGTGTTCCTGCCACGCTGGAAGAGAGTTAAGCCCGCAGTACTCTTTCATCCTGGGAAAGCGCAAGGCCACCCTGAGCCTCAGGGTAGTGCCTAAGTTTCCACCGGGCAAGCTCTGCGTGCCTCGGTTTCCATGAGGTCTCCACCGTTGTTGTGCTTCAATGGAACGCGAGGATAGCTTTCAGGACTCCAAGCACTCTGGCCATCGCACCGTTTCCCATGCTACCACACGGATTCCCCCCACGTCTCCTCTCTGCCTGCTGAGCAAAAAGCAGCCGTGTAGGTTCTTCGGAACACTTCTTCATGCACAGCCCAAGGGGGCACACTGCTCTCTCTCTTCCTTTGGAAACCTAGGTTGCCGCAGCTTGTCCCAACTCACGAAGACAGTCAGAGACGGTCTCATGTGCTGGGTAACGTGGACTCAGTGAGGACAAGGGCCCTACCTGCACTCAGAAAAACACTCTGCTCAACCTTCCATCCAGGAGCTCACACCAACTGGCGCGTTGGTTTAGCAGGACGTCGATGTGAGGTCCAAGCTAAGCAAAGAGCACAATTCCTCCTTTACCCTGCTAGGCCCCGGAAGAGGTAGAGCCAAATAGGCCTCGCTCAGGGCAGCCCTCCTTCAGGGATCTTGCCACACTTCGAAGCCTACACAGTAAAAGGTACTTATCGAAGTTCTCAGATTTTCGCCATGCTCTCCCTCGGCAGCTCCACTACTGCAGGGACTCATGTTTGCTGTGAACTAGGATAGGTGGCCCTGCTTCGAAAAGCAGTCTTTTCCCCTTTGGAAACCTGGATTGTTGTAGCCCCGGAGGTGTTTGCGATACCCTAGGAAGGCCCAGCTTTAACTCACTGCAGGCACGCCCGGGGAGGAAACGAGTATGTTCCCCAGAGAAACAGGCTGCTTGCAAGTGTCGAGGGGAGCTTCTCAGGTGCCCAGTGTGTCCCGTTTGTTTCCCTTGGCAGCTCCCATCCTGCAGGTCCTTAGGTTGGGTGCGAAGAAGTGTAGGTGGCTCTGCGGACAAGAGCAGCCTTTTCCCTTTGGAAGCTTGGATTCTAGTGTCTCAGGGGCTGCTTGCCAAACCTTGAAGTTGCCCAGGTTCTAGCCTCCGCAGGTACGCCTGCGTAGCAAACGAGCACTTTCCCCCGAGAAACCGGGTTCCTGCCACGCTGGAGGAGAGTTAAGCCCGCAGACCTCGTTCCTCCTGGGAAAGTGCAAGGCCACCCTGAGCCTCAGGGTAGCGCCTAAGTTTCCACCAGGCAAGCTCTGCGTCCCCTGTTTTCCATGAGGTCTCCACCGTTGTTGTGCTTCAATGGAACGCGAGGATAGCTTTCAGGACTCCAAGCACACTGTCCTCCGCACCGTTTCCCATGCTACCACACGGATCCCCCCCACGTCTCCTCTCTGCCTGCTGAGCAACAAGCAGCAGTGTAGGCCCTTCGAAACACTTCTTGCATGCAAAGCCCAAGGCGGCACACTGCTCTCTCTCTTCCTTTGGAAACCTAGGTTGCCGCAGCTTGTCCCAGCTCACGAAGACAGTCAGAGTCGGTCTCATGTGCTGGGTAACGTGGTCTCAGTGAGGACAAGGGCCCTACCTGCACTCAGAAAAACACTCTGCTCAGCCTTCCATCCAGGAGCTCACACCGAGTGGCTCTTTGCTTAAGCAGGACGTCGATGTGAGGTCCAAGCTGAGCAAAGAGCACAATTCCTCCTTTACCCTGCTAGGCCCCGGAAGAGGTAGAGCCAAATAGGCCTCGTTCAGGGCAGCCCTCCTTCAGGGATCTTGCCACACTTCGAAGCCTACACAGTAAAAGGTACTTATCGAAGTTCTCAGATTTTCGCCATGCTCTCCCTCGGCAGCTCCACTACTGCAGGGACTCATGTTTGCTGTGAACTAGGATAGGTGGCCCTGCTTCGAAAAGCAGTCTTTTCCCCTCTGGAAATCTGGATTCTTGTAGCCTCGGAGCTGTTTGCGAAACCCTAGGAAGGCCCAGCTTTGACTTACTGCAGGCACGCCCGGGGAAGAAACGAGTATGTTCCCCCAGAGAAACAGGCTGCTTGCAAGTGTCGAGGGGAGCTTCTCAGGTGCCCAGTGTGTCCGGTTTGTTTCCCTTCGCAGCTCCCATCCTCAGGTACTTTTGCTGGGTTTTAATAAGGGTAGGGGGCTTTCGGAAAAAGCAGCCTTTTCCCTTTGGAAGTTTGGTTTCTAGTGTCTCAGGGGCTGCTTGCCAAACCTTGATGTTGCCCAGCTTCTAGCCTCCGCAGGTACACTTGCGTAGTAAATGAGCACTTTCCCCCGAGAAACCGTGTTCCTGCCACGCTGGAAGAGAGTTAAGCCCGCAGTACTCTTTCATCCTGGGAAAGCGCAAGGCCACCCTGAGCCTCAGGGTAGCGCCTAAGTTTCCACCGGGCAAGCTCTGCGTGCCTCGGTTTCCATGAGGTCTCCACCGTTGTTGTGCTTCAATGGAACGCGAGGATAGCTTTCAGGACTCCAAGCACTCTGGCCATCGCACCGTTTCCCATGCTACCACACGGATTCCCCCCACGTCTCCTCTCTGCCTGCTGAGCAACAAGCAGCAGTGTAGGTTCTTCGGACAACTTCTTCATGCACAGCCCAAGGCGGCACACTGCTCTCTCTCTTCCTTTGGAAACCTAGGTTGCTGCAGCTTGTCCCAGCTCACGAAGACAGTCAGAGCCGGTCTCATGTGCTGGGTAACGTGGACTCAGTGAGGACAAGGGCCTTACCTGCACTCAGAAAAACACTCTGCTCAACCTTCCATCCAGGAGCTCACACCAACTGGCGCGTTGGTTTAGCAGGACGTCGATGTGAGGTCCAAGCTAAGCAAAGAGCACAATTCCTCCTTTACCCTGCTAGGCCCCGGAAGATTTAGAGCCAACTAGGCCTCGCTCAGGCCAGCCCTCCTTCAGGAATCTTGCCGCACTACGAAGCCGTCACAGTAAAAGGTACTTAGCGAAGTTCCCAGGGTTTCGCCATGCTCTCCCTCGGCAGCTCCACTACTGCAGGGACTCATGTTTGCTATGAACTAGGATAGGTGGCCCTGCTTCGAAAAGCAGTCTTTTCCCCTTTGGAAACCTGGATTCTTGTAGCCTCGGAGCTGTTTGCGAAACCCTAGGAAGGCCCAGCTTTTACTCACTGCAGGCACGCCCGGGGAGGAAACGAGTATGTTCCCCCAGAAGAACAGGCTGCTTGCAAGTGTCGAGGGGAGCTTCTCAGGTGCCCAGTGTGTCCCGTTTGTTTCCCTTCGCAGCTCCCATCCTCAGGTACTTTTGCTGGGTTCTAATAAGGGTAGGGGGCTTTGCGGAAAAAGCAGCCTTTTCCCTTTGGAAGTTTGGATTCTAGTGTCTCAGGGGCTGCTTGCCAAACCTTGATGTTGCCCAGGTTCTAGCCTCCGCAGGTACACTTGCGTAGTAAACGAGCACTTTCCCCCGAGAAACGGTGTTCCTGCCACGCTGGAAGAGAGTTAAGCCCGCAGTACTCTTTCATCCTGGGAAAGCGCAAGGCCACCCTGAGCCTCAGGGTAGTGCCTAAGTTTCCACCGGGCAAGCTCTGCGTGCCTCGGTTTCCATGAGGTCTCCACCGTTGTTGTGCTTCAATGGAACGCGAGGATAGCTTTCAGGACTCCAAGCACTCTGGCCATCGCACCGTTTCCCATGCTACCACACGGATTCCCCCCACGTCTCCTCTCTGCCTGCTGAGCAAAAAGCAGCCGTGTAGGTTCTTCGGAACACTTCTTCATGCACAGCCCAAGGGGGCACACTGCTCTCTCTCTTCCTTTGGAAACCTAGGTTGCCGCAGCTTGTCCCAACTCACGAAGACAGTCAGAGACGGTCTCATGTGCTGGGTAACGTGGACTCAGTGAGGACAAGGGCCCTACCTGCACTCAGAAAAACACTCTGCTCAACCTTCCATCCAGGAGCTCACACCAACTGGCGCGTTGGTTTAGCAGGACGTCGATGTGAGGTCCAAGCTAAGCAAAGAGCACAATTCCTCCTTTACCCTGCTAGGCCCCGGAAGAGGTAGAGCCAAATAGGCCTCGCTCAGGGCAGCCCTCCTTCAGGGATCTTGCCACACTTCGAAGCCTACACAGTAAAAGGTACTTATCGAAGTTCTCAGATTTTCGCCATGCTCTCCCTCGGCAGCTCCACTACTGCAGGGACTCATGTTTGCTGTGAACTAGGATAGGTGGCCCTGCTTCGAAAAGCAGTCTTTTCCCCTTTGGAAACCTGGATTGTTGTAGCCCCGGAGGTGTTTGCGATACCCTAGGAAGGCCCAGCTTTAACTCACTGCAGGCACGCCCGGGGAGGAAACGAGTATGTTCCCCAGAGAAACAGGCTGCTTGCAAGTGTCGAGGGGAGCTTCTCAGGTGCCCAGTGTGTCCCGTTTGTTTCCCTTCGCAGCTCCCATCCTGCAGGTCCTTAGGTTGGGTGCGAAGAAGTGTAGGTGGCTCTGCGGACAAGAGCAGCCTTTTCCCTTTGGAAGCTTGGATTCTAGTGTCTCAGGGGCTGCTTGCCAAACCTTGAAGTTGCCCAGGTTCTAGCCTCCGCAGGTACGCCTGCGTAGCAAACGAGCACTTTCCCCCGAGAAACCGGGTTCCTGCCACGCTGGAGGAGAGTTAAGCCCGCAGACCTCGTTCCTCCTGGGAAAGTGCAAGGCCACCCTGAGCCTCAGGGTAGCGCCTAAGTTTCCACCAGGCAAGCTCTGCGTCCCCTGTTTTCCATGAGGTCTCCACCGTTGTTGTGCTTCAATGGAACGCGAGGATAGCTTTCAGGACTCCAAGCACACTGTCCTCCGCACCGTTTCCCATGCTACCACACGGATCCCCCCCACGTCTCCTCTCTGCCTGCTGAGCAACAAGCAGCAGTGTAGGCCCTTCGAAACACTTCTTGCATGCAAAGCCCAAGGCGGCACACTGCTCTCTCTCTTCCTTTGGAAACCTAGGTTGCCGCAGCTTGTCCCAGCTCACGAAGACAGTCAGAGACGGTCTCATGTGCTGGGTAACGTGGTCTCAGTGAGGACAAGGGCCCTACCTGCACTCAGAAAAACACTCTGCTCAGCCTTCCATCCAGGAGCTCACACCGAGTGGCTCTTTGCTTAAGCAGGACGTCGATGTGAGGTCCAAGCTGAGCAAAGAGCACAATTCCTCCTTTACCCTGCTAGGCCCCGGAAGAGGTAGAGCCAAATAGGCCTCGCTCAGGGCAGCCCTCCTTCAGGGATCTTGCCACACTTCGAAGCCTACACAGTAAAAGGTACTTATCGAAGTTCTCAGATTTTCGCCATGCTCTCCCTCGGCAGCTCCACTACTGCAGGGACTCATGTTTGCTGTGAACTAGGATAGGTGGCCCTGCTTCGAAAAGCAGTCTTTTCCCCTCTGGAAATCTGGATTCTTGTAGCCTCGGAGCTGTTTGCGAAACCCTAGGAAGGCCCAGCTTTGACTTACTGCAGGCACGCCCGGGGAAGAAACGAGTATGTTCCCCCAGAGAAACAGGCTGCTTGCAAGTGTCGAGGGGAGCTTCTCAGGTGCCCAGTGTGTCCGGTTTGTTTCCCTTCGCAGCTCCCATCCTCAGGTACTTTTGCTGGGTTTTAATAAGGGTAGGGGGCTTTCGGAAAAAGCAGCCTTTTCCCTTTGGAAGTTTGGTTTCTAGTGTCTCAGGGGCTGCTTGCCAAACCTTGATGTTGCCCAGCTTCTAGCCTCCGCAGGTACACTTGCGTAGTAAATGAGCACTTTCCCCCGAGAAACCGTGTTCCTGCCACGCTGGAAGAGAGTTAAGCCCGCAGTACTCTTTCATCCTGGGAAAGCGCAAGGCCACCCTGAGCCTCAGGGTAGCGCCTAAGTTTCCACCGGGCAAGCTCTGCGTGCCTCGGTTTCCATGAGGTCTCCACCGTTGTTGTGCTTCAATGGAACGCGAGGATAGCTTTCAGGACTCCAAGCACTCTGGCCATCGCACCGTTTCCCATGCTACCACACGGATTCCCCCCACGTCTCCTCTCTGCCTGCTGAGCAACAAGCAGCAGTGTAGGTTCTTCGGACAACTTCTTCATGCACAGCCCAAGGCGGCACACTGCTCTCTCTCTTCCTTTGGAAACCTAGGTTGCTGCAGCTTGTCCCAGCTCACGAAGACAGTCAGAGCCGGTCTCATGTGCTGGGTAACGTGGACTCAGTGAGGACAAGGGCCTTACCTGCACTCAGAAAAACACTCTGCTCAACCTTCCATCCAGGAGCTCACACCAACTGGCGCGTTGGTTTAGCAGGACGTCGATGTGAGGTCCAAGCTAAGCAAAGAGCACAATTCCTCCTTTACCCTGCTAGGCCCCGGAAGATTTAGAGCCAACTAGGCCTCGCTCAGGCCAGCCCTCCTTCAGGAATCTTGCCGCACTACGAAGCCGTCACAGTAAAAGGTACTTAGCGAAGTTCCCAGGGTTTCGCCATGCTCTCCCTCGGCAGCTCCACTACTGCAGGGACTCATGTTTGCTATGAACTAGGATAGGTGGCCCTGCTTCGAAAAGCAGTCTTTTCCCCTTTGGAAACCTGGATTCTTGTAGCCTCGGAGCTGTTTGCGAAACCCTAGGAAGGCCCAGCTTTTACTCACTGCAGGCACGCCCGGGGAGGAAACGAGTATGTTCCCCCAGAAGAACAGGCTGCTTGCAAGTGTCGAGGGGAGCTTCTCAGGTGCCCAGTGTGTCCCGTTTGTTTCCCTTCGCAGCTCCCATCCTCAGGTACTTTTGCTGGGTTCTAATAAGGGTAGGGGGCTTTGCGGAAAAAGCAGCCTTTTCCCTTTGGAAGTTTGGATTCTAGTGTCTCAGGGGCTGCTTGCCAAACCTTGATGTTGCCCAGGTTCTAGCCTCCGCAGGTACACTTGCGTAGTAAACGAGCACTTTACCCCGAGAAACGGTGTTCCTGCCACGCTGGAAGAGAGTTAAGCCCGCAGTACTCTTTCATCCTGGGAAAGCGCAAGGCCACCCTGAGCCTCAGGGTAGTGCCTACGTTTCCACCGGGCAAGCTCTGCGTGCCTCGGTTTCCATGAGGTCTCCACCGTTGTTGTGCTTCAATGGAACGCGAGGATAGCTTTCAGGACTCCAAGCACTCTGGCCATCGCACCGTTTCCCATGCTACCACACGGATTCCCCCCACGTCTCCTCTCTGCCTGCTGAGCAAAAAGCAGCCGTATAGGTTCTTCGGAACACTTCTTCATGCACAGCCCAAGGGGGCACACTGCTCTCTCTCTTCCTTTGGAAACCTAGGTTGCCGCAGCTTGTCCCAACTCACGAAGACAGTCAGAGACGGTCTCATGTGCTGGGTAACGTGGACTCAGTGAGGACAAGGGCCCTACCTGCACTCAGAAAAACTCTCTGCTCAGCCTTCCATCCAGGAGCTCACACCGAGTAGCTCTTTGCTTAAGCAGGACGTCGATGTGAGGTCCAAGCTGAGCAAAGAGCACAATTCCTCCTTTACCCTGCTAGGCCCCGGAAGAGGTAGAGCCAAATAGGCCTCGCTCAGGGCAGCCCTCCTTCAGGGATCTTGCCACACTTCGAAGCCTACACAGTAAAAGGTACTTATCGAAGTTCTCAGATTTTCGCCATGCTCTCCCTCGGCAGCTCCACTACTGCAGGGACTCATGTTTGCTGTGAACTAGGATAGGTGGCCCTGCTTCGAAAAGCAGTCTTTTTCCCTTTGGAAACCTGGATTGTTGTAGCCCCGGAGGTGTTTGTGATACCCTAGGAAGGCCCAGCTTTAACTCACTGCAGGCACGCCCGGGGAGGAAACGAGTATGTTCCCCAGAGAAACAGGCTGCTTGCAAGTGTCGAGGGGAGCTTCTCAGGTGCCCAGTGTGTCCCGTTTGTTTCCCTTCGCAGCTCCCATCCTGCAGGTCCTTAGGTTGGGTGCGAAGAAGTGTAGGTGGCTCTGCGGACAAGAGCAGCCTTTTCCCTTTGGAAGCTTGGATTCTAGTGTCTCAGGGGCTGCTTGCCAAACCTTGAAGTTGCCCAGGTTCTAGCCTCCGCAGGTACGCCTGCGTAGCAAACGAGCACTTTCCCCCGAGAAACCGGGTTCCTGCCACGCTGGAGGAGAGTTAAGCCCGCAGACCTCGTTCCTCCTGGGAAAGTGCAAGGCCACCCTGAGCCTCAGGGTAGCGCCTAAGTTTCCACCAGGCAAGCTCTGCGTCCCCTGTTTTCCATGAGGTCTCCACCGTTGTTGTGCTTCAATGGAACTCGAGGATAGCTTTCAGGACTCCAAGCACACTGTCCTCCGCACCGTTTCCCATGCTACCACACGGATCCCCCCCACGTCTCCTCTCTGCCTGCTGAGCAACAAGCAGCAGTGTAGGCCCTTCGAAACACTTCTTGCATGCAAAGCCCAAGGCGGCACACTGCTCTCTCTCTTCCTTTGGAAACCTAGGTTGCCGCAGCTTGTCCCAGCTCACGAAGACAGTCAGAGTCGGTCTCATGTGCTGGGTAACGTGGTCTCAGTGAGGACAAGGGCCCTACCTGCACTCAGAAAAACACTCTGCTCAGCCTTCCATCCAGGAGTTCACACCGACTGGCGCGTTGGTTTAGTAGGACCTCGATTTGAGGTCCAAGCTGAGCAAAGAGCACAATTCCTCCTTTACCCTGCTAGGTCCCGGAAGGGGTAGAGCCAAATAGGCCTCGCTCAGGCCAGCCCTCCTTCAGGAATCTTGCCACACTACGAAGCCGTCACAGTAAAAGGTACTTAGCGAAGTTCCCAGGGTTTCGCCATGCTCTCCCTCGGCAGCTCCACTACTGCAGGGACTCATGTTTGCTATGAACTAGGATAGGTGGCCCTGCTTCGAAAAGCAGTCTTTTCCCCTTTGGAAACCTGGATTCTTGTAGCCTCGGAGCTGTTTGCGAAACCCTAGGAAGGCCCAGCTTTTACTCACTGCAGGCACGCCCGGGGAGGAAACGAGTATGTTCCCCCAGAAGAACAGGCTGCTTGCAAGTGTCGAGGGGAGCTTCTCAGGTGCCCAGTGTGTCCCGTTTGTTTCCCTTCACAGCTCCCATCCTCAGGTACTTTTGCTGGGTTCTAATAAGGGTAGGGGGCTTTGCGGAAAAAGCAGCCTTTTCCCTTTGGAAGTTTGGATTCTAGTGTCTCAGGGGCTGCTTGCCAAACCTTGATGTTGCCCAGGTTCTAGCCTCCGCAGGTACACTTGCGTAGTAAACGAGCACTTTCCCCCGAGAAACGGTGTTCCTGCCACGCTGGAAGAGAGTTAAGCCCGCAGTACTCTTTCATCCTGGGAAAGCGCAAGGCCACCCTGAGCCTCAGGGTAGTGCCTAAGTTTCCACCGGGCAAGCTCTGCGTGCCTCGGTTTCCATGAGGTCTCCACCGTTGTTGTGCTTCAATGGAACGCGAGGATAGCTTTCAGGACTCCAAGCACTCTGGCCATCGCACCGTTTCCCATGCTACCACACGGATTCCCCCCACGTCTCCTCTCTGCCTGCTGAGCAAAAAGCAGCCGTGTAGGTTCTTCGGAACACTTCTTCATGCACAGCCCAAGGGGGCACACTGCTCTCTCTCTTCCTTTGGAAACCTAGGTTGCCGCAGCTTGTCCCAACTCACGAAGACAGTCAGAGACGGTCTCATGTGCTGGGTAACGTGGACTCAGTGAGGACAAGGGCCTTACCTGCACTCAGAAAAACACTCTGCTCAACCTTCCATCCAGGAGCTCACACCAACTGGCGCGTTGGTTTAGCAGGACGTCGATGTGAGGTCCAAGCTAAGCAAAGAGCACAATTCCTCCTTTACCCTGCTAGGCCCCGGAAGATTTAGAGCCAACTAGGCCTCGCTCAGGCCAGCCCTCCTTCAGGAATCTTGCCGCACTACGAAGCCGTCACAGTAAAAGGTACTTAGCGAAGTTCCCAGGGTTTCGCCATGCTCTCCCTCGGCAGCTCCACTACTGCAGGGACTCATGTTTGCTATGAACTAGGATAGGTGGCCCTGCTTCGAAAAGCAGTCTTTTCCCCTTTGGAAACCTGGATTCTTGTAGCCTCGGAGCTGTTTGCGAAACCCTAGGAAGGCCCAGCTTTTACTCACTGCAGGCACGCCCGGGGAGGAAACGAGTATGTTCCCCCAGAAGAACAGGCTGCTTGCAAGTGTCGAGGGGAGCTTCTCAGGTGCCCAGTGTGTCCCGTTTGTTTCCCTTCGCAGCTCCCATCCTCAGGTACTTTTGCTGGGTTCTAATAAGGGTAGGGGGCTTTGCGGAAAAAGCAGCCTTTTCCCTTTGGAAGTTTGGATTCTAGTGTCTCAGGGGCTGCTTGCCAAACCTTGATGTTGCCCAGCTTCTAGCCTCCGCAGGTACACTTGCGTAGTAAACGAGCACTTTCCCCCGAGAAACGGTGTTCCTGCCACGCTGGAAGAGAGTTAAGCCCGCAGTACTCTTTCATCCTGGGAAAGCGCAAGGCCACCCTGAGCCTCAGGGTAGTGCCTACGTTTCCACCGGGCAAGCTCTGCGTGCCTCGGTTTCCATGAGGTCTCCACCGTTGTTGTGCTTCAATGGAACGCGAGGATAGCTTTCAGGACTCCAAGCACTCTGGCCATCGCACCGTTTCCCATGCTACCACACGGATTCCCCCCACGTCTCCTCTCTGCCTGCTGAGCAAAAAGCAGCCGTGTAGGTTCTTCGGAACACTTCTTCATGCACAGCCCAAGGGGGCACACTGCTCTCTCTCTTCCTTTGGAAACCTAGGTTGCCGCAGCTTGTCCCAACTCACGAAGACAGTCAGAGACGGTCTCATGTGCTGGGTAACGTGGACTCAGTGAGGACAAGGGCCTTACCTGCACTCAGAAAAACACTCTGCTCAACCTTCCATCCAGGAGCTCACACCAACTGGCGCGTTGGTTTAGCAGGACGTCGATGTGAGGTCCAAGCTAAGCAAAGAGCACAATTCCTCCTTTACCCTGCTAGGCCCCGGAAGATTTAGAGCCAACTAGGCCTCGCTCAGGCCAGCCCTCCTTCAGGAATCTTGCCGCACTACGAAGCCGTCACAGTAAAAGGTACTTAGCGAAGTTCCCAGGGTTTCGCCATGCTCTCCCTCGGCAGCTCCACTACTGCAGGGACTCATGTTTGCTATGAACTAGGATAGGTGGCCCTGCTTCGAAAAGCAGTCTTTTCCCCTTTGGAAACCTGGATTCTTGTAGCCTCGGAGCTGTTTGCGAAACCCTAGGAAGGCCCAGCTTTTACTCACTGCAGGCACGCCCGGGGAGGAAACGAGTATGTTCCCCCAGAAGAACAGGCTGCTTGCAAGTGTCGAGGGGAGCTTCTCAGGTGCCCAGTGTGTCCCGTTTGTTTCCCTTCGCAGCTCCCATCCTCAGGTACTTTTGCTGGGTTCTAATAAGGGTAGGGGGCTTTGCGGAAAAAGCAGCCTTTTCCCTTTGGAAGTTTGGATTCTAGTGTCTCAGGGGCTGCTTGCCAAACCTTGATGTTGCCCAGCTTCTAGCCTCCGCAGGTACACTTGCGTAGTAAACGAGCACTTTCCCCCGAGAAACGGTGTTCCTGCCACGCTGGAAGAGAGTTAAGCCCGCAGTACTCTTTCATCCTGGGAAAGCGCAAGGCCACCCTGAGCCTCAGGGTAGTGCCTACGTTTCCACCGGGCAAGCTCTGCGTGCCTCGGTTTCCATGAGGTCTCCACCGTTGTTGTGCTTCAATGGAACGCGAGGATAGCTTTCAGGACTCCAAGCACTCTGGCCATCGCACCGTTTCCCATGCTACCACACGGATTCCCCCCACGTCTCCTCTCTGCCTGCTGAGCAAAAAGCAGCCGTGTAGGTTCTTCGGAACACTTCTTCATGCACAGCCCAAGGGGGCACACTGCTCTCTCTCTTCCTTTGGAAACCTAGGTTGCCGCAGCTTGTCCCAACTCACGAAGACAGTCAGAGACGGTCTCATGTGCTGGGTAACGTGGACTCAGTGAGGACAAGGGCCCTACCTGCACTCAGAAAAACTCTCTGCTCAGCCTTCCATCCAGGAGCTCACACCGAGTAGCTCTTTGCTTAAGCAGGACGTCGATGTGAGGTCCAAGCTGAGCAAAGAGCACAATTCCTCCTTTACCCTGCTAGGCCCCGGAAGAGGTAGAGCCAAATAGGCCTCGCTCAGGGCAGCCCTCCTTCAGGGATCTTGCCACACTTCGAAGCCTACACAGTAAAAGGTACTTATCGAAGTTCTCAGATTTTCGCCATGCTCTCCCTCGGCAGCTCCACTACTGCAGGGACTCATGTTTGCTGTGAACTAGGATAGGTGGCCCTGCTTCGAAAAGCAGTCTTTTCCCCTTTGGAAACCTGGATTGTTGTAGCCCCGGAGGTGTTTGTGATACCCTAGGAAGGCCCAGCTTTAACTCACTGCAGGCACGCCCGGGGAGGAAACGAGTATGTTCCCCAGAGAAACAGGCTGCTTGCAAGTGTCGAGGGGAGCTTCTCAGGTGCCCAGTGTGTCCCGTTTGTTTCCCTTCGCAGCTCCCATCCTGCAGGTCCTTAGGTTGGGTGCGAAGAAGTGTAGGTGGCTCTGCGGACAAGAGCAGCCTTTTCCCTTTGGAAGCTTGGATTCTAGTGTCTCAGGGGCTGCTTGCCAAACCTTGAAGTTGCCCAGGTTCTAGCCTCCGCAGGTACGCCTGCGTAGCAAACGAGCACTTTCCCCCGAGAAACCGGGTTCCTGCCACGCTGGAGGAGAGTTAAGCCCGCAGACCTCGTTCCTCCTGGGAAAGTGCAAGGCCACCCTGAGCCTCAGGGTAGCGCCTAAGTTTCCACCAGGCAAGCTCTGCGTCCCCTGTTTTCCATGAGGTCTCCACCGTTGTTGTGCTTCAATGGAACTCGAGGATAGCTTTCAGGACTCCAAGCACACTGTCCTCCGCACCGTTTCCCATGCTACCACACGGATCCCCCCCACGTCTCCTCTCTGCCTGCTGAGCAACAAGCAGCAGTGTAGGCCCTTCGAAACACTTCTTGCATGCAAAGCCCAAGGCGGCACACTGCTCTCTCTCTTCCTTTGGAAACCTAGGTTGCCGCAGCTTGTCCCAGCTCACGAAGACAGTCAGAGTCGGTCTCATGTGCTGGGTAACGTGGTCTCAGTGAGGACAAGGGCCCTACCTGCACTCAGAAAAACACTCTGCTCAGCCTTCCATCCAGGAGTTCACACCGACTGGCGCGTTGGTTTAGTAGGACCTCGATTTGAGGTCCAAGCTGAGCAAAGAGCACAATTCCTCCTTTACCCTGCTAGGTCCCGGAAGGGGTAGAGCCAACTAGGCCTCGCTCAGGCCAGCCCTCCTTCAGGAATCTTGCCACACTACGAAGCCGTCACAGTAAAAGGTACTTAGCGAAGTTCCCAGGGTTTCGCCATGCTCTCCCTCGGCAGCTCCACTACTGCAGGGACTCATGTTTGCTATGAACTAGGATAGGTGGCCCTGCTTCGAAAAGCAGTCTTTTCCCCTTTGGAAACCTGGATTCTTGTAGCCTCGGAGCTGTTTGCGAAACCCTAGGAAGGCCCAGCTTTTACTCACTGCAGGCACGCCCGGGGAGGAAACGAGTATGTTCCCCCAGAAGAACAGGCTGCTTGCAAGTGTCGAGGGGAGCTTCTCAGGTGCCCAGTGTGTCCCGTTTGTTTCCCTTCACAGCTCCCATCCTCAGGTACTTTTGCTGGGTTCTAATAAGGGTAGGGGGCTTTGCGGAAAAAGCAGCCTTTTCCCTTTGGAAGTTTGGATTCTAGTGTCTCAGGGGCTGCTTGCCAAACCTTGATGTTGCCCAGGTTCTAGCCTCCGCAGGTACACTTGCGTAGTAAACGAGCACTTTCCCCCGAGAAACGGTGTTCCTGCCACGCTGGAAGAGAGTTAAGCCCGCAGTACTCTTTCATCCTGGGAAAGCGCAAGGCCACCCTGAGCCTCAGGGTAGTGCCTAAGTTTCCACCGGGCAAGCTCTGCGTGCCTCGGTTTCCATGAGGTCTCCACCGTTGTTGTGCTTCAATGGAACGCGAGGATAGCTTTCAGGACTCCAAGCACTCTGGCCATCGCACCGTTTCCCATGCTACCACACGGATTCCCCCCACGTCTCCTCTCTGCCTGCTGAGCAAAAAGCAGCCGTGTAGGTTCTTCGGAACACTTCTTCATGCACAGCCCAAGGGGGCACACTGCTCTCTCTCTTCCTTTGGAAACCTAGGTTGCCGCAGCTTGTCCCAACTCACGAAGACAGTCAGAGACGGTCTCATGTGCTGGGTAACGTGGACTCAGTGAGGACAAGGGCCTTACCTGCACTCAGAAAAACACTCTGCTCAACCTTCCATCCAGGAGCTCACACCAACTGGCGCGTTGGTTTAGCAGGACGTCGATGTGAGGTTCAAGCTAAGCAAAGAGCACAATTCCTCCTTTACCCTGCTAGGCCCCGGAAGATTTAGAGCCAACTAGGCCTCGCTCAGGCCAGCCCTCCTTCAGGAATCTTGCCGCACTACGAAGCCGTCACAGTAAAAGGTACTTAGCGAAGTTCCCAGGGTTTCGCCATGCTCTCCCTCGGCAGCTCCACTACTGCAGGGACTCATGTTTGCTATGAACTAGGATAGGTGGCCCTGCTTCGAAAAGCAGTCTTTTCCCCTTTGGAAACCTGGATTCTTGTAGCCTCGGAGCTGTTTGCGAAACCCTAGGAAGGCCCAGCTTTTACTCACTGCAGGCACGCCCGGGGAGGAAACGAGTATGTTCCCCCAGAAGAACAGGCTGCTTGCAAGTGTCGAGGGGAGCTTCTCAGGTGCCCAGTGTGTCCCGTTTGTTTCCCTTCGCAGCTCCCATCCTCAGGTACTTTTGCTGGGTTCTAATAAGGGTAGGGGGCTTTGCGGAAAAAGCAGCCTTTTCCCTTTGGAAGTTTGGATTCTAGTGTCTCAGGGGCTGCTTGCCAAACCTTGATGTTGCCCAGGTTCTAGCCTCCGCAGGTACACTTGCGTAGTAAACGAGCACTTTCCCCCGAGAAACGGTGTTCCTGCCACGCTGGAAGAGAGTTAAGCCCGCAGTACTCTTTCATCCTGGGAAAGCGCAAGGCCACCCTGAGCCTCAGGGTAGTGCCTAAGTTTCCACCGGGCAAGCTCTGCGTGCCTCGGTTTCCATGAGGTCTCCACCGTTGTTGTGCTTCAATGGAACGCGAGGATAGCTTTCAGGACTCCAAGCACTCTGGCCATCGCACCGTTTCCCATGCTACCACACGGATTCCCCCCACGTCTCCTCTCTGCCTGCTGAGCAAAAAGCAGCCGTGTAGGTTCTTCGAAACACTTCTTCATGCACAGCCCAAGGGGGCACACTGCTCTCTCTCTTCCTTTGGAAACCTAGGTTGCCGCAGCTTGTCCCAACTCACGAAGACAGTCAGAGACGGTCTCATGTGCTGGGTAACGTGGACTCAGTGAGGACAAGGGCCCTACCTGCACTCAGAAAAACTCTCTGCTCAGCCTTCCATCCAGGAGCTCACACCGAGTAGCTCTTTGCTTAAGCAGGACGTCGATGTGAGGTCCAAGCTGAGCAAAGAGCACAATTCCTCCTTTACCCTGCTAGGCCCCGGAAGAGGTAGAGCCAAATAGGCCTCGCTCAGGGCAGCCCTCCTTCAGGGATCTTGCCACACTTCGAAGCCTACACAGTAAAAGGTACTTATCGAAGTTCTCAGATTTTCGCCATGCTCTCCCTCGGCAGCTCCACTACTGCAGGGACTCATGTTTGCTGTGAACTAGGATAGGTGGCCCTGCTTCGAAAAGCAGTCTTTTCCCCTTTGGAAACCTGGATTGTTGTAGCCCCGGAGGTGTTTGTGATACCCTAGGAAGGCCCAGCTTTAACTCACTGCAGGCAAGCCCGGGGAGGAAACGAGTATGTTCCCCAGAGAAACAGGCTGCTTGCAAGTGTCGAGGGGAGCTTCTCAGGTGCCCAGTGTGTCCCGTTTGTTTCCCTTCGCAGCTCCCATCCTGCAGGTCCTTAGGTTGGGTGCGAAGAAGTGTAGGTGGCTCTGCGGACAAGAGCAGCCTTTTCCCTTTGGAAGCTTGGATTCTAGTGTCTCAGGGGCTGCTTGCCAAACCTTGAAGTTGCCCAGGTTCTAGCCTCCGCAGGTACGCCTGCGTAGCAAACGAGCACTTTCCCCCGAGAAACCGGGTTCCTGCCACGCTGGAGGAGAGTTAAGCCCGCAGACCTCGTTCCTCCTGGGAAAGTGCAAGGCCACCCTGAGCCTCAGGGTAGCGCCTAAGTTTCCACCAGGCAAGCTCTGCGTCCCCTGTTTTCCATGAGGTCTCCACCGTTGTTGTGCTTCAATGGAACTCGAGGATAGCTTTCAGGACTCCAAGCACACTGTCCTCCGCACCGTTTCCCATGCTACCACACGGATCCCCCCCACGTCTCCTCTCTGCCTGCTGAGCAACAAGCAGCAGTGTAGGCCCTTCGAAACACTTCTTGCATGCAAAGCCCAAGGCGGCACACTGCTCTCTCTCTTCCTTTGGAAACCTAGGTTGCCGCAGCTTGTCCCAGCTCACGAAGACAGTCAGAGTCGGTCTCATGTGCTGGGTAACGTGGTCTCAGTGAGGACAAGGGCCCTACCTGCACTCAGAAAAACACTCTGCTCAGCCTTCCATCCAGGAGTTCACACCGACTGGCGCGTTGGTTTAGTAGGACCTCGATTTGAGGTCCAAGCTGAGCAAAGAGCACAATTCCTCCTTTACCCTGCTAGGTCCCGGAAGGGGTAGAGCCAACTAGGCCTCGCTCAGGCCAGCCCTCCTTCAGGAATCTTGCCACACTACGAAGCCGTCACAGTAAAAGGTACTTAGCGAAGTTCCCAGGGTTTCGCCATGCTCTCCCTCGGCAGCTCCACTACTGCAGGGACTCATGTTTGCTATGAACTAGGATAGGTGGCCCTGCTTCGAAAAGCAGTCTTTTCCCCTTTGGAAACCTGGATTCTTGTAGCCTCGGAGCTGTTTGCGAAACCCTAGGAAGGCCCAGCTTTTACTCACTGCAGGCACGCCCGGGGAGGAAACGAGTATGTTCCCCCAGAAGAACAGGCTGCTTGCAAGTGTCGAGGGGAGCTTCTCAGGTGCCCAGTGTGTCCCGTTTGTTTCCCTTCACAGCTCCCATCCTCAGGTACTTTTGCTGGGTTCTAATAAGGGTAGGGGGCTTTGCGGAAAAAGCAGCCTTTTCCCTTTGGAAGTTTGGATTCTAGTGTCTCAGGGGCTGCTTGCCAAACCTTGATGTTGCCCAGGTTCTAGCCTCCGCAGGTACACTTGCGTAGTAAACGAGCACTTTCCCCCGAGAAACGGTGTTCCTGCCACGCTGGAAGAGAGTTAAGCCCGCAGTACTCTTTCATCCTGGGAAAGCGCAAGGCCACCCTGAGCCTCAGGGTAGTGCCTAAGTTTCCACCGGGCAAGCTCTGCGTGCCTCGGTTTCCATGAGGTCTCCACCGTTGTTGTGCTTCAATGGAACGCGAGGATAGCTTTCAGGACTCCAAGCACTCTGGCCATCGCACCGTTTCCCATGCTACCACACGGATTCCCCCCACGTCTCCTCTCTGCCTGCTGAGCAAAAAGCAGCCGTGTAGGTTCTTCGGAACACTTCTTCATGCACAGCCCAAGGGGGCACACTGCTCTCTCTCTTCCTTTGGAAACCTAGGTTGCCGCAGCTTGTCCCAACTCACGAAGACAGTCAGAGACGGTCTCATGTGCTGGGTAACGTGGACTCAGTGAGGACAAGGGCCCTACCTGCACTCAGAAAAACTCTCTGCTCAGCCTTCCATCCAGGAGCTCACACCGAGTGGCTCTTTGCTTAAGCAGGACGTCGATGTGAGGTCCAAGCTGAGCAAAGAGCACAATTCCTCCTTTACCCTGCTAGGCCCCGGAAGAGGTAGAGCCAAATAGGCCTCGCTCAGGGCAGCCCTGCTTCAGGGATCTTGCCACACTTCGAAGCCTACACAGTAAAAGGTACTTATCGAAGTTCTCAGATTTTCGCCATGCTCTCCCTCGGCAGCTCCACTACTGCAGGGACTCATGTTTGCTGTGAACTAGGATAGGTGGCCCTGCTTCGAAAAGCAGTCTTTTCCCCTCTGGAAATCTGGATTCTTGTAGCCTCGGAGCTGTTTGCGAAACCCTAGGAAGGCCCAGCTTTGACTTACTGCAGGCACGCCCGGGGAAGAAACGAGTATGTTCCCCCAGAGAAACAGGCTGCTTGCAAGTGTCGAGGGGAGCTTCTCAGGTGCCCAGTGTGTCCCGTTTGTTTCCCTTCGCAGCTCCCATCCTCAGGTACTTTTGCTGGGTTTTAATAAGGGTAGGGGGCTTTCGGAAAAAGCAGCCTTTTCCCTTTGGAAGTTTGGTTTCTAGTGTCTCAGGGGCTGCTTGCCAAACCTTGATGTTGCCCAGCTTCTAGCCTCCGCAGGTACACTTGCGTAGTAAACGAGCACTTTCCCCCGAGAAACCGTGTTCCTGCCACGCTGGAAGAGAGTTAAGCCCGCAGTACTCTTTCATCCTGGGAAAGCGCAAGGCCACCCTGAGCCTCAGGGTAGCGCCTAAGTTTCCACCGGGCAAGCTCTGCGTGCCTCGGTTTCCATGAGGTCTCCACCGTTGTTGTGCTTCAATGGAACGCGAGGATAGCTTTCAGGACTCCAAGCACTCTGGCCATCGCACCGTTTCCCATGCTACCACACGGATTCCCCCCACGTCTCCTCTCTGCCTGCTGAGCAACAAGCAGCAGTGTAGGTTCTTCGGACAACTTCTTCATGCACAGCCCAAGGCGGCACACTGCTCTCTCTCTTCCTTTGGAAACCTAGGTTGCTGCAGCTTGTCCCAGCTCACGAAGACAGTCAGAGCCGGTCTCATGTGCTGGGTAACGTGGACTCAGTGAGGACAAGGGCCTTACCTGCACTCAGAAAAACACTCTGCTCAACCTTCCATCCAGGAGCTCACACCAACTGGCGCGTTGGTTTAGCAGGACGTCGATGTGAGGTCCAAGCTAAGCAAAGAGCACAATTCCTCCTTTACCCTGCTAGGCCCCGGAAGATTTAGAGCCAACTAGGCCTCGCTCAGGCCAGCCCTCCTTCAGGAATCTTGCCGCACTACGAAGCCGTCACAGTAAAAGGTACTTAGCGAAGTTCCCAGGGTTTCGCCATGCTCTCCCTCGGCAGCTCCACTACTGCAGGGACTCATGTTTGCTATGAACTAGGATAGGTGGCCCTGCTTCGAAAAGCAGTCTTTTCCCCTTTGGAAACCTGGATTCTTGTAGCCTCGGAGCTGTTTGCGAAACCCTAGGAAGGCCCAGCTTTTACTCACTGCAGGCACGCCCGGGGAGGAAACGAGTATGTTCCCCCAGAAGAACAGGCTGCTTGCAAGTGTCGAGGGGAGCTTCTCAGGTGCCCAGTGTGTCCCGTTTGTTTCCCTTCGCAGCTCCCATCCTCAGGTACTTTTGCTGGGTTCTAATAAGGGTAGGGGGCTTTGCGGAAAAAGCAGCCTTTTCCCTTTGGAAGTTTGGATTCTAGTGTCTCAGGGGCTGCTTGCCAAACCTTGATGTTGCCCAGCTTCTAGCCTCCGCAGGTACACTTGCGTAGTAAACGAGCACTTTCCCCCGAGAAACGGTGTTCCTGCCACGCTGGAAGAGAGTTAAGCCCGCAGTACTCTTTCATCCTGGGAAAGCGCAAGGCCACCCTGAGCCTCAGGGTAGTGCCTACGTTTCCACCGGGCAAGCTCTGCGTGCCTCGGTTTCCATGAGGTCTCCACCGTTGTTGTGCTTCAATGGAACGCGAGGATAGCTTTCAGGACTCCAAGCACTCTGGCCATCGCACCGTTTCCCATGCTACCACACGGATTCCCCCCACGTCTCCTCTCTGCCTGCTGAGCAAAAAGCAGCCGTGTAGGTTCTTCGGAACACTTCTTCATGCACAGCCCAAGGGGGCACACTGCTCTCTCTCTTCCTTTGGAAACCTAGGTTGCCGCAGCTTGTCCCAACTCACGAAGACAGTCAGAGACGGTCTCATGTGCTGGGTAACGTGGACTCAGTGAGGACAAGGGCCCTACCTGCACTCAGAAAAACTCTCTGCTCAGCCTTCCATCCAGGAGCTCACACCGAGTAGCTCTTTGCTTAAGCAGGACGTCGATGTGAGGTCCAAGCTGAGCAAAGAGCACAATTCCTCCTTTACCCTGCTAGGCCCCGGAAGAGGTAGAGCCAAATAGGCCTCGCTCAGGGCAGCCCTCCTTCAGGGATCTTGCCACACTTCGAAGCCTACACAGTAAAAGGTACTTATCGAAGTTCTCAGATTTTCGCCATGCTCTCCCTCGGCAGCTCCACTACTGCAGGGACTCATGTTTGCTGTGAACTAGGATAGGTGGCCCTGCTTCGAAAAGCAGTCTTTTCCCCTTTGGAAACCTGGATTGTTGTAGCCCCGGAGGTGTTTGTGATACCCTAGGAAGGCCCAGCTTTAACTCACTGCAGGCACGCCCGGGGAGGAAACGAGTATGTTCCCCAGAGAAACAGGCTGCTTGCAAGTGTCGAGGGGAGCTTCTCAGGTGCCCAGTGTGTCCCGTTTGTTTCCCTTCGCAGCTCCCATCCTGCAGGTCCTTAGGTTGGGTGCGAAGAAGTGTAGGTGGCTCTGCGGACAAGAGCAGCCTTTTCCCTTTGGAAGCTTGGATTCTAGTGTCTCAGGGGCTGCTTGCCAAACCTTGAAGTTGCCCAGGTTCTAGCCTCCGCAGGTACGCCTGCGTAGCAAACGAGCACTTTCCCCCGAGAAACCGGGTTCCTGCCACGCTGGAGGAGAGTTAAGCCCGCAGACCTCGTTCCTCCTGGGAAAGTGCAAGGCCACCCTGAGCCTCAGGGTAGCGCCTAAGTTTCCACCAGGCAAGCTCTGCGTCCCCTGTTTTCCATGAGGTCTCCACCGTTGTTGTGCTTCAATGGAACTCGAGGATAGCTTTCAGGACTCCAAGCACACTGTCCTCCGCACCGTTTCCCATGCTACCACACGGATCCCCCCCACGTCTCCTCTCTGCCTGCTGAGCAACAAGCAGCAGTGTAGGCCCTTCGAAACACTTCTTGCATGCAAAGCCCAAGGCGGCACACTGCTCTCTCTCTTCCTTTGGAAACCTAGGTTGCCGCAGCTTGTCCCAGCTCACGAAGACAGTCAGAGTCGGTCTCATGTGCTGGGTAACGTGGTCTCAGTGAGGACAAGGGCCCTACCTGCACTCAGAAAAACACTCTGCTCAGCCTTCCATCCAGGAGTTCACACCGACTGGCGCGTTGGTTTAGTAGGACCTCGATTTGAGGTCCAAGCTGAGCAAAGAGCACAATTCCTCCTTTACCCTGCTAGGTCCCGGAAGGGGTAGAGCCAACTAGGCCTCGCTCAGGCCAGCCCTCCTTCAGGAATCTTGCCACACTACGAAGCCGTCACAGTAAAAGGTACTTAGCGAAGTTCCCAGGGTTTCGCCATGCTCTCCCTCGGCAGCTCCACTACTGCAGGGACTCATGTTTGCTATGAACTAGGATAGGTGGCCCTGCTTCGAAAAGCAGTCTTTTCCCCTTTGGAAACCTGGATTCTTGTAGCCTCGGAGCTGTTTGCGAAACCCTAGGAAGGCCCAGCTTTTACTCACTGCAGGCACGCCCGGGGAGGAAACGAGTATGTTCCCCCAGAAGAACAGGCTGCTTGCAAGTGTCGAGGGGAGCTTCTCAGGTGCCCAGTGTGTCCCGTTTGTTTCCCTTCACAGCTCCCATCCTCAGGTACTTTTGCTGGGTTCTAATAAGGGTAGGGGGCTTTGCGGAAAAAGCAGCCTTTTCCCTTTGGAAGTTTGGATTCTAGTGTCTCAGGGGCTGCTTGCCAAACCTTGATGTTGCCCAGGTTCTAGCCTCCGCAGGTACACTTGCGTAGTAAACGAGCACTTTCCCCCGAGAAACGGTGTTCCTGCCACGCTGGAAGAGAGTTAAGCCCGCAGTACTCTTTCATCCTGGGAAAGCGCAAGGCCACCCTGAGCCTCAGGGTAGTGCCTAAGTTTCCACCGGGCAAGCTCTGCGTGCCTCGGTTTCCATGAGGTCTCCACCGTTGTTGTGCTTCAATGGAACGCGAGGATAGCTTTCAGGACTCCAAGCACTCTGGCCATCGCACCGTTTCCCATGCTACCACACGGATTCCCCCCACGTCTCCTCTCTGCCTGCTGAGCAAAAAGCAGCCGTGTAGGTTCTTCGGAACACTTCTTCATGCACAGCCCAAGGGGGCACACTGCTCTCTCTCTTCCTTTGGAAACCTAGGTTGCCGCAGCTTGTCCCAACTCACGAAGACAGTCAGAGACGGTCTCATGTGCTGGGTAACGTGGACTCAGTGAGGACAAGGGCCTTACCTGCACTCAGAAAAACACTCTGCTCAACCTTCCATCCAGGAGCTCACACCAACTGGCGCGTTGGTTTAGCAGGACGTCGATGTGAGGTTCAAGCTAAGCAAAGAGCACAATTCCTCCTTTACCCTGCTAGGCCCCGGAAGATTTAGAGCCAACTAGGCCTCGCTCAGGCCAGCCCTCCTTCAGGAATCTTGCCGCACTACGAAGCCGTCACAGTAAAAGGTACTTAGCGAAGTTCCCAGGGTTTCGCCATGCTCTCCCTCGGCAGCTCCACTACTGCAGGGACTCATGTTTGCTATGAACTAGGATAGGTGGCCCTGCTTCGAAAAGCAGTCTTTTCCCCTTTGGAAACCTGGATTCTTGTAGCCTCGGAGCTGTTTGCGAAACCCTAGGAAGGCCCAGCTTTTACTCACTGCAGGCACGCCCGGGGAGGAAACGAGTATGTTCCCCCAGAAGAACAGGCTGCTTGCAAGTGTCGAGGGGAGCTTCTCAGGTGCCCAGTGTGTCCCGTTTGTTTCCCTTCGCAGCTCCCATCCTCAGGTACTTTTGCTGGGTTCTAATAAGGGTAGGGGGCTTTGCGGAAAAAGCAGCCTTTTCCCTTTGGAAGTTTGGATTCTAGTGTCTCAGGGGCTGCTTGCCAAACCTTGATGTTGCCCAGGTTCTAGCCTCCGCAGGTACACTTGCGTAGTAAACGAGCACTTTCCCCCGAGAAACGGTGTTCCTGCCACGCTGGAAGAGAGTTAAGCCCGCAGTACTCTTTCATCCTGGGAAAGCGCAAGGCCACCCTGAGCCTCAGGGTAGTGCCTAAGTTTCCACCGGGCAAGCTCTGCGTGCCTCGGTTTCCATGAGGTCTCCACCGTTGTTGTGCTTCAATGGAACGCGAGGATAGCTTTCAGGACTCCAAGCACTCTGGCCATCGCACCGTTTCCCATGCTACCACACGGATTCCCCCCACGTCTCCTCTCTGCCTGCTGAGCAAAAAGCAGCCGTGTAGGTTCTTCGGAACACTTCTTCATGCACAGCCCAAGGGGGCACACTGCTCTCTCTCTTCCTTTGGAAACCTAGGTTGCCGCAGCTTGTCCCAACTCACGAAGACAGTCAGAGACGGTCTCATGTGCTGGGTAACGTGGACTCAGTGAGGACAAGGGCCCTACCTGCACTCAGAAAAACTCTCTGCTCAGCCTTCCATCCAGGAGCTCACACCGAGTAGCTCTTTGCTTAAGCAGGACGTCGATGTGAGGTCCAAGCTGAGCAAAGAGCACAATTCCTCCTTTACCCTGCTAGGCCCCGGAAGAGGTAGAGCCAAATAGGCCTCGCTCAGGGCAGCCCTCCTTCAGGGATCTTGCCACACTTCGAAGCCTACACAGTAAAAGGTACTTATCGAAGTTCTCAGATTTTCGCCATGCTCTCCCTCGGCAGCTCCACTACTGCAGGGACTCATGTTTGCTGTGAACTAGGATAGGTGGCCCTGCTTCGAAAAGCAGTCTTTTCCCCTTTGGAAACCTGGATTGTTGTAGCCCCGGAGGTGTTTGTGATACCCTAGGAAGGCCCAGCTTTAACTCACTGCAGGCAAGCCCGGGGAGGAAACGAGTATGTTCCCCAGAGAAACAGGCTGCTTGCAAGTGTCGAGGGGAGCTTCTCAGGTGCCCAGTGTGTCCCGTTTGTTTCCCTTCGCAGCTCCCATCCTGCAGGTCCTTAGGTTGGGTGCGAAGAAGTGTAGGTGGCTCTGCGGACAAGAGCAGCCTTTTCCCTTTGGAAGCTTGGATTCTAGTGTCTCAGGGGCTGCTTGCCAAACCTTGAAGTTGCCCAGGTTCTAGCCTCCGCAGGTACGCCTGCGTAGCAAACGAGCACTTTCCCCCGAGAAACCGGGTTCCTGCCACGCTGGAGGAGAGTTAAGCCCGCAGACCTCGTTCCTCCTGGGAAAGTGCAAGGCCACCCTGAGCCTCAGGGTAGCGCCTAAGTTTCCACCAGGCAAGCTCTGCGTCCCCTGTTTTCCATGAGGTCTCCACCGTTGTTGTGCTTCAATGGAACTCGAGGATAGCTTTCAGGACTCCAAGCACACTGTCCTCCGCACCGTTTCCCATGCTACCACACGGATCCCCCCCACGTCTCCTCTCTGCCTGCTGAGCAACAAGCAGCAGTGTAGGCCCTTCGAAACACTTCTTGCATGCAAAGCCCAAGGCGGCACACTGCTCTCTCTCTTCCTTTGGAAACCTAGGTTGCCGCAGCTTGTCCCAGCTCACGAAGACAGTCAGAGTCGGTCTCATGTGCTGGGTAACGTGGTCTCAGTGAGGACAAGGGCCCTACCTGCACTCAGAAAAACACTCTGCTCAGCCTTCCATCCAGGAGTTCACACCGACTGGCGCGTTGGTTTAGTAGGACCTCGATTTGAGGTCCAAGCTGAGCAAAGAGCACAATTCCTCCTTTACCCTGCTAGGTCCCGGAAGGGGTAGAGCCAACTAGGCCTCGCTCAGGCCAGCCCTCCTTCAGGAATCTTGCCACACTACGAAGCCGTCACAGTAAAAGGTACTTAGCGAAGTTCCCAGGGTTTCGCCATGCTCTCCCTCGGCAGCTCCACTACTGCAGGGACTCATGTTTGCTATGAACTAGGATAGGTGGCCCTGCTTCGAAAAGCAGTCTTTTCCCCTTTGGAAACCTGGATTCTTGTAGCCTCGGAGCTGTTTGCGAAACCCTAGGAAGGCCCAGCTTTTACTCACTGCAGGCACGCCCGGGGAGGAAACGAGTATGTTCCCCCAGAAGAACAGGCTGCTTGCAAGTGTCGAGGGGAGCTTCTCAGGTGCCCAGTGTGTCCCGTTTGTTTCCCTTCACAGCTCCCATCCTCAGGTACTTTTGCTGGGTTCTAATAAGGGTAGGGGGCTTTGCGGAAAAAGCAGCCTTTTCCCTTTGGAAGTTTGGATTCTAGTGTCTCAGGGGCTGCTTGCCAAACCTTGATGTTGCCCAGGTTCTAGCCTCCGCAGGTACACTTGCGTAGTAAACGAGCACTTTCCCCCGAGAAACGGTGTTCCTGCCACGCTGGAAGAGAGTTAAGCCCGCAGTACTCTTTCATCCTGGGAAAGCGCAAGGCCACCCTGAGCCTCAGGGTAGTGCCTAAGTTTCCACCGGGCAAGCTCTGCGTGCCTCGGTTTCCATGAGGTCTCCACCGTTGTTGTGCTTCAATGGAACGCGAGGATAGCTTTCAGGACTCCAAGCACTCTGGCCATCGCACCGTTTCCCATGCTACCACACGGATTCCCCCCACGTCTCCTCTCTGCCTGCTGAGCAAAAAGCAGCCGTGTAGGTTCTTCGGAACACTTCTTCATGCACAGCCCAAGGGGGCACACTGCTCTCTCTCTTCCTTTGGAAACCTAGGTTGCCGCAGCTTGTCCCAACTCACGAAGACAGTCAGAGACGGTCTCATGTGCTGGGTAACGTGGACTCAGTGAGGACAAGGGCCCTACCTGCACTCAGAAAAACTCTCTGCTCAGCCTTCCATCCAGGAGCTCACACCGAGTGGCTCTTTGCTTAAGCAGGACGTCGATGTGAGGTCCAAGCTGAGCAAAGAGCACAATTCCTCCTTTACCCTGCTAGGCCCCGGAAGAGGTAGAGCCAAATAGGCCTCGCTCAGGGCAGCCCTGCTTCAGGGATCTTGCCACACTTCGAAGCCTACACAGTAAAAGGTACTTATCGAAGTTCTCAGATTTTCGCCATGCTCTCCCTCGGCAGCTCCACTACTGCAGGGACTCATGTTTGCTGTGAACTAGGATAGGTGGCCCTGCTTCGAAAAGCAGTCTTTTCCCCTCTGGAAATCTGGATTCTTGTAGCCTCGGAGCTGTTTGCGAAACCCTAGGAAGGCCCAGCTTTGACTTACTGCAGGCACGCCCGGGGAAGAAACGAGTATGTTCCCCCAGAGAAACAGGCTGCTTGCAAGTGTCGAGGGGAGCTTCTCAGGTGCCCAGTGTGTCCCGTTTGTTTCCCTTCGCAGCTCCCATCCTCAGGTACTTTTGCTGGGTTTTAATAAGGGTAGGGGGCTTTCGGAAAAAGCAGCCTTTTCCCTTTGGAAGTTTGGTTTCTAGTGTCTCAGGGGCTGCTTGCCAAACCTTGATGTTGCCCAGCTTCTAGCCTCCGCAGGTACACTTGCGTAGTAAACGAGCACTTTCCCCCGAGAAACCGTGTTCCTGCCACGCTGGAAGAGAGTTAAGCCCGCAGTACTCTTTCATCCTGGGAAAGCGCAAGGCCACCCTGAGCCTCAGGGTAGCGCCTAAGTTTCCACCGGGCAAGCTCTGCGTGCCTCGGTTTCCATGAGGTCTCCACCGTTGTTGTGCTTCAATGGAACGCGAGGATAGCTTTCAGGACTCCAAGCACTCTGGCCATCGCACCGTTTCCCATGCTACCACACGGATTCCCCCCACGTCTCCTCTCTGCCTGCTGAGCAACAAGCAGCAGTGTAGGTTCTTCGGACAACTTCTTCATGCACAGCCCAAGGCGGCACACTGCTCTCTCTCTTCCTTTGGAAACCTAGGTTGCTGCAGCTTGTCCCAGCTCACGAAGACAGTCAGAGCCGGTCTCATGTGCTGGGTAACGTGGACTCAGTGAGGACAAGGGCCTTACCTGCACTCAGAAAAACACTCTGCTCAACCTTCCATCCAGGAGCTCACACCAACTGGCGCGTTGGTTTAGCAGGACGTCGATGTGAGGTCCAAGCTAAGCAAAGAGCACAATTCCTCCTTTACCCTGCTAGGCCCCGGAAGATTTAGAGCCAACTAGGCCTCGCTCAGGCCAGCCCTCCTTCAGGAATCTTGCCGCACTACGAAGCCGTCACAGTAAAAGGTACTTAGCGAAGTTCCCAGGGTTTCGCCATGCTCTCCCTCGGCAGCTCCACTACTGCAGGGACTCATGTTTGCTATGAACTAGGATAGGTGGCCCTGCTTCGAAAAGCAGTCTTTTCCCCTTTGGAAACCTGGATTCTTGTAGCCTCGGAGCTGTTTGCGAAACCCTAGGAAGGCCCAGCTTTTACTCACTGCAGGCACGCCCGGGGAGGAAACGAGTATGTTCCCCCAGAAGAACAGGCTGCTTGCAAGTGTCGAGGGGAGCTTCTCAGGTGCCCAGTGTGTCCCGTTTGTTTCCCTTCGCAGCTCCCATCCTCAGGTACTTTTGCTGGGTTCTAATAAGGGTAGGGGGCTTTGCGGAAAAAGCAGCCTTTTCCCTTTGGAAGTTTGGATTCTAGTGTCTCAGGGGCTGCTTGCCAAACCTTGATGTTGCCCAGCTTCTAGCCTCCGCAGGTACACTTGCGTAGTAAACGAGCACTTTCCCCCGAGAAACGGTGTTCCTGCCACGCTGGAAGAGAGTTAAGCCCGCAGTACTCTTTCATCCTGGGAAAGCGCAAGGCCACCCTGAGCCTCAGGGTAGTGCCTAAGTTTCCACCGGGCAAGCTCTGCGTGCCTCGGTTTCCATGAGGTCTCCACCGTTGTTGTGCTTCAATGGAACGCGAGGATAGCTTTCAGGACTCCAAGCACTCTGGCCATCGCACCGTTTCCCATGCTACCACACGGATTCCCCCCACGTCTCCTCTCTGCCTGCTGAGCAAAAAGCAGCCGTGTAGGTTCTTCGGAACACTGCTTCATGCACAGCCCAAGGGGGCACACTGCTCTCTCTCTTCCTTTGGAAACCTAGGTTGCCGCAGCTTGTCCCAACTCACGAAGACAGTCAGAGACGGTCTCATGTGCTGGGTAACGTGGACTCAGTGAGGACAAGGGCCCTACCTGCACTCAGAAAAACACTCTGCTCAACCTTCCATCCAGGAGCTCACACCAACTGGCGCGTTGGTTTAGCAGGACGTCGATGTGAGGTCCAAGCTAAGCAAAGAGCACAATTCCTCCTTTACCCTGCTAGGCCCCGGAAGAGGTAGAGCCAAATAGGCCTCGCTCAGGGCAGCCCTCCTTCAGGGATCTTGCCACACTTCGAAGCCTACACAGTAAAAGGTACTTATCGAAGTTCTCAGATTTTCGCCATGCTCTCCCTCGGCAGCTCCACTACTGCAGGGACTCATGTTTGCTGTGAACTAGGATAGGTGGCCCTGCTTCGAAAAGCAGTCTTTTCCCCTTTGGAAACCTGGATTGTTGTAGCCCCGGAGGTGTTTGCGATACCCTAGGAAGGCCCAGCTTTAACTCACTGCAGGCACGCCCGGGGAGGAAACGAGTATGTTCCCCAGAGAAACAGGCTGCTTGCAAGTGTCGAGGGGAGCTTCTCAGGTGCCCAGTGTGTCCCGTTTGTTTCCCTTGGCAGCTCCCATCCTGCAGGTCCTTAGGTTGGGTGCGAAGAAGTGTAGGTGGCTCTGCGGACAAGAGCAGCCTTTTCCCTTTGGAAGCTTGGATTCTAGTGTCTCAGGGGCTGCTTGCCAAACCTTGAAGTTGCCCAGGTTCTAGCCTCCGCAGGTACGCCTGCGTAGCAAACGAGCACTTTCCCCCGAGAAACCGGGTTCCTGCCACGCTGGAGGAGAGTTAAGCCCGCAGACCTCGTTCCTCCTGGGAAAGTGCAAGGCCACCCTGAGCCTCAGGGTAGCGCCTAAGTTTCCACCAGGCAAGCTCTGCGTCCCCTGTTTTCCATGAGGTCTCCACCGTTGTTGTGCTTCAATGGAACGCGAGGATAGCTTTCAGGACTCCAAGCACACTGTCCTCCGCACCGTTTCCCATGCTACCACACGGATCCCCCCCACGTCTCCTCTCTGCCTGCTGAGCAACAAGCAGCAGTGTAGGCCCTTCGAAACACTTCTTGCATGCAAAGCCCAAGGCGGCACACTGCTCTCTCTCTTCCTTTGGAAACCTAGGTTGCCGCAGCTTGTCCCAGCTCACGAAGACAGTCAGAGACGGTCTCATGTGCTGGGTAACGTGGACTCAGTGAGGACAAGGGCCCTACCTGCACTCAGAAAAACTCTCTGCTCAGCCTTCCATCCAGGAGCTCACACCGAGTAGCTCTTTGCTTAAGCAGGACGTCGATGTGAGGTCCAAGCTGAGCAAAGAGCACAATTCCTCCTTTACCCTGCTAGGTCCCGGAAGGGGTAGAGCCAACTAGGCCTCGCTCAGGCCAGCCCTCCTTCAGGAATCTTGCCACACTACGAAGCCGTCACAGTAAAAGGTACTTAGCGAAGTTCTCAGGGTTTCGCCATGCTCTCCCTCGGCAGCTCCACTACTGCAGGGACTCATGTTTGCTATGAACTAAGATAGGTGGCCCTGCTTCGAAAAGCAGTCATTTCCCCTTTGGAAACCTGGATTCTTGTAGCCTCGGAGGTGTTTGCGAAACCCTAGGAAGGCCCAGCTTTTACTCACTGCAGGCACGCCCGGGGAGGAAACGAGTATGTTCCCCCAGAAGAACAGGCTGCTTGTAAGTGTCGAGGGGAGCTTCTCAGGTGCCCAGTGTGTCCCGTTTGTTTCCCTTCGCAGCTCCCATCCTCAGGTACTTTTGCTGGGTTCTAATAAGGGTAGGGGGCTTTGCGGAAAAAGCAGCCTTTTCCCTTTGGAAGTTTGGATTCTAGTGTCTCAGGGGCTGCTTGCCAAACCTTGATGTTGCCCAGCTTCTAGCCTCCGCAGGTACACTTGCGTAGTAAACGAGCACTTTCCCCCGAGAAACGGTGTTCCTGCCACGCTGGAAGAGAGTTAAGCCCGCAGTACTCTTTCATCCTGGGAAAGCGCAAGGCCACCCTGAGCCTCAGGGTAGTGCCTAAGTTTCCACCGGGCAAGCTCTGCGTGCCTCGGTTTCCATGAGGTCTCCACCGTTGTTGTGCTTCAATGGAACGCGAGGATAGCTTTCAGGACTCCAAGCACTCTGGCCATCGCACCGTTTCCCATGCTACCACACGGATTCCCCCCACGTCTCCTCTCTGCCTGCTGAGCAAAAAGCAGCCGTGTAGGTTCTTCGGAACACTGCTTCATGCACAGCCCAAGGGGGCACACTGCTCTCTCTCTTCCTTTGGAAACCTAGGTTGCCGCAGCTTGTCCCAACTCACGAAGACAGTCAGAGACGGTCTCATGTGCTGGGTAACGTGGACTCAGTGAGGACAAGGGCCCTACCTGCACTCAGAAAAACTCTCTGCTCAGCCTTCCATCCAGGAGCTCACACCGAGTGGCTCTTTGCTTAAGCAGGACGTCGATGTGAGGTCCAAGCTGAGCAAAGAGCACAATTCCTCCTTTACCCTGCTAGGCCCCGGAAGAGGTAGAGCCAACTAGGCCTCGCTCAGGGCAGCCCTCCTTCAGGGATCTTGCCACACTTCGAAGCCTACACAGTAAAAGGTACTTATCGAAGTTCTCAGATTTTCGCCATGCTCTCCCTCGGCAGCTCCACTACTGCAGGGACTCATGTTTGCTGTGAACTAGGATAGGTGGCCCTGCTTCGAAAAGCAGTCTTTTCCCCTTTGGAAACCTGGATTGTTGTAGCCCCGGAGGTGTTTGCGATACCCTAGGAAGGCCCAGCTTTAACTCACTGCAGGCACGCCCGGGGAGGAAACGAGTATGTTCCCCAGAGAAACAGGCTGCTTGCAAGTGTCGAGGGGAGCTTCTCAGTTGCCCAGTGTGTCCCGTTTGTTTCCCTTGGCAGCTCCCATCCTGCAGGTCCTTAGGTTGGGTGCGAAGAAGTGTAGGTGGCTCTGCGGACAAGAGCAGCCTTTTCCCTTTGGAAGCTTGGATTCTAGTGTCTCAGGGGCTGCTTGCCAAACCTTGAAGTTGCCCAGGTTCTAGCCTCCGCAGGTACGCCTGCGTAGCAAACGAGCACTTTCCCCCGAGAAACCGGGTTCCTGCCACGCTGGAGGAGAGTTAAGCCCGCAGACCTCGTTCCTCCTGGGAAAGTGCAAGGCCACCCTGAGCCTCAGGGTAGCGCCTAAGTTTCCACCAGGCAAGCTCTGCGTCCCCTGTTTTCCATGAGGTCTCCACCGTTGTTGTGCTTCAATGGAACTCGAGGATAGCTTTCAGGACTCCAAGCACACTGTCCTCCGCACCGTTTCCCATGCTACCACACGGATCCCCCCCACGTCTCCTCTCTGCCTGCTGAGCAACAAGCAGCAGTGTAGGCCCTTCGAAACACTTCTTGCATGCAAAGCCCAAGGCGGCACACTGCTCTCTCTCTTCCTTTGGAAACCTAGGTTGCCGCAGCTTGTCCCAGCTCACGAAGACAGTCAGAGTCGGTCTCATGTGCTGGGTAACGTGGTCTCAGTGAGGACAAGGGCCCTACCTGCACTCAGAAAAACACTCTGCTCAGCCTTCCATCCAGGAGTTCACACCGACTGGCGCGTTGGTTTAGTAGGACCTCGATTTGAGGTCCAAGCTGAGCAAAGAGCACAATTCCTCCTTTACCCTGCTAGGTCCCGGAAGGGGTAGAGCCAACTAGGCCTCGCTCAGGCCAGCCCTCCTTCAGATATCTTGCCACACTACGAAGCCGTCACAGTAAAAGGTACTTAGCGAAGTTCCCAGGGTTTCGCCATGCTCTCCCTCGGCAGCTCCACTACTGCAGGGACTCATGTTTGCTATGAACTAGGATAGGTGGCCCTGCTTCGAAAAGCAGTCTTTTCCCCTTTGGAAACCTGGATTCTTGTAGCCTCGGAGCTGTTTGCGAAACCCTAGGAAGGCCCAGCTTTTACTCACTGCAGGCACGCCCGGGGAGGAAACGAGTATGTTCCCCCAGAAGAACAGGCTGCTTGCAAGTGTCGAGGGGAGCTTCTCAGGTGCCCAGTGTGTCCCGTTTGTTTCCCTTCGCAGCTCCCATCCTCAGGTACTTTTGCTGGGTTCTAATAAGGTTAGGGGGCTTTGCGGAAAAAGCAGCCTTTTCCCTTTGGAAGTTTGGATTCTAGTGTCTCAGGGGCTGCTTGCCAAACCTTGATGTTGCCCAGCTTCTAGCCTCCGCAGGTACACTTGCGTAGTAAATGAGCACTTTCCCCCGAGAAACCGTGTTCCTGCCACGCTGGAAGAGAGTTAAGCCCGCAGTACTCTTTCATCCTGGGAAAGCGCAAGGCCACCCTGAGCCTCAGGGTAGCGCCTAAGTTTCCACCGGGCAAGCTCTGCGTGCCTCGGTTTCCATGAGGTCTCCACCGTTGTTGTGCTTCAATGGAACGCGAGGATAGCTTTCAGGACTCCAAGCACTCTGGCCATCGCACCGTTTCCCATGCTACCACACGGATCCCCCCCACGTCTCCTCTCTGCCTGCTGAGCAACAAGCAGCAGTGTAGGTTCTTCGGAACACTTCTTCATGCACAGCCCAAGGGGGCACACTGCTCTCTCTCTTCCTTTGGAAACCTAGGTTGCTGCAGCTTGTCCCAGCTCACGAAGACAGTCAGAGCCGGTCTCATGTGCTGGGTAACGTGGACTCAGTGAGGACAAGGGCCTTACCTGCACTCAGAAAAACACTCTGCTCAACCTTCCATCCAGGAGCTCACACCAACTGGCGCGTTGGTTTAGCAGGACGTCGATGTGAGGTCCAAGCTAAGCAAAGAGCACAATTCCTCCTTTACCCTGCTAGGCCCCGGAAGATTTAGAGCCAACTAGGCCTCGCTCAGGCCAGCCCTCCTTCAGGAATCTTGCCGCACTACGAAGCCGTCACAGTAAAAGGTACTTAGCGAAGTTCCCAGGGTTTCGCCATGCTCTCCCTCGGCAGCTCCACTACTGCAGGGACTCATGTTTGCTATGAACTAGGATAGGTGGCCCTGCTTCGAAAAGCAGTCTTTTCCCCTTTGGAAACCTGGATTCTTGTAGCCTCGGAGCTGTTTGCGAAACCCTAGGAAGGCCCAGCTTTTACTCACTGCAGGCACGCCCGGGGAGGAAACGAGTATGTTCCCCCAGAAGAACAGGCTGCTTGCAAGTGTCGAGGGGAGCTTCTCAGGTGCCCAGTGTGTCCCGTTTGTTTCCCTTCGCAGCTCCCATCCTCAGGTACTTTTGCTGGGTTCTAATAAGGGTAGGGGGCTTTGCGGAAAAAGCAGCCTTTTCCCTTTGGAAGTTTGGATTCTAGTGTCTCAGGGGCTGCTTGCCAAACCTTGATGTTGCCCAGCTTCTAGCCTCCGCAGGTACACTTGCGTAGTAAACGAGCACTTTCCCCCGAGAAACGGTGTTCCTGCCACGCTGGAAGAGAGTTAAGCCCGCAGTACTCTTTCATCCTGGGAAAGCGCAAGGCCACCCTGAGCCTCAGGGTAGTGCCTAAGTTTCCACCGGGCAAGCTCTGCGTGCCTCGGTTTCCATGAGGTCTCCACCGTTGTTGTGCTTCAATGGAACGCGAGGATAGCTTTCAGGACTCCAAGCACTCTGGCCATCGCACCGTTTCCCATGCTACCACACGGATTCCCCCCACGTCTCCTCTCTGCCTGCTGAGCAAAAAGCAGCCGTGTAGGTTCTTCGGAACACTGCTTCATGCACAGCCCAAGGGGGCACACTGCTCTCTCTCTTCCTTTGGAAACCTAGGTTGCCGCAGCTTGTCCCAACTCACGAAGACAGTCAGAGACGGTCTCATGTGCTGGGTAACGTGGACTCAGTGAGGACAAGGGCCCTACCTGCACTCAGAAAAACACTCTGCTCAACCTTCCATCCAGGAGCTCACACCAACTGGCGCGTTGGTTTAGCAGGACGTCGATGTGAGGTCCAAGCTAAGCAAAGAGCACAATTCCTCCTTTACCCTGCTAGGCCCCGGAAGAGGTAGAGCCAAATAGGCCTCGCTCAGGGCAGCCCTCCTTCAGGGATCTTGCCACACTTCGAAGCCTACACAGTAAAAGGTACTTATCGAAGTTCTCAGATTTTCGCCATGCTCTCCCTCGGCAGCTCCACTACTGCAGGGACTCATGTTTGCTGTGAACTAGGATAGGTGGCCCTGCTTCGAAAAGCAGTCTTTTCCCCTTTGGAAACCTGGATTGTTGTAGCCCCGGAGGTGTTTGCGATACCCTAGGAAGGCCCAGCTTTAACTCACTGCAGGCACGCCCGGGGAGGAAACGAGTATGTTCCCCAGAGAAACAGGCTGCTTGCAAGTGTCGAGGGGAGCTTCTCAGGTGCCCAGTGTGTCCCGTTTGTTTCCCTTGGCAGCTCCCATCCTGCAGGTCCTTAGGTTGGGTGCGAAGAAGTGTAGGTGGCTCTGCGGACAAGAGCAGCCTTTTCCCTTTGGAAGCTTGGATTCTAGTGTCTCAGGGGCTGCTTGCCAAACCTTGAAGTTGCCCAGGTTCTAGCCTCCGCAGGTACGCCTGCGTAGCAAACGAGCACTTTCCCCCGAGAAACCGGGTTCCTGCCACGCTGGAGGAGAGTTAAGCCCGCAGACCTCGTTCCTCCTGGGAAAGTGCAAGGCCACCCTGAGCCTCAGGGTAGCGCCTAAGTTTCCACCAGGCAAGCTCTGCGTCCCCTGTTTTCCATGAGGTCTCCACCGTTGTTGTGCTTCAATGGAACGCGAGGATAGCTTTCAGGACTCCAAGCACACTGTCCTCCGCACCGTTTCCCATGCTACCACACGGATCCCCCCCACGTCTCCTCTCTGCCTGCTGAGCAACAAGCAGCAGTGTAGGCCCTTCGAAACACTTCTTGCATGCAAAGCCCAAGGCGGCACACTGCTCTCTCTCTTCCTTTGGAAACCTAGGTTGCCGCAGCTTGTCCCAGCTCACGAAGACAGTCAGAGACGGTCTCATGTGCTGGGTAACGTGGACTCAGTGAGGACAAGGGCCCTACCTGCACTCAGAAAAACTCTCTGCTCAGCCTTCCATCCAGGAGCTCACACCGAGTAGCTCTTTGCTTAAGCAGGACGTCGATGTGAGGTCCAAGCTGAGCAAAGAGCACAATTCCTCCTTTACCCTGCTAGGTCCCGGAAGGGGTAGAGCCAACTAGGCCTCGCTCAGGCCAGCCCTCCTTCAGGAATCTTGCCACACTACGAAGCCGTCACAGTAAAAGGTACTTAGCGAAGTTCTCAGGGTTTCGCCATGCTCTCCCTCGGCAGCTCCACTACTGCAGGGACTCATGTTTGCTATGAACTAAGATAGGTGGCCCTGCTTCGAAAAGCAGTCATTTCCCCTTTGGAAACCTGGATTCTTGTAGCCTCGGAGGTGTTTGCGAAACCCTAGGAAGGCCCAGCTTTTACTCACTGCAGGCACGCCCGGGGAGGAAACGAGTATGTTCCCCCAGAAGAACAGGCTGCTTGTAAGTGTCGAGGGGAGCTTCTCAGGTGCCCAGTGTGTCCCGTTTGTTTCCCTTCGCAGCTCCCATCCTCAGGTACTTTTGCTGGGTTCTAATAAGGGTAGGGGGCTTTGCGGAAAAAGCAGCCTTTTCCCTTTGGAAGTTTGGATTCTAGTGTCTCAGGGGCTGCTTGCCAAACCTTGATGTTGCCCAGCTTCTAGCCTCCGCAGGTACACTTGCGTAGTAAACGAGCACTTTCCCCCGAGAAACGGTGTTCCTGCCACGCTGGAAGAGAGTTAAGCCCGCAGTACTCTTTCATCCTGGGAAAGCGCAAGGCCACCCTGAGCCTCAGGGTAGTGCCTAAGTTTCCACCGGGCAAGCTCTGCGTGCCTCGGTTTCCATGAGGTCTCCACCGTTGTTGTGCTTCAATGGAACGCGAGGATAGCTTTCAGGACTCCAAGCACTCTGGCCATCGCACCGTTTCCCATGCTACCACACGGATTCCCCCCACGTCTCCTCTCTGCCTGCTGAGCAAAAAGCAGCCGTGTAGGTTCTTCGGAACACTGCTTCATGCACAGCCCAAGGGGGCACACTGCTCTCTCTCTTCCTTTGGAAACCTAGGTTGCCGCAGCTTGTCCCAACTCACGAAGACAGTCAGAGACGGTCTCATGTGCTGGGTAACGTGGACTCAGTGAGGACAAGGGCCCTACCTGCACTCAGAAAAACTCTCTGCTCAGCCTTCCATCCAGGAGCTCACACCGAGTGGCTCTTTGCTTAAGCAGGACGTCGATGTGAGGTCCAAGCTGAGCAAAGAGCACAATTCCTCCTTTACCCTGCTAGGCCCCGGAAGAGGTAGAGCCAACTAGGCCTCGCTCAGGGCAGCCCTCCTTCAGGGATCTTGCCACACTTCGAAGCCTACACAGTAAAAGGTACTTATCGAAGTTCTCAGATTTTCGCCATGCTCTCCCTCGGCAGCTCCACTACTGCAGGGACTCATGTTTGCTGTGAACTAGGATAGGTGGCCCTGCTTCGAAAAGCAGTCTTTTCCCCTTTGGAAACCTGGATTGTTGTAGCCCCGGAGGTGTTTGCGATACCCTAGGAAGGCCCAGCTTTAACTCACTGCAGGCACGCCCGGGGAGGAAACGAGTATGTTCCCCAGAGAAACAGGCTGCTTGCAAGTGTCGAGGGGAGCTTCTCAGTTGCCCAGTGTGTCCCGTTTGTTTCCCTTGGCAGCTCCCATCCTGCAGGTCCTTAGGTTGGGTGCGAAGAAGTGTAGGTGGCTCTGCGGACAAGAGCAGCCTTTTCCCTTTGGAAGCTTGGATTCTAGTGTCTCAGGGGCTGCTTGCCAAACCTTGAAGTTGCCCAGGTTCTAGCCTCCGCAGGTACGCCTGCGTAGCAAACGAGCACTTTCCCCCGAGAAACCGGGTTCCTGCCACGCTGGAGGAGAGTTAAGCCCGCAGACCTCGTTCCTCCTGGGAAAGTGCAAGGCCACCCTGAGCCTCAGGGTAGCGCCTAAGTTTCCACCAGGCAAGCTCTGCGTCCCCTGTTTTCCATGAGGTCTCCACCGTTGTTGTGCTTCAATGGAACTCGAGGATAGCTTTCAGGACTCCAAGCACACTGTCCTCCGCACCGTTTCCCATGCTACCACACGGATCCCCCCCACGTCTCCTCTCTGCCTGCTGAGCAACAAGCAGCAGTGTAGGCCCTTCGAAACACTTCTTGCATGCAAAGCCCAAGGCGGCACACTGCTCTCTCTCTTCCTTTGGAAACCTAGGTTGCCGCAGCTTGTCCCAGCTCACGAAGACAGTCAGAGTCGGTCTCATGTGCTGGGTAACGTGGTCTCAGTGAGGACAAGGGCCCTACCTGCACTCAGAAAAACACTCTGCTCAGCCTTCCATCCAGGAGTTCACACCGACTGGCGCGTTGGTTTAGTAGGACCTCGATTTGAGGTCCAAGCTGAGCAAAGAGCACAATTCCTCCTTTACCCTGCTAGGTCCCGGAAGGGGTAGAGCCAACTAGGCCTCGCTCAGGCCAGCCCTCCTTCAGATATCTTGCCACACTACGAAGCCGTCACAGTAAAAGGTACTTAGCGAAGTTCCCAGGGTTTCGCCATGCTCTCCCTCGGCAGCTCCACTACTGCAGGGACTCATGTTTGCTATGAACTAGGATAGGTGGCCCTGCTTCGAAAAGCAGTCTTTTCCCCTTTGGAAACCTGGATTCTTGTAGCCTCGGAGCTGTTTGCGAAACCCTAGGAAGGCCCAGCTTTTACTCACTGCAGGCACGCCCGGGGAGGAAACGAGTATGTTCCCCCAGAAGAACAGGCTGCTTGCAAGTGTCGAGGGGAGCTTCTCAGGTGCCCAGTGTGTCCCGTTTGTTTCCCTTCGCAGCTCCCATCCTCAGGTACTTTTGCTGGGTTCTAATAAGGTTAGGGGGCTTTGCGGAAAAAGCAGCCTTTTCCCTTTGGAAGTTTGGATTCTAGTGTCTCAGGGGCTGCTTGCCAAACCTTGATGTTGCCCAGCTTCTAGCCTCCGCAGGTACACTTGCGTAGTAAATGAGCACTTTCCCCCGAGAAACCGTGTTCCTGCCACGCTGGAAGAGAGTTAAGCCCGCAGTACTCTTTCATCCTGGGAAAGCGCAAGGCCACCCTGAGCCTCAGGGTAGCGCCTAAGTTTCCACCGGGCAAGCTCTGCGTGCCTCGGTTTCCATGAGGTCTCCACCGTTGTTGTGCTTCAATGGAACGCGAGGATAGCTTTCAGGACTCCAAGCACTCTGGCCATCGCACCGTTTCCCATGCTACCACACGGATCCCCCCCACGTCTCCTCTCTGCCTGCTGAGCAACAAGCAGCAGTGTAGGTTCTTCGGAACACTTCTTCATGCACAGCCCAAGGGGGCACACTGCTCTCTCTCTTCCTTTGGAAACCTAGGTTGCTGCAGCTTGTCCCAGCTCACGAAGACAGTCAGAGCCGGTCTCATGTGCTGGGTAACGTGGACTCAGTGAGGACAAGGGCCTTACCTGCACTCAGAAAAACACTCTGCTCAACCTTCCATCCAGGAGCTCACACCAACTGGCGCGTTGGTTTAGCAGGACGTCGATGTGAGGTGCAAGCTAAGCAAATAGCACAATTCCTCCTTTACCCTGCTAGGCCCCGGAAGATTTAGAGCCAACTAGGCCTCGCTCAGGCCAGCTCTCCTTCAGGGATCTTGCCACACTTCGAAGCCTACAGAGTAAAAGGTACTTTGCGAAGTTCTCAGGGTTTCGCCATGCTCTCCCTCGGCAACTCCACTACTGCAGGGACTCATGTTTGCTGTGAACTAGGATAGGTGGCCCTGCTTCGGAAAGCAGTCTTTTCCCCTTTGGAAACCTGGATTCTTGTAGCCTCGGAGCTGTTTGCGAAACCCTAGGAAGGCCCAGCTTTTACTCACTGCAGGCACGCCCGGGGAGGAAACGAGTATGTTCCCCCAGAAGAACAGGCTGCTTGCAAGTGTCGAGGGGAGCTTCTCAGGTGCCCAGTGTGTCCCGTTTGTTTCCCTTCGCAGCTCCCATCCTCAGGTACTTTTGCTGGGTTCTAATAAGGGTAGGGGGCTTTGCGGAAAAAGCAGCCTTTTCCCTTTGGAAGTTTGGATTCTAGTGTCTCAGGGGCTGCTTGCCAAACCTTGATGTTGCCCAGCTTCTAGCCTCCGCAGGTACACTTGCGTAGTAAACGAGCACTTTCCCCCGAGAAACGGTGTTCCTGCCACGCTGGAAGAGAGTTAAGCCCGCAGTACTCTTTCATCCTGGGAAAGCGCAAGGCCACCCTGAGCCTCAGGGTAGTGCCTAAGTTTCCACCGGGCAAGCTCTGCGTGCCTCGGTTTCCATGAGGTCTCCACCGTTGTTGTGCTTCAATGGAACGCGAGGATAGCTTTCAGGACTCCAAGCACTCTGGCCATCGCACCGTTTCCCATGCTACCACACGGATTCCCCCCACGTCTCCTCTCTGCCTGCTGAGCAAAAAGCAGCCGTGTAGGTTCTTCGGAACACTTCTTCATGCACAGCCCAAGGGGGCACACTGCTCTCTCTCTTCCTTTGGAAACCTAGGTTGCCGCAGCTTGTCCCAACACACGAAGACAGTCAGAGACGGTCTCATGTGCTGGGTAACGTGGACTCAGTGAGGACAAGGGCCCTACCTGCACTCAGAAAAACACTCTGCTCAACCTTCCATCCAGGAGCTCACACCAACTGGCGCGTTGGTTTAGCAGGACGTCGATGTGAGGTCCAAGCTAAGCAAAGAGCACAATTCCTCCTTTACCCTGCTAGGCCCCGGAAGAGGTAGAGCCAAATAGGCCTCGCTCAGGGCAGCCCTCCTTCAGGGATCTTGCCACACTTCGAAGCCTACACAGTAAAAGGTACTTATCGAAGTTCTCAGATTTTCGCCATGCTCTCCCTCGGCAGCTCCACTACTGCAGGGACTCATGTTTGCTGTGAACTAGGATAGGTGGCCCTGCTTCGAAAAGCAGTCTTTTCCCCTTTGGAAACCTGGATTGTTGTAGCCCCGGAGGTGTTTGCGATACCCTAGGAAGGCCCAGCTTTAACTCACTGCAGGCACGCCCGGAGAGGAAACGAGTATGTTCCCCAGAGAAACAGGCTGCTTGCAAGTGTCGAGGGGAGCTTCTCAGGTGCCCAGTGTGTCCCGTTTGTTTCCCTTCGCAGCTCCCATCCTGCAGGTCCTTAGGTTGGGTGCGAAGAAGTGTAGGTGGCTCTGCGGACAAGAGCAGCCTTTTCCCTTTGGAAGCTTGGATTCTAGTGTCTCAGGGGCTGCTTGCCAAACCTTGAAGTTGCCCAGGTTCTAGCCTCCGCAGGTACGCCTGCGTAGCAAACGAGCACTTTCCCCCGAGAAACCGGGTTCCTGCCACGCTGGAGGAGAGTTAAGCCCGCAGACCTCGTTCCTCCTGGGAAAGTGCAAGGCCACCCTGAGCCTCAGGGTAGCGCCTAAGTTTCCACCAGGCAAGCTCTGCGTCCCCTGTTTTCCATGAGGTCTCCACCGTTGTTGTGCTTCAATGGAACTCGAGGATAGCTTTCAGGACTCCAAGCACACTGTCCTCCGCACCGTTTCCCATGCTACCACACGGATCCCCCCCACGTCTCCTCTCTGCCTGCTGAGCAACAAGCAGCAGTGTAGGCCCTTCGAAACACTTCTTGCATGCAAAGCCCAAGGCGGCACACTGCTCTCTCTCTTCCTTTGGAAACCTAGGTTGCCGCAGCTTGTCCCAGCTCACGAAGACAGTCAGAGTCGGTCTCATGTGCTGGGTAACGTGGTCTCAGTGAGGACAAGGGCCCTACCTGCACTCAGAAAAACACTCTGCTCAGCCTTCCATCCAGGAGTTCACACCGACTGGCGCGTTGGTTTAGTAGGACCTCGATTTGAGGTCCAAGCTGAGCAAAGAGCACAATTCCTCCTTTACCCTGCTAGGTCCCGGAAGGGGTAGAGCCAACTAGGCCTCGCTCAGGCCAGCCCTCCTTCAGGATCTTGCCACACTACGAAGCCGTCACAGTAAAAGGTACTTAGCGAAGTTCCCAGGGTTTCGCCATGCTCTCCCTCGGCAGCTCCACTACTGCAGGGACTCATGTTTGCTATGAACTAGGATAGGTGGCCCTGCTTCGAAAAGCAGTCTTTTCCCCTTTGGAAACCTGGATTCTTGTAGCCTCGGAGCTGTTTGCGAAACCCTAGGAAGGCCCAGCTTTTACTCACTGCAGGCACGCCCGGGGAGGAAACGAGTATGTTCCCCCAGAAGAACAGGCTGCTTGCAAGTGTCGAGGGGAGCTTCTCAGGTGCCCAGTGTGTCCCGTTTGTTTCCCTTCGCAGCTCCCATCCTCAGGTACTTTTGCTGGGTTCTAATAAGGGTAGGGGGCTTTGCGGAAAAAGCAGCCTTTTCCCTTTGGAAGTTTGGATTCTAGTGTCTCAGGGGCTGCTTGCCAAACCTTGATGTTGCCCAGGTTCTAGCCTCCGCAGGTACACTTGCGTAGTAAACGAGCACTTTCCCCAGAGAAACCGGGTTCCTGCCACGCTGGAAGAGAGTTAAGCCCGCAGTACTCTTTCATCCTGGGAAAGCGCAAGGCCACCCTGAGCCTCAGGGTAGTGCCTAAGTTTCCACCGGGCAAGCTCTGCGTGCCTCGGTTTCCATGAGGTCTCCACCGTTGTTGTGCTTCAATGGAACGCGAGGATAGCTTTCAGGACTCCAAGCACTCTGGCCATCGCACCGTTTCCCATGCTACCACACGGATTCCCCCCACGTCTCCTCTCTGCCTGCTGAGCAAAAAGCAGCCGTGTAGGTTCTTCGGAACACTTCTTCATGCACAGCCCAAGGGGGCACACTGCTCTCTCTCTTCCTTTGGAAACCTAGGTTGCCGCAGCTTGTCCCAACTCACGAAGACAGTCAGAGACGGTCTCATGTGCTGGGTAACGTGGACTCAGTGAAGACAAGGGCCCTACCTGCACTCAGAAAAACTCTCTGCTCAGCCTTCCATCCAGGAGCTCACACCGAGTGGCTCTTTGCTTAAGCAGGACGTCGATGTGAGGTCCAAGCTGAGCAAAGAGCACAATTCCTCCTTTACCCTGCTAGGCCCCGGAAGAGGTAGAGCCAACTAGGCCTCGCTCAGGGCAGCCCTCCTTCAGGGATCTTGCCACACTTCGAAGCCTACACAGTAAAAGGTACTTATCGAAGTTCTCAGATTTTCGCCATGCTCTCCCTCGGCAGCTCCACTACTGCAGGGACTCATGTTTGCTGTGAACTAGGATAGGTGGCCCTGCTTCGAAAAGCAGTCTTTTCCCCTCTGGAAATCTGGATTCTTGTAGCCTCGGAGCTGTTTGCGAAACCCTAGGAAGGCCCAGCTTTGACTTACTGCAGGCACGCCCGGGGAAGAAACGAGTATGTTCCCCCAGAGAAACAGGCTGCTTGCAAGTGTCGAGGGGAGCTTCTCAGGTGCCCAGTGTGTCCCGTTTGTTTCCCTTCGCAGCTCCCATCCTCAGGTACTTTTGCTGGGTTTTAATAAGGGTAGGGGGCTTTCGGAAAAAGCAGCCTTTTCCCTTTGGAAGTTTGGTTTCTAGTGTCTCAGGGGCTGCTTGCCAAACCTTGATGTTGCCCAGCTTCTAGCCTCCGCAGGTACACTTGCGTAGTAAACGAGCACTTTCCCCCGAGAAACCGTGTTCCTGCCACGCTGGAAGAGAGTTAAGCCCGCAGTACTCTTTCATCCTGGGAAAGCGCAAGGCCACCCTGAGCCTCAGGGTAGCGCCTAAGTTTCCACCGGGCAAGCTCTGCGTGCCTCGGTTTCCATGAGGTCTCCACCGTTGTTGTGCTTCAATGGAACGCGAGGATAGCTTTCAGGACTCCAAGCACTCTGGCCATCGCACCGTTTCCCATGCTACCACACGGATTCCCCCCACGTCTCCTCTCTGCCTGCTGAGCAACAAGCAGCAGTGTAGGTTCTTCGGAACACTTCTTCATGCACAGCCCAAGGGGGCACACTGCTCTCTCTCTTCCTTTGGAAACCTAGGTTGCTGCAGCTTGTCCCAGCTCACGAAGACAGTCACAGCCAGTCTCATGTGCTGGGTAACGTGGACTCAGTGAGGACAAGGGCCTTACCTGCACTCAGAAAAACACTCTGCTCAACCTTCCATCCAGGAGCTCACACCAACTGGCGCGTTGGTTTAGCAGGACGTCGATGTGAGGTCCAAGCTAAGCAAAGAGCACAATTCCTCCTTTACCCTGCTAGGCCCCGGAAGAGGTAGAGCCAAATAGGCCTCGCTCAGGGCAGCCCTCCTTCAGGGATCTTGCCACACTTCGAAGCCTACACAGTAAAAGGTACTTATCGAAGTTCTCAGATTTTCGCCATGCTCTCCCTCGGCAGCTCCACTACTGCAGGGACTCATGTTTGCTGTGAACTAGGATAGGTGGCCCTGCTTCGAAAAGCAGTCTTTTCCCCTTTGGAAACCTGGATTGTTGTAGCCCCGGAGGTGTTTGCGATACCCTAGGAAGGCCCAGCTTTAACTCACTGCAGGCACGCCCGGGGAGGAAACGAGTATGTTCCCCAGAGAAACAGGCTGCTTGCAAGTGTCGAGGGGAGCTTCTCAGGTGCCCAGTGTGTCCCGTTTGTTTCCCTTGGCAGCTCCCATCCTGCAGGTCCTTAGGTTGGGTGCGAAGAAGTGTAGGTGGCTCTGCGGACAAGAGCAGCCTTTTCCCTTTGGAAGCTTGGATTCTAGTGTCTCAGGGGCTGCTTGCCAAACCTTGAAGTTGCCCAGGTTCTAGCCTCCGCAGGTACGCCTGCGTAGCAAACGAGCACTTTCCCCCGAGAAACCGGGTTCCTGCCACGCTGGAGGAGAGTTAAGCCCGCAGACCTCGTTCCTCCTGGGAAAGTGCAAGGCCACCCTGAGCCTCAGGGTAGCGCCTAAGTTTCCACCAGGCAAGCTCTGCGTCCCCTGTTTTCCATGAGGTCTCCACCGTTGTTGTGCTTCAATGGAACTCGAGGATAGCTTTCAGGACTCCAAGCACACTGTCCTCCGCACCGTTTCCCATGCTACCACACGGATCCCCCCCACGTCTCCTCTCTGCCTGCTGAGCAACAAGCAGCAGTGTAGGCCCTTCGAAACACTTCTTGCATGCAAAGCCCAAGGCGGCACACTGCTCTCTCTCTTCCTTTGGAAACCTAGGTTGCCGCAGCTTGTCCCAGCTCACGAAGACAGTCAGAGACGGTCTCATGTGCTGGGTAACGTGGTCTCAGTGAGGACAAGGGCCCTACCTGCACTCAGAAAAACACTCTGCTCAGCCTTCCATCCAGGAGCTCACACCGAGTGGCTCTTTGCTTAAGCAGGACGTCGATGTGAGGTCCAAGCTGAGCAAAGAGCACAATTCCTCCTTTACCCTGCTAGGCCCCGGAAGAGGTAGAGCCAAATAGGCCTCGCTCAGGGCAGCCCTCCTTCAGGGATCTTGCCACACTTCGAAGCCTACACAGTAAAAGGTACTTATCGAAGTTCTCAGATTTTCGCCATGCTCTCCCTCGGCAGCTCCACTACTGCAGGGACTCATGTTTGCTGTGAACTAGGATAGGTGGCCCTGCTTCGAAAAGCAGTCTTTTCCCCTCTGGAAATCTGGATTCTTGTAGCCTCGGAGCTGTTTGCGAAACCCTAGGAAGGCCCAGCTTTGACTTACTGCAGGCACGCCCGGGGAAGAAACGAGTATGTTCCCCCAGAGAAACAGGCTGCTTGCAAGTGTCGAGGGGAGCTTCTCAGGTGCCCAGTGTGTCCCGTTTGTTTCCCTTCGCAGCTCCCATCCTCAGGTACTTTTGCTGGGTTTTAATAAGGGTAGGGGGCTTTCGGAAAAAGCAGCCTTTTCCCTTTGGAAGTTTGGTTTCTAGTGTCTCAGGGGCTGCTTGCCAAACCTTGATGTTGCCCAGCTTCTAGCCTCCGCAGGTACACTTGCGTAGTAAATGAGCACTTTCCCCCGAGAAACCGTGTTCCTGCCACGCTGGAAGAGAGTTAAGCCCGCAGTACTCTTTCATCCTGGGAAAGCGCAAGGCCACCCTGAGCCTCAGGGTAGCGCCTAAGTTTCCACCGGGCAAGCTCTGCGTGCCTCGGTTTCCATGAGGTCTCCACCGTTGTTGTGCTTCAATGGAACGCGAGGATAGCTTTCAGGACTCCAAGCACTCTGGCCATCGCACCGTTTCCCATGCTACCACACGGATTCCCCCCACGTCTCCTCTCTGCCTGCTGAGCAACAAGCAGCAGTGTAGGTTCTTCGGACAACTTCTTCATGCACAGCCCAAGGCGGCACACTGCTCTCTCTCTTCCTTTGGAAACCTAGGTTGCTGCAGCTTGTCCCAGCTCACGAAGACAGTCAGAGCCGGTCTCATGTGCTGGGTAACGTGGACTCAGTGAGGACAAGGGCCTTACCTGCACTCAGAAAAACACTCTGCTCAACCTTCCATCCAGGAGCTCACACCAACTGGCGCGTTGGTTTAGCAGGACGTCGATGTGAGGTCCAAGCTAAGCAAAGAGCACAATTCCTCCTTTACCCAGCTAGGCCCCGGAAGATTTAGAGCCAACTAGGCCTCGCTCAGGCCAGCCCTCCTTCAGGAATCTTGCCGCACTACGAAGCCGTCACAGTAAAAGGTACTTAGCGAAGTTCCCAGGGTTTCGCCATGCTCTCCCTCGGCAGCTCCACTACTGCAGGGACTCATGTTTGCTATGAACTAGGATAGGTGGCCCTGCTTCGAAAAGCAGTCTTTTCCCCTTTGGAAACCTGGATTCTTGTAGCCTCGGAGCTGTTTGCGAAACCCTAGGAAGGCCCAGCTTTTACTCACTGCAGGCACGCCCGGGGAGGAAACGAGTATGTTCCCCCAGAAGAACAGGCTGCTTGCAAGTGTCGAGGGGAGCTTCTCAGGTGCCCAGTGTGTCCCGTTTGTTTCCCTTCGCAGCTCCCATCCTCAGGTACTTTTGCTGGGTTCTAATAAGGGTAGGGGGCTTTGCGGAAAAAGCAGCCTTTTCCCTTTGGAAGTTTGGATTCTAGTGTCTCAGGGGCTGCTTGCCAAACCTTGATGTTGCCCAGGTTCTAGCCTCCGCAGGTACACTTGCGTAGTAAACGAGCACTTTCCCCCGAGAAACGGTGTTCCTGCCACGCTGGAAGAGAGTTAAGCCCGCAGTACTCTTTCATCCTGGGAAAGCGCAAGGCCACCCTGAGCCTCAGGGTAGTGCCTAAGTTTCCACCGGGCAAGCTCTGCGTGCCTCGGTTTCCATGAGGTCTCCACCGTTGTTGTGCTTCAATGGAACGCGAGGATAGCTTTCAGGACTCCAAGCACTCTGGCCATCGCACCGTTTCCCATGCTACCACACGGATTCCCCCCACGTCTCCTCTCTGCCTGCTGAGCAAAAAGCAGCCGTGTAGGTTCTTCGGAACACTTCTTCATGCACAGCCCAAGGGGGCACACTGCTCTCTCTCTTCCTTTGGAAACCTAGGTTGCCGCAGCTTGTCCCAACTCACGAAGACAGTCAGAGACGGTCTCATGTGCTGGGTAACGTGGACTCAGTGAGGACAAGGGCCCTACCTGCACTCAGAAAATCTCTCTGCTCAGCCTTCCATCCAGGAGCTCACACCGAGTGGCTCTTTGCTTAAGCAGGACGTCGATGTGAGGTCCAAGCTGAGCAAAGAGCACAATTCCTCCTTTACCCTGCTAGGCCCCGGAAGAGGTAGAGCCAAATAGGCCTCGCTCAGGGCAGCCCTCCTTCAGGGATCTTGCCACACTTCGAAGCCTACACAGTAAAAGGTACTTATCGAAGTTCTCAGATTTTCGCCATGCTCTCCCTCGGCAGCTCCACTACTGCAGGGACTCATGTTTGCTGTGAACTAGGATAGCTGGCCCTGCTTCGAAAAGCAGTCTTTTCCCCTTTGGAAACCTGGATTGTTGTAGCCCCGGAGGTGTTTGCGATTCCCTAGGAAGGCCCAGCTTTAACTCACTGCAGGCACGCCCGGGGAGGAAACGAGTATGTTCCCCAGAGAAACAGGCTGCTTGCAAGTGTCGAGGGGAGCTTCTCAGTTGCCCAGTGTGTCCCGTTTGTTTCCCTTGGCAGCTCCCATCCTGCAGGTCCTTAGGTTGGGTGCGAAGAAGTGTAGGTGGCTCTGCGGACAAGAGCAGCCTTTTCCCTTTGGAAGCTTGGATTCTAGTGTCTCAGGGGCTGCTTGCCAAACCTTGAAGTTGCCCAGGTTCTAGCCTCCGCAGGTACGCCTGCGTAGCAAACGAGCACTTTCCCCCGAGAAACCGGGTTCCTGCCACGCTGGAGGAGAGTTAAGCCCGCAGACCTCGTTCCTCCTGGGAAAGTGCAAGGCCACCCTGAGCCTCAGGGTAGCGCCTAAGTTTCCACCAGGCAAGCTCTGCGTCCCCTGTTTTCCATGAGGTCTCCACCGTTGTTGTGCTTCAATGGAACTCGAGGATAGCTTTCAGGACTCCAAGCACACTGTCCTCCGCACCGTTTCCCATGCTACCACACGGATCCCCCCCACGTCTCCTCTCTGCCTGCTGAGCAACAAGCAGCAGTGTAGGCCCTTCGAAACACTTCTTGCATGCAAAGCCCAAGGCGGCACACTGCTCTCGCTCTTCCTTTGGAAACCTAGGTTGCCGCAGCTTGTCCCAGCTCACGAAGACAGTCAGAGCCGGTCTCATGTGCTGGGTAACGTGGTCTCAGTGAGGACAAGGGCCCTACCTGCACTCAGAAAAACACTCTGCTCAGCCTTCCATCCAGGAGTTCACACCGACTGGCGCGTTGGTTTAGTAGGACCTCGATTTGAGGTCCAAGCTGAGCAAAGAGCACAATTCCTCCTTTACCCTGCTAGGTCCCGGAAGGGGTAGAGCCAACTAGGCCTCGCTCAGGCCAGCCCTCCTTCAGATATCTTGCCACACTACGAAGCCGTCACAGTAAAAGGTACTTAGCGAAGTTCCCAGGGTTTCGCCATGCTCTCCCTCGGCAGCTCCACTACTGCAGGGACTCATGTTTGCTATGAACTAGGATAGGTGGCCCTGCTTCGAAAAGCAGTCTTTTCCCCTTTGGAAACCTGGATTCTTGTAGCCTCGGAGCTGTTTGCGAAACCCTAGGAAGGCCCAGCTTTTACTCACTGCAGGCACGCCCGGGGAGGAAACGAGTATGTTCCCCCAGAAGAACAGGCTGCTTGCAAGTGTCGAGGGGAGCTTCTCAGGTGCCCAGTGTGTCCCGTTTGTTTCCCTTCGCAGCTCCCATCCTCAGGTACTTTTGCTGGGTTCTAATAAGGGTAGGGGGCTTTGCGGAAAAAGCAGCCTTTTCCCTTTGGAAGTTTGGATTCTAGTGTCTCAGGGGCTGCTTGCCAAACCTTGATGTTGCCCAGCTTCTAGCCTCCGCAGGTACACTTGCGTAGTAAATGAGCACTTTCCCCCGAGAAACCGTGTTCCTGCCACGCTGGAAGAGAGTTAAGCCCGCAGTACTCTTTCATCCTGGGAAAGCGCAAGGACACCCTGAGCCTCAGGGTAGCGCCTAAGTTTCCACCGGGCAAGCTCTGCGTGCCTCGGTTTCCATGAGGTCTCCACCGTTGTTGTGCTTCAATGGAACGCGAGGATAGCTTTCAGGACTCCAAGCACTCTGGCCATCGCACCGTTTCCCATGCTACCACACGGATCCCCCCCACGTCTCCTCTCTGCCTGCTGAGCAACAAGCAGCAGTGTAGGTTCTTCGGAACACTTCTTCATGCACAGCCCAAGGGGGCACACTGCTCTCTCTCTTCCTTTGGAAACCTAGGTTGCTGCAGCTTGTCCCAGCTCACGAAGACAGTCAGAGCCGGTCTCATGTGCTGGGTAACGTGGACTCAGTGAGGACAAGGGCCTTACCTGCACTCAGAAAAACACTCTGCTCAACCTTCCATCCAGGAGCTCACACCAACTGGCGCGTTGGTTTAGCAGGACGTCGATGTGAGGTGCAAGCTAAGCAAATAGCACAATTCCTCCTTTACCCTGCTAGGCCCCGGAAGATTTAGAGCCAACTAGGCCTCGCTCAGGCCAGCTCTCCTTCAGGGATCTTGCCACACTTCGAAGCCTACAGAGTAAAAGGTACTTTGCGAAGTTCTCAGGGTTTCGCCATGCTCTCCCTCGGCAACTCCACTACTGCAGGGACTCATGTTTGCTGTGAACTAGGATAGGTGGCCCTGCTTCGGAAAGCAGTCTTTTCCCCTTTGGAAACCTGGATTCTTGTAGCCTCGGAGCTGTTTGCGAAACCCTAGGAAGGCCCAGCTTTTACTCACTGCAGGCACGCCCGGGGAGGAAACGAGTATGTTCCCCCAGAGAAACAGGCTGCTTGCAAGTGTCGAGGGGAGCTTCTCAGGTGCCCAGTGTGTCCCGTTTGTTTCCCTTCGCAGCTCCCATCCTCAGGTACTTTTGCTGGGTTCTAATAAGGGTAGGGGGCTTTGCGGAAAAAGCAGCCTTTTCCCTTTGGAAGTTTGGATTCTAGTGTCTCAGGGGCTGCTTGCCAAACCTTGATGTTGCCCAGGTTCTAGCCTCCGCAGGTACACTTGCGTAGTAAACGAGCACTTTCCCCCGAGAAACGGTGTTCCTGCCACGCTGGAAGAGAGTTAAGCCCGCAGTACTCTTTCATCCTGGGAAAGCGCAAGGCCACCCTGAGCCTCAGGGTAGTGCCTAAGTTTCCACCGGGCAAGCTCTGCGTGCCTCGGTTTCCATGAGGTCTCCACCGTTGTTGTGCTTCAATGGAACGCGAGGATAGCTTTCAGGACTCCAAGCACTCTGGCCATCGCACCGTTTCCCATGCTACCACACGGATTCCCCCCACGTCTCCTCTCTGCCTGCTGAGCAAAAAGCAGCCGTGTAGGTTCTTCGGAACACTTCTTCATGCACAGCCCAAGGGGGCACACTGCTCTCTCTCTTCCTTTGGAAACCTAGGTTGCCGCAGCTTGTCCCAACACACGAAGACAGTCAGAGACGGTCTCATGTGCTGGGTAACGTGGACTCAGTGAGGACAAGGGCCCTACCTGCACTCAGAAAAACACTCTGCTCAACCTTCCATCCAGGAGCTCACACCAACTGGCGCGTTGGTTTAGCAGGACGTCGATGTGAGGTCCAAGCTAAGCAAAGAGCACAATTCCTCCTTTACCCTGCTAGGCCCCGGAAGAGGTAGAGCCAAATAGGCCTCGCTCAGGGCAGCCCTCCTTCAGGGATCTTGCCACACTTCGAAGCCTACACAGTAAAAGGTACTTATCGAAGTTCTCAGATTTTCGCCATGCTCTCCCTCGGCAGCTCCACTACTGCAGGGACTCATGTTTGCTGTGAACTAGGATAGGTGGCCCTGCTTCGAAAAGCAGTCTTTTCCCCTTTGGAAACCTGGATTGTTGTAGCCCCGGAGGTGTTTGCGATACCCTAGGAAGGCCCAGCTTTAACTCACTGCAGGCACGCCCGGAGAGGAAACGAGTATGTTCCCCAGAGAAACAGGCTGCTTGCAAGTGTCGAGGGGAGCTTCTCAGGTGCCCAGTGTGTCCCGTTTGTTTCCCTTCGCAGCTCCCATCCTGCAGGTCCTTAGGTTGGGTGCGAAGAAGTGTAGGTGGCTCTGCGGACAAGAGCAGCCTTTTCCCTTTGGAAGCTTGGATTCTAGTGTCTCAGGGGCTGCTTGCCAAACCTTGAAGTTGCCCAGGTTCTAGCCTCCGCAGGTACGCCTGCGTAGCAAACGAGCACTTTCCCCCGAGAAACCGGGTTCCTGCCACGCTGGAGGAGAGTTAAGCCCGCAGACCTCGTTCCTCCTGGGAAAGTGCAAGGCCACCCTGAGCCTCAGGGTAGCGCCTAAGTTTCCACCAGGCAAGCTCTGCGTCCCCTGTTTTCCATGAGGTCTCCACCGTTGTTGTGCTTCAATGGAACTCGAGGATAGCTTTCAGGACTCCAAGCACACTGTCCTCCGCACCGTTTCCCATGCTACCACACGGATCCCCCCCACGTCTCCTCTCTGCCTGCTGAGCAACAAGCAGCAGTGTAGGCCCTTCGAAACACTTCTTGCATGCAAAGCCCAAGGCGGCACACTGCTCTCTCTCTTCTTTGGAAACCTAGGTTGCCGCAGCTTGTCCCAGCTCACGAAGACAGTCAGAGTCGGTCTCATGTGCTGGGTAACGTGGTCTCAGTGAGGACAAGGGCCCTACCTGCACTCAGAAAAACACTCTGCTCAGCCTTCCATCCAGGAGTTCACACCGACTGGCGCGTTGGTTTAGTAGGACCTCGATTTGAGGTCCAAGCTGAGCAAAGAGCACAATTCCTCCTTTACCCTGCTAGGTCCCGGAAGGGGTAGAGCCAACTAGGCCTCGCTCAGGCCAGCCCTCCTTCAGGATCTTGCCACACTACGAAGCCGTCACAGTAAAAGGTACTTAGCGAAGTTCCCAGGGTTTCGCCATGCTCTCCCTCGGCAGCTCCACTACTGCAGGGACTCATGTTTGCTATGAACTAGGATAGGTGGCCCTGCTTCGAAAAGCAGTCTTTTCCCCTTTGGAAACCTGGATTCTTGTAGCCTCGGAGCTGTTTGCGAAACCCTAGGAAGGCCCAGCTTTTACTCACTGCAGGCACGCCCGGGGAGGAAACGAGTATGTTCCCCCAGAAGAACAGGCTGCTTGCAAGTGTCGAGGGGAGCTTCTCAGGTGCCCAGTGTGTCCCGTTTGTTTCCCTTCGCAGCTCCCATCCTCAGGTACTTTTGCTGGGTTCTAATAAGGGTAGGGGGCTTTGCGGAAAAAGCAGCCTTTTCCCTTTGGAAGTTTGGATTCTAGTGTCTCAGGGGCTGCTTGCCAAACCTTGATGTTGCCCAGGTTCTAGCCTCCGCAGGTACACTTGCGTAGTAAACGAGCACTTTCCCCCGAGAAACGGTGTTCCTGCCACGCTGGAAGAGAGTTAAGCCCGCAGTACTCTTTCATCCTGGGAAAGCGCAAGGCCACCCTGAGCCTCAGGGTAGTGCCTAAGTTTCCACCGGGCAAGCTCTGCGTGCCTCGGTTTCCATGAGGTCTCCACCGTTGTTGTGCTTCAATGGAACGCGAGGATAGCTTTCAGGACTCCAAGCACTCTGGCCATCGCACCGTTTCCCATGCTACCACACGGATTCCCCCCACGTCTCCTCTCTGCCTGCTGAGCAAAAAGCAGCCGTGTAGGTTCTTCGGAACACTTCTTCATGCACAGCCCAAGGGGGCACACTGCTCTCTCTCTTCCTTTGGAAACCTAGGTTGCCGCAGCTTGTCCCAACACACGAAGACAGTCAGAGACGGTCTCATGTGCTGGGTAACGTGGACTCAGTGAGGACAAGGGCCCTACCTGCACTCAGAAAAACACTCTGCTCAACCTTCCATCCAGGAGCTCACACCAACTGGCGCGTTGGTTTAGCAGGACGTCGATGTGAGGTCCAAGCTAAGCAAAGAGCACAATTCCTCCTTTACCCTGCTAGGCCCCGGAAGAGGTAGAGCCAAATAGGCCTCGCTCAGGGCAGCCCTCCTTCAGGGATCTTGCCACACTTCGAAGCCTACACAGTAAAAGGTACTTATCGAAGTTCTCAGATTTTCGCCATGCTCTCCCTCGGCAGCTCCACTACTGCAGGGACTCATGTTTGCTGTGAACTAGGATAGGTGGCCCTGCTTCGAAAAGCAGTCTTTTCCCCTTTGGAAACCTGGATTGTTGTAGCCCCGGAGGTGTTTGCGATACCCTAGGAAGGCCCAGCTTTAACTCACTGCAGGCACGCCCGGAGAGGAAACGAGTATGTTCCCCAGAGAAACAGGCTGCTTGCAAGTGTCGAGGGGAGCTTCTCAGGTGCCCAGTGTGTCCCGTTTGTTTCCCTTCGCAGCTCCCATCCTGCAGGTCCTTAGGTTGGGTGCGAAGAAGTGTAGGTGGCTCTGCGGACAAGAGCAGCCTTTTCCCTTTGGAAGCTTGGATTCTAGTGTCTCAGGGGCTGCTTGCCAAACCTTGAAGTTGCCCAGGTTCTAGCCTCCGCAGGTACGCCTGCGTAGCAAACGAGCACTTTCCCCCGAGAAACCGGGTTCCTGCCACGCTGGAGGAGAGTTAAGCCCGCAGACCTCGTTCCTCCTGGGAAAGTGCAAGGCCACCCTGAGCCTCAGGGTAGCGCCTAAGTTTCCACCAGGCAAGCTCTGCGTCCCCTGTTTTCCATGAGGTCTCCACCGTTGTTGTGCTTCAATGGAACTCGAGGATAGCTTTCAGGACTCCAAGCACACTGTCCTCCGCACCGTTTCCCATGCTACCACACGGATCCCCCCCACGTCTCCTCTCTGCCTGCTGAGCAACAAGCAGCAGTGTAGGCCCTTCGAAACACTTCTTGCATGCAAAGCCCAAGGCGGCACACTGCTCTCTCTCTTCTTTGGAAACCTAGGTTGCCGCAGCTTGTCCCAGCTCACGAAGACAGTCAGAGTCGGTCTCATGTGCTGGGTAACGTGGTCTCAGTGAGGACAAGGGCCCTACCTGCACTCAGAAAAACACTCTGCTCAGCCTTCCATCCAGGAGTTCACACCGACTGGCGCGTTGGTTTAGTAGGACCTCGATTTGAGGTCCAAGCTGAGCAAAGAGCACAATTCCTCCTTTACCCTGCTAGGTCCCGGAAGGGGTAGAGCCAACTAGGCCTCGCTCAGGCCAGCCCTCCTTCAGGATCTTGCCACACTACGAAGCCGTCACAGTAAAAGGTACTTAGCGAAGTTCCCAGGGTTTCGCCATGCTCTCCCTCGGCAGCTCCACTACTGCAGGGACTCATGTTTGCTATGAACTAGGATAGGTGGCCCTGCTTCGAAAAGCAGTCTTTTCCCCTTTGGAAACCTGGATTCTTGTAGCCTCGGAGCTGTTTGCGAAACCCTAGGAAGGCCCAGCTTTTACTCACTGCAGGCACGCCCGGGGAGGAAACGAGTATGTTCCCCCAGAAGAACAGGCTGCTTGCAAGTGTCGAGGGGAGCTTCTCAGGTGCCCAGTGTGTCCCGTTTGTTTCCCTTCGCAGCTCCCATCCTCAGGTACTTTTGCTGGGTTCTAATAAGGGTAGGGGGCTTTGCGGAAAAAGCAGCCTTTTCCCTTTGGAAGTTTGGATTCTAGTGTCTCAGGGGCTGCTTGCCAAACCTTGATGTTGCCCAGGTTCTAGCCTCCGCAGGTACACTTGCGTAGTAAACGAGCACTTTCCCCAGAGAAACCGGGTTCCTGCCACGCTGGAAGAGAGTTAAGCCCGCAGTACTCGTTCATCCTGGGAAAGCGCAAGGCCACCCTGAGCCTCAGGGTAGTGCCTAAGTTTCCACCGGGCAAGCTCTGCGTGCCTCGGTTTCCATGAGGTCTCCACCGTTGTTGTGCTTCAATGGAACGCGAGGATAGCTTTCAGGACTCCAAGCACTCTGGCCATCGCACCGTTTCCCATGCTACCACACGGATTCCCCCCACGTCTCCTCTCTGCCTGCTGAGCAAAAAGCAGCCGTGTAGGTTCTTCGGAACACTTCTTCATGCACAGCCCAAGGGGGCACACTGCTCTCTCTCTTCCTTTGGAAACCTAGGTTGCCGCAGCTTGTCCCAACTCACGAAGACAGTCAGAGACGGTCTCATGTGCTGGGTAACGTGGACTCAGTGAAGACAAGGGCCCTACCTGCACTCAGAAAAACTCTCTGCTCAGCCTTCCATCCAGGAGCTCACACCGAGTGGCTCTTTGCTTAAGCAGGACGTCGATGTGAGGTCCAAGCTGAGCAAAGAGCACAATTCCTCCTTTACCCTGCTAGGCCCCGGAAGAGGTAGAGCCAACTAGGCCTCGCTCAGGGCAGCCCTCCTTCAGGGATCTTGCCACACTTCGAAGCCTACACAGTAAAAGGTACTTATCGAAGTTCTCAGATTTTCGCCATGCTCTCCCTCGGCAGCTCCACTACTGCAGGGACTCATGTTTGCTGTGAACTAGGATAGGTGGCCCTGCTTCGAAAAGCAGTCTTTTCCCCTCTGGAAATCTGGATTCTTGTAGCCTCGGAGCTGTTTGCGAAACCCTAGGAAGGCCCAGCTTTGACTTACTGCAGGCACGCCCGGGGAAGAAACGAGTATGTTCCCCCAGAGAAACAGGCTGCTTGCAAGTGTCGAGGGGAGCTTCTCAGGTGCCCAGTGTGTCCCGTTTGTTTCCCTTCGCAGCTCCCATCCTCAGGTACTTTTGCTGGGTTTTAATAAGGGTAGGGGGCTTTCGGAAAAAGCATCCTTTTCCCTTTGGAAGTTTGGTTTCTAGTGTCTCAGGGGCTGCTTGCCAAACCTTGATGTTGCCCAGCTTCTAGCCTCCGCAGGTACACTTGCGTAGTAAACGAGCACTTTCCCCCGAGAAACCGTGTTCCTGCCACGCTGGAAGAGAGTTAAGCCCGCAGTACTCTTTCATCCTGGGAAAGCGCAAGGCCACCCTGAGCCTCAGGGTAGCGCCTAAGTTTCCACCGGGCAAGCTCTGCGTGCCTCGGTTTCCATGAGGTCTCCACCGTTGTTGTGCTTCAATGGAACGCGAGGATAGCTTTCAGGACTCCAAGCACTCTGGCCATCGCACCGTTTCCCATGCTACCACACGGATTCCCCCCACGTCTCCTCTCTGCCTGCTGAGCAACAAGCAGCAGTGTAGGTTCTTCGGAACACTTCTTCATGCACAGCCCAAGGGGGCACACTGCTCTCTCTCTTCCTTTGGAAACCTAGGTTGCTGCAGCTTGTCCCAGCTCACGAAGACAGTCACAGCCAGTCTCATGTGCTGGGTAACGTGGACTCAGTGAGGACAAGGGCCTTACCTGCACTCAGAAAAACACTCTGCTCAACCTTCCATCCAGGAGCTCACACCAACTGGCGCGTTGGTTTAGCAGGACGTCGATGTGAGGTCCAAGCTAAGCAAAGAGCACAATTCCTCCTTTACCCTGCTAGGCCCCGGAAGAGGTAGAGCCAAATAGGCCTCGCTCAGGGCAGCCCTCCTTCAGGGATCTTGCCACACTTCGAAGCCTACACAGTAAAAGGTACTTATCGAAGTTCTCAGATTTTCGCCATGCTCTCCCTCGGCAGCTCCACTACTGCAGGGACTCATGTTTGCTGTGAACTAGGATAGGTGGCCCTGCTTCGAAAAGCAGTCTTTTCCCCTTTGGAAACCTGGATTGTTGTAGCCCCGGAGGTGTTTGCGATACCCTAGGAAGGCCCAGCTTTAACTCACTGCAGGCACGCCCGGGGAGGAAACGAGTATGTTCCCCAGAGAAACAGGCTGCTTGCAAGTGTCGAGGGGAGCTTCTCAGGTGCCCAGTGTGTCCCGTTTGTTTCCCTTCGCAGCTCCCATCCTGCAGGTCCTTAGGTTGGGTGCGAAGAAGTGTAGGTGGCTCTGCGGACAAGAGCAGCCTTTTCCCTTTGGAAGCTTGGATTCTAGTGTCTCAGGGGCTGCTTGCCAAACCTTGAAGTTGCCCAGGTTCTAGCCTCCGCAGGTACGCCTGCGTAGCAAACGAGCACTTTCCCCCGAGAAACCGGGTTCCTGCCACGCTGGAGGAGAGTTAAGCCCGCAGACCTCGTTCCTCCTGGGAAAGTGCAAGGCCACCCTGAGCCTCAGGGTAGCGCCTAAGTTTCCACCAGGCAAGCTCTGCGTCCCCTGTTTTCCATGAGGTCTCCACCGTTGTTGTGCTTCAATGGAACTCGAGGATAGCTTTCAGGACTCCAAGCACACTGTCCTCCGCACCGTTTCCCATGCTACCACACGGATCCCCCCCACGTCTCCTCTCTGCCTGCTGAGCAACAAGCAGCAGTGTAGGCCCTTCGAAACACTTCTTGCATGCAAAGCCCAAGGCGGCACACTGCTCTCTCTCTTCCTTTGGAAACCTAGGTTGCCGCAGCTTGTCCCAGCTCACGAAGACAGTCAGAGACGGTCTCATGTGCTGGGTAACGTGGTCTCAGTGAGGACAAGGGCCCTACCTGCACTCAGAAAAACACTCTGCTCAGCCTTCCATCCAGGAGCTCACACCGAGTGGCTCTTTGCTTAAGCAGGACGTCGATGTGAGGTCCAAGCTGAGCAAAGAGCACAATTCCTCCTTTACCCTGCTAGGCCCCGGAAGAGGTAGAGCCAAATAGGCCTCGCTCAGGGCAGCCCTCCTTCAGGGATCTTGCCACACTTCGAAGCCTACACAGTAAAAGGTACTTATCGAAGTTCTCAGATTTTCGCCATGCTCTCCCTCGGCAGCTCCACTACTGCAGGGACTCATGTTTGCTGTGAACTAGGATAGGTGGCCCTGCTTCGAAAAGCAGTCTTTTCCCCTCTGGAAATCTGGATTCTTGTAGCCTCGGAGCTGTTTGCGAAACCCTAGGAAGGCCCAGCTTTGACTTACTGCAGGCACGCCCGGGGAAGAAACGAGTATGTTCCCCCAGAGAAACAGGCTGCTTGCAAGTGTCGAGGGGAGCTTCTCAGGTGCCCAGTGTGTCCGGTTTGTTTCCCTTCGCAGCTCCCATCCTCAGGTACTTTTGCTGGGTTTTAATAAGGGTAGGGGGCTTTCGGAAAAAGCAGCCTTTTCCCTTTGGAAGTTTGGTTTCTAGTGTCTCAGGGGCTGCTTGCCAAACCTTGATGTTGCCCAGCTTCTAGCCTCCGCAGGTACACTTGCGTAGTAAATGAGCACTTTCCCCCGAGAAACCGTGTTCCTGCCACGCTGGAAGAGAGTTAAGCCCGCAGTACTCTTTCATCCTGGGAAAGCGCAAGGCCACCCTGAGCCTCAGGGTAGCGCCTAAGTTTCCACCGGGCAAGCTCTGCGTGCCTCGGTTTCCATGAGGTCTCCACCGTTGTTGTGCTTCAATGGAACGCGAGGATAGCTTTCAGGACTCCAAGCACTCTGGCCATCGCACCGTTTCCCATGCTACCACACGGATTCCCCCCACGTCTCCTCTCTGCCTGCTGAGCAACAAGCAGCAGTGTAGGTTCTTCGGACAACTTCTTCATGCACAGCCCAAGGCGGCACACTGCTCTCTCTCTTCCTTTGGAAACCTAGGTTGCTGCAGCTTGTCCCAGCTCACGAAGACAGTCAGAGCCGGTCTCATGTGCTGGGTAACGTGGACTCAGTGAGGACAAGGGCCTTACCTGCACTCAGAAAAACACTCTGCTCAACCTTCCATCCAGGAGCTCACACCAACTGGCGCGTTGGTTTAGCAGGACGTCGATGTGAGGTCCAAGCTAAGCAAAGAGCACAATTCCTCCTTTACCCTGCTAGGCCCCGGAAGATTTAGAGCCAACTAGGCCTCGCTCAGGCCAGCCCTCCTTCAGGAATCTTGCCGCACTACGAAGCCGTCACAGTAAAAGGTACTTAGCGAAGTTCCCAGGGTTTCGCCATGCTCTCCCTCGGCAGCTCCACTACTGCAGGGACTCATGTTTGCTATGAACTAGGATAGGTGGCCCTGCTTCGAAAAGCAGTCTTTTCCCCTTTGGAAACCTGGATTCTTGTAGCCTCGGAGCTGTTTGCGAAACCCTAGGAAGGCCCAGCTTTTACTCACTGCAGGCACGCCCGGGGAGGAAACGAGTATGTTCCCCCAGAAGAACAGGCTGCTTGCAAGTGTCGAGGGGAGCTTCTCAGGTGCCCAGTGTGTCCCGTTTGTTTCCCTTCGCAGCTCCCATCCTCAGGTACTTTTGCTGGGTTCTAATAAGGGTAGGGGGCTTTGCGGAAAAAGCAGCCTTTTCCCTTTGGAAGTTTGGATTCTAGTGTCTCAGGGGCTGCTTGCCAAACCTTGATGTTGCCCAGGTTCTAGCCTCCGCAGGTACACTTGCGTAGTAAACGAGCACTTTCCCCCGAGAAACGGTGTTCCTGCCACGCTGGAAGAGAGTTAAGCCCGCAGTACTCTTTCATCCTGGGAAAGCGCAAGGCCACCCTGAGCCTCAGGGTAGTGCCTACGTTTCCACCGGGCAAGCTCTGCGTGCCTCGGTTTCCATGAGGTCTCCACCGTTGTTGTGCTTCAATGGAACGCGAGGATAGCTTTCAGGACTCCAAGCACTCTGGCCATCGCACCGTTTCCCATGCTACCACACGGATTCCCCCCACGTCTCCTCTCTGCCTGCTGAGCAAAAAGCAGCCGTGTAGGTTCTTCGGAACACTTCTTCATGCACAGCCCAAGGGGGCACACTGCTCTCTCTCTTCCTTTGGAAACCTAGGTTGCCGCAGCTTGTCCCAACTCACGAAGACAGTCAGAGACGGTCTCATGTGCTGGGTAACGTGGACTCAGTGAGGACAAGGGCCCTACCTGCACTCAGAAAAACACTCTGCTCAACCTTCCATCCAGGAGCTCACACCAACTGGCGCGTTGGTTTAGCAGGACGTCGATGTGAGGTCCAAGCTAAGCAAAGAGCACAATTCCTCCTTTACCCTGCTAGGCCCCGGAAGAGGTAGAGCCAAATAGGCCTCGCTCAGGGCAGCCCTCCTTCAGGGATCTTGCCACACTTCGAAGCCTACACAGTAAAAGGTACTTATCGAAGTTCTCAGATTTTCGCCATGCTCTCCCTCGGCAGCTCCACTACTGCAGGGACTCATGTTTGCTGTGAACTAGGATAGGTGGCCCTGCTTCGAAAAGCAGTCTTTTCCCCTTTGGAAACCTGGATTGTTGTAGCCCCGGAGGTGTTTGCGATACCCTAGGAAGGCCCAGCTTTAACTCACTGCAGGCACGCCCGGGGAGGAAACGAGTATGTTCCCCAGAGAAACAGGCTGCTTGCAAGTGTCGAGGGGAGCTTCTCAGGTGCCCAGTGTGTCCCGTTTGTTTCCCTTGGCAGCTCCCATCCTGCAGGTCCTTAGGTTGGGTGCGAAGAAGTGTAGGTGGCTCTGCGGACAAGAGCAGCCTTTTCCCTTTGGAAGCTTGGATTCTAGTGTCTCAGGGGCTGCTTGCCAAACCTTGAAGTTGCCCAGGTTCTAGCCTCCGCAGGTACGCCTGCGTAGCAAACGAGCACTTTCCCCCGAGAAACCGGGTTCCTGCCACGCTGGAGGAGAGTTAAGCCCGCAGACCTCGTTCCTCCTGGGAAAGTGCAAGGCCACCCTGAGCCTCAGGGTAGCGCCTAAGTTTCCACCAGGCAAGCTCTGCGTCCCCTGTTTTCCATGAGGTCTCCACCGTTGTTGTGCTTCAATGGAACGCGAGGATAGCTTTCAGGACTCCAAGCACACTGTCCTCCGCACCGTTTCCCATGCTACCACACGGATCCCCCCCACGTCTCCTCTCTGCCTGCTGAGCAACAAGCAGCAGTGTAGGCCCTTCGAAACACTTCTTGCATGCAAAGCCCAAGGCGGCACACTGCTCTCTCTCTTCCTTTGGAAACCTAGGTTGCCGCAGCTTGTCCCAGCTCACGAAGACAGTCAGAGTCGGTCTCATGTGCTGGGTAACGTGGTCTCAGTGAGGACAAGGGCCCTACCTGCACTCAGAAAAACACTCTGCTCAGCCTTCCATCCAGGAGCTCACACCGAGTGGCTCTTTGCTTAAGCAGGACGTCGATGTGAGGTCCAAGCTGAGCAAAGAGCACAATTCCTCCTTTACCCTGCTAGGCCCCGGAAGAGGTAGAGCCAAATAGGCCTCGCTCAGGGCAGCCCTCCTTCAGGGATCTTGCCACACTTCGAAGCCTACACAGTAAAAGGTACTTATCGAAGTTCTCAGATTTTCGCCATGCTCTCCCTCGGCAGCTCCACTACTGCAGGGACTCATGTTTGCTGTGAACTAGGATAGGTGGCCCTGCTTCGAAAAGCAGTCTTTTCCCCTCTGGAAATCTGGATTCTTGTAGCCTCGGAGCTGTTTGCGAAACCCTAGGAAGGCCCAGCTTTGACTTACTGCAGGCACGCCCGGGGAAGAAACGAGTATGTTCCCCCAGAGAAACAGGCTGCTTGCAAGTGTCGAGGGGAGCTTCTCAGGTGCCCAGTGTGTCCGGTTTGTTTCCCTTCGCAGCTCCCATCCTCAGGTACTTTTGCTGGGTTTTAATAAGGGTAGGGGGCTTTCGGAAAAAGCAGCCTTTTCCCTTTGGAAGTTTGGTTTCTAGTGTCTCAGGGGCTGCTTGCCAAACCTTGATGTTGCCCAGCTTCTAGCCTCCGCAGGTACACTTGCGTAGTAAATGAGCACTTTCCCCCGAGAAACCGTGTTCCTGCCACGCTGGAAGAGAGTTAAGCCCGCAGTACTCTTTCATCCTGGGAAAGCGCAAGGCCACCCTGAGCCTCAGGGTAGCGCCTAAGTTTCCACCGGGCAAGCTCTGCGTGCCTCGGTTTCCATGAGGTCTCCACCGTTGTTGTGCTTCAATGGAACGCGAGGATAGCTTTCAGGACTCCAAGCACTCTGGCCATCGCACCGTTTCCCATGCTACCACACGGATTCCCCCCACGTCTCCTCTCTGCCTGCTGAGCAACAAGCAGCAGTGTAGGTTCTTCGGACAACTTCTTCATGCACAGCCCAAGGCGGCACACTGCTCTCTCTCTTCCTTTGGAAACCTAGGTTGCTGCAGCTTGTCCCAGCTCACGAAGACAGTCAGAGCCGGTCTCATGTGCTGGGTAACGTGGACTCAGTGAGGACAAGGGCCTTACCTGCACTCAGAAAAACACTCTGCTCAACCTTCCATCCAGGAGCTCACACCAACTGGCGCGTTGGTTTAGCAGGACGTCGATGTGAGGTCCAAGCTAAGCAAAGAGCACAATTCCTCCTTTACCCTGCTAGGCCCCGGAAGATTTAGAGCCAACTAGGCCTCGCTCAGGCCAGCCCTCCTTCAGGAATCTTGCCGCACTACGAAGCCGTCACAGTAAAAGGTACTTAGCGAAGTTCCCAGGGTTTCGCCATGCTCTCCCTCGGCAGCTCCACTACTGCAGGGACTCATGTTTGCTATGAACTAGGATAGGTGGCCCTGCTTCGAAAAGCAGTCTTTTCCCCTTTGGAAACCTGGATTCTTGTAGCCTCGGAGCTGTTTGCGAAACCCTAGGAAGGCCCAGCTTTTACTCACTGCAGGCACGCCCGGGGAGGAAACGAGTATGTTCCCCCAGAAGAACAGGCTGCTTGCAAGTGTCGAGGGGAGCTTCTCAGGTGCCCAGTGTGTCCCGTTTGTTTCCCTTCGCAGCTCCCATCCTCAGGTACTTTTGCTGGGTTCTAATAAGGGTAGGGGGCTTTGCGGAAAAAGCAGCCTTTTCCCTTTGGAAGTTTGGATTCTAGTGTCTCAGGGGCTGCTTGCCAAACCTTGATGTTGCCCAGGTTCTAGCCTCCGCAGGTACACTTGCGTAGTAAACGAGCACTTTCCCCCGAGAAACGGTGTTCCTGCCACGCTGGAAGAGAGTTAAGCCCGCAGTACTCTTTCATCCTGGGAAAGCGCAAGGCCACCCTGAGCCTCAGGGTAGTGCCTAAGTTTCCACCGGGCAAGCTCTGCGTGCCTCGGTTTCCATGAGGTCTCCACCGTTGTTGTGCTTCAATGGAACGCGAGGATAGCTTTCAGGACTCCAAGCACTCTGGCCATCGCACCGTTTCCCATGCTACCACACGGATTCCCCCCACGTCTCCTCTCTGCCTGCTGAGCAACAAGCAGCAGTGTAGGTTCTTCGGACAACTTCTTCATGCACAGCCCAAGGCGGCACACTGCTCTCTCTCTTCCTTTGGAAACCTAGGTTGCTGCAGCTTGTCCCAGCTCACGAAGACAGTCAGAGCCGGTCTCATGTGCTGGGTAACGTGGACTCAGTGAGGACAAGGGCCTTACCTGCACTCAGAAAAACACTCTGCTCAACCTTCCATCCAGGAGCTCACACCAACTGGCGCGTTGGTTTAGCAGGACGTCGATGTGAGGTCCAAGCTAAGCAAAGAGCACAATTCCTCCTTTACCCAGCTAGGCCCCGGAAGATTTAGAGCCAACTAGGCCTCGCTCAGGCCAGCCCTCCTTCAGGAATCTTGCCGCACTACGAAGCCGTCACAGTAAAAGGTACTTAGCGAAGTTCCCAGGGTTTCGCCATGCTCTCCCTCGGCAGCTCCACTACTGCAGGGACTCATGTTTGCTATGAACTAGGATAGGTGGCCCTGCTTCGAAAAGCAGTCTTTTCCCCTTTGGAAACCTGGATTCTTGTAGCCTCGGAGCTGTTTGCGAAACCCTAGGAAGGCCCAGCTTTTACTCACTGCAGGCACGCCCGGGGAGGAAACGAGTATGTTCCCCCAGAAGAACAGGCTGCTTGCAAGTGTCGAGGGGAGCTTCTCAGGTGCCCAGTGTGTCCCGTTTGTTTCCCTTCGCAGCTCCCATCCTCAGGTACTTTTGCTGGGTTCTAATAAGGGTAGGGGGCTTTGCGGAAAAAGCAGCCTTTTCCCTTTGGAAGTTTGGATTCTAGTGTCTCAGGGGCTGCTTGCCAAACCTTGATGTTGCCCAGGTTCTAGCCTCCGCAGGTACACTTGCGTAGTAAACGAGCACTTTCCCCCGAGAAACGGTGTTCCTGCCACGCTGGAAGAGAGTTAAGCCCGCAGTACTCTTTCATCCTGGGAAAGCGCAAGGCCACCCTGAGCCTCAGGGTAGTGCCTAAGTTTCCACCGGGCAAGCTCTGCGTGCCTCGGTTTCCATGAGGTCTCCACCGTTGTTGTGCTTCAATGGAACGCGAGGATAGCTTTCAGGACTCCAAGCACTCTGGCCATCGCACCGTTTCCCATGCTACCACACGGATTCCCCCCACGTCTCCTCTCTGCCTGCTGAGCAAAAAGCAGCCGTGTAGGTTCTTCGGAACACTTCTTCATGCACAGCCCAAGGGGGCACACTGCTCTCTCTCTTCCTTTGGAAACCTAGGTTGCCGCAGCTTGTCCCAACTCACGAAGACAGTCAGAGACGGTCTCATGTGCTGGGTAACGTGGACTCAGTGAGGACAAGGGCCCTACCTGCACTCAGAAAAACTCTCTGCTCAGCCTTCCATCCAGGAGCTCACACCGAGTAGCTCTTTGCTTAAGCAGGACGTCGATGTGAGGTCCAAGCTGAGCAAAGAGCACAATTCCTCCTTTACCCTGCTAGGCCCCGGAAGAGGTAGAGCCAAATAGGCCTCGCTCAGGGCAGCCCTCCTTCAGGGATCTTGCCACACTTCGAAGCCTACACAGTAAAAGGTACTTATCGAAGTTCTCAGATTTTCGCCATGCTCTCCCTCGGCAGCTCCACTACTGCAGGGACTCATGTTTGCTGTGAACTAGGATAGGTGGCCCTGCTTCGAAAAGCAGTCTTTTCCCCTTTGGAAACCTGGATTGTTGTAGCCCCGGAGGTGTTTGTGATACCCTAGGAAGGCCCAGCTTTAACTCACTGCAGGCACGCCCGGGGAGGAAACGAGTATGTTCCCCAGAGAAACAGGCTGCTTGCAAGTGTCGAGGGGAGCTTCTCAGGTGCCCAGTGTGTCCCGTTTGTTTCCCTTCGCAGCTCCCATCCTGCAGGTCCTTAGGTTGGGTGCGAAGAAGTGTAGGTGGCTCTGCGGACAAGAGCAGCCTTTTCCCTTTGGAAGCTTGGATTCTAGTGTCTCAGGGGCTGCTTGCCAAACCTTGAAGTTGCCCAGGTTCTAGCCTCCGCAGGTACGCCTGCGTAGCAAACGAGCACTTTCCCCCGAGAAACCGGGTTCCTGCCACGCTGGAGGAGAGTTAAGCCCGCAGACCTCGTTCCTCCTGGGAAAGTGCAAGGCCACCCTGAGCCTCAGGGTAGCGCCTAAGTTTCCACCAGGCAAGCTCTGCGTCCCCTGTTTTCCATGAGGTCTCCACCGTTGTTGTGCTTCAATGGAACTCGAGGATAGCTTTCAGGACTCCAAGCACACTGTCCTCCGCACCGTTTCCCATGCTACCACACGGATCCCCCCCACGTCTCCTCTCTGCCTGCTGAGCAAGAAGCAGCAGTGTAGGCCCTTCGAAACACTTCTTGCATGCAAAGCCCAAGGCGGCACACTGCTCTCTCTCTTCCTTTGGAAACCTAGGTTGCCGCAGCTTGTCCCAGCTCACGAAGACAGTCAGAGTCGGTCTCATGTGCTGGGTAACGTGGTCTCAGTGAGGACAAGGGCCCTACCTGCACTCAGAAAAACACTCTGCTCAGCCTTCCATCCAGGAGTTCACACCGACTGGCGCGTTGGTTTAGTAGGACCTCGATTTGAGGTCCAAGCTGAGCAAAGAGCACAATTCCTCCTTTACCCTGCTAGGTCCCGGAAGGGGTAGAGCCAACTAGGCCTCGCTCAGGCCAGCCCTCCTTCAGGAATCTTGCCACACTACGAAGCCGTCACAGTAAAAGGTACTTAGCGAAGTTCCCAGGGTTTCGCCATGCTCTCCCTCGGCAGCTCCACTACTGCAGGGACTCATGTTTGCTATGAACTAGGATAGGTGGCCCTGCTTCGAAAAGCAGTCTTTTCCCCTTTGGAAACCTGGATTCTTGTAGCCTCGGAGCTGTTTGCGAAACCCTAGGAAGGCCCAGCTTTTACTCACTGCAGGCACGCCCGGGGAGGAAACGAGTATGTTCCCCCAGAAGAACAGGCTGCTTGCAAGTGTCGAGGGGAGCTTCTCAGGTGCCCAGTGTGTCCCGTTTGTTTCCCTTCGCAGCTCCCATCCTCAGGTACTTTTGCTGGGTTCTAATAAGGGTAGGGGGCTTTGCGGAAAAAGCAGCCTTTTCCCTTTGGAAGTTTGGATTCTAGTGTCTCAGGGGCTGCTTGCCAACCCTTGATGTTGCCCAGGTTCTAGCCTCCGCAGGTACACTTGCGTAGTAAACGAGCACTTTCCCCCGAGAAACGGTGTTCCTGCCACGCTGGAAGAGAGTTAAGCCCGCAGTACTCTTTCATCCTGGGAAAGCGCAAGGCCACCCTGAGCCTCAGGGTAGTGCCTAAGTTTCCACCGGGCAAGCTCTGCGTGCCTCGGTTTCCATGAGGTCTCCACCGTTGTTGTGCTTCAATGGAACGCGAGGATAGCTTTCAGGACTCCAAGCACTCTGGCCATCGCACCGTTTCCCATGCTACCACACGGATTCCCCCCACGTCTCCTCTCTGCCTGCTGAGCAAAAAGCAGCCGTGTAGGTTCTTCGGAACACTTCTTCATGCACAGCCCAAGGGGGCACACTGCTCTCTCTCTTCCTTTGGAAACCTAGGTTGCCGCAGCTTGTCCCAACTCACGAAGACAGTCAGAGACGGTCTCATGTGCTGGGTAACGTGGACTCAGTGAGGACAAGGGCCTTACCTGCACTCAGAAAAACACTCTGCTCAACCTTCCATCCAGGAGCTCACACCAACTGGCGCGTTGGTTTAGCAGGACGTCGATGTGAGGTCCAAGCTAAGCAAAGAGCACAATTCCTCCTTTACCCTGCTAGGCCCCGGAAGATTTAGAGCCAACTAGGCCTCGCTCAGGCCAGCCCTCCTTCAGGAATCTTGCCGCACTACGAAGCCGTCACAGTAAAAGGTACTTAGCGAAGTTCCCAGGGTTTCGCCATGCTCTCCCTCGGCAGCTCCACTACTGCAGGGACTCATGTTTGCTATGAACTAGGATAGGTGGCCCTGCTTCGAAAAGCAGTCTTTTCCCCTTTGGAAACCTGGATTCTTGTAGCCTCGGAGCTGTTTGCGAAACCCTAGGAAGGCCCAGCTTTTACTCACTGCAGGCACGCCCGGGGAGGAAACGAGTATGTTCCCCCAGAAGAACAGGCTGCTTGCAAGTGTCGAGGGGAGCTTCTCAGGTGCCCAGTGTGTCCCGTTTGTTTCCCTTCGCAGCTCCCATCCTCAGGTACTTTTGCTGGGTTCTAATAAGGGTAGGGGGCTTTGCGGAAAAAGCAGCCTTTTCCCTTTGGAAGTTTGGATTCTAGTGTCTCAGGGGCTGCTTGCCAAACCTTGATGTTGCCCAGGTTCTAGCCTCCGCAGGTACACTTGCGTAGTAAACGAGCACTTTCCCCCGAGAAACGGTGTTCCTGCCACGCTGGAAGAGAGTTAAGCCCGCAGTACTCTTTCATCCTGGGAAAGCGCAAGGCCACCCTGAGCCTCAGGGTAGTGCCTAAGTTTCCACCGGGCAAGCTCTGCGTGCCTCGGTTTCCATGAGGTCTCCACCGTTGTTGTGCTTCAATGGAACGCGAGGATAGCTTTCAGGACTCCAAGCACTCTGGCCATCGCACCGTTTCCCATGCTACCACACGGATTCCCCCCACGTCTCCTCTCTGCCTGCTGAGCAAAAAGCAGCCGTGTAGGTTCTTCGGAACACTTCTTCATGCACAGCCCAAGGGGGCACACTGCTCTCTCTCTTCCTTTGGAAACCTAGGTTGCCGCAGCTTGTCCCAACTCACGAAGACAGTCAGAGACGGTCTCATGTGCTGGGTAACGTGGACTCAGTGAGGACAAGGGCCCTACCTGCACTCAGAAAAACTCTCTGCTCAGCCTTCCATCCAGGAGCTCACACCGAGTAGCTCTTTGCTTAAGCAGGACGTCGATGTGAGGTCCAAGCTGAGCAAAGAGCACAATTCCTCCTTTACCCTGCTAGGCCCCGGAAGAGGTAGAGCCAAATAGGCCTCGCTCAGGGCAGCCCTCCTTCAGGGATCTTGCCACACTTCGAAGCCTACACAGTAAAAGGTACTTATCGAAGTTCTCAGATTTTCGCCATGCTCTCCCTCGGCAGCTCCACTACTGCAGGGACTCATGTTTGCTGTGAACTAGGATAGGTGGCCCTGCTTCGAAAAGCAGTCTTTTCCCCTTTGGAAACCTGGATTGTTGTAGCCCCGGAGGTGTTTGTGATACCCTAGGAAGGCCCAGCTTTAACTCACTGCAGGCACGCCCGGGGAGGAAACGAGTATGTTCCCCAGAGAAACAGGCTGCTTGCAAGTGTCGAGGGGAGCTTCTCAGGTGCCCAGTGTGTCCCGTTTGTTTCCCTTCGCAGCTCCCATCCTGCAGGTCCTTAGGTTGGGTGCGAAGAAGTGTAGGTGGCTCTGCGGACAAGAGCAGCCTTTTCCCTTTGGAAGCTTGGATTCTAGTGTCTCAGGGGCTGCTTGCCAAACCTTGAAGTTGCCCAGGTTCTAGCCTCCGCAGGTACGCCTGCGTAGCAAACGAGCACTTTCCCCCGAGAAACCGGGTTCCTGCCACGCTGGAGGAGAGTTAAGCCCGCAGACCTCGTTCCTCCTGGGAAAGTGCAAGGCCACCCTGAGCCTCAGGGTAGCGCCTAAGTTTCCACCAGGCAAGCTCTGCGTCCCCTGTTTTCCATGAGGTCTCCACCGTTGTTGTGCTTCAATGGAACTCGAGGATAGCTTTCAGGACTCCAAGCACACTGTCCTCCGCACCGTTTCCCATGCTACCACACGGATCCCCCCCACGTCTCCTCTCTGCCTGCTGAGCAACAAGCAGCAGTGTAGGCCCTTCGAAACACTTCTTGCATGCAAAGCCCAAGGCGGCACACTGCTCTCTCTCTTCCTTTGGAAACCTAGGTTGCCGCAGCTTGTCCCAGCTCACGAAGACAGTCAGAGTCGGTCTCATGTGCTGGGTAACGTGGTCTCAGTGAGGACAAGGGCCCTACCTGCACTCAGAAAAACACTCTGCTCAGCCTTCCATCCAGGAGTTCACACCGACTGGCGCGTTGGTTTAGTAGGACCTCGATTTGAGGTCCAAGCTGAGCAAAGAGCACAATTCCTCCTTTACCCTGCTAGGTCCCGGAAGGGGTAGAGCCAACTAGGCCTCGCTCAGGCCAGCCCTCCTTCAGGAATCTTGCCGCACTACGAAGCCGTCACAGTAAAAGGTACTTAGCGAAGTTCCCAGGGTTTCGCCATGCTCTCCCTCGGCAGCTCCACTACTGCAGGGACTCATGTTTGCTATGAACTAGGATAGGTGGCCCTGCTTCGAAAAGCAGTCTTTTCCCCTTTGGAAACCTGGATTCTTGTAGCCTCGGAGCTGTTTGCGAAACCCTAGGAAGGCCCAGCTTTTACTCACTGCAGGCACGCCCGGGGAGGAAACGAGTATGTTCCCCCAGAAGAACAGGCTGCTTGCAAGTGTCGAGGGGAGCTTCTCAGGTGCCCAGTGTGTCCCGTTTGTTTCCCTTCACAGCTCCCATCCTCAGGTACTTTTGCTGGGTTCTAATAAGGGTAGGGGGCTTTGCGGAAAAAGCAGCCTTTTCCCTTTGGAAGTTTGGATTCTAGTGTCTCAGGGGCTGCTTGCCAAACCTTGATGTTGCCCAGGTTCTAGCCTCCGCAGGTACACTTGCGTAGTAAACGAGCACTTTCCCCCGAGAAACGGTGTTCCTGCCACGCTGGAAGAGAGTTAAGCCCGCAGTACTCTTTCATCCTGGGAAAGCGCAAGGCCACCCTGAGCCTCAGGGTAGTGCCTAAGTTTCCACCGGGCAAGCTCTGCGTGCCTCGGTTTCCATGAGGTCTCCACCGTTGTTGTGCTTCAATGGAACGCGAGGATAGCTTTCAGGACTCCAAGCACTCTGGCCATCGCACCGTTTCCCATGCTACCACACGGATTCCCCCCACGTCTCCTCTCTGCCTGCTGAGCAAAAAGCAGCCGTGTAGGTTCTTCGGAACACTTCTTCATGCACAGCCCAAGGGGGCACACTGCTCTCTCTCTTCCTTTGGAAACCTAGGTTGCCGCAGCTTGTCCCAACACACGAAGACAGTCAGAGACGGTCTCATGTGCTGGGTAACGTGGACTCAGTGAGGACAAGGGCCCTACCTGCACTCAGAAAAACACTCTGCTCAACCTTCCATCCAGGAGCTCACACCAACTGGCGCGTTGGTTTAGCAGGACGTCGAGGTGAGGTCCAAGCTAAGCAAAGAGCACAATTCCTCCTTTACCCTGCTAGGCCCCGGAAGAGGTAGAGCCAAATAGGCCTCGCTCAGGGCAGCCCTGCTTCAGGGATCTTGCCACACTTCGAAGCCTACACAGTAAAAGGTACTTATCGAAGTTCTCAGATTTTCGCCATGCTCTCCCTCGGCAGCTCCACTACTGCAGGGACTCATGTTTGCTGTGAACTAGGATAGGTGGCCCTGCTTCGAAAAGCAGTCTTTTCCCCTTTGGAAACCTGGATTGTTGTAGCCCCGGAGGTGTTTGCGATACCCTAGGAAGGCCCAGCTTTAACTCACTGCAGGCACGCCCGGAGAGGAAACGAGTATGTTCCCCAGAGAAACAGGCTGCTTGCAAGTGTCGAGGGGAGCTTCTCAGGTGCCCAGTGTGTCCCGTTTGTTTCCCTTCGCAGCTCCCATCCTGCAGGTCCTTAGGTTGGGTGCGAAGAAGTGTAGGTGGCTCTGCGGACAAGAGCAGCCTTTTCCCTTTGGAAGCTTGGATTCTAGTGTCTCAGGGGCTGCTTGCCAAACCTTGAAGTTGCCCAGGTTCTAGCCTCCGCAGGTACGCCTGCGTAGCAAACGAGCACTTTCCCCCGAGAAACCGGGTTCCTGCCACGCTGGAGGAGAGTTAAGCCCGCAGACCTCGTTCCTCCTGGGAAAGTGCAAGGCCACCCTGAGCCTCAGGGTAGCGCCTAAGTTTCCACCAGGCAAGCTCTGCGTCCCCTGTTTTCCATGAGGTCTCCACCGTTGTTGTGCTTCAATGGAACTCGAGGATAGCTTTCAGGACTCCAAGCACACTGTCCTCCGCACCGTTTCCCATGCTACCACACGGATCCCCCCCACGTCTCCTCTCTGCCTGCTGAGCAACAAGCAGCAGTGTAGGCCCTTCGAAACACTTCTTGCATGCAAAGCCCAAGGCGGCACACTGCTCTCTCTCTTCTTTGGAAACCTAGGTTGCCGCAGCTTGTCCCAGCTCACGAAGACAGTCAGAGTCGGTCTCATGTGCTGGGTAACGTGGTCTCAGTGAGGACAAGGGCCCTACCTGCACTCAGAAAAACACTCTGCTCAGCCTTCCATCCAGGAGTTCACACCGACTGGCGCGTTGGTTTAGTAGGACCTCGATTTGAGGTCCAAGCTGAGCAAAGAGCACAATTCCTCCTTTACCCTGCTAGGTCCCGGAAGGGGTAGAGCCAACTAGGCCTCGCTCAGGCCAGCCCTCCTTCAGGATCTTGCCACACTACGAAGCCGTCACAGTAAAAGGTACTTAGCGAAGTTCCCAGGGTTTCGCCATGCTCTCCCTCGGCAGCTCCACTACTGCAGGGACTCATGTTTGCTATGAACTAGGATAGGTGGCCCTGCTTCGAAAAGCAGTCTTTTCCCCTTTGGAAACCTGGATTCTTGTAGCCTCGGAGCTGTTTGCGAAACCCTAGGAAGGCCCAGCTTTTACTCACTGCAGGCACGCCCGGGGAGGAAACGAGTATGTTCCCCCAGAAGAACAGGCTGCTTGCAAGTGTCGAGGGGAGCTTCTCAGGTGCCCAGTGTGTCCCGTTTGTTTCCCTTCGCAGCTCCCATCCTCAGGTACTTTTGCTGGGTTCTAATAAGGGTAGGGGGCTTTGCGGAAAAAGCAGCCTTTTCCCTTTGGAAGTTTGGATTCTAGTGTCTCAGGGGCTGCTTGCCAAACCTTGATGTTGCCCAGGTTCTAGCCTCCGCAGGTACACTTGCGTAGTAAACGAGCACTTTCCCCAGAGAAACCGGGTTCCTGCCACGCTGGAAGAGAGTTAAGCCCGCAGTACTCTTTCATCCTGGGAAAGCGCAAGGCCACCCTGAGCCTCAGGGTAGTGCCTAAGTTTCCACCGGGCAAGCTCTGCGTGCCTCGGTTTCCATGAGGTCTCCACCGTTGTTGTGCTTCAATGGAACGCGAGGATAGCTTTCAGGACTCCAAGCACTCTGGCCATCGCACCGTTTCCCATGCTACCACACGGATTCCCCCCACGTCTCCTCTCTGCCTGCTGAGCAAAAAGCAGCCGTGTAGGTTCTTCGGAACACTTCTTCATGCACAGCCCAAGGGGGCACACTGCTCTCTCTCTTCCTTTGGAAACCTAGGTTGCCGCAGCTTGTCCCAACTCACGAAGACAGTCAGAGACGGTCTCATGTGCTGGGTAACGTGGACTCAGTGAAGACAAGGGCCCTACCTGCACTCAGAAAAACTCTCTGCTCAGCCTTCCATCCAGGAGCTCACACCGAGTGGCTCTTTGCTTAAGCAGGACGTCGATGTGAGGTCCAAGCTGAGCAAAGAGCACAATTCCTCCTTTACCCTGCTAGGCCCCGGAAGAGGTAGAGCCAAATAGGCCTCGCTCAGGGCAGCCCTCCTTCAGGGATCTTGCCACACTTCGAAGCCTACACAGTAAAAGGTACTTATCGAAGTTCTCAGATTTTCGCCATGCTCTCCCTCGGCAGCTCCACTACTGCAGGGACTCATGTTTGCTGTGAACTAGGATAGGTGGCCCTGCTTCGAAAAGCAGTCTTTTCCCCTCTGGAAATCTGGATTCTTGTAGCCTCGGAGCTGTTTGCGAAACCCTAGGAAGGCCCAGCTTTGACTTACTGCAGGCACGCCCGGGGAAGAAACGAGTATGTTCCCCCAGAGAAACAGGCTGCTTGCAAGTGTCGAGGGGAGCTTCTCAGGTGCCCAGTGTGTCCCGTTTGTTTCCCTTCGCAGCTCCCATCCTCAGGTACTTTTGCTGGGTTTTAATAAGGGTAGGGGGCTTTCGGAAAAAGCAGCCTTTTCCCTTTGGAAGTTTGGTTTCTAGTGTCTCAGGGGCTGCTTGCCAAACCTTGATGTTGCCCAGCTTCTAGCCTCCGCAGGTACACTTGCGTAGTAAACGAGCACTTTCCCCCGAGAAACCGTGTTCCTGCCACGCTGGAAGAGAGTTAAGCCCGCAGTACTCTTTCATCCTGGGAAAGCGCAAGGCCACCCTGAGCCTCAGGGTAGCGCCTAAGTTTCCACCGGGCAAGCTCTGCGTGCCTCGGTTTCCATGAGGTCTCCACCGTTGTTGTGCTTCAATGGAACGCGAGGATAGCTTTCAGGACTCCAAGCACTCTGGCCATCGCACCGTTTCCCATGCTACCACACGGATTCCCCCCACGTCTCCTCTCTGCCTGCTGAGCAACAAGCAGCAGTGTAGGTTCTTCGGAACACTGCTTCATGCACAGCCCAAGGGGGCACACTGCTCTCTCTCTTCCTTTGGAAACCTAGGTTGCTGCAGCTTGTCCCAGCTCACGAAGACAGTCACAGCCAGTCTCATGTGCTGGGTAACGTGGACTCAGTGAGGACAAGGGCCTTACCTGCACTCAGAAAAACACTCTGCTCAACCTTCCATCCAGGAGCTCACACCAACTGGCGCGTTGGTTTAGCAGGACGTCGATGTGAGGTCCAAGCTAAGCAAAGAGCACAATTCCTCCTTTACCCTGCTAGGCCCCGGAAGAGGTAGAGCCAAATAGGCCTCGCTCAGGGCAGCCCTCCTTCAGGGATCTTGCCACACTTCGAAGCCTACACAGTAAAAGGTACTTATCGAAGTTCTCAGATTTTCGCCATGCTCTCCCTCGGCAGCTCCACTACTGCAGGGACTCATGTTTGCTGTGAACTAGGATAGGTGGCCCTGCTTCGAAAAGCAGTCTTTTCCCCTTTGGAAACCTGGATTGTTGTAGCCCCGGAGGTGTTTGCGATACCCTAGGAAGGCCCAGCTTTAACTCACTGCAGGCACGCCCGGGGAGGAAACGAGTATGTTCCCCAGAGAAACAGGCTGCTTGCAAGTGTCGAGGGGAGCTTCTCAGGTGCCCAGTGTGTCCCGTTTGTTTCCCTTCGCAGCTCCCATCCTGCAGGTCCTTAGGTTGGGTGCGAAGAAGTGTAGGTGGCTCTGCGGACAAGAGCAGCCTTTTCCCTTTGGAAGCTTGGATTCTAGTGTCTCAGGGGCTGCTTGCCAAACCTTGAAGTTGCCCAGGTTCTAGCCTCCGCAGGTACGCCTGCGTAGCAAACGAGCACTTTCCCCCGAGAAACCGGGTTCCTGCCACGCTGGAGGAGAGTTAAGCCCGCAGACCTCGTTCCTCCTGGGAAAGTGCAAGGCCACCCTGAGCCTCAGGGTAGCGCCTAAGTTTCCACCAGGCAAGCTCTGCGTCCCCTGTTTTCCATGAGGTCTCCACCGTTGTTGTGCTTCAATGGAACTCGAGGATAGCTTTCAGGACTCCAAGCACACTGTCCTCCGCACCGTTTCCCATGCTACCACACGGATCCCCCCCACGTCTCCTCTCTGCCTGCTGAGCAACAAGCAGCAGTGTAGGCCCTTCGAAACACTTCTTGCATGCAAAGCCCAAGGCGGCACACTGCTCTCTCTCTTCCTTTGGAAACCTAGGTTGCCGCAGCTTGTCCCAGCTCACGAAGACAGTCAGAGACGGTCTCATGTGCTGGGTAACGTGGTCTCAGTGAGGACAAGGGCCCTACCTGCACTCAGAAAAACACTCTGCTCAGCCTTCCATCCAGGAGCTCACACCGAGTGGCTCTTTGCTTAAGCAGGACGTCGATGTGAGGTCCAAGCTAAGCAAAGAGCACAATTCCTCCTTTACCCTGCTAGGCCCCGGAAGAGGTAGAGCCAAATAGGCCTCGCTCAGGGCAGCCCTCCTTCAGGGATCTTGCCACACTTCGAAGCCTACACAGTAAAAGGTACTTATCGAAGTTCTCAGATTTTCGCCATGCTCTCCCTCGGCAGCTCCACTACTGCAGGGACTCATGTTTGCTGTGAACTAGGATAGGTGGCCCTGCTTCGAAAAGCAGTCTTTTCCCCTCTGGAAATCTGGATTCTTGTAGCCTCGGAGCTGTTTGCGAAACCCTAGGAAGGCCCAGCTTTGACTTACTGCAGGCACGCCCGGGGAAGAAACGAGTATGTTCCCCCAGAAGAACAGGCTGCTTGCAAGTGTCGAGGGGAGCTTCTCAGGTGCCCAGTGTGTCCGGTTTGTTTCCCTTCGCAGCTCCCATCCTCAGGTACTTTTGCTGGGTTTTAATAAGGGTAGGGGGCTTTCGGAAAAAGCAGCCTTTTCCCTTTGGAAGTTTGGTTTCTAGTGTCTCAGGGGCTGCTTGCCAAACCTTGATGTTGCCCAGCTTCTAGCCTCCGCAGGTACACTTGCGTAGTAAATGAGCACTTTCCCCCGAGAAACCGTGTTCCTGCCACGCTGGAAGAGAGTTAAGCCCGCAGTACTCTTTCATCCTGGGAAAGCGCAAGGCCACCCTGAGCCTCAGGGTAGCGCCTAAGTTTCCACCGGGCAAGCTCTGCGTGCCTCGGTTTCCATGAGGTCTCCACCGTTGTTGTGCTTCAATGGAACGCGAGGATAGCTTTCAGGACTCCAAGCACTCTGGCCATCGCACCGTTTCCCATGCTACCACACGGATTCCCCCCACGTCTCCTCTCTGCCTGCTGAGCAACAAGCAGCAGTGTAGGTTCTTCGGACAACTTCTTCATGCACAGCCCAAGGCGGCACACTGCTCTCTCTCTTCCTTTGGAAACCTAGGTTGCTGCAGCTTGTCCCAGCTCACGAAGACAGTCAGAGCCGGTCTCATGTGCTGGGTAACGTGGACTCAGTGAGGACAAGGGCCTTACCTGCACTCAGAAAAACACTCTGCTCAACCTTCCATCCAGGAGCTCACACCAACTGGCGCGTTGGTTTAGCAGGACGTCGATGTGAGGTCCAAGCTAAGCAAAGAGCACAATTCCTCCTTTACCCTGCTAGGCCCCGGAAGATTTAGAGCCAACTAGGCCTCGCTCAGGCCAGCCCTCCTTCAGGAATCTTGCCGCACTACGAAGCCGTCACAGTAAAAGGTACTTAGCGAAGTTCCCAGGGTTTCGCCATGCTCTCCCTCGGCAGCTCCACTACTGCAGGGACTCATGTTTGCTATGAACTAGGATAGGTGGCCCTGCTTCGAAAAGCAGTCTTTTCCCCTTTGGAAACCTGGATTCTTGTAGCCTCGGAGCTGTTTGCGAAACCCTAGGAAGGCCCAGCTTTTACTCACTGCAGGCACGCCCGGGGAGGAAACGAGTATGTTCCCCCAGAAGAACAGGCTGCTTGCAAGTGTCGAGGGGAGCTTCTCAGGTGCCCAGTGTGTCCCGTTTGTTTCCCTTCACAGCTCCCATCCTCAGGTACTTTTGCTGGGTTCTAATAAGGGTAGGGGGCTTTGCGGAAAAAGCAGCCTTTTCCCTTTGGAAGTTTGGATTCTAGTGTCTCAGGGGCTGCTTGCCAAACCTTGATGTTGCCCAGGTTCTAGCCTCCGCAGGTACACTTGCGTAGTAAACGAGCACTTTCCCCCGAGAAACGGTGTTCCTGCCACGCTGGAAGAGAGTTAAGCCCGCAGTACTCTTTCATCCTGGGAAAGCGCAAGGCCACCCTGAGCCTCAGGGTAGTGCCTAAGTTTCCACCGGGCAAGCTCTGCGTGCCTCGGTTTCCATGAGGTCTCCACCGTTGTTGTGCTTCAATGGAACGCGAGGATAGCTTTCAGGACTCCAAGCACTCTGGCCATCGCACCGTTTCCCATGCTACCACACGGATTCCCCCCACGTCTCCTCTCTGCCTGCTGAGCAAAAAGCAGCCGTGTAGGTTCTTCGGAACACTTCTTCATGCACAGCCCAAGGGGGCACACTGCTCTCTCTCTTCCTTTGGAAACCTAGGTTGCCGCAGCTTGTCCCAACTCACGAAGACAGTCAGAGACGGTCTCATGTGCTGGGTAACGTGGACTCAGTGAGGACAAGGGCCCTACCTGCACTCAGAAAAACACTCTGCTCAACCTTCCATCCAGGAGCTCACACCAACTGGCGCGTTGGTTTAGCAGGACGTCGATGTGAGGTCCAAGCTAAGCAAAGAGCACAATTCCTCCTTTACCCTGCTAGGCCCCGGAAGAGGTAGAGCCAAATAGGCCTCGCTCAGGGCAGCCCTCCTTCAGGGATCTTGCCACACTTCGAAGCCTACACAGTAAAAGGTACTTATCGAAGTTCTCAGATTTTCGCCATGCTCTCCCTCGGCAGCTCCACTACTGCAGGGACTCATGTTTGCTGTGAACTAGGATAGGTGGCCCTGCTTCGAAAAGCAGTCTTTTCCCCTTTGGAAACCTGGATTGTTGTAGCCCCGGAGGTGTTTGCGATACCCTAGGAAGGCCCAGCTTTAACTCACTGCAGGCACGCCCGGGGAGGAAACGAGTATGTTCCCCAGAGAAACAGGCTGCTTGCAAGTGTCGAGGGGAGCTTCTCAGGTGCCCAGTGTGTCCCGTTTGTTTCCCTTCGCAGCTCCCATCCTGCAGGTCCTTAGGTTGGGTGCGAAGAAGTGTAGGTGGCTCTGCGGACAAGAGCAGCCTTTTCCCTTTGGAAGCTTGGATTCTAGTGTCTCAGGGGCTGCTTGCCAAACCTTGAAGTTGCCCAGGTTCTAGCCTCCGCAGGTACGCCTGCGTAGCAAACGAGCACTTTCCCCCGAGAAACCGGGTTCCTGCCACGCTGGAGGAGAGTTAAGCCCGCAGACCTCGTTCCTCCTGGGAAAGTGCAAGGCCACCCTGAGCCTCAGGGTAGCGCCTAAGTTTCCACCAGGCAAGCTCTGCGTCCCCTGTTTTCCATGAGGTCTCCACCGTTGTTGTGCTTCAATGGAACGCGAGGATAGCTTTCAGGACTCCAAGCACACTGTCCTCCGCACCGTTTCCCATGCTACCACACGGATCCCCCCCACGTCTCCTCTCTGCCTGCTGAGCAACAAGCAGCAGTGTAGGCCCTTCGAAACACTTCTTGCATGCAAAGCCCAAGGCGGCACACTGCTCTCTCTCTTCCTTTGGAAACCTAGGTTGCCGCAGCTTGTCCCAGCTCACGAAGACAGTCAGAGACGGTCTCATGTGCTGGGTAACGTGGTCTCAGTGAGGACAAGGGCCCTACCTGCACTCAGAAAAACACTCTGCTCAGCCTTCCATCCAGGAGCTCACACCGAGTGGCTCTTTGCTTAAGCAGGACGTCGATGTGAGGTCCAAGCTGAGCAAAGAGCACAATTCCTCCTTTACCCTGCTAGGCCCCGGAAGAGGTAGAGCCAAATAGGCCTCGCTCAGGGCAGCCCTCCTTCAGGGATCTTGCCACACTTCGAAGCCTACACAGTAAAAGGTACTTATCGAAGTTCTCAGATTTTCGCCATGCTCTCCCTCGGCAGCTCCACTACTGCAGGGACTCATGTTTGCTGTGAACTAGGATAGGTGGCCCTGCTTCGAAAAGCAGTCTTTTCCCCTCTGGAAATCTGGATTCTTGTAGCCTCGGAGCTGTTTGCGAAACCCTAGGAAGGCCCAGCTTTGACTTACTGCAGGCACGCCCGGGGAAGAAACGAGTATGTTCCCCCAGAGAAACAGGCTGCTTGCAAGTGTCGAGGGGAGCTTCTCAGGTGCCCAGTGTGTCCGGTTTGTTTCCCTTCGCAGCTCCCATCCTCAGGTACTTTTGCTGGGTTTTAATAAGGGTAGGGGGCTTTCGGAAAAAGCAGCCTTTTCCCTTTGGAAGTTTGGTTTCTAGTGTCTCAGGGGCTGCTTGCCAAACCTTGATGTTGCCCAGCTTCTAGCCTCCGCAGGTACACTTGCGTAGTAAATGAGCACTTTCCCCCGAGAAACCGTGTTCCTGCCACGCTGGAAGAGAGTTAAGCCCGCAGTACTCTTTCATCCTGGGAAAGCGCAAGGCCACCCTGAGCCTCAGGGTAGCGCCTAAGTTTCCACCGGGCAAGCTCTGCGTGCCTCGGTTTCCATGAGGTCTCCACCGTTGTTGTGCTTCAATGGAACGCGAGGATAGCTTTCAGGACTCCAAGCACTCTGGCCATCGCACCGTTTCCCATGCTACCACACGGATTCCCCCCACGTCTCCTCTCTGCCTGCTGAGCAACAAGCAGCAGTGTAGGTTCTTCGGACAACTTCTTCATGCACAGCCCAAGGCGGCACACTGCTCTCTCTCTTCCTTTGGAAACCTAGGTTGCTGCAGCTTGTCCCAGCTCACGAAGACAGTCAGAGCCGGTCTCATGTGCTGGGTAACGTGGACTCAGTGAGGACAAGGGCCTTACCTGCACTCAGAAAAACACTCTGCTCAACCTTCCATCCAGGAGCTCACACCAACTGGCGCGTTGGTTTAGCAGGACGTCGATGTGAGGTCCAAGCTAAGCAAAGAGCACAATTCCTCCTTTACCCTGCTAGGCCCCGGAAGATTTAGAGCCAACTAGGCCTCGCTCAGGCCAGCCCTCCTTCAGGAATCTTGCCGCACTACGAAGCCGTCACAGTAAAAGGTACTTAGCGAAGTTCCCAGGGTTTCGCCATGCTCTCCCTCGGCAGCTCCACTACTGCAGGGACTCATGTTTGCTATGAACTAGGATAGGTGGCCCTGCTTCGAAAAGCAGTCTTTTCCCCTTTGGAAACCTGGATTCTTGTAGCCTCGGAGCTGTTTGCGAAACCCTAGGAAGGCCCAGCTTTTACTCACTGCAGGCACGCCCGGGGAGGAAACGAGTATGTTCCCCCAGAAGAACAGGCTGCTTGCAAGTGTCGAGGGGAGCTTCTCAGGTGCCCAGTGTGTCCCGTTTGTTTCCCTTCGCAGCTCCCATCCTCAGGTACTTTTGCTGGGTTCTAATAAGGGTAGGGGGCTTTGCGGAAAAAGCAGCCTTTTCCCTTTGGAAGTTTGGATTCTAGTGTCTCAGGGGCTGCTTGCCAAACCTTGATGTTGCCCAGGTTCTAGCCTCCGCAGGTACACTTGCGTAGTAAACGAGCACTTTCCCCCGAGAAACGGTGTTCCTGCCACGCTGGAAGAGAGTTAAGCCCGCAGTACTCTTTCATCCTGGGAAAGCGCAAGGCCACCCTGAGCCTCAGGGTAGTGCCTAAGTTTCCACCGGGCAAGCTCTGCGTGCCTCGGTTTCCATGAGGTCTCCACCGTTGTTGTGCTTCAATGGAACGCGAGGATAGCTTTCAGGACTCCAAGCACTCTGGCCATCGCACCGTTTCCCATGCTACCACACGGATTCCCCCCACGTCTCCTCTGTGCCTGCTGAGCAAAAAGCAGCCGTGTAGGTTCTTCGGAACACTTCTTCATGCACAGCCCAAGGGGGCACACTGCTCTCTCTCTTCCTTTGGAAACCTAGGTTGCCGCAGCTTGTCCCAACTCACGAAGACAGTCAGAGCCGGTCTCATGTGCTGGGTAACGTGGACTCAGTGAGGACAAGGGCCCTACCTGCACTCAGAAAAACTCTCTGCTCAGCCTTCCATCCAGGAGCTCACACCGAGTAGCTCTTTGCTTAAGCAGGACGTCGATGTGAGGTCCAAGCTGAGCAAAGAGCACAATTCCTCCTTTACCCTGCTAGGCCCCGGAAGAGGTAGAGCCAAATAGGCCTCGCTCAGGGCAGCCCTCCTTCAGGGATCTTGCCACACTTCGAAGCCTACACAGTAAAAGGTACTTATCGAAGTTCTCAGATTTTCGCCATGCTCTCCCTCGGCAGCTCCACTACTGCAGGGACTCATGTTTGCTGTGAACTAGGATAGGTGGCCCTGCTTCGAAAAGCAGTCTTTTTCCCTTTGGAAACCTGGATTGTTGTAGCCCCGGAGGTGTTTGTGATACCCTAGGAAGGCCCAGCTTTAACTCACTGCAGGCACGCCCGGGGAGGAAACGAGTATGTTCCCCAGAGAAACAGGCTGCTTGCAAGTGTCGAGGGGAGCTTCTCAGGTGCCCAGTGTGTCCCGTTTGTTTCCCTTCGCAGCTCCCATCCTGCAGGTCCTTAGGTTGGGTGCGAAGAAGTGTAGGTGGCTCTGCGGACAAGAGCAGCCTTTTCCCTTTGGAAGCTTGGATTCTAGTGTCTCAGGGGCTGCTTGCCAAACCTTGAAGTTGCCCAGGTTCTAGCCTCCGCAGGTACGCCTGCGTAGCAAACGAGCACTTTCCCCCGAGAAACCGGGTTCCTGCCACGCTGGAGGAGAGTTAAGCCCGCAGACCTCGTTCCTCCTGGGAAAGTGCAAGGCCACCCTGAGCCTCAGGGTAGCGCCTAAGTTTCCACCAGGCAAGCTCTGCGTCCCCTGTTTTCCATGAGGTCTCCACCGTTGTTGTGCTTCAATGGAACTCGAGGATAGCTTTCAGGACTCCAAGCACACTGTCCTCCGCACCGTTTCCCATGCTACCACACGGATCCCCCCCACGTCTCCTCTCTGCCTGCTGAGCAACAAGCAGCAGTGTAGGCCCTTCGAAACACTTCTTGCATGCAAAGCCCAAGGCGGCACACTGCTCTCTCTCTTCCTTTGGAAACCTAGGTTGCCGCAGCTTGTCCCAGCTCACGAAGACAGTCAGAGACGGTCTCATGTGCTGGGTAACGTGGTCTCAGTGAGGACAAGGGCCCTACCTGCACTCAGAAAAACACTCTGCTCAGCCTTCCATCCAGGAGCTCACACCGAGTGGCTCTTTGCTTAAGCAGGACGTCGATGTGAGGTCCAAGCTGAGCAAAGAGCACAATTCCTCCTTTACCCTGCTAGGCCCCGGAAGAGGTAGAGCCAAATAGGCCTCGCTCAGGGCAGCCCTCCTTCAGGGATCTTGCCACACTTCGAAGCCTACACAGTAAAAGGTACTTATCGAAGTTCTCAGATTTTCGCCATGCTCTCCCTCGGCAGCTCCACTACTGCAGGGACTCATGTTTGCTGTGAACTAGGATAGGTGGCCCTGCTTCGAAAAGCAGTCTTTTCCCCTCTGGAAATCTGGATTCTTGTAGCCTCGGAGCTGTTTGCGAAACCCTAGGAAGGCCCAGCTTTGGCTTACTGCAGGCACGCCCGGGGAAGAAACGAGTATGTTCCCCCAGAGAAACAGGCTGCTTGCAAGTGTCGAGGGGAGCTTCTCAGGTGCCCAGTGTGTCCGGTTTGTTTCCCTTCGCAGCTCCCATCCTCAGGTACTTTTGCTGGGTTTTAATAAGGGTAGGGGGCTTTCGGAAAAAGCAGCCTTTTCCCTTTGGAAGTTTGGTTTCTAGTGTCTCAGGGGCTGCTTGCCAAACCTTGATGTTGCCCAGCTTCTAGCCTCCGCAGGTACACTTGCGTAGTAAATGAGCACTTTCCCCCGAGAAACCGTGTTCCTGCCACGCTGGAAGAGAGTTAAGCCCGCAGTACTCTTTCATCCTGGGAAAGCGCAAGGCCACCCTGAGCCTCAGGGTAGCGCCTAAGTTTCCACCGGGCAAGCTCTGCGTGCCTCGGTTTCCATGAGGTCTCCACCGTTGTTGTGCTTCAATGGAACGCGAGGATAGCTTTCAGGACTCCAAGCACTCTGGCCATCGCACCGTTTCCCATGCTACCACACGGATTCCCCCCACGTCTCCTCTCTGCCTGCTGAGCAACAAGCAGCAGTGTAGGTTCTTCGGACAACTTCTTCATGCACAGCCCAAGGCGGCACACTGCTCTCTCTCTTCCTTTGGAAACCTAGGTTGCTGCAGCTTGTCCCAGCTCACGAAGACAGTCAGAGCCGGTCTCATGTGCTGGGTAACGTGGACTCAGTGAGGACAAGGGCCTTACCTGCACTCAGAAAAACACTCTGCTCAACCTTCCATCCAGGAGCTCACACCAACTGGCGCGTTGGTTTAGCAGGACGTCGATGTGAGGTCCAAGCTAAGCAAAGAGCACAATTCCTCCTTTACCCTGCTAGGCCCCGGAAGATTTAGAGCCAACTAGGCCTCGCTCAGGCCAGCCCTCCTTCAGGAATCTTGCCGCACTACGAAGCCGTCACAGTAAAAGGTACTTAGCGAAGTTCCCAGGGTTTCGCCATGCTCTCCCTCGGCAGCTCCACTACTGCAGGGACTCATGTTTGCTATGAACTAGGATAGGTGGCCCTGCTTCGAAAAGCAGTCTTTTCCCCTTTGGAAACCTGGATTCTTGTAGCCTCGGAGCTGTTTGCGAAACCCTAGGAAGGCCCAGCTTTTACTCACTGCAGGCACGCCCGGGGAGGAAACGAGTATGTTCCCCCAGAAGAACAGGCTGCTTGCAAGTGTCGAGGGGAGCTTCTCAGGTGCCCAGTGTGTCCCGTTTGTTTCCCTTCGCAGCTCCCATCCTCAGGTACTTTTGCTGGGTTCTAATAAGGGTAGGGGGCTTTGCGGAAAAAGCAGCCTTTTCCCTTTGGAAGTTTGGATTCTAGTGTCTCAGGGGCTGCTTGCCAAACCTTGATGTTGCCCAGGTTCTAGCCTCCGCAGGTACACTTGCGTAGTAAACGAGCACTTTCCCCCGAGAAACGGTGTTCCTGCCACGCTGGAAGAGAGTTAAGCCCGCAGTACTCTTTCATCCTGGGAAAGCGCAAGGCCACCCTGAGCCTCAGGGTAGTGCCTAAGTTTCCACCGGGCAAGCTCTGCGTGCCTCGGTTTCCATGAGGTCTCCACCGTTGTTGTGCTTCAATGGAACGCGAGGATAGCTTTCAGGACTCCAAGCACTCTGGCCATCGCACCGTTTCCCATGCTACCACACGGATTCCCCCCACGTCTCCTCTCTGCCTGCTGAGCAAAAAGCAGCCGTGTAGGTTCTTCGGAACACTTCTTCATGCACAGCCCAAGGGGGCACACTGCTCTCTCTCTTCCTTTGGAAACCTAGGTTGCCGCAGCTTGTCCCAACTCACGAAGACAGTCAGAGCCGGTCTCATGTGCTGGGTAACGTGGACTCAGTGAGGACAAGGGCCCTACCTGCACTCAGAAAAACACTCTGCTCAACCTTCCATCCAGGAGCTCACACCAACTGGCGCGTTGGTTTAGCAGGACGTCGATGTGAGGTCCAAGCTAAGCAAAGAGCACAATTCCTCCTTTACCCTGCTAGGCCCCGGAAGAGGTAGAGCCAAATAGGCCTCGCTCAGGGCAGCCCTCCTTCAGGGATCTTGCCACACTTCGAAGCCTACACAGTAAAAGGTACTTATCGAAGTTCTCAGATTTTCGCCATGCTCTCCCTCGGCAGCTCCACTACTGCAGGGACTCATGTTTGCTGTGAACTAGGATAGGTGGCCCTGCTTCGAAAAGCAGTCTTTTCCCCTTTGGAAACCTGGATTGTTGTAGCCCCGGAGGTGTTTGCGATACCCTAGGAAGGCCCAGCTTTAACTCACTGCAGGCACGCCCGGGGAGGAAACGAGTATGTTCCCCAGAGAAACAGGCTGCTTGCAAGTGTCGAGGGGAGCTTCTCAGGTGCCCAGTGTGTCCCGTTTGTTTCCCTTCGCAGCTCCCATCCTGCAGGTCCTTAGGTTGGGTGCGAAGAAGTGTAGGTGGCTCTGCGGACAAGAGCAGCCTTTTCCCTTTGGAAGCTTGGATTCTAGTGTCTCAGGGGCTGCTTGCCAAACCTTGAAGTTGCCCAGGTTCTAGCCTCCGCAGGTACGCCTGCGTAGCAAACGAGCACTTTCCCCCGAGAAACCGGGTTCCTGCCACGCTGGAGGAGAGTTAAGCCCGCAGACCTCGTTCCTCCTGGGAAAGTGCAAGGCCACCCTGAGCCTCAGGGTAGCGCCTAAGTTTCCACCAGGCAAGCTCTGCGTCCCCTGTTTTCCATGAGGTCTCCACCGTTGTTGTGCTTCAATGGAACGCGAGGATAGCTTTCAGGACTCCAAGCACACTGTCCTCCGCACCGTTTCCCATGCTACCACACGGATCCCCCCCACGTCTCCTCTCTGCCTGCTGAGCAACAAGCAGCAGTGTAGGCCCTTCGAAACACTTCTTGCATGCAAAGCCCAAGGCGGCACAGTGCTCTCTCTCTTCCTTTGGAAACCTAGGTTGCCGCAGCTTGTCCCAGCTCACGAAGACAGTCAGAGACGGTCTCATGTGCTGGGTAACGTGGTCTCAGTGAGGACAAGGGCCCTACCTGCACTCAGAAAAACACTCTGCTCAGCCTTCCATCCAGGAGCTCACACCGAGTGGCTCTTTGCTTAAGCAGGACGTCGATGTGAGGTCCAAGCTGAGCAAAGAGCACAATTCCTCCTTTACCCTGCTAGGCCCCGGAAGAGGTAGAGCCAAATAGGCCTCGCTCAGGGCAGCCCTCCTTCAGGGATCTTGCCACACTTCGAAGCCTACACAGTAAAAGGTACTTATCGAAGTTCTCAGATTTTCGCCATGCTCTCCCTCGGCAGCTCCACTACTGCAGGGACTCATGTTTGCTGTGAACTAGGATAGGTGGCCCTGCTTCGAAAAGCAGTCTTTTCCCCTCTGGAAATCTGGATTCTTGTAGCCTCGGAGCTGTTTGCGAAACTCTAGGAAGGCCCAGCTTTGACTTACTGCAGGCACGCCCGGGGAAGAAACGAGTATGTTCCCCCAGAGAAACAGGCTGCTTGCAAGTGTCGAGGGGAGCTTCTCAGGTGCCCAGTGTGTCCGGTTTGTTTCCCTTCGCAGCTCCCATCCTCAGGTACTTTTGCTGGGTTTTAATAAGGGTAGGGGGCTTTCGGAAAAAGCAGCCTTTTCCCTTTGGAAGTTTGGTTTCTAGTGTCTCAGGGGCTGCTTGCCAAACCTTGATGTTGCCCAGCTTCTAGCCTCCGCAGGTACACTTGCGTAGTAAACGAGCACTTTCCCCCGAGAAACCGTGTTCCTGCCACGCTGGAAGAGAGTTAAGCCCGCAGTACTCTTTCATCCTGGGAAAGCGCAAGGCCACCCTGAGCCTCAGGGTAGCGCCTAAGTTTCCACCGGGCAAGCTCTGCGTGCCTCGGTTTCCATGAGGTCTCCACCGTTGTTGTGCTTCAATGGAACGCGAGGATAGCTTTCAGGACTCCAAGCACTCTGGCCATCGCACCGTTTCCCATGCTACCACACGGATTCCCCCCACGTCTCCTCTCTGCCTGCTGAGCAACAAGCAGCAGTGTAGGGTCTTCGGAACACTTCTTCATGCACAGCCCAAGGGGGCACACTGCTCTCTCTCTTCCTTTGGAAACCTAGGTTGCTGCAGCTTGTCCCAGCTCACGAAGACAGTCAGAGCCAGTCTCATGTGCTGGGTAACGTGGACTCAGTGAGGACAAGGGCCTTACCTGCACTCAGAAAAACACTCTGCTCAACCTTCCATCCAGGAGCTCACACCAACTGGCGCGTTGGTTTAGCAGGACGTCGATGTGAGGTCCAAGCTAAGCAAAGAGCACAATTCCTCCTTTACCCTGCTAGGCCCCGGAAGAGGTAGAGCCAAATAGGCCTCGCTCAGGGCAGCCCTCCTTCAGGGATCTTGCCACACTTCGAAGCCTACACAGTAAAAGGTACTTATCGAAGTTCTCAGATTTTCGCCATGCTCTCCCTCGGCAGCTCCACTACTGCAGGGACTCATGTTTGCTGTGAACTAGGATAGGTGGCCCTGCTTCGAAAAGCAGTCTTTTCCCCTTTGGAAACCTGGATTGTTGTAGCCCCGGAGGTGTTTGCGATACCCTAGGAAGGCCCAGCTTTAACTCACTGCAGGCACGCCCGGGGAGGAAACGAGTATGTTCCCCAGAGAAACAGGCTGCTTGCAAGTGTCGAGGGGAGCTTCTCAGGTGCCCAGTGTGTCCCGTTTGTTTCCCTTCGCAGCTCCCATCCTGCAGGTCCTTAGGTTGGGTGCGAAGAAGTGTAGGTGGCTCTGCGGACAAGAGCAGCCTTTTCCCTTTGGAAGCTTGGATTCTAGTGTCTCAGGGGCTGCTTGCCAAACCTTGAAGTTGCCCAGGTTCTAGCCTCCGCAGGTACGCCTGCGTAGCAAACGAGCACTTTCCCCCGAGAAACCGGGTTCCTGCCACGCTGGAGGAGAGTTAAGCCCGCAGACCTCGTTCCTCCTGGGAAAGTGCAAGGCCACCCTGAGCCTCAGGGTAGCGCCTAAGTTTCCACCAGGCAAGCTCTGCGTCCCCTGTTTTCCATGAGGTCTCCACCGTTGTTGTGCTTCAATGGAACTCGAGGATAGCTTTCAGGACTCCAAGCACACTGTCCTCCGCACCGTTTCCCATGCTACCACACGGATCCCCCCCACGTCTCCTCTCTGCCTGCTGAGCAACAAGCAGCAGTGTAGGCCCTTCGAAACACTTCTTGCATGCAAAGCCCAAGGCGGCACACTGCTCTCTCTCTTCCTTTGGAAACCTAGGTTGCCGCAGCTTGTCCCAGCTCACGAAGACAGTCAGAGACGGTCTCATGTGCTGGGTAACGTGGTCTCAGTGAGGACAAGGGCCCTACCTGCACTCAGAAAAACACTCTGCTCAGCCTTCCATCCAGGAGCTCACACCGAGTGGCTCTTTGCTTAAGCAGGACGTCGATGTGAGGTCCAAGCTGAGCAAAGAGCACAATTCCTCCTTTACCCTGCTAGGCCCCGGAAGAGGTAGAGCCAAATAGGCCTCGCTCAGGGCAGCCCTCCTTCAGGGATCTTGCCACACTTCGAAGCCTACACAGTAAAAGGTACTTATCGAAGTTCTCAGATTTTCGCCATGCTCTCCCTCGGCAGCTCCACTACTGCAGGGACTCATGTTTGCTGTGAACTAGGATAGGTGGCCCTGCTTCGAAAAGCAGTCTTTTCCCCTCTGGAAATCTGGATTCTTGTAGCCTCGGAGCTGTTTGCGAAACCCTAGGAAGGCCCAGCTTTGGCTTACTGCAGGCACGCCCGGGGAAGAAACGAGTATGTTCCCCCAGAGAAACAGGCTGCTTGCAAGTGTCGAGGGGAGCTTCTCAGGTGCCCAGTGTGTCCGGTTTGTTTCCCTTCGCAGCTCCCATCCTCAGGTACTTTTGCTGGGTTTTAATAAGGGTAGGGGGCTTTCGGAAAAAGCAGCCTTTTCCCTTTGGAAGTTTGGTTTCTAGTGTCTCAGGGGCTGCTTGCCAAACCTTGATGTTGCCCAGCTTCTAGCCTCCGCAGGTACACTTGCGTAGTAAATGAGCACTTTCCCCCGAGAAACCGTGTTCCTGCCACGCTGGAAGAGAGTTAAGCCCGCAGTACTCTTTCATCCTGGGAAAGCGCAAGGCCACCCTGAGCCTCAGGGTAGCGCCTAAGTTTCCACCGGGCAAGCTCTGCGTGCCTCGGTTTCCATGAGGTCTCCACCGTTGTTGTGCTTCAATGGAACGCGAGGATAGCTTTCAGGACTCCAAGCACTCTGGCCATCGCACCGTTTCCCATGCTACCACACGGATTCCCCCCACGTCTCCTCTCTGCCTGCTGAGCAACAAGCAGCAGTGTAGGTTCTTCGGACAACTTCTTCATGCACAGCCCAAGGCGGCACACTGCTCTCTCTCTTCCTTTGGAAACCTAGGTTGCTGCAGCTTGTCCCAGCTCACGAAGACAGTCAGAGCCGGTCTCATGTGCTGGGTAACGTGGACTCAGTGAGGACAAGGGCCTTACCTGCACTCAGAAAAACACTCTGCTCAACCTTCCATCCAGGAGCTCACACCAACTGGCGCGTTGGTTTAGCAGGACGTCGATGTGAGGTCCAAGCTAAGCAAAGAGCACAATTCCTCCTTTACCCTGCTAGGCCCCGGAAGATTTAGAGCCAACTAGGCCTCGCTCAGGCCAGCCCTCCTTCAGGAATCTTGCCGCACTACGAAGCCGTCACAGTAAAAGGTACTTAGCGAAGTTCCCAGGGTTTCGCCATGCTCTCGCTCGGCAGCTCCACTACTGCAGGGACTCATGTTTGCTATGAACTAGGATAGGTGGCCCTGCTTCGAAAAGCAGTCTTTTCCCCTTTGGAAACCTGGATTCTTGTAGCCTCGGAGCTGTTTGCGAAACCCTAGGAAGGCCCAGCTTTTACTCACTGCAGGCACGCCCGGGGAGGAAACGAGTATGTTCCCCCAGAAGAACAGGCTGCTTGCAAGTGTCGAGGGGAGCTTCTCAGGTGCCCAGTGTGTCCCGTTTGTTTCCCTTCGCAGCTCCCATCCTCAGGTACTTTTGCTGGGTTCTAATAAGGGTAGGGGGCTTTGCGGAAAAAGCAGCCTTTTCCCTTTGGAAGTTTGGATTCTAGTGTCTCAGGGGCTGCTTGCCAAACCTTGATGTTGCCCAGGTTCTAGCCTCCGCAGGTACACTTGCGTAGTAAACGAGCACTTTCCCCCGAGAAACGGTGTTCCTGCCACGCTGGAAGAGAGTTAAGCCCGCAGTACTCTTTCATCCTGGGAAAGCGCAAGGCCACCCTGAGCCTCAGGGTAGTGCCTAAGTTTCCACCGGGCAAGCTCTGCGTGCCTCGGTTTCCATGAGGTCTCCACCGTTGTTGTGCTTCAATGGAACGCGAGGATAGCTTTCAGGACTCCAAGCACTCTGGCCATCGCACCGTTTCCCATGCTACCACACGGATTCCCCCCACGTCTCCTCTCTGCCTGCTGAGCAAAAAGCAGCCGTGTAGGCCCTTCGAAACACTTCTTGCATGCAAAGCCCAAGGCGGCACACTGCTCTCTCTCTTCCTTTGGAAACCTAGGTTGCCGCAGCTTGTCCCAGCTCACGAAGACAGTCAGAGCCGGTCTCATGTGCTGGGTAACGTGGACTCAGTGAGGACAAGGGCCTTACCTGCACTCAGAAAAACACTCTGCTCAACCTTCCATCCAGGAGCTCACACCAACTGGCGCGTTGGTTTAGCAGGACGTCGATGTGAGGTCCAAGCTAAGCAAAGAGCACAATTCCTCCTTTACCCTGCTAGGCCCCGGAAGATTTAGAGCCAACTAGGCCTCGCTCAGGCCAGCCCTCCTTCAGGAATCTTGCCGCACTACGAAGCCGTCACAGTAAAAGGTACTTAGCGAAGTTCCCAGGGTTTCGCCATGCTCTCCCTCGGCAGCTCCACTACTGCAGGGACTCATGTTTGCTATGAACTAGGATAGGTGGCCCTGCTTCGAAAAGCAGTCTTTTCCCCTTTGGAAACCTGGATTCTTGTAGCCTCGGAGCTGTTTGCGAAACCCTAGGAAGGCCCAGCTTTTACTCACTGCAGGCACGCCCGGGGAGGAAACGAGTATGTTCCCCCAGAAGAACAGGCTGCTTGCAAGTGTCGAGGGGAGCTTCTCAGGTGCCCAGTGTGTCCCGTTTGTTTCCCTTCGCAGCTCCCATCCTCAGGTACTTTTGCTGGGTTCTAATAAGGGTAGGGGGCTTTGCGGAAAAAGCAGCCTTTTCCCTTTGGAAGTTTGGATTCTAGTGTCTCAGGGGCTGCTTGCCAAACCTTGATGTTGCCCAGGTTCTAGCCTCCGCAGGTACACTTGCGTAGTAAACGAGCACTTTCCCCCGAGAAACGGTGTTCCTGCCACGCTGGAAGAGAGTTAAGCCCGCAGTACTCTTTCATCCTGGGAAAGCGCAAGGCCACCCTGAGCCTCAGGGTAGTGCCTAAGTTTCCACCGGGCAAGCTCTGCGTGCCTCGGTTTCCATGAGGTCTCCACCGTTGTTGTGCTTCAATGGAACGCGAGGATAGCTTTCAGGACTCCAAGCACTCTGGCCATCGCACCGTTTCCCATGCTACCACACGGATTCCCCCCACGTCTCCTCTCTGCCTGCTGAGCAAAAAGCAGCCGTGTAGGTTCTTCGGAACACTTCTTCATGCACAGCCCAAGGGGGCACACTGCTCTCTCTCTTCCTTTGGAAACCTAGGTTGCCGCAGCTTGTCCCAACTCACGAAGACAGTCAGAGCCGGTCTCATGTGCTGGGTAACGTGGACTCAGTGAGGACAAGGGCCCTACCTGCACTCAGAAAAACACTCTGCTCAACCTTCCATCCAGGAGCTCACACCAACTGGCGCGTTGGTTTAGCAGGACGTCGATGTGAGGTCCAAGCTAAGCAAAGAGCACAATTCCTCCTTTACCCTGCTAGGCCCCGGAAGAGGTAGAGCCAAATAGGCCTCGCTCAGGGCAGCCCTCCTTCAGGGATCTTGCCACACTTCGAAGCCTACACAGTAAAAGGTACTTATCGAAGTTCTCAGATTTTCGCCATGCTCTCCCTCGGCAGCTCCACTACTGCAGGGACTCATGTTTGCTGTGAACTAGGATAGGTGGCCCTGCTTCGAAAAGCAGTCTTTTCCCCTTTGGAAACCTGGATTGTTGTAGCCCCGGAGGTGTTTGCGATACCCTAGGAAGGCCCAGCTTTAACTCACTGCAGGCACGCCCGGGGAGGAAACGAGTATGTTCCCCAGAGAAACAGGCTGCTTGCAAGTGTCGAGGGGAGCTTCTCAGGTGCCCAGTGTGTCCCGTTTGTTTCCCTTCGCAGCTCCCATCCTGCAGGTCCTTAGGTTGGGTGCGAAGAAGTGTAGGTGGCTCTGCGGACAAGAGCAGCCTTTTCCCTTTGGAAGCTTGGATTCTAGTGTCTCAGGGGCTGCTTGCCAAACCTTGAAGTTGCCCAGGTTCTAGCCTCCGCAGGTACGCCTGCGTAGCAAACGAGCACTTTCCCCCGAGAAACCGGGTTCCTGCCACGCTGGAGGAGAGTTAAGCCCGCAGACCTCGTTCCTCCTGGGAAAGTGCAAGGCCACCCTGAGCCTCAGGGTAGCGCCTAAGTTTCCACCAGGCAAGCTCTGCGTCCCCTGTTTTCCATGAGGTCTCCACCGTTGTTGTGCTTCAATGGAACGCGAGGATAGCTTTCAGGACTCCAAGCACACTGTCCTCCGCACCGTTTCCCATGCTACCACACGGATCCCCCCCACGTCTCCTCTCTGCCTGCTGAGCAACAAGCAGCAGTGTAGGCCCTTCGAAACACTTCTTGCATGCAAAGCCCAAGGCGGCACACTGCTCTCTCTCTTCCTTTGGAAACCTAGGTTGCCGCAGCTTGTCCCAGCTCACGAAGACAGTCAGAGACGGTCTCATGTGCTGGGTAACGTGGTCTCAGTGAGGACAAGGGCCCTACCTGCACTCAGAAAAACACTCTGCTCAGCCTTCCATCCAGGAGCTCACACCGAGTGGCTCTTTGCTTAAGCAGGACGTCGATGTGAGGTCCAAGCTGAGCAAAGAGCACAATTCCTCCTTTACCCTGCTAGGCCCCGGAAGAGGTAGAGCCAAATAGGCCTCGCTCAGGGCAGCCCTCCTTCAGGGATCTTGCCACACTTCGAAGCCTACACAGTAAAAGGTACTTATCGAAGTTCTCAGATTTTCGCCATGCTCTCCCTCGGCAGCTCCACTACTGCAGGGACTCATGTTTGCTGTGAACTAGGATAGGTGGCCCTGCTTCGAAAAGCAGTCTTTTCCCCTCTGGAAATCTGGATTCTTGTAGCCTCGGAGCTGTTTGCGAAACCCTAGGAAGGCCCAGCTTTGACTTACTGCAGGCACGCCCGGGGAAGAAACGAGTATGTTCCCCCAGAGAAACAGGCTGCTTGCAAGTGTCGAGGGGAGCTTCTCAGGTGCCCAGTGTGTCCGGTTTGTTTCCCTTCGCAGCTCCCATCCTCAGGTACTTTTGCTGGGTTTTAATAAGGGTAGGGGGCTTTCGGAAAAAGCAGCCTTTTCCCTTTGGAAGTTTGGTTTCTAGTGTCTCAGGGGCTGCTTGCCAAACCTTGATGTTGCCCAGCTTCTAGCCTCCGCAGGTACACTTGCGTAGTAAATGAGCACTTTCCCCCGAGAAACCGTGTTCCTGCCACGCTGGAAGAGAGTTAAGCCCGCAGTACTCTTTCATCCTGGGAAAGCGCAAGGCCACCCTGAGCCTCAGGGTAGCGCCTAAGTTTCCACCGGGCAAGCTCTGCGTGCCTCGGTTTCCATGAGGTCTCCACCGTTGTTGTGCTTCAATGGAACGCGAGGATAGCTTTCAGGACTCCAAGCACTCTGGCCATCGCACCGTTTCCCATGCTACCACACGGATTCCCCCCACGTCTCCTCTCTGCCTGCTGAGCAACAAGCAGCAGTGTAGGTTCTTCGGACAACTTCTTCATGCACAGCCCAAGGCGGCACACTGCTCTCTCTCTTCCTTTGGAAACCTAGGTTGCTGCAGCTTGTCCCAGCTCACGAAGACAGTCAGAGCCGGTCTCATGTGCTGGGTAACGTGGACTCAGTGAGGACAAGGGCCTTACCTGCACTCAGAAAAACACTCTGCTCAACCTTCCATCCAGGAGCTCACACCAACTGGCGCGTTGGTTTAGCAGGACGTCGATGTGAGGTCCAAGCTAAGCAAAGAGCACAATTCCTCCTTTACCCTGCTAGGCCCCGGAAGATTTAGAGCCAACTAGGCCTCGCTCAGGCCAGCCCTCCTTCAGGAATCTTGCCGCACTACGAAGCCGTCACAGTAAAAGGTACTTAGCGAAGTTCCCAGGGTTTCGCCATGCTCTCCCTCGGCAGCTCCACTACTGCAGGGACTCATGTTTGCTATGAACTAGGATAAGTGGCCCTGCTTCGAAAAGCAGTCTTTTCCCCTTTGGAAACCTGGATTCTTGTAGCCTCGGAGCTGTTTGCGAAACCCTAGGAAGGCCCAGCTTTTACTCACTGCAGGCACGCCCGGGGAGGAAACGAGTATGTTCCCCCAGAAGAACAGGCTGCTTGCAAGTGTCGAGGGGAGCTTCTCAGGTGCCCAGTGTGTCCCGTTTGTTTCCCTTCACAGCTCCCATCCTCAGGTACTTTTGCTGGGTTCTAATAAGGGTAGGGGGCTTTGCGGAAAAAGCAGCCTTTTCCCTTTGGAAGTTTGGATTCTAGTGTCTCAGGGGCTGCTTGCCAAACCTTGATGTTGCCCAGGTTCTAGCCTCCGCAGGTACACTTGCGTAGTAAACGAGCACTTTCCCCCGAGAAACGGTGTTCCTGCCACGCTGGAAGAGAGTTAAGCCCGCAGTACTCTTTCATCCTGGGAAAGCGCAAGGCCACCCTGAGCCTCAGGGTAGTGCCTAAGTTTCCACCGGGCAAGCTCTGCGTGCCTCGGTTTCCATGAGGTCTCCACCGTTGTTGTGCTTCAATGGAACGCGAGGATAGCTTTCAGGACTCCAAGCACTCTGGCCATCGCACCGTTTCCCATGCTACCACACGGATTCCCCCCACGTCTCCTCTCTGCCTGCTGAGCAACAAGCAGCAGTGTAGGTTCTTCGGACAACTTCTTCATGCACAGCCCAAGGCGGCACACTGCTCTCTCTCTTCCTTTGGAAACCTAGGTTGCTGCAGCTTGTCCCAGCTCACGAAGACAGTCAGAGCCGGTCTCATGTGCTGGGTAACGTGGACTCAGTGAGGACAAGGGCCTTACCTGCACTCAGAAAAACACTCTGCTCAACCTTCCATCCAGGAGCTCACACCAACTGGCGCGTTGGTTTAGCAGGACGTCGATGTGAGGTCCAAGCTAAGCAAAGAGCACAATTCCTCCTTTACCCTGCTAGGCCCCGGAAGATTTAGAGCCAACTAGGCCTCGCTCAGGCCAGCCCTCCTTCAGGAATCTTGCCGCACTACGAAGCCGGCACAGTAAAAGGTACTTAGCGAAGTTCCCAGGGTTTCGCCATGCTCTCCCTCGGCAGCTCCACTACTGCAGGGACTCATGTTTGCTATGAACTAGGATAGGTGGCCCTGCTTCGAAAAGCAGTCTTTTCCCCTTTGGAAACCTGGATTCTTGTAGCCTCGGAGCTGTTTGCGAAACCCTAGGAAGGCCCAGCTTTTACTCACTGCAGGCACGCCCGGGGAGGAAACGAGTATGTTCCCCCAGAAGAACAGGCTGCTTGCAAGTGTCGAGGGGAGCTTCTCAGGTGCCCAGTGTGTCCCGTTTGTTTCCCTTCGCAGCTCCCATCCTCAGGTACTTTTGCTGGGTTCTAATAAGGGTAGGGGGCTTTGCGGAAAAAGCAGCCTTTTCCCTTTGGAAGTTTGGATTCTAGTGTCTCAGGGGCTGCTTGCCAAACCTTGATGTTGCCCAGGTTCTAGCCTCCGCAGGTACACTTGCGTAGTAAACGAGCACTTTCCCCCGAGAAACGGTGTTCCTGCCACGCTGGAAGAGAGTTAAGCCCGCAGTACTCTTTCATCCTGGGAAAGCGCAAGGCCACCCTGAGCCTCAGGGTAGTGCCTAAGTTTCCACCGGGCAAGCTCTGCGTGCCTCGGTTTCCATGAGGTCTCCACCGTTGTTGTGCTTCAATGGAACGCGAGGATAGCTTTCAGGACTCCAAGCACTCTGGCCATCGCACCGTTTCCCATGCTACCACACGGATTCCCCCCACGTCTCCTCTCTGCCTGCTGAGCAAAAAGCAGCCGTGTAGGTTCTTCGGAACACTTCTTCATGCACAGCCCAAGGGGGCACACTGCTCTCTCTCTTCCTTTGGAAACCTAGGTTGCCGCAGCTTGTCCCAACTCACGAAGACAGTCAGAGACGGTCTCATGTGCTGGGTAACGTGGACTCAGTGAGGACAAGGGCCCTACCTGCACTCAGAAAAACTCTCTGCTCAGCCTTCCATCCAGGAGCTCACACCGAGTAGCTCTTTGCTTAAGCAGGACGTCGATGTGAGGTCCAAGCTGAGCAAAGAGCACAATTCCTCCTTTACCCTGCTAGGCCCCGGAAGAGGTAGAGCCAAATAGGCCTCGCTCAGGGCAGCCCTCCTTCAGGGATCTTGCCACACTTCGAAGCCTACACAGTAAAAGGTACTTATCGAAGTTCTCAGATTTTCGCCATGCTCTCCCTCGGCAGCTCCACTACTGCAGGGACTCATGTTTGCTGTGAACTAGGATAGGTGGCCCTGCTTCGAAAAGCAGTCTTTTCCCCTTTGGAAACCTGGATTGTTGTAGCCCCGGAGGTGTTTGTGATACCCTAGGAAGGCCCAGCTTTAACTCACTGCAGGCACGCCCGGGGAGGAAACGAGTATGTTCCCCAGAGAAACAGGCTGCTTGCAAGTGTCGAGGGGAGCTTCTCAGGTGCCCAGTGTGTCCCGTTTGTTTCCCTTCGCAGCTCCCATCCTGCAGGTCCTTAGGTTGGGTGCGAAGAAGTGTAGGTGGCTCTGCGGACAAGAGCAGCCTTTTCCCTTTGGAAGCTTGGATTCTAGTGTCTCAGGGGCTGCTTGCCAAACCTTGAAGTTGCCCAGGTTCTAGCCTCCGCAGGTACGCCTGCGTAGCAAACGAGCACTTTCCCCCGAGAAACCGGGTTCCTGCCACGCTGGAGGAGAGTTAAGCCCGCAGACCTCGTTCCTCCTGGGAAAGTGCAAGGCCACCCTGAGCCTCAGGGTAGCGCCTAAGTTTCCACCAGGCAAGCTCTGCGTCCCCTGTTTTCCATGAGGTCTCCACCGTTGTTGTGCTTCAATGGAACTCGAGGATAGCTTTCAGGACTCCAAGCACACTGTCCTCCGCACCGTTTCCCATGCTACCACACGGATCCCCCCCACGTCTCCTCTCTGCCTGCTGAGCAACAAGCAGCAGTGTAGGCCCTTCGAAACACTTCTTGCATGCAAAGCCCAAGGCGGCACACTGCTCTCTCTCTTCCTTTGGAAACCTAGGTTGCCGCAGCTTGTCCCAGCTCACGAAGACAGTCAGAGTCGGTCTCATGTGCTGGGTAACGTGGTCTCAGTGAGGACAAGGGCCCTACCTGCACTCAGAAAAACACTCTGCTCAGCCTTCCATCCAGGAGTTCACACCGACTGGCGCGTTGGTTTAGTAGGACCTCGATTTGAGGTCCAAGCTGAGCAAAGAGCACAATTCCTCCTTTACCCTGCTAGGTCCCGGAAGGGGTAGAGCCAACTAGGCCTCGCTCAGGCCAGCCCTCCTTCAGGAATCTTGCCACACTACGAAGCCGTCACAGTAAAAGGTACTTAGCGAAGTTCCCAGGGTTTCGCCATGCTCTCCCTCGGCAGCTCCACTACTGCAGGGACTCATGTTTGCTATGAACTAGGATAGGTGGCCCTGCTTCGAAAAGCAGTCTTTTCCCCTTTGGAAACCTGGATTCTTGTAGCCTCGGAGCTGTTTGCGAAACCCTAGGAAGGCCCAGCTTTTACTCACTGCAGGCACGCCCGGGGAGGAAACGAGTATGTTCCCCCAGAAGAACAGGCTGCTTGCAAGTGTCGAGGGGAGCTTCTCAGGTGCCCAGTGTGTCCCGTTTGTTTCCCTTCACAGCTCCCATCCTCAGGTACTTTTGCTGGGTTCTAATAAGGGTAGGGGGCTTTGCGGAAAAAGCAGCCTTTTCCCTTTGGAAGTTTGGATTCTAGTGTCTCAGGGGCTGCTTGCCAAACCTTGATGTTGCCCAGGTTCTAGCCTCCGCAGGTACACTTGCGTAGTAAACGAGCACTTTCCCCCGAGAAACGGTGTTCCTGCCACGCTGGAAGAGAGTTAAGCCCGCAGTACTCTTTCATCCTGGGAAAGCGCAAGGCCACCCTGAGCCTCAGGGTAGTGCCTAAGTTTCCACCGGGCAAGCTCTGCGTGCCTCGGTTTCCATGAGGTCTCCACCGTTGTTGTGCTTCAATGGAACTCGAGGATAGCTTTCAGGACTCCAAGCACTCTGGCCATCGCACCGTTTCCCATGCTACCACACGGATTCCCCCCACGTCTCCTCTCTGCCTGCTGAGCAAAAAGCAGCCGTGTAGGTTCTTCGGAACACTTCTTCATGCACAGCCCAAGGGGGCACACTGCTCTCTCTCTTCCTTTGGAAACCTAGGTTGCCGCAGCTTGTCCCAACTCACGAAGACAGTCAGAGACGGTCTCATGTGCTGGGTAACGTGGACTCAGTGAGGACAAGGGCCTTACCTGCACTCAGAAAAACACTCTGCTCAACCTTCCATCCAGGAGCTCACACCAACTGGCGCGTTGGTTTAGCAGGACGTCGATGTGAGGTCCAAGCTAAGCAAAGAGCACAATTCCTCCTTTACCCTGCTAGGCCCCGGAAGATTTAGAGCCAACTAGGCCTCGCTCAGGCCAGCCCTCCTTCAGGAATCTTGCCGCACTACGAAGCCGTCACAGTAAAAGGTACTTAGCGAAGTTCCCAGGGTTTCGCCATGCTCTCCCTCGGCAGCTCCACTACTGCAGGGACTCATGTTTGCTATGAACTAGGATAGGTGGCCCTGCTTCGAAAAGCAGTCTTTTCCCCTTTGGAAACCTGGATTCTTGTAGCCTCGGAGCTGTTTGCGAAACCCTAGGAAGGCCCAGCTTTTACTCACTGCAGGCACGCCCGGGGAGGAAACGAGTATGTTCCCCCAGAAGAACAGGCTGCTTGCAAGTGTCGAGGGGAGCTTCTCAGGTGCCCAGTGTGTCCCGTTTGTTTCCCTTCGCAGCTCCCATCCTCAGGTACTTTTGCTGGGTTCTAATAAGGGTAGGGGGCTTTGCGGAAAAAGCAGCCTTTTCCCTTTGGAAGTTTGGATTCTAGTGTCTCAGGGGCTGCTTGCCAAACCTTGATGTTGCCCAGGTTCTAGCCTCCGCAGGTACACTTGCGTAGTAAACGAGCACTTTCCCCCGAGAAACGGTGTTCCTGCCACGCTGGAAGAGAGTTAAGCCCGCAGTACTCTTTCATCCTGGGAAAGCGCAAGGCCACCCTGAGCCTCAGGGTAGTGCCTAAGTTTCCACCGGGCAAGCTCTGCGTGCCTCGGTTTCCATGAGGTCTCCACCGTTGTTGTGCTTCAATGGAACGCGAGGATAGCTTTCAGGACTCCAAGCACTCTGGCCATCGCACCGTTTCCCATGCTACCACACGGATTCCCCCCACGTCTCCTCTCTGCCTGCTGAGCAAAAAGCAGCCGTGTAGGTTCTTCGGAACACTTCTTCATGCACAGCCCAAGGGGGCACACTGCTCTCTCTCTTCCTTTGGAAACCTAGGTTGCCGCAGCTTGTCCCAACTCACGAAGACAGTCAGAGACGGTCTCATGTGCTGGGTAACGTGGACTCAGTGAGGACAAGGGCCCTACCTGCACTCAGAAAAACTCTCTGCTCAGCCTTCCATCCAGGAGCTCACACCGAGTAGCTCTTTGCTTAAGCAGGACGTCGATGTGAGGTCCAAGCTGAGCAAAGAGCACAATTCCTCCTTTACCCTGCTAGGCCCCGGAAGAGGTAGAGCCAAATAGGCCTCGCTCAGGGCAGCCCTCCTTCAGGGATCTTGCCACACTTCGAAGCCTACACAGTAAAAGGTACTTATCGAAGTTCTCAGATTTTCGCCATGCTCTCCCTCGGCAGCTCCACTACTGCAGGGACTCATGTTTGCTGTGAACTAGGATAGGTGGCCCTGCTTCGAAAAGCAGTCTTTTCCCCTTTGGAAACCTGGATTGTTGTAGCCCCGGAGGTGTTTGTGATACCCTAGGAAGGCCCAGCTTTAACTCACTGCAGGCACGCCCGGGGAGGAAACGAGTATGTTCCCCAGAGAAACAGGCTGCTTGCAAGTGTCGAGGGGAGCTTCTCAGGTGCCCAGTGTGTCCCGTTTGTTTCCCTTCGCAGCTCCCATCCTGCAGGTCCTTAGGTTGGGTGCGAAGAAGTGTAGGTGGCTCTGCGGACAAGAGCAGCCTTTTCCCTTTGGAAGCTTGGATTCTAGTGTCTCAGGGGCTGCTTGCCAAACCTTGAAGTTGCCCAGGTTCTAGCCTCCGCAGGTACGCCTGCGTAGCAAACGAGCACTTTCCCCCGAGAAACCGGGTTCCTGCCACGCTGGAGGAGAGTTAAGCCCGCAGACCTCGTTCCTCCTGGGAAAGTGCAAGGCCACCCTGAGCCTCAGGGTAGCGCCTAAGTTTCCACCAGGCAAGCTCTGCGTCCCCTGTTTTCCATGAGGTCTCCACCGTTGTTGTGCTTCAATGGAACTCGAGGATAGCTTTCAGGACTCCAAGCACACTGTCCTCCGCACCGTTTCCCATGCTACCACACGGATCCCCCCCACGTCTCCTCTCTGCCTGCTGAGCAACAAGCAGCAGTGTAGGCCCTTCGAAACACTTCTTGCATGCAAAGCCCAAGGCGGCACACTGCTCTCTCTCTTCCTTTGGAAACCTAGGTTGCCGCAGCTTGTCCCAGCTCACGAAGACAGTCAGAGTCGGTCTCATGTGCTGGGTAACGTGGTCTCAGTGAGGACAAGGGCCCTACCTGCACTCAGAAAAACACTCTGCTCAGCCTTCCATCCAGGAGTTCACACCGACTGGCGCGTTGGTTTAGTAGGACCTCGATTTGAGGTCCAAGCTGAGCAAAGAGCACAATTCCTCCTTTACCCTGCTAGGTCCCGGAAGGGGTAGAGCCAACTAGGCCTCGCTCAGGCCAGCCCTCCTTCAGGAATCTTGCCACACTACGAAGCCGTCACAGTAAAAGGTACTTAGCGAAGTTCCCAGGGTTTCGCCATGCTCTCCCTCGGCAGCTCCACTACTGCAGGGACTCATGTTTGCTATGAACTAGGATAGGTGGCCCTGCTTCGAAAAGCAGTCTTTTCCCCTTTGGAAACCTGGATTCTTGTAGCCTCGGAGCTGTTTGCGAAACCCTAGGAAGGCCCAGCTTTTACTCACTGCAGGCACGCCCGGGGAGGAAACGAGTATGTTCCCCCAGAAGAACAGGCTGCTTGCAAGTGTCGAGGGGAGCTTCTCAGGTGCCCAGTGTGTCCCGTTTGTTTCCCTTCGCAGCTCCCATCCTCAGGTACTTTTGCTGGGTTCTAATAAGGGTAGGGGGCTTTGCGGAAAAAGCAGCCTTTTCCCTTTGGAAGTTTGGATTCTAGTGTCTCAGGGGCTGCTTGCCAAACCTTGATGTTGCCCAGGTTCTAGCCTCCGCAGGTACACTTGCGTAGTAAACGAGCACTTTCCCCCGAGAAACGGTGTTCCTGCCACGCTGGAAGAGAGTTAAGCCCGCAGTACTCTTTCATCCTGGGAAAGCGCAAGGCCACCCTGAGCCTCAGGGTAGTGCCTAAGTTTCCACCGGGCAAGCTCTGCGTGCCTCGGTTTCCATGAGGTCTCCACCGTTGTTGTGCTTCAATGGAACGCGAGGATAGCTTTCAGGACTCCAAGCACTCTGGCCATCGCACCGTTTCCCATGCTACCACACGGATTCCCCCCACGTCTCCTCTCTGCCTGCTGAGCAAAAAGCAGCCGTGTAGGTTCTTCAGAACACTTCTTCATGCACAGCCCAAGGGGGCACACTGCTCTCTCTCTTCCTTTGGAAACCTAGGTTGCCGCAGCTTGTCCCAACTCACGAAGACAGTCAGAGACGGTCTCATGTGCTGGGTAACGTGGACTCAGTGAGGACAAGGGCCCTACCTGCACTCAGAAAAACTCTCTGCTCAGCCTTCCATCCAGGAGCTCACACCGAGTGGCTCTTTGCTTAAGCAGGACGTCGATGTGAGGTCCAAGCTGAGCAAAGAGCACAATTCCTCCTTTACCCTGCTAGGCCCCGGAAGAGGTAGAGCCAACTAGGCCTCGCTCAGGGCAGCCCTGCTTCAGGGATCTTGCCACACTTCGAAGCCTACACAGTAAAAGGTACTTATCGAAGTTCTCAGATTTTCGCCATGCTCTCCCTCGGCAGCTCCACTACTGCAGGGACTCATGTTTGCTGTGAACTAGGATAGGTGGCCCTGCTTCGAAAAGCAGTCTTTTCCCCTCTGGAAATCTGGATTCTTGTAGCCTCGGAGCTGTTTGCGAAACCCTAGGAAGGCCCAGCTTTGACTTACTGCAGGCACGCCCGGGGAAGAAACGAGTATGTTCCCCCAGAGAAACAGGCTGCTTGCAAGTGTCGAGGGGAGCTTCTCAGGTGCCCAGTGTGTCCCGTTTGTTTCCCTTCGCAGCTCCCATCCTCAGGTACTTTTGCTGGGTTTTAATAAGGGTAGGGGGCTTTCGGAAAAAGCAGCCTTTTCCCTTTGGAAGTTTGGTTTCTAGTGTCTCAGGGGCTGCTTGCCAAACCTTGATGTTGCCCAGCTTCTAGCCTCCGCAGGTACACTTGCGTAGTAAACGAGCACTTTCCCCCGAGAAACCGTGTTCCTGCCACGCTGGAAGAGAGTTAAGCCCGCAGTACTCTTTCATCCTGGGAAAGCGCAAGGCCACCCTGAGCCTCAGGGTAGCGCCTAAGTTTCCACCGGGCAAGCTCTGCGTGCCTCGGTTTCCATGAGGTCTCCACCGTTGTTGTGCTTCAATGGAACGCGAGGATAGCTTTCAGGACTCCAAGCACTCTGGCCATCGCACCGTTTCCCATGCTACCACACGGATTCCCCCCACGTCTCCTCTCTGCCTGCTGAGCAACAAGCAGCAGTGTAGGTTCTTCGGAACACTTCTTCATGCACAGCCCAAGGGGGCACACTGCTCTCTCTCTTCCTTTGGAAACCTAGGTTGCTGCAGCTTGTCCCAGCTCACGAAGACAGTCACAGCCAGTCTCATGTGCTGGGTAACGTGGACTCAGTGAGGACAAGGGCCTTACCTGCACTCAGAAAAACACTCTGCTCAACCTTCCATCCAGGAGCTCACACCAACTGGCGCGTTGGTTTAGCAGGACGTCGATGTGAGGTCCAAGCTAAGCAAAGAGCACAATTCCTCCTTTACCCTGCTAGGCCCCGGAAGAGGTAGAGCCAAATAGGCCTCGCTCAGGGCAGCCCTCCTTCAGGGATCTTGCCACACTTCGAAGCCTACACAGTAAAAGGTACTTATCGAAGTTCTCAGATTTTCGCCATGCTCTCCCTCGGCAGCTCCACTACTGCAGGGACTCATGTTTGCTGTGAACTAGGATAGGTGGCCCTGCTTCGAAAAGCAGTCTTTTCCCCTTTGGAAACCTGGATTGTTGTAGCCCCGGAGGTGTTTGCGATACCCTAGGAAGGCCCAGCTTTAACTCACTGCAGGCACGCCCGGGGAGGAAACGAGTATGTTCCCCAGAGAAACAGGCTGCTTGCAAGTGTCGAGGGGAGCTTCTCAGTTGCCCAGTGTGTCCCGTTTGTTTCCCTTGGCAGCTCCCATCCTGCAGGTCCTTAGGTTGGGTGCGAAGAAGTGTAGGTGGCTCTGCGGACAAGAGCAGCCTTTTCCCTTTGGAAGCTTGGATTCTAGTGTCTCAGGGGCTGCTTGCCAAACCTTGAAGTTGCCCAGGTTCTAGCCTCCGCAGGTACGCCTGCGTAGCAAACGAGCACTTTCCCCCGAGAAACCGGGTTCCTGCCACGCTGGAGGAGAGTTAAGCCCGCAGACCTCGTTCCTCCTGGGAAAGTGCAAGGCCACCCTGAGCCTCAGGGTAGCGCCTAAGTTTCCACCAGGCAAGCTCTGCGTCCCCTGTTTTCCATGAGGTCTCCACCGTTGTTGTGCTTCAATGGAACGCGAGGATAGCTTTCAGGACTCCAAGCACACTGTCCTCCGCACCGTTTCCCATGCTACCACACGGATCCCCCCCACGTCTCCTCTCTGCCTGCTGAGCAACAAGCAGCAGTGTAGGCCCTTCGAAACACTTCTTGCATGCAAAGCCCAAGGCGGCACACTGCTCTCTCTCTTCCTTTGGAAACCTAGGTTGCCGCAGCTTGTCCCAGCTCACGAAGACAGTCAGAGTCGGTCTCATGTGCTGGGTAACGTGGTCTCAGTGAGGACAAGGGCCCTACCTGCACTCAGAAAAACACTCTGCTCAGCCTTCCATCCAGGAGCTCACACCGAGTGGCTCTTTGCTTAAGCAGGACGTCGATGTGAGGTCCAAGCTGAGCAAAGAGCACAATTCCTCCTTTACCCTGCTAGGCCCCGGAAGAGGTAGAGCCAAATAGGCCTCGCTCAGGGCAGCCCTCCTTCAGGGATCTTGCCACACTTCGAAGCCTACACAGTAAAAGGTACTTATCGAAGTTCTCAGATTTTCGCCATGCTCTCCCTCGGCAGCTCCACTACTGCAGGGACTCATGTTTGCTGTGAACTAGGATAGGTGGCCCTGCTTCGAAAAGCAGTCTTTTCCCCTCTGGAAATCTGGATTCTTGTAGCCTCGGAGCTGTTTGCGAAACCCTAGGAAGGCCCAGCTTTGACTTACTGCAGGCACGCCCGGGGAAGAAACGAGTATGTTCCCCCAGAGAAACAGGCTGCTTGCAAGTGTCGAGGGGAGCTTCTCAGGTGCCCAGTGTGTCCGGTTTGTTTCCCTTCGCAGCTCCCATCCTCAGGTACTTTTGCTGGGTTTTAATAAGGGTAGGGGGCTTTCGGAAAAAGCAGCCTTTTCCCTTTGGAAGTTTGGTTTCTAGTGTCTCAGGGGCTGCTTGCCAAACCTTGATGTTGCCCAGCTTCTAGCCTCCGCAGGTACACTTGCGTAGTAAATGAGCACTTTCCCCCGAGAAACCGTGTTCCTGCCACGCTGGAAGAGAGTTAAGCCCGCAGTACTCTTTCATCCTGGGAAAGCGCAAGGCCACCCTGAGCCTCAGGGTAGCGCCTAAGTTTCCACCGGGCAAGCTCTGCGTGCCTCGGTTTCCATGAGGTCTCCACCGTTGTTGTGCTTCAATGGAACGCGAGGATAGCTTTCAGGACTCCAAGCACTCTGGCCATCGCACCGTTTCCCATGCTACCACACGGATTCCCCCCACGTCTCCTCTCTGCCTGCTGAGCAACAAGCAGCAGTGTAGGTTCTTCGGACAACTTCTTCATGCACAGCCCAAGGCGGCACACTGCTCTCTCTCTTCCTTTGGAAACCTAGGTTGCCGCAGTTTGTCCCAGCTCACGAAGACAGTCAGAGCCGGTCTCATGTGCTGGGTAACGTGGACTCAGTGAGGACAAGGGCCTTACCTGCACTCAGAAAAACACTCTGCTCAACCTTCCATCCAGGAGCTCACACCAACTGGCGCGTTGGTTTAGCAGGACGTCGATGTGAGGTCCAAGCTAAGCAAAGAGCACAATTCCTCCTTTACCCTGCTAGGCCCCGGAAGATTTAGAGCCAACTAGGCCTCGCTCAGGCCAGCCCTCCTTCAGGAATCTTGCCGCACTACGAAGCCGTCACAGTAAAAGGTACTTAGCGAAGTTCCCAGGGTTTCGCCATGCTCTCCCTCGTCAGCTCCACTACTGCAGGGACTCATGTTTGCTATGAACTAGGATAGGTGGCCCTGCTTCGAAAAGCAGTCTTTTCCCCTTTGGAAACCTGGATTCTTGTAGCCTCGGAGCTGTTTGCGAAACCCTAGGAAGGCCCAGCTTTTACTCACTGCAGGCACGCCCGGGGAGGAAACGAGTATGTTCCCCCAGAAGAACAGGCTGCTTGCAAGTGTCGAGGGGAGCTTCTCAGGTGCCCAGTGTGTCCCGTTTGTTTCCCTTCGCAGCTCCCATCCTCAGGTACTTTTGCTGGGTTCTAATAAGGGTAGGGGGCTTTGCGGAAAAAGCAGCCTTTTCCCTTTGGAAGTTTGGATTCTAGTGTCTCAGGGGCTGCTTGCCAAACCTTGATGTTGCCCAGGTTCTAGCCTCCGCAGGTACACTTGCGTAGTAAACGAGCACTTTCCCCCGAGAAACGGTGTTCCTGCCACGCTGGAAGAGAGTTAAGCCCGCAGTACTCTTTCATCCTGGGAAAGCGCAAGGCCACCCTGAGCCTCAGGGTAGTGCCTAAGTTTCCACCGGGCAAGCTCTGCGTGCCTCGGTTTCCATGAGGTCTCCACCGTTGTTGTGCTTCAATGGAACGCGAGGATAGCTTTCAGGACTCCAAGCACTCTGGCCATCGCACCGTTTCCCATGCTACCACACGGATTCCCCCCACGTCTCCTCTCTGCCTGCTGAGCAAAAAGCAGCCGTGTAGGTTCTTCGGAACACTTCTTCATGCACAGCCCAAGGGGGCACACTGCTCTCTCTCTTCCTTTGGAAACCTAGGTTGCCGCAGCTTGTCCCAACTCACGAAGACAGTCAGAGACGGTCTCATGTGCTGGGTAACGTGGACTCAGTGAGGACAAGGGCCCTACCTGCACTCAGAAAAACTCTCTGCTCAGCCTTCCATCCAGGAGCTCACACCGAGTGGCTCTTTGCTTAAGCAGGACGTCGATGTGAGGTCCAAGCTGAGCAAAGAGCACAATTCCTCCTTTACCGTGCTAGGCCCCGGAAGAGGTAGAGCCAACTAGGCCTCGCTCAGGGCAGCCCTCCTTCAGGGATCTTGCCACACTTCGAAGCCTACACAGTAAAAGGTACTTATCGAAGTTCTCAGATTTTCGCCATGCTCTCCCTCGGCAGCTCCACTACTGCAGGGACTCATGTTTGCTGTGAACTAGGATAGGTGGCCCTGCTTCGAAAAGCAGTCTTTTCCCCTTTGGAAACCTGGATTGTTGTAGCCCCGGAGGTGTTTGCGATACCCTAGGAAGGCCCAGCTTTAACTCACTGCAGGCACGCCCGGGGAGGAAACGAGTATGTTCCCCAGAGAAACAGGCTGCTTGCAAGTGTCGAGGGGAGCTTCTCAGGTGCCCAGTGTGTCCCGTTTGTTTCCCTTCGCAGCTCCCATCCTGCAGGTCCTTAGGTTGGGTGCGAAGAAGTGTAGGTGGCTCTGCGGACAAGAGCAGCCTTTTCCCTTTGGAAGCTTGGATTCTAGTGTCTCAGGGGCTGCTTGCCAAACCTTGAAGTTGCCCAGGTTCTAGCCTCCGCAGGTACGCCTGCGTAGCAAACGAGCACTTTCCCCCGAGAAACCGGGTTCCTGCCACGCTGGAGGAGAGTTAAGCCCGCAGACCTCGTTCCTCCTGGGAAAGTGCAAGGCCACCCTGAGCCTCAGGGTAGCGCCTAAGTTTCCACCAGGCAAGCTCTGCGTCCCCTGTTTTCCATGAGGTCTCCACCGTTGTTGTGCTTCAATGGAACTCGAGGATAGCTTTCAGGACTCCAAGCACACTGTCCTCCGCACCGTTTCCCATGCTACCACACGGATCCCCCCCACGTCTCCTCTCTGCCTGCTGAGCAACAAGCAGCAGTGTAGGCCCTTCGAAACACTTCTTGCATGCAAAGCCCAAGGCGGCACACTGCTCTCTCTCTTCCTTTGGAAACCTAGGTTGCCGCAGCTTGTCCCAGCTCACGAAGACAGTCAGAGACGGTCTCATGTGCTGGGTAACGTGGTCTCAGTGAGGACAAGGGCCCTACCTGCACTCAGAAAAACACTCTGCTCAGCCTTCCATCCAGGAGCTCACACCGAGTGGCTCTTTGCTTAAGCAGGACGTCGATGTGAGGTCCAAGCTGAGCAAAGAGCACAATTCCTCCTTTACCCTGCTAGGCCCCGGAAGAGGTAGAGCCAAATAGGCCTCGCTCAGGGCAGCCCTCCTTCAGGGATCTTGCCACACTTCGAAGCCTACACAGTAAAAGGTACTTATCGAAGTTCTCAGATTTTCGCCATGCTCTCCCTCGGCAGCTCCACTACTGCAGGGACTCATGTTTGCTGTGAACTAGGATAGGTGGCCCTGCTTCGAAAAGCAGTCTTTTCCCCTCTGGAAATCTGGATTCTTGTAGCCTCGGAGCTGTTTGCGAAACCCTAGGAAGGCCCAGCTTTGACTTACTGCAGGCACGCCCGGGGAAGAAACGAGTATGTTCCCCCAGAGAAACAGGCTGCTTGCAAGTGTCGAGGGGAGCTTCTCAGGTGCCCAGTGTGTCCGGTTTGTTTCCCTTCGCAGCTCCCATCCTCAGGTACTTTTGCTGGGTTTTAATAAGGGTAGGGGGCTTTCGGAAAAAGCAGCCTTTTCCCTTTGGAAGTTTGGTTTCTAGTGTCTCAGGGGCTGCTTGCCAAACCTTGATGTTGCCCAGCTTCTAGCCTCCGCAGGTACACTTGCGTAGTAAATGAGCACTTTCCCCCGAGAAACCGTGTTCCTGCCACGCTGGAAGAGAGTTAAGCCCGCAGTACTCTTTCATCCTGGGAAAGCGCAAGGCCACCCTGAGCCTCAGGGTAGCGCCTAAGTTTCCACCGGGCAAGCTCTGCGTGCCTCGGTTTCCATGAGGTCTCCACCGTTGTTGTGCTTCAATGGAACGCGAGGATAGCTTTCAGGACTCCAAGCACTCTGGCCATCGCACCGTTTCCCATGCTACCACACGGATTCCCCCCACGTCTCCTCTCTGCCTGCTGAGCAACAAGCAGCAGTGTAGGTTCTTCGGACAACTTCTTCATGCACAGCCCAAGGGGGCACACTGCTCTCTCTCTTCCTTTGGAAACCTAGGTTGCTGCAGCTTGTCCCAGCTCACGAAGACAGTCAGAGCCGGTCTCATGTGCTGGGTAACGTGGACTCAGTGAGGACAAGGGCCTTACCTGCACTCAGAAAAACACTCTGCTCAACCTTCCATCCAGGAGCTCACACCAACTGGCGCGTTGGTTTAGCAGGACGTCGATGTGAGGTCCAAGCTAAGCAAAGAGCACAATTCCTCCTTTACCCTGCTAGGCCCCGGAAGATTTAGAGCCAACTAGGCCTCGCTCAGGCCAGCCCTCCTTCAGGAATCTTGCCGCACTACGAAGCCGTCACAGTAAAAGGTACTTAGCGAAGTTCCCAGGGTTTCGCCATGCTCTCCCTCGGCAGCTCCACTACTGCAGGGACTCATGTTTGCTATGAACTAGGATAGGTGGCCCTGCTTCGAAAAGCAGTCTTTTCCCCTTTGGAAACCTGGATTCTTGTAGCCTCGGAGCTGTTTGCGAAACCCTAGGAAGGCCCAGCTTTTACTCACTGCAGGCACGCCCGGGGAGGAAACGAGTATGTTCCCCCAGAAGAACAGGCTGCTTGCAAGTGTCGAGGGGAGCTTCTCAGGTGCCCAGTGTGTCCCGTTTGTTTCCCTTCGCAGCTCCCATCCTCAGGTACTTTTGCTGGGTTCTAATAAGGGTAGGGGGCTTTGCGGAAAAAGCAGCCTTTTCCCTTTGGAAGTTTGGATTCTAGTGTCTCAGGGGCTGCTTGCCAAACCTTGATGTTGCCCAGGTTCTAGCCTCCGCAGGTACACTTGCGTAGTAAACGAGCACTTTCCCCCGAGAAACGGTGTTCCTGCCACGCTGGAAGAGAGTTAAGCCCGCAGTACTCTTTCATCCTGGGAAAGCGCAAGGCCACCCTGAGCCTCAGGGTAGTGCCTAAGTTTCCACCGGGCAAGCTCTGCGTGCCTCGGTTTCCATGAGGTCTCCACCGTTGTTGTGCTTCAATGGAACGCGAGGATAGCTTTCAGGACTCCAAGCACTCTGGCCATCGCACCGTTTCCCATGCTACCACACGGATTCCCCCCACGTCTCCTCTCTGCCTGCTGAGCAAAAAGCAGCCGTGTAGGTTCTTCGGAACACTTCTTCATGCACAGCCCAAGGGGGCACACTGCTCTCTCTCTTCCTTTGGAAACCTAGGTTGCCGCAGCTTGTCCCAACTCACGAAGACAGTCAGAGCCGGTCTCATGTGCTGGGTAACGTGGACTCAGTGAGGACAAGGGCCCTACCTGCACTCAGAAAAACACTCTGCTCAACCTTCCATCCAGGAGCTCACACCAACTGGCGCGTTGGTTTAGCAGGACGTCGATGTGAGGTCCAAGCTAAGCAAAGAGCACAATTCCTCCTTTACCCTGCTAGGCCCCGGAAGAGGTAGAGCCAAATAGGCCTCGCTCAGGGCAGCCCTCCTTCAGGGATCTTGCCACACTTCGAAGCCTACACAGTAAAAGGTACTTATCGAAGTTCTCAGATTTTCGCCATGCTCTCCCTCGGCAGCTCCACTACTGCAGGGACTCATGTTTGCTGTGAACTAGGATAGGTGGCCCTGCTTCGAAAAGCAGTCTTTTCCCCTTTGGAAACCTGGATTGTTGTAGCCCCGGAGGTGTTTGCGATACCCTAGGAAGGCCCAGCTTTAACTCACTGCAGGCACGCCCGGGGAGGAAACGAGTATGTTCCCCAGAGAAACAGGCTGCTTGCAAGTGTCGAGGGGAGCTTCTCAGGTGCCCAGTGTGTCCCGTTTGTTTCCCTTGGCAGCTCCCATCCTGCAGGTCCTTAGGTTGGGTGCGAAGAAGTGTAGGTGGCTCTGCGGACAAGAGCAGCCTTTTCCCTTTGGAAGCTTGGATTCTAGTGTCTCAGGGGCTGCTTGCCAAACCTTGAAGTTGCCCAGGTTCTAGCCTCCGCAGGTACGCCTGCGTAGCAAACGAGCACTTTCCCCCGAGAAACCGGGTTCCTGCCACGCTGGAGGAGAGTTAAGCCCGCAGACCTCGTTCCTCCTGGGAAAGTGCAAGGCCACCCTGAGCCTCAGGGTAGCGCCTAAGTTTCCACCAGGCAAGCTCTGCGTCCCCTGTTTTCCATGAGGTCTCCACCGTTGTTGTGCTTCAATGGAACGCGAGGATAGCTTTCAGGACTCCAAGCACACTGTCCTCCGCACCGTTTCCCATGCTACCACACGGATCCCCCCCACGTCTCCTCTCTGCCTGCTGAGCAACAAGCAGCAGTGTAGGCCCTTCGAAACACTTCTTGCATGCAAAGCCCAAGGCGGCACACTGCTCTCTCTCTTCCTTTGGAAACCTAGGTTGCCGCAGCTTGTCCCAGCTCACGAAGACAGTCAGAGACGGTCTCATGTGCTGGGTAACGTGGTCTCAGTGAGGACAAGGGCCCTACCTGCACTCAGAAAAACACTCTGCTCAGCCTTCCATCCAGGAGCTCACACCGAGTGGCTCTTTGCTTAAGCAGGACGTCGATGTGAGGTCCAAGCTGAGCAAAGAGCACAATTCCTCCTTTACCCTGCTAGGCCCCGGAAGAGGTAGAGCCAAATAGGCCTCGCTCAGGGCAGCCCTCCTTCAGGGATCTTGCCACACTTCGAAGCCTACACAGTAAAAGGTACTTATCGAAGTTCTCAGATTTTCGCCATGCTCTCCCTCGGCAGCTCCACTACTGCAGGGACTCATGTTTGCTGTGAACTAGGATAGGTGGCCCTGCTTCGAAAAGCAGTCTTTTCCCCTCTGGAAATCTGGATTCTTGTAGCCTCGGAGCTGTTTGCGAAACCCTAGGAAGGCCCAGCTTTGACTTACTGCAGGCACGCCCGGGGAAGAAACGAGTATGTTCCCCCAGAGAAACAGGCTGCTTGCAAGTGTCGAGGGGAGCTTCTCAGGTGCCCAGTGTGTCCCGTTTGTTTCCCTTCGCAGCTCCCATCCTCAGGTACTTTTGCTGGGTTTTAATAAGGGTAGGGGGCTTTCGGAAAAAGCATCCTTTTCCCTTTGGAAGTTTGGTTTCTAGTGTCTCAGGGGCTGCTTGCCAAACCTTGATGTTGCCCAGCTTCTAGCCTCCGCAGGTACACTTGCGTAGTAAACGAGCACTTTCCCCCGAGAAACCGTGTTCCTGCCACGCTGGAAGAGAGTTAAGCCCGCAGTACTCTTTCATCCTGGGAAAGCGCAAGGCCACCCTGAGCCTCAGGGTAGCGCCTAAGTTTCCACCGGGCAACCTCTGCGTGCCTCGGTTTCCATGAGGTCTCCACCGTTGTTGTGCTTCAATGGAACGCGAGGATAGCTTTCAGGACTCCAAGCACTCTGGCCATCGCACCGTTTCCCATGCTACCACACGGATTCCCCCCACGTCTCCTCTCTGCCTGCTGAGCAACAAGCAGCAGTGTAGGTTCTTCGGAACACTTCTTCATGCACAGCCCAAGGGGGCACACTGCTCTCTCTCTTCCTTTGGAAACCTAGGTTGCTGCAGCTTGTCCCAGCTCACGAAGACAGTCAGAGCCAGTCTCATGTGCTGGGTAACGTGGACTCAGTGAGGACAAGGGCCTTACCTGCACTCAGAAAAACACTCTGCTCAACCTTCCATCCAGGAGCTCACACCAACTGGCGCGTTGGTTTAGCAGGACGTCGATGTGAGGTCCAAGCTAAGCAAAGAGCACAATTCCTCCTTTACCCTGCTAGGCCCCGGAAGAGGTAGAGCCAAATAGGCCTCGCTCAGGGCAGCCCTCCTTCAGGGATCTTGCCACACTTCGAAGCCTACACAGTAAAAGGTACTTATCGAAGTTCTCAGATTTTCGCCATGCTCTCCCTCGGCAGCTCCACTACTGCAGGGACTCATGTTTGCTGTGAACTAGGATAGGTGGCCCTGCTTCGAAAAGCAGTCTTTTCCCCTTTGGAAACCTGGATTGTTGTAGCCCCGGAGGTGTTTGCGATACCCTAGGAAGGCCCAGCTTTAACTCACTGCAGGCACGCCCGGGGAGGAAACGAGTATGTTCCCCAGAGAAACAGGCTGCTTGCAAGTGTCGAGGGGAGCTTCTCAGGTGCCCAGTGTGTCCCGTTTGTTTCCCTTCGCAGCTCCCATCCTGCAGGTCCTTAGGTTGGGTGCGAAGAAGTGTAGGTGGCTCTGCGGACAAGAGCAGCCTTTTCCCTTTGGAAGCTTGGATTCTAGTGTCTCAGGGGCTGCTTGCCAAACCTTGAAGTTGCCCAGGTTCTAGCCTCCGCAGGTACGCCTGCGTAGCAAACGAGCACTTTCCCCCGAGAAACCGGGTTCCTGCCACGCTGGAGGAGAGTTAAGCCCGCAGACCTCGTTCCTCCTGGGAAAGTGCAAGGCCACCCTGAGCCTCAGGGTAGCGCCTAAGTTTCCACCAGGCAAGCTCTGCGTCCCCTGTTTTCCATGAGGTCTCCACCGTTGTTGTGCTTCAATGGAACTCGAGGATAGCTTTCAGGACTCCAAGCACACTGTCCTCCGCACCGTTTCCCATGCTACCACACGGATCCCCCCCACGTCTCCTCTCTGCCTGCTGAGCAACAAGCAGCAGTGTAGGCCCTTCGAAACACTTCTTGCATGCAAAGCCCAAGGCGGCACACTGCTCTCTCTCTTCCTTTGGAAACCTAGGTTGCCGCAGCTTGTCCCAGCTCACGAAGACAGTCAGAGACGGTCTCATGTGCTGGGTAACGTGGTCTCAGTGAGGACAAGGGCCCTACCTGCACTCAGAAAAACACTCTGCTCAGCCTTCCATCCAGGAGCTCACACCGAGTGGCTCTTTGCTTAAGCAGGACGTCGATGTGAGGTCCAAGCTGAGCAAAGAGCACAATTCCTCCTTTACCCTGCTAGGCCCCGGAAGAGGTAGAGCCAAATAGGCCTCGCTCAGGGCAGCCCTCCTTCAGGGATCTTGCCACACTTCGAAGCCTACACAGTAAAAGGTACTTATCGAAGTTCTCAGATTTTCGCCATGCTCTCCCTCGGCAGCTCCACTACTGCAGGGACTCATGTTTGCTGTGAACTAGGATAGGTGGCCCTGCTTCGAAAAGCAGTCTTTTCCCCTCTGGAAATCTGGATTCTTGTAGCCTCGGAGCTGTTTGCGAAACCCTAGGAAGGCCCAGCTTTGGCTTACTGCAGGCACGCCCGGGGAAGAAACGAGTATGTTCCCCCAGAGAAACAGGCTGCTTGCAAGTGTCGAGGGGAGCTTCTCAGGTGCCCAGTGTGTCCGGTTTGTTTCCCTTCGCAGCTCCCATCCTCAGGTACTTTTGCTGGGTTTTAATAAGGGTAGGGGGCTTTCGGAAAAAGCAGCCTTTTCCCTTTGGAAGTTTGGTTTCTAGTGTCTCAGGGGCTGCTTGCCAAACCTTGATGTTGCCCAGCTTCTAGCCTCCGCAGGTACACTTGCGTAGTAAATGAGCACTTTCCCCCGAGAAACCGTGTTCCTGCCACGCTGGAAGAGAGTTAAGCCCGCAGTACTCTTTCATCCTGGGAAAGCGCAAGGCCACCCTGAGCCTCAGGGTAGCGCCTAAGTTTCCACCGGGCAAGCTCTGCGTGCCTCGGTTTCCATGAGGTCTCCACCGTTGTTGTGCTTCAATGGAACGCGAGGATAGCTTTCAGGACTCCAAGCACTCTGGCCATCGCACCGTTTCCCATGCTACCACACGGATTCCCCCCACGTCTCCTCTCTGCCTGCTGAGCAACAAGCAGCAGTGTAGGTTCTTCGGACAACTTCTTCATGCACAGCCCAAGGCGGCACACTGCTCTCTCTCTTCCTTTGGAAACCTAGGTTGCTGCAGCTTGTCCCAGCTCACGAAGACAGTCAGAGCCGGTCTCATGTGCTGGGTAACGTGGACTCAGTGAGGACAAGGGCCTTACCTGCACTCAGAAAAACACTCTGCTCAACCTTCCATCCAGGAGCTCACACCAACTGGCGCGTTGGTTTAGCAGGACGTCGATGTGAGGTCCAAGCTAAGCAAAGAGCACAATTCCTCCTTTACCCTGCTAGGCCCCGGAAGATTTAGAGCCAACTAGGCCTCGCTCAGGCCAGCCCTCCTTCAGGAATCTTGCCGCACTACGAAGCCGTCACAGTAAAAGGTACTTAGCGAAGTTCCCAGGGTTTCGCCATGCTCTCCCTCGGCAGCTCCACTACTGCAGGGACTCATGTTTGCTATGAACTAGGATAGGTGGCCCTGCTTCGAAAAGCAGTCTTTTCCCCTTTGGAAACCTGGATTCTTGTAGCCTCGGAGCTGTTTGCGAAACCCTAGGAAGGCCCAGCTTTTACTCACTGCAGGCACGCCCGGGGAGGAAACGAGTATGTTCCCCCAGAAGAACAGGCTGCTTGCAAGTGTCGAGGGGAGCTTCTCAGGTGCCCAGTGTGTCCCGTTTGTTTCCCTTCGCAGCTCCCATCCTCAGGTACTTTTGCTGGGTTCTAATAAGGGTAGGGGGCTTTGCGGAAAAAGCAGCCTTTTCCCTTTGGAAGTTTGGATTCTAGTGTCTCAGGGGCTGCTTGCCAAACCTTGATGTTGCCCAGGTTCTAGCCTCCGCAGGTACACTTGCGTAGTAAACGAGCACTTTCCCCCGAGAAACGGTGTTCCTGCCACGCTGGAAGAGAGTTAAGCCCGCAGTACTCTTTCATCCTGGGAAAGCGCAAGGCCACCCTGAGCCTCAGGGTAGTGCCTAAGTTTCCACCGGGCAAGCTCTGCGTGCCTCGGTTTCCATGAGGTCTCCACCGTTGTTGTGCTTCAATGGAACGCGAGGATAGCTTTCAGGACTCCAAGCACTCTGGCCATCGCACCGTTTCCCATGCTACCACACGGATTCCCCCCACGTCTCCTCTCTGCCTGCTGAGCAAAAAGCAGCCGTGTAGGTTCTTCGGAACACTTCTTCATGCACAGCCCAAGGGGGCACACTGCTCTCTCTCTTCCTTTGGAAACCTAGGTTGCCGCAGCTTGTCCCAACTCACGAAGACAGTCAGAGCCGGTCTCATGTGCTGGGTAACGTGGACTCAGTGAGGACAAGGGCCCTACCTGCACTCAGAAAAACACTCTGCTCAACCTTCCATCCAGGAGCTCACACCAACTGGCGCGTTGGTTTAGCAGGACGTCGATGTGAGGTCCAAGCTAAGCAAAGAGCACAATTCCTCCTTTACCCTGCTAGGCCCCGGAAGAGGTAGAGCCAAATAGGCCTCGCTCAGGGCAGCCCTCCTTCAGGGATCTTGCCACACTTCGAAGCCTACACAGTAAAAGGTACTTATCGAAGTTCTCAGATTTTCGCCATGCTCTCCCTCGGCAGCTCCACTACTGCAGGGACTCATGTTTGCTGTGAACTAGGATAGGTGGCCCTGCTTCGAAAAGCAGTCTTTTCCCCTTTGGAAACCTGGATTGTTGTAGCCCCGGAGGTGTTTGCGATACCCTAGGAAGGCCCAGCTTTAACTCACTGCAGGCACGCCCGGGGAGGAAACGAGTATGTTCCCCAGAGAAACAGGCTGCTTGCAAGTGTCGAGGGGAGCTTCTCAGGTGCCCAGTGTGTCCCGTTTGTTTCCCTTCGCAGCTCCCATCCTGCAGGTCCTTAGGTTGGGTGCGAAGAAGTGTAGGTGGCTCTGCGGACAAGAGCAGCCTTTTCCCTTTGGAAGCTTGGATTCTAGTGTCTCAGGGGCTGCTTGCCAAACCTTGAAGTTGCCCAGGTTCTAGCCTCCGCAGGTACGCCTGCGTAGCAAACGAGCACTTTCCCCCGAGAAACCGGGTTCCTGCCACGCTGGAGGAGAGTTAAGCCCGCAGACCTCGTTCCTCCTGGGAAAGTGCAAGGCCACCCTGAGCCTCAGGGTAGCGCCTAAGTTTCCACCAGGCAAGCTCTGCGTCCCCTGTTTTCCATGAGGTCTCCACCGTTGTTGTGCTTCAATGGAACGCGAGGATAGCTTTCAGGACTCCAAGCACACTGTCCTCCGCACCGTTTCCCATGCTACCACACGGATCCCCCCCACGTCTCCTCTCTGCCTGCTGAGCAACAAGCAGCAGTGTAGGCCCTTCGAAACACTTCTTGCATGCAAAGCCCAAGGCGGCACAGTGCTCTCTCTCTTCCTTTGGAAACCTAGGTTGCCGCAGCTTGTCCCAGCTCACGAAGACAGTCAGAGACGGTCTCATGTGCTGGGTAACGTGGTCTCAGTGAGGACAAGGGCCCTACCTGCACTCAGAAAAACACTCTGCTCAGCCTTCCATCCAGGAGCTCACACCGAGTGGCTCTTTGCTTAAGCAGGACGTCGATGTGAGGTCCAAGCTGAGCAAAGAGCACAATTCCTCCTTTACCCTGCTAGGCCCCGGAAGAGGTAGAGCCAAATAGGCCTCGCTCAGGGCAGCCCTCCTTCAGGGATCTTGCCACACTTCGAAGCCTACACAGTAAAAGGTACTTATCGAAGTTCTCAGATTTTCGCCATGCTCTCCCTCGGCAGCTCCACTACTGCAGGGACTCATGTTTGCTGTGAACTAGGATAGGTGGCCCTGCTTCGAAAAGCAGTCTTTTCCCCTCTGGAAATCTGGATTCTTGTAGCCTCGGAGCTGTTTGCGAAACCCTAGGAAGGCCCAGCTTTGACTTACTGCAGGCACGCCCGGGGAAGAAACGAGTATGTTCCCCCAGAGAAACAGGCTGCTTGCAAGTGTCGAGGGGAGCTTCTCAGGTGCCCAGTGTGTCCCGTTTGTTTCCCTTCGCAGCTCCCATCCTCAGGTACTTTTGCTGGGTTTTAATAAGGGTAGGGGGCTTTCGGAAAAAGCATCCTTTTCCCTTTGGAAGTTTGGTTTCTAGTGTCTCAGGGGCTGCTTGCCAAACCTTGATGTTGCCCAGCTTCTAGCCTCCGCAGGTACACTTGCGTAGTAAACGAGCACTTTCCCCCGAGAAACCGTGTTCCTGCCACGCTGGAAGAGAGTTAAGCCCGCAGTACTCTTTCATCCTGGGAAAGCGCAAGGCCACCCTGAGCCTCAGGGTAGCGCCTAAGTTTCCACCGGGCAAGCTCTGCGTGCCTCGGTTTCCATGAGGTCTCCACCGTTGTTGTGCTTCAATGGAACGCGAGGATAGCTTTCAGGACTCCAAGCACTCTGGCCATCGCACCGTTTCCCATGCTACCACACGGATTCCCCCCACGTCTCCTCTCTGCCTGCTGAGCAACAAGCAGCAGTGTAGGTTCTTCGGAACACTTCTTCATGCACAGCCCAAGGGGGCACACTGCTCTCTCTCTTCCTTTGGAAACCTAGGTTGCTGCAGCTTGTCCCAGCTCACGAAGACAGTCAGAGCCAGTCTCATGTGCTGGGTAACGTGGACTCAGTGAGGACAAGGGCCTTACCTGCACTCAGAAAAACACTCTGCTCAACCTTCCATCCAGGAGCTCACACCAACTGGCGCGTTGGTTTAGCAGGACGTCGATGTGAGGTCCAAGCTAAGCAAAGAGCACAATTCCTCCTTTACCCTGCTAGGCCCCGGAAGAGGTAGAGCCAAATAGGCCTCGCTCAGGGCAGCCCTCCTTCAGGGATCTTGCCACACTTCGAAGCCTACACAGTAAAAGGTACTTATCGAAGTTCTCAGATTTTCGCCATGCTCTCCCTCGGCAGCTCCACTACTGCAGGGACTCATGTTTGCTGTGAACTAGGATAGGTGGCCCTGCTTCGAAAAGCAGTCTTTTCCCCTTTGGAAACCTGGATTGTTGTAGCCCCGGAGGTGTTTGCGATACCCTAGGAAGGCCCAGCTTTAACTCACTGCAGGCACGCCCGGGGAGGAAACGAGTATGTTCCCCAGAGAAACAGGCTGCTTGCAAGTGTCGAGGGGAGCTTCTCAGGTGCCCAGTGTGTCCCGTTTGTTTCCCTTCGCAGCTCCCATCCTGCAGGTCCTTAGGTTGGGTGCGAAGAAGTGTAGGTGGCTCTGCGGACAAGAGCAGCCTTTTCCCTTTGGAAGCTTGGATTCTAGTGTCTCAGGGGCTGCTTGCCAAACCTTGAAGTTGCCCAGGTTCTAGCCTCCGCAGGTACGCCTGCGTAGCAAACGAGCACTTTCCCCCGAGAAACCGGGTTCCTGCCACGCTGGAGGAGAGTTAAGCCCGCAGACCTCGTTCCTCCTGGGAAAGTGCAAGGCCACCCTGAGCCTCAGGGTAGCGCCTAAGTTTCCACCAGGCAAGCTCTGCGTCCCCTGTTTTCCATGAGGTCTCCACCGTTGTTGTGCTTCAATGGAACTCGAGGATAGCTTTCAGGACTCCAAGCACACTGTCCTCCGCACCGTTTCCCATGCTACCACACGGATCCCCCCCACGTCTCCTCTCTGCCTGCTGAGCAACAAGCAGCAGTGTAGGCCCTTCGAAACACTTCTTGCATGCAAAGCCCAAGGCGGCACACTGCTCTCTCTCTTCCTTTGGAAACCTAGGTTGCCGCAGCTTGTCCCAGCTCACGAAGACAGTCAGAGACGGTCTCATGTGCTGGGTAACGTGGTCTCAGTGAGGACAAGGGCCCTACCTGCACTCAGAAAAACACTCTGCTCAGCCTTCCATCCAGGAGCTCACACCGAGTGGCTCTTTGCTTAAGCAGGACGTCGATGTGAGGTCCAAGCTGAGCAAAGAGCACAATTCCTCCTTTACCCTGCTAGGCCCCGGAAGAGGTAGAGCCAAATAGGCCTCGCTCAGGGCAGCCCTCCTTCAGGGATCTTGCCACACTTCGAAGCCTACACAGTAAAAGGTACTTATCGAAGTTCTCAGATTTTCGCCATGCTCTCCCTCGGCAGCTCCACTACTGCAGGGACTCATGTTTGCTGTGAACTAGGATAGGTGGCCCTGCTTCGAAAAGCAGTCTTTTCCCCTCTGGAAATCTGGATTCTTGTAGCCTCGGAGCTGTTTGCGAAACCCTAGGAAGGCCCAGCTTTGGCTTACTGCAGGCACGCCCGGGGAAGAAACGAGTATGTTCCCCCAGAGAAACAGGCTGCTTGCAAGTGTCGAGGGGAGCTTCTCAGGTGCCCAGTGTGTCCGGTTTGTTTCCCTTCGCAGCTCCCATCCTCAGGTACTTTTGCTGGGTTTTAATAAGGGTAGGGGGCTTTCGGAAAAAGCAGCCTTTTCCCTTTGGAAGTTTGGTTTCTAGTGTCTCAGGGGCTGCTTGCCAAACCTTGATGTTGCCCAGCTTCTAGCCTCCGCAGGTACACTTGCGTAGTAAATGAGCACTTTCCCCCGAGAAACCGTGTTCCTGCCACGCTGGAAGAGAGTTAAGCCCGCAGTACTCTTTCATCCTGGGAAAGCGCAAGGCCACCCTGAGCCTCAGGGTAGCGCCTAAGTTTCCACCGGGCAAGCTCTGCGTGCCTCGGTTTCCATGAGGTCTCCACCGTTGTTGTGCTTCAATGGAACGCGAGGATAGCTTTCAGGACTCCAAGCACTCTGGCCATCGCACCGTTTCCCATGCTACCACACGGATTCCCCCCACGTCTCCTCTCTGCCTGCTGAGCAAAAAGCAGCCGTGTAGGCCCTTCGAAACACTTCTTGCATGCAAAGCCCAAGGCGGCACACTGCTCTCTCTCTTCCTTTGGAAACCTAGGTTGCCGCAGCTTGTCCCAGCTCACGAAGACAGTCAGAGCCGGTCTCATGTGCTGGGTAACGTGGACTCAGTGAGGACAAGGGCCTTACCTGCACTCAGAAAAACACTCTGCTCAACCTTCCATCCAGGAGCTCACACCAACTGGCGCGTTGGTTTAGCAGGACGTCGATGTGAGGTCCAAGCTAAGCAAAGAGCACAATTCCTCCTTTACCCTGCTAGGCCCCGGAAGATTTAGAGCCAACTAGGCCTCGCTCAGGCCAGCCCTCCTTCAGGAATCTTGCCGCACTACGAAGCCGTCACAGTAAAAGGTACTTAGCGAAGTTCCCAGGGTTTCGCCATGCTCTCCCTCGGCAGCTCCACTACTGCAGGGACTCATGTTTGCTATGAACTAGGATAGGTGGCCCTGCTTCGAAAAGCAGTCTTTTCCCCTTTGGAAACCTGGATTCTTGTAGCCTCGGAGCTGTTTGCGAAACCCTAGGAAGGCCCAGCTTTTACTCACTGCAGGCACGCCCGGGGAGGAAACGAGTATGTTCCCCCAGAAGAACAGGCTGCTTGCAAGTGTCGAGGGGAGCTTCTCAGGTGCCCAGTGTGTCCCGTTTGTTTCCCTTCGCAGCTCCCATCCTCAGGTACTTTTGCTGGGTTCTAATAAGGGTAGGGGGCTTTGCGGAAAAAGCAGCCTTTTCCCTTTGGAAGTTTGGATTCTAGTGTCTCAGGGGCTGCTTGCCAAACCTTGATGTTGCCCAGGTTCTAGCCTCCGCAGGTACACTTGCGTAGTAAACGAGCACTTTCCCCCGAGAAACGGTGTTCCTGCCACGCTGGAAGAGAGTTAAGCCCGCAGTACTCTTTCATCCTGGGAAAGCGCAAGGCCACCCTGAGCCTCAGGGTAGTGCCTAAGTTTCCACCGGGCAAGCTCTGCGTGCCTCGGTTTCCATGAGGTCTCCACCGTTGTTGTGCTTCAATGGAACGCGAGGATAGCTTTCAGGACTCCAAGCACTCTGGCCATCGCACCGTTTCCCATGCTACCACACGGATTCCCCCCACGTCTCCTCTCTGCCTGCTGAGCAAAAAGCAGCCGTGTAGGTTCTTCGGAACACTTCTTCATGCACAGCCCAAGGGGGCACACTGCTCTCTCTCTTCCTTTGGAAACCTAGGTTGCCGCAGCTTGTCCCAACTCACGAAGACAGTCAGAGCCGGTCTCATGTGCTGGGTAACGTGGACTCAGTGAGGACAAGGGCCCTACCTGCACTCAGAAAAACACTCTGCTCAACCTTCCATCCAGGAGCTCACACCAACTGGCGCGTTGGTTTAGCAGGACGTCGATGTGAGGTCCAAGCTAAGCAAAGAGCACAATTCCTCCTTTACCCTGCTAGGCCCCGGAAGAGGTAGAGCCAAATAGGCCTCGCTCAGGGCAGCCCTCCTTCAGGGATCTTGCCACACTTCGAAGCCTACACAGTAAAAGGTACTTATCGAAGTTCTCAGATTTTCGCCATGCTCTCCCTCGGCAGCTCCACTACTGCAGGGACTCATGTTTGCTGTGAACTAGGATAGGTGGCCCTGCTTCGAAAAGCAGTCTTTTCCCCTTTGGAAACCTGGATTGTTGTAGCCCCGGAGGTGTTTGCGATACCCTAGGAAGGCCCAGCTTTAACTCACTGCAGGCACGCCCGGGGAGGAAACGAGTATGTTCCCCAGAGAAACAGGCTGCTTGCAAGTGTCGAGGGGAGCTTCTCAGGTGCCCAGTGTGTCCCGTTTGTTTCCCTTCGCAGCTCCCATCCTGCAGGTCCTTAGGTTGGGTGCGAAGAAGTGTAGGTGGCTCTGCGGACAAGAGCAGCCTTTTCCCTTTGGAAGCTTGGATTCTAGTGTCTCAGGGGCTGCTTGCCAAACCTTGAAGTTGCCCAGGTTCTAGCCTCCGCAGGTACGCCTGCGTAGCAAACGAGCACTTTCCCCCGAGAAACCGGGTTCCTGCCACGCTGGAGGAGAGTTAAGCCCGCAGACCTCGTTCCTCCTGGGAAAGTGCAAGGCCACCCTGAGCCTCAGGGTAGCGCCTAAGTTTCCACCAGGCAAGCTCTGCGTCCCCTGTTTTCCATGAGGTCTCCACCGTTGTTGTGCTTCAATGGAACGCGAGGATAGCTTTCAGGACTCCAAGCACACTGTCCTCCGCACCGTTTCCCATGCTACCACACGGATCCCCCCCACGTCTCCTCTCTGCCTGCTGAGCAACAAGCAGCAGTGTAGGCCCTTCGAAACACTTCTTGCATGCAAAGCCCAAGGCGGCACACTGCTCTCTCTCTTCCTTTGGAAACCTAGGTTGCCGCAGCTTGTCCCAGCTCACGAAGACAGTCAGAGACGGTCTCATGTGCTGGGTAACGTGGTCTCAGTGAGGACAAGGGCCCTACCTGCACTCAGAAAAACACTCTGCTCAGCCTTCCATCCAGGAGCTCACACCGAGTGGCTCTTTGCTTAAGCAGGACGTCGATGTGAGGTCCAAGCTGAGCAAAGAGCACAATTCCTCCTTTACCCTGCTAGGCCCCGGAAGAGGTAGAGCCAAATAGGCCTCGCTCAGGGCAGCCCTCCTTCAGGGATCTTGCCACACTTCGAAGCCTACACAGTAAAAGGTACTTATCGAAGTTCTCAGATTTTCGCCATGCTCTCCCTCGGCAGCTCCACTACTGCAGGGACTCATGTTTGCTGTCAACTAGGATAGGTGGCCCTGCTTCGAAAAGCAGTCTTTTCCCCTCTGGAAATCTGGATTCTTGTAGCCTCGGAGCTGTTTGCGAAACCCTAGGAAGGCCCAGCTTTGACTTACTGCAGGCACGCCCGGGGAAGAAACGAGTATGTTCCCCCAGAGAAACAGGCTGCTTGCAAGTGTCGAGGGGAGCTTCTCAGGTGCCCAGTGTGTCCGGTTTGTTTCCCTTCGCAGCTCCCATCCTCAGGTACTTTTGCTGGGTTTTAATAAGGGTAGGGGGCTTTCGGAAAAAGCAGCCTTTTCCCTTTGGAAGTTTGGTTTCTAGTGTCTCAGGGGCTGCTTGCCAAACCTTGATGTTGCCCAGCTTCTAGCCTCCGCAGGTACACTTGCGTAGTAAATGAGCACTTTCCCCCGAGAAACCGTGTTCCTGCCACGCTGGAAGAGAGTTAAGCCCGCAGTACTCTTTCATCCTGGGAAAGCGCAAGGCCACCCTGAGCCTCAGGGTAGCGCCTAAGTTTCCACCGGGCAAGCTCTGCGTGCCTCGGTTTCCATGAGGTCTCCACCGTTGTTGTGCTTCAATGGAACGCGAGGATAGCTTTCAGGACTCCAAGCACTCTGGCCATCGCACCGTTTCCCATGCTACCACACGGATTCCCCCCACGTCTCCTCTCTGCCTGCTGAGCAACAAGCAGCAGTGTAGGTTCTTCGGACAACTTCTTCATGCACAGCCCAAGGCGGCACACTGCTCTCTCTCTTCCTTTGGAAACCTAGGTTGCTGCAGCTTGTCCCAGCTCACGAAGACAGTCAGAGCCGGTCTCATGTGCTGGGTAACGTGGACTCAGTGAGGACAAGGGCCTTACCTGCACTCAGAAAAACACTCTGCTCAACCTTCCATCCAGGAGCTCACACCAACTGGCGCGTTGGTTTAGCAGGACGTCGATGTGAGGTCCAAGCTAAGCAAAGAGCACAATTCCTCCTTTACCCTGCTAGGCCCCGGAAGATTTAGAGCCAACTAGGCCTCGCTCAGGCCAGCCCTCCTTCAGGAATCTTGCCGCACTACGAAGCCGTCACAGTAAAAGGTACTTAGCGAAGTTCCCAGGGTTTCGCCATGCTCTCCCTCGGCAGCTCCACTACTGCAGGGACTCATGTTTGCTATGAACTAGGATAAGTGGCCCTGCTTCGAAAAGCAGTCTTTTCCCCTTTGGAAACCTGGATTCTTGTAGCCTCGGAGCTGTTTGCGAAACCCTAGGAAGGCCCAGCTTTTACTCACTGCAGGCACGCCCGGGGAGGAAACGAGTATGTTCCCCCAGAAGAACAGGCTGCTTGCAAGTGTCGAGGGGAGCTTCTCAGGTGCCCAGTGTGTCCCGTTTGTTTCCCTTCGCAGCTCCCATCCTCAGGTACTTTTGCTGGGTTCTAATAAGGGTAGGGGGCTTTGCGGAAAAAGCAGCCTTTTCCCTTTGGAAGTTTGGATTCTAGTGTCTCAGGGGCTGCTTGCCAAACCTTGATGTTGCCCAGGTTCTAGCCTCCGCAGGTACACTTGCGTAGTAAACGAGCACTTTCCCCCGAGAAACGGTGTTCCTGCCACGCTGGAAGAGAGTTAAGCCCGCAGTACTCTTTCATCCTGGGAAAGCGCAAGGCCACCCTGAGCCTCAGGGTAGTGCCTAAGTTTCCACCGGGCAAGCTCTGCGTGCCTCGGTTTCCATGAGGTCTCCACCGTTGTTGTGCTTCAATGGAACGCGAGGATAGCTTTCAGGACTCCAAGCACTCTGGCCATCGCACCGTTTCCCATGCTACCACACGGATTCCCCCCACGTCTCCTCTCTGCCTGCTGAGCAACAAGCAGCAGTGTAGGTTCTTCGGACAACTTCTTCATGCACAGCCCAAGGCGGCACACTGCTCTCTCTCTTCCTTTGGAAACCTAGGTTGCTGCAGCTTGTCCCAGCTCACGAAGACAGTCAGAGCCGGTCTCATGTGCTGGGTAACGTGGACTCAGTGAGGACAAGGGCCTTACCTGCACTCAGAAAAACACTCTGCTCAACCTTCCATCCAGGAGCTCACACCAACTGGCGCGTTGGTTTAGCAGGACGTCGATGTGAGGTCCAAGCTAAGCAAAGAGCACAATTCCTCCTTTACCCTGCTAGGCCCCGGAAGATTTAGAGCCAACTAGGCCTCGCTCAGGCCAGCCCTCCTTCAGGAATCTTGCCGCACTACGAAGCCGGCACAGTAAAAGGTACTTAGCGAAGTTCCCAGGGTTTCGCCATGCTCTCCCTCGGCAGCTCCACTACTGCAGGGACTCATGTTTGCTATGAACTAGGATAGGTGGCCCTGCTTCGAAAAGCAGTCTTTTCCCCTTTGGAAACCTGGATTCTTGTAGCCTCGGAGCTGTTTGCGAAACCCTAGGAAGGCCCAGCTTTTACTCACTGCAGGCACGCCCGGGGAGGAAACGAGTATGTTCCCCCAGAAGAACAGGCTGCTTGCAAGTGTCGAGGGGAGCTTCTCAGGTGCCCAGTGTGTCCCGTTTGTTTCCCTTCGCAGCTCCCATCCTCAGGTACTTTTGCTGGGTTCTAATAAGGGTAGGGGGCTTTGCGGAAAAAGCAGCCTTTTCCCTTTGGAAGTTTGGATTCTAGTGTCTCAGGGGCTGCTTGCCAAACCTTGATGTTGCCCAGGTTCTAGCCTCCGCAGGTACACTTGCGTAGTAAACGAGCACTTTCCCCCGAGAAACGGTGTTCCTGCCACGCTGGAAGAGAGTTAAGCCCGCAGTACTCTTTCATCCTGGGAAAGCGCAAGGCCACCCTGAGCCTCAGGGTAGTGCCTAAGTTTCCACCGGGCAAGCTCTGCGTGCCTCGGTTTCCATGAGGTCTCCACCGTTGTTGTGCTTCAATGGAACGCGAGGATAGCTTTCAGGACTCCAAGCACTCTGGCCATCGCACCGTTTCCCATGCTACCACACGGATTCCCCCCACGTCTCCTCTCTGCCTGCTGAGCAAAAAGCAGCCGTGTAGGTTCTTCGGAACACTTCTTCATGCACAGCCCAAGGGGGCACACTGCTCTCTCTCTTCCTTTGGAAACCTAGGTTGCCGCAGCTTGTCCCAACTCACGAAGACAGTCAGAGACGGTCTCATGTGCTGGGTAACGTGGACTCAGTGAGGACAAGGGCCCTACCTGCACTCAGAAAAACTCTCTGCTCAGCCTTCCATCCAGGAGCTCACACCGAGTAGCTCTTTGCTTAAGCAGGACGTCGATGTGAGGTCCAAGCTGAGCAAAGAGCACAATTCCTCCTTTACCCTGCTAGGCCCCGGAAGAGGTAGAGCCAAATAGGCCTCGCTCAGGGCAGCCCTCCTTCAGGGATCTTGCCACACTTCGAAGCCTACACAGTAAAAGGTACTTATCGAAGTTCTCAGATTTTCGCCATGCTCTCCCTCGGCAGCTCCACTACTGCAGGGACTCATGTTTGCTGTGAACTAGGATAGGTGGCCCTGCTTCGAAAAGCAGTCTTTTCCCCTTTGGAAACCTGGATTGTTGTAGCCCCGGAGGTGTTTGTGATACCCTAGGAAGGCCCAGCTTTAACTCACTGCAGGCACGCCCGGGGAGGAAACGAGTATGTTCCCCAGAGAAACAGGCTGCTTGCAAGTGTCGAGGGGAGCTTCTCAGGTGCCCAGTGTGTCCCGTTTGTTTCCCTTCGCAGCTCCCATCCTGCAGGTCCTTAGGTTGGGTGCGAAGAAGTGTAGGTGGCTCTGCGGACAAGAGCAGCCTTTTCCCTTTGGAAGCTTGGATTCTAGTGTCTCAGGGGCTGCTTGCCAAACCTTGAAGTTGCCCAGGTTCTAGCCTCCGCAGGTACGCCTGCGTAGCAAACGAGCACTTTCCCCCGAGAAACCGGGTTCCTGCCACGCTGGAGGAGAGTTAAGCCCGCAGACCTCGTTCCTCCTGGGAAAGTGCAAGGCCACCCTGAGCCTCAGGGTAGCGCCTAAGTTTCCACCAGGCAAGCTCTGCGTCCCCTGTTTTCCATGAGGTCTCCACCGTTGTTGTGCTTCAATGGAACTCGAGGATAGCTTTCAGGACTCCAAGCACACTGTCCTCCGCACCGTTTCCCATGCTACCACACGGATCCCCCCCACGTCTCCTCTCTGCCTGCTGAGCAACAAGCAGCAGTGTAGGCCCTTCGAAACACTTCTTGCATGCAAAGCCCAAGGCGGCACACTGCTCTCTCTCTTCCTTTGGAAACCTAGGTTGCCGCAGCTTGTCCCAGCTCACGAAGACAGTCAGAGTCGGTCTCATGTGCTGGGTAACGTGGTCTCAGTGAGGACAAGGGCCCTACCTGCACTCAGAAAAACACTCTGCTCAGCCTTCCATCCAGGAGTTCACACCGACTGGCGCGTTGGTTTAGTAGGACCTCGATTTGAGGTCCAAGCTGAGCAAAGAGCACAATTCCTCCTTTACCCTGCTAGGTCCCGGAAGGGGTAGAGCCAACTAGGCCTCGCTCAGGCCAGCCCTCCTTCAGGAATCTTGCCACACTACGAAGCCGTCACAGTAAAAGGTACTTAGCGAAGTTCCCAGGGTTTCGCCATGCTCTCCCTCGGCAGCTCCACTACTGCAGGGACTCATGTTTGCTATGAACTAGGATAGGTGGCCCTGCTTCGAAAAGCAGTCTTTTCCCCTTTGGAAACCTGGATTCTTGTAGCCTCGGAGCTGTTTGCGAAACCCTAGGAAGGCCCAGCTTTTACTCACTGCAGGCACGCCCGGGGAGGAAACGAGTATGTTCCCCCAGAAGAACAGGCTGCTTGCAAGTGTCGAGGGGAGCTTCTCAGGTGCCCAGTGTGTCCCGTTTGTTTCCCTTCGCAGCTCCCATCCTCAGGTACTTTTGCTGGGTTCTAATAAGGGTAGGGGGCTTTGCGGAAAAAGCAGCCTTTTCCCTTTGGAAGTTTGGATTCTAGTGTCTCAGGGGCTGCTTGCCAAACCTTGATGTTGCCCAGGTTCTAGCCTCCGCAGGTACACTTGCGTAGTAAACGAGCACTTTCCCCCGAGAAACGGTGTTCCTGCCACGCTGGAAGAGAGTTAAGCCCGCAGTACTCTTTCATCCTGGGAAAGCGCAAGGCCACCCTGAGCCTCAGGGTAGTGCCTAAGTTTCCACCGGGCAAGCTCTGCGTGCCTCGGTTTCCATGAGGTCTCCACCGTTGTTGTGCTTCAATGGAACGCGAGGATAGCTTTCAGGACTCCAAGCACTCTGGCCATCGCACCGTTTCCCATGCTACCACACGGATTCCCCCCACGTCTCCTCTCTGCCTGCTGAGCAAAAAGCAGCCGTGTAGGTTCTTCAGAACACTTCTTCATGCACAGCCCAAGGGGGCACACTGCTCTCTCTCTTCCTTTGGAAACCTAGGTTGCCGCAGCTTGTCCCAACTCACGAAGACAGTCAGAGACGGTCTCATGTGCTGGGTAACGTGGACTCAGTGAGGACAAGGGCCCTACCTGCACTCAGAAAAACTCTCTGCTCAGCCTTCCATCCAGGAGCTCACACCGAGTGGCTCTTTGCTTAAGCAGGACGTCGATGTGAGGTCCAAGCTGAGCAAAGAGCACAATTCCTCCTTTACCCTGCTAGGCCCCGGAAGAGGTAGAGCCAACTAGGCCTCGCTCAGGGCAGCCCTGCTTCAGGGATCTTGCCACACTTCGAAGCCTACACAGTAAAAGGTACTTATCGAAGTTCTCAGATTTTCGCCATGCTCTCCCTCGGCAGCTCCACTACTTCAGGGACTCATGTTTGCTGTGAACTAGGATAGGTGGCCCTGCTTCGAAAAGCAGTCTTTTCCCCTCTGGAAATCTGGATTCTTGTAGCCTCGGAGCTGTTTGCGAAACCCTAGGAAGGCCCAGCTTTGACTTACTGCAGGCACGCCCGGGGAAGAAACGAGTATGTTCCCCCAGAGAAACAGGCTGCTTGCAAGTGTCGAGGGGAGCTTCTCAGGTGCCCAGTGTGTCCCGTTTGTTTCCCTTCGCAGCTCCCATCCTCAGGTACTTTTGCTGGGTTTTAATAAGGGTAGGGGGCTTTCGGAAAAAGCAGCCTTTTCCCTTTGGAAGTTTGGTTTCTAGTGTCTCAGGGGCTGCTTGCCAAACCTTGATGTTGCCCAGCTTCTAGCCTCCGCAGGTACACTTGCGTAGTAAACGAGCACTTTCCCCCGAGAAACCGTGTTCCTGCCACGCTGGAAGAGAGTTAAGCCCGCAGTACTCTTTCATCCTGGGAAAGCGCAAGGCCACCCTGAGCCTCAGGGTAGCGCCTAAGTTTCCACCGGGCAAGCTCTGCGTGCCTCGGTTTCCATGAGGTCTCCACCGTTGTTGTGCTTCAATGGAACGCGAGGATAGCTTTCAGGACTCCAAGCACTCTGGCCATCGCACCGTTTCCCATGCTACCACACGGATTCCCCCCACGTCTCCTCTCTGCCTGCTGAGCAACAAGCAGCAGTGTAGGTTCTTCGGAACACTTCTTCATGCACAGCCCAAGGGGGCACACTGCTCTCTCTCTTCCTTTGGAAACCTAGGTTGCTGCAGCTTGTCCCAGCTCACGAAGACAGTCAGAGCCAGTCTCATGTGCTGGGTAACGTGGACTCAGTGAGGACAAGGGCCTTACCTGCACTCAGAAAAACACTCTGCTCAACCTTCCATCCAGGAGCTCACACCAACTGGCGCGTTGGTTTAGCAGGACGTCGATGTGAGGTCCAAGCTAAGCAAAGAGCACAATTCCTCCTTTACCCTGCTAGGCCCCGGAAGAGGTAGAGCCAAATAGGCCTCGCTCAGGGCAGCCCTCCTTCAGGGATCTTGCCACACTTCGAAGCCTACACAGTAAAAGGTACTTATCGAAGTTCTCAGATTTTCGCCATGCTCTCCCTCGGCAGCTCCACTACTGCAGGGACTCATGTTTGCTGTGAACTAGGATAGGTGGCCCTGCTTCGAAAAGCAGTCTTTTCCCCTTTGGAAACCTGGATTGTTGTAGCCCCGGAGGTGTTTGCGATACCCTAGGAAGGCCCAGCTTTAACTCACTGCAGGCACGCCCGGGGAGGAAACGAGTATGTTCCCCAGAGAAACAGGCTGCTTGCAAGTGTCGAGGGGAGCTTCTCAGGTGCCCAGTGTGTCCCGTTTGTTTCCCTTGGCAGCTCCCATCCTGCAGGTCCTTAGGTTGGGTGCGAAGAAGTGTAGGTGGCTCTGCGGACAAGAGCAGCCTTTTCCCTTTGGAAGCTTGGATTCTAGTGTCTCAGGGGCTGCTTGCCAAACCTTGAAGTTGCCCAGGTTCTAGCCTCCGCAGGTACGCCTGCGTAGCAAACGAGCACTTTCCCCCGAGAAACCGGGTTCCTGCCACGCTGGAGGAGAGTTAAGCCCGCAGACCTCGTTCCTCCTGGGAAAGTGCAAGGCCACCCTGAGCCTCAGGGTAGCGCCTAAGTTTCCACCAGGCAAGCTCTGCGTCCCCTGTTTTCCATGAGGTCTCCACCGTTGTTGTGCTTCAATGGAACGCGAGGATAGCTTTCAGGACTCCAAGCACACTGTCCTCCGCACCGTTTCCCATGCTACCACACGGATCCCCCCCACGTCTCCTCTCTGCCTGCTGAGCAACAAGCAGCAGTGTAGGCCCTTCGAAACACTTCTTGCATGCAAAGCCCAAGGCGGCACACTGCTCTCTCTCTTCCTTTGGAAACCTAGGTTGCCGCAGCTTGTCCCAGCTCACGAAGACAGTCAGAGTCGGTCTCATGTGCTGGGTAACGTGGTCTCAGTGAGGACAAGGGCCCTACCTGCACTCAGAAAAACACTCTGCTCAGCCTTCCATCCAGGAGCTCACACCGAGTGGCTCTTTGCTTAAGCAGGACGTCGATGTGAGGTCCAAGCTGAGCAAAGAGCACAATTCCTCCTTTACCCTGCTAGGCCCCGGAAGAGGTAGAGCCAAATAGGCCTCGCTCAGGGCAGCCCTCCTTCAGGGATCTTGCCACACTTCGAAGCCTACACAGTAAAAGGTACTTATCGAAGTTCTCAGATTTTCGCCATGCTCTCCCTCGGCAGCTCCACTACTGCAGGGACTCATGTTTGCTGTGAACTAGGATAGGTGGCCCTGCTTCGAAAAGCAGTCTTTTCCCCTCTGGAAATCTGGATTCTTGTAGCCTCGGAGCTGTTTGCGAAACCCTAGGAAGGCCCAGCTTTGACTTACTGCAGGCACGCCCGGGGAAGAAACGAGTATGTTCCCCCAGAGAAACAGGCTGCTTGCAAGTGTCGAGGGGAGCTTCTCAGGTGCCCAGTGTGTCCCGTTTGTTTCCCTTCGCAGCTCCCATCCTCAGGTACTTTTGCTGGGTTTTAATAAGGGTAGGGGGCTTTCGGAAAAAGCAGCCTTTTCCCTTTGGAAGTTTGGTTTCTAGTGTCTCAGGGGCTGCTTGCCAAACCTTGATGTTGCCCAGCTTCTAGCCTCCGCAGGTACACTTGCGTAGTAAATGAGCACTTTCCCCCGAGAAACCGTGTTCCTGCCACGCTGGAAGAGAGTTAAGCCCGCAGTACTCTTTCATCCTGGGAAAGCGCAAGGCCACCCTGAGCCTCAGGGTAGCGCCTAAGTTTCCACCGGGCAAGCTCTGCGTGCCTCGGTTTCCATGAGGTCTCCACCGTTGTTGTGCTTCAATGGAACGCGAGGATAGCTTTCAGGACTCCAAGCACTCTGGCCATCGCACCGTTTCCCATGCTACCACACGGATTCCCCCCACGTCTCCTCTCTGCCTGCTGAGCAACAAGCAGCAGTGTAGGTTCTTCGGACAACTTCTTCATGCACAGCCCAAGGCGGCACACTGCTCTCTCTCTTCCTTTGGAAACCTAGGTTGCCGCAGCTTGTCCCAGCTCACGAAGACAGTCAGAGCCGGTCTCATGTGCTGGGTAACGTGGACTCAGTGAGGACAAGGGCCTTACCTGCACTCAGAAAAACACTCTGCTCAACCTTCCATCCAGGAGCTCACACCAACTGGCGCGTTGGTTTAGCAGGACGTCGATGTGAGGTCCAAGCTAAGCAAAGAGCACAATTCCTCCTTTACCCTGCTAGGCCCCGGAAGATTTAGAGCCAACTAGGCCTCGCTCAGGCCAGCCCTCCTTCAGGAATCTTGCCGCACTACGAAGCCGTCACAGTAAAAGGTACTTAGCGAAGTTCCCAGGGTTTCGCCATGCTCTCCCTCGTCAGCTCCACTACTGCAGGGACTCATGTTTGCTATGAACTAGGATAGGTGGCCCTGCTTCGAAAAGCAGTCTTTTCCCCTTTGGAAACCTGGATTCTTGTAGCCTCGGAGCTGTTTGCGAAACCCTAGGAAGGCCCAGCTTTTACTCACTGCAGGCACGCCCGGGGAGGAAACGAGTATGTTCCCCCAGAAGAACAGGCTGCTTGCAAGTGTCGAGGGGAGCTTCTCAGGTGCCCAGTGTGTCCCGTTTGTTTCCCTTCGCAGCTCCCATCCTCAGGTACTTTTGCTGGGTTCTAATAAGGGTAGGGGGCTTTGCGGAAAAAGCAGCCTTTTCCCTTTGGAAGTTTGGATTCTAGTGTCTCAGGGGCTGCTTGCCAAACCTTGATGTTGCCCAGGTTCTAGCCTCCGCAGGTACACTTGCGTAGTAAACGAGCACTTTCCCCCGAGAAACGGTGTTCCTGCCACGCTGGAAGAGAGTTAAGCCCGCAGTACTCTTTCATCCTGGGAAAGCGCAAGGCCACCCTGAGCCTCAGGGTAGTGCCTAAGTTTCCACCGGGCAAGCTCTGCGTGCCTCGGTTTCCATGAGGTCTCCACCGTTGTTGTGCTTCAATGGAACGCGAGGATAGCTTTCAGGACTCCAAGCACTCTGGCCATCGCACCGTTTCCCATGCTACCACACGGATTCCCCCCACGTCTCCTCTCTGCCTGCTGAGCAAAAAGCAGCCGTGTAGGTTCTTCGGAACACTTCTTCATGCACAGCCCAAGGGGGCACACTGCTCTCTCTCTTCCTTTGGAAACCTAGGTTGCCGCAGCTTGTCCCAACTCACGAAGACAGTCAGAGACGGTCTCATGTGCTGGGTAACGTGGACTCAGTGAGGACAAGGGCCCTACCTGCACTCAGAAAAACTCTCTGCTCAGCCTTCCATCCAGGAGCTCACACCGAGTGGCTCTTTGCTTAAGCAGGACGTCGATGTGAGGTCCAAGCTGAGCAAAGAGCACAATTCCTCCTTTACCGTGCTAGGCCCCGGAAGAGGTAGAGCCAACTAGGCCTCGCTCAGGGCAGCCCTCCTTCAGGGATCTTGCCACACTTCGAAGCCTACACAGTAAAAGGTACTTATCGAAGTTCTCAGATTTTCGCCATGCTCTCCCTCGGCAGCTCCACTACTGCAGGGACTCATGTTTGCTGTGAACTAGGATAGGTGGCCCTGCTTCGAAAAGCAGTCTTTTCCCCTTTGGAAACCTGGATTGTTGTAGCCCCGGAGGTGTTTGCGATACCCTAGGAAGGCCCAGCTTTAACTCACTGCAGGCACGCCCGGGGAGGAAACGAGTATGTTCCCCAGAGAAACAGGCTGCTTGCAAGTGTCGAGGGGAGCTTCTCAGGTGCCCAGTGTGTCCCGTTTGTTTCCCTTCGCAGCTCCCATCCTGCAGGTCCTTAGGTTGGGTGCGAAGAAGTGTAGGTGGCTCTGCGGACAAGAGCAGCCTTTTCCCTTTGGAAGCTTGGATTCTAGTGTCTCAGGGGCTGCTTGCCAAACCTTGAAGTTGCCCAGGTTCTAGCCTCCGCAGGTACGCCTGCGTAGCAAACGAGCACTTTCCCCCGAGAAACCGGGTTCCTGCCACGCTGGAGGAGAGTTAAGCCCGCAGACCTCGTTCCTCCTGGGAAAGTGCAAGGCCACCCTGAGCCTCAGGGTAGCGCCTAAGTTTCCACCAGGCAAGCTCTGCGTCCCCTGTTTTCCATGAGGTCTCCACCGTTGTTGTGCTTCAATGGAACGCGAGGATAGCTTTCAGGACTCCAAGCACACTGTCCTCCGCACCGTTTCCCATGCTACCACACGGATCCCCCCCACGTCTCCTCTCTGCCTGCTGAGCAACAAGCAGCAGTGTAGGCCCTTCGAAACACTTCTTGCATGCAAAGCCCAAGGCGGCACACTGCTCTCTCTCTTCCTTTGGAAACCTAGGTTGCCGCAGCTTGTCCCAGCTCACGAAGACAGTCAGAGACGGTCTCATGTGCTGGGTAACGTGGTCTCAGTGAGGACAAGGGCCCTACCTGCACTCAGAAAAACACTCTGCTCAGCCTTCCATCCAGGAGCTCACACCGAGTGGCTCTTTGCTTAAGCAGGACGTCGATGTGAGGTCCAAGCTGAGCAAAGAGCACAATTCCTCCTTTACCCTGCTAGGCCCCGGAAGAGGTAGAGCCAAATAGGCCTCGCTCAGGGCAGCCCTCCTTCAGGGATCTTGCCACACTTCGAAGCCTACACAGTAAAAGGTACTTATCGAAGTTCTCAGATTTTCGCCATGCTCTCCCTCGGCAGCTCCACTACTGCAGGGACTCATGTTTGCTGTGAACTAGGATAGGTGGCCCTGCTTCGAAAAGCAGTCTTTTCCCCTCTGGAAATCTGGATTCTTGTAGCCTCGGAGCTGTTTGCGAAACCCTAGGAAGGCCCAGCTTTGACTTACTGCAGGCACGCCCGGGGAAGAAACGAGTATGTTCCCCCAGAGAAACAGGCTGCTTGCAAGTGTCGAGGGGAGCTTCTCAGGTGCCCAGTGTGTCCCGTTTGTTTCCCTTCGCAGCTCCCATCCTCAGGTACTTTTGCTGGGTTTTAATAAGGGTAGGGGGCTTTCGGAAAAAGCATCCTTTTCCCTTTGGAAGTTTGGTTTCTAGTGTCTCAGGGGCTGCTTGCCAAACCTTGATGTTGCCCAGCTTCTAGCCTCCGCAGGTACACTTGCGTAGTAAACGAGCACTTTCCCCCGAGAAACCGTGTTCCTGCCACGCTGGAAGAGAGTTAAGCCCGCAGTACTCTTTCATCCTGGGAAAGCGCAAGGCCACCCTGAGCCTCAGGGTAGCGCCTAAGTTTCCACCGGGCAAGCTCTGCGTGCCTCGGTTTCCATGAGGTCTCCACCGTTGTTGTGCTTCAATGGAACGCGAGGATAGCTTTCAGGACTCCAAGCACTCTGGCCATCGCACCGTTTCCCATGCTACCACACGGATTCCCCCCACGTCTCCTCTCTGCCTGCTGAGCAACAAGCAGCAGTGTAGGTTCTTCGGAACACTTCTTCATGCACAGCCCAAGGGGGCACACTGCTCTCTCTCTTCCTTTGGAAACCTAGGTTGCTGCAGCTTGTCCCAGCTCACGAAGACAGTCACAGCCAGTCTCATGTGCTGGGTAACGTGGACTCAGTGAGGACAAGGGCCTTACCTGCACTCAGAAAAACACTCTGCTCAACCTTCCATCCAGGAGCTCACACCAACTGGCGCGTTGGTTTAGCAGGACGTCGATGTGAGGTCCAAGCTAAGCAAAGAGCACAATTCCTCCTTTACCCTGCTAGGCCCCGGAAGAGGTAGAGCCAAATAGGCCTCGCTCAGGGCAGCCCTCCTTCAGGGATCTTGCCACACTTCGAAGCCTACACAGTAAAAGGTACTTATCGAAGTTCTCAGATTTTCGCCATGCTCTCCCTCGGCAGCTCCACTACTGCAGGGACTCATGTTTGCTGTGAACTAGGATAGGTGGCCCTGCTTCGAAAAGCAGTCTTTTCCCCTTTGGAAACCTGGATTGTTGTAGCCCCGGAGGTGTTTGCGATACTCTAGGAAGGCCCAGCTTTAACTCACTGCAGGCACGCCCGGGGAGGAAACGAGTATGTTCCCCAGAGAAACAGGCTGCTTGCAAGTGTCGAGGGGAGCTTCTCAGGTGCCCAGTGTGTCCCGTTTGTTTCCCTTCGCAGCTCCCATCCTGCAGGTCCTTAGGTTGGGTGCGAAGAAGTGTAGGTGGCTCTGCGGACAAGAGCAGCCTTTTCCCTTTGGAAGCTTGGATTCTAGTGTCTCAGGGGCTGCTTGCCAAACCTTGAAGTTGCCCAGGTTCTAGCCTCCGCAGGTACGCCTGCGTAGCAAACGAGCACTTTCCCCCGAGAAACCGGGTTCCTGCCACGCTGGAGGAGAGTTAAGCCCGCAGACCTCGTTCCTCCTGGGAAAGTGCAAGGCCACCCTGAGCCTCAGGGTAGCGCCTAAGTTTCCACCAGGCAAGCTCTGCGTCCCCTGTTTTCCATGAGGTCTCCACCGTTGTTGTGCTTCAATGGAACTCGAGGATAGCTTTCAGGACTCCAAGCACACTGTCCTCCGCACCGTTTCCCATGCTACCACACGGATCCCCCCCACGTCTCCTCTCTGCCTGCTGAGCAACAAGCAGCAGTGTAGGCCCTTCGAAACACTTCTTGCATGCAAAGCCCAAGGCGGCACACTGCTCTCTCTCTTCCTTTGGAAACCTAGGTTGCCGCAGCTTGTCCCAGCTCACGAAGACAGTCAGAGACGGTCTCATGTGCTGGGTAACGTGGTCTCAGTGAGGACAAGGGCCCTACCTGCACTCAGAAAAACACTCTGCTCAGCCTTCCATCCAGGAGCTCACACCGAGTGGCTCTTTGCTTAAGCAGGACGTCGATGTGAGGTCCAAGCTGAGCAAAGAGCACAATTCCTCCTTTACCCTGCTAGGCCCCGGAAGAGGTAGAGCCAAATAGGCCTCGCTCAGGGCAGCCCTCCTTCAGGGATCTTGCCACACTTCGAAGCCTACACAGTAAAAGGTACTTATCGAAGTTCTCAGATTTTCGCCATGCTCTCCCTCGGCAGCTCCACTACTGCAGGGACTCATGTTTGCTGTGAACTAGGATAGGTGGCCCTGCTTCGAAAAGCAGTCTTTTCCCCTCTGGAAATCTGGATTCTTGTAGCCTCGGAGCTGTTTGCGAAACCCTAGGAAGGCCCAGCTTTGGCTTACTGCAGGCACGCCCGGGGAAGAAACGAGTATGTTCCCCCAGAGAAACAGGCTGCTTGCAAGTGTCGAGGGGAGCTTCTCAGGTGCCCAGTGTGTCCGGTTTGTTTCCCTTCGCAGCTCCCATCCTCAGGTACTTTTGCTGGGTTTTAATAAGGGTAGGGGGCTTTCGGAAAAAGCATCCTTTTCCCTTTGGAAGTTTGGTTTCTAGTGTCTCAGGGGCTGCTTGCCAAACCTTGATGTTGCCCAGCTTCTAGCCTCCGCAGGTACACTTGCGTAGTAAATGAGCACTTTCCCCCGAGAAACCGTGTTCCTGCCACGCTGGAAGAGAGTTAAGCCCGCAGTACTCTTTCATCCTGGGAAAGCGCAAGGCCACCCTGAGCCTCAGGGTAGCGCCTAAGTTTCCACCGGGCAAGCTCTGCGTGCCTCGGTTTCCATGAGGTCTCCACCGTTGTTGTGCTTCAATGGAACGCGAGGATAGCTTTCAGGACTCCAAGCACTCTGGCCATCGCACCGTTTCCCATGCTACCACACGGATTCCCCCCACGTCTCCTCTCTGCCTGCTGAGCAACAAGCAGCAGTGTAGGTTCTTCGGACAACTTCTTCATGCACAGCCCAAGGCGGCACACTGCTCTCTCTCTTCCTTTGGAAACCTAGGTTGCTGCAGCTTGTCCCAGCTCACGAAGACAGTCAGAGCCGGTCTCATGTGCTGGGTAACGTGGACTCAGTGAGGACAAGGGCCTTACCTGCACTCAGAAAAACACTCTGCTCAACCTTCCATCCAGGAGCTCACACCAACTGGCGCGTTGGTTTAGCAGGACGTCGATGTGAGGTCCAAGCTAAGCAAAGAGCACAATTCCTCCTTTACCCTGCTAGGCCCCGGAAGATTTAGAGCCAACTAGGCCTCGCTCAGGCCAGCCCTCCTTCAGGAATCTTGCCGCACTACGAAGCCGTCACAGTAAAAGGTACTTAGCGAAGTTCCCAGGGTTTCGCCATGCTCTCCCTCGGCAGCTCCACTACTGCAGGGACTCATGTTTGCTATGAACTAGGATAGGTGGCCCTGCTTCGAAAAGCAGTCTTTTCCCCTTTGGAAACCTGGATTCTTGTAGCCTCGGAGCTGTTTGCGAAACCCTAGGAAGGCCCAGCTTTTACTCACTGCAGGCACGCCCGGGGAGGAAACGAGTATGTTCCCCCAGAAGAACAGGCTGCTTGCAAGTGTCGAGGGGAGCTTCTCAGGTGCCCAGTGTGTCCCGTTTGTTTCCCTTCGCAGCTCCCATCCTCAGGTACTTTTGCTGGGTTCTAATAAGGGTAGGGGGCTTTGCGGAAAAAGCAGCCTTTTCCCTTTGGAAGTTTGGATTCTAGTGTCTCAGGGGCTGCTTGCCAAACCTTGATGTTGCCCAGGTTCTAGCCTCCGCAGGTACACTTGCGTAGTAAACGAGCACTTTCCCCCGAGAAACGGTGTTCCTGCCACGCTGGAAGAGAGTTAAGCCCGCAGTACTCTTTCATCCTGGGAAAGCGCAAGGCCACCCTGAGCCTCAGGGTAGTGCCTAAGTTTCCACCGGGCAAGCTCTGCGTGCCTCGGTTTCCATGAGGTCTCCACCGTTGTTGTGCTTCAATGGAACGCGAGGATAGCTTTCAGGACTCCAAGCACTCTGGCCATCGCACCGTTTCCCATGCTACCACACGGATTCCCCCCACGTCTCCTCTCTGCCTGCTGAGCAAAAAGCAGCCGTGTAGGCCCTTCGAAACACTTCTTGCATGCAAAGCCCAAGGCGGCACACTGCTCTCTCTCTTCCTTTGGAAACCTAGGTTGCCGCAGCTTGTCCCAGCTCACGAAGACAGTCAGAGCCGGTCTCATGTGCTGGGTAACGTGGACTCAGTGAGGACAAGGGCCTTACCTGCACTCAGAAAAACACTCTGCTCAACCTTCCATCCAGGAGCTCACACCAACTGGCGCGTTGGTTTAGCAGGACGTCGATGTGAGGTCCAAGCTAAGCAAAGAGCACAATTCCTCCTTTACCCTGCTAGGCCCCGGAAGATTTAGAGCCAACTAGGCCTCGCTCAGGCCAGCCCTCCTTCAGGAATCTTGCCGCACTACGAAGCCGTCACAGTAAAAGGTACTTAGCAAAGTTCCCAGGGTTTCGCCATGCTCTCCCTCGGCAGCTCCACTACTGCAGGGACTCATGTTTGCTATGAACTAGGATAGGTGGCCCTGCTTCGAAAAGCAGTCTTTTCCCCTTTGGAAACCTGGATTCTTGTAGCCTCGGAGCTGTTTGCGAAACCCTAGGAAGGCCCAGCTTTTACTCACTGCAGGCACGCCCGGGGAGGAAACGAGTATGTTCCCCCAGAAGAACAGGCTGCTTGCAAGTGTCGAGGGGAGCTTCTCAGGTGCCCAGTGTGTCCCGTTTGTTTCCCTTCGCAGCTCCCATCCTCAGGTACTTTTGCTGGGTTCTAATAAGGGTAGGGGGCTTTGCGGAAAAAGCAGCCTTTTCCCTTTGGAAGTTTGGATTCTAGTGTCTCAGGGGCTGCTTGCCAAACCTTGATGTTGCCCAGGTTCTAGCCTCCGCAGGTACACTTGCGTAGTAAACGAGCACTTTCCCCCGAGAAACGGTGTTCCTGCCACGCTGGAAGAGAGTTAAGCCCGCAGTACTCTTTCATCCTGGGAAAGCGCAAGGCCACCCTGAGCCTCAGGGTAGTGCCTAAGTTTCCACCGGGCAAGCTCTGCGTGCCTCGGTTTCCATGAGGTCTCCACCGTTGTTGTGCTTCAATGGAACGCGAGGATAGCTTTCAGGACTCCAAGCACTCTGGCCATCGCACCGTTTCCCATGCTACCACACGGATTCCCCCCACGTCTCCTCTCTGCCTGCTGAGCAAAAAGCAGCCGTGTAGGTTCTTCGGAACACTTCTTCATGCACAGCCCAAGGGGGCACACTGCTCTCTCTCTTCCTTTGGAAACCTAGGTTGCCGCAGCTTGTCCCAACTCACGAAGACAGTCAGAGCCGGTCTCATGTGCTGGGTAACGTGGACTCAGTGAGGACAAGGGCCCTACCTGCACTCAGAAAAACACTCTGCTCAACCTTCCATCCAGGAGCTCACACCAACTGGCGCGTTGGTTTAGCAGGACGTCGATGTGAGGTCCAAGCTAAGCAAAGAGCACAATTCCTCCTTTACCCTGCTAGGCCCCGGAAGAGGTAGAGCCAAATAGGCCTCGCTCAGGGCAGCCCTCCTTCAGGGATCTTGCCACACTTCGAAGCCTACACAGTAAAAGGTACTTATCGAAGTTCTCAGATTTTCGCCATGCTCTCCCTCGGCAGCTCCACTACTGCAGGGACTCATGTTTGCTGTGAACTAGGATAGGTGGCCCTGCTTCGAAAAGCAGTCTTTTCCCCTTTGGAAACCTGGATTGTTGTAGCCCCGGAGGTGTTTGCGATACCCTAGGAAGGCCCAGCTTTAACTCACTGCAGGCACGCCCGGGGAGGAAACGAGTATGTTCCCCAGAGAAACAGGCTGCTTGCAAGTGTCGAGGGGAGCTTCTCAGGTGCCCAGTGTGTCCCGTTTGTTTCCCTTCGCAGCTCCCATCCTGCAGGTCCTTAGGTTGGGTGCGAAGAAGTGTAGGTGGCTCTGCGGACAAGAGCAGCCTTTTCCCTTTGGAAGCTTGGATTCTAGTGTCTCAGGGGCTGCTTGCCAAACCTTGAAGTTGCCCAGGTTCTAGCCTCCGCAGGTACGCCTGCGTAGCAAACGAGCACTTTCCCCCGAGAAACCGGGTTCCTGCCACGCTGGAGGAGAGTTAAGCCCGCAGACCTCGTTCCTCCTGGGAAAGTGCAAGGCCACCCTGAGCCTCAGGGTAGCGCCTAAGTTTCCACCAGGCAAGCTCTGCGTCCCCTGTTTTCCATGAGGTCTCCACCGTTGTTGTGCTTCAATGGAACGCGAGGATAGCTTTCAGGACTCCAAGCACACTGTCCTCCGCACCGTTTCCCATGCTACCACACGGATCCCCCCCACGTCTCCTCTCTGCCTGCTGAGCAACAAGCAGCAGTGTAGGCCCTTCGAAACACTTCTTGCATGCAAAGCCCAAGGCGGCACACTGCTCTCTCTCTTCCTTTGGAAACCTAGGTTGCCGCAGCTTGTCCCAGCTCACGAAGACAGTCAGAGACGGTCTCATGTGCTGGGTAACGTGGTCTCAGTGAGGACAAGGGCCCTACCTGCACTCAGAAAAACACTCTGCTCAGCCTTCCATCCAGGAGCTCACACCGAGTGGCTCTTTGCTTAAGCAGGACGTCGATGTGAGGTCCAAGCTGAGCAAAGAGCACAATTCCTCCTTTACCCTGCTAGGCCCCGGAAGAGGTAGAGCCAAATAGGCCTCGCTCAGGGCAGCCCTCCTTCAGGGATCTTGCCACACTTCGAAGCCTACACAGTAAAAGGTACTTATCGAAGTTCTCAGATTTTCGCCATGCTCTCCCTCGGCAGCTCCACTACTGCAGGGACTCATGTTTGCTGTGAACTAGGATAGGTGGCCCTGCTTCGAAAAGCAGTCTTTTCCCCTCTGGAAATCTGGATTCTTGTAGCCTCGGAGCTGTTTGCGAAACCCTAGGAAGGCCCAGCTTTGACTTACTGCAGGCACGCCCGGGGAAGAAACGAGTATGTTCCCCCAGAGAAACAGGCTGCTTGCAAGTGTCGAGGGGAGCTTCTCAGGTGCCCAGTGTGTCCGGTTTGTTTCCCTTCGCAGCTCCCATCCTCAGGTACTTTTGCTGGGTTTTAATAAGGGTAGGGGGCTTTCGGAAAAAGCAGCCTTTTCCCTTTGGAAGTTTGGTTTCTAGTGTCTCAGGGGCTGCTTGCCAAACCTTGATGTTGCCCAGCTTCTAGCCTCCGCAGGTACACTTGCGTAGTAAATGAGCACTTTCCCCCGAGAAACCGTGTTCCTGCCACGCTGGAAGAGAGTTAAGCCCGCAGTACTCTTTCATCCTGGGAAAGCGCAAGGCCACCCTGAGCCTCAGGGTAGCGCCTAAGTTTCCACCGGGCAAGCTCTGCGTGCCTCGGTTTCCATGAGGTCTCCACCGTTGTTGTGCTTCAATGGAACGCGAGGATAGCTTTCAGGACTCCAAGCACTCTGGCCATCGCACCGTTTCCCATGCTACCACACGGATTCCCCCCACGTCTCCTCTCTGCCTGCTGAGCAACAAGCAGCAGTGTAGGTTCTTCGGACAACTTCTTCATGCACAGCCCAAGGCGGCACACTGCTCTCTCTCTTCCTTTGGAAACCTAGGTTGCTGCAGCTTGTCCCAGCTCACGAAGACAGTCAGAGCCGGTCTCATGTGCTGGGTAACGTGGACTCAGTGAGGACAAGGGCCTTACCTGCACTCAGAAAAACACTCTGCTCAACCTTCCATCCAGGAGCTCACACCAACTGGCGCGTTGGTTTAGCAGGACGTCGATGTGAGGTCCAAGCTAAGCAAAGAGCACAATTCCTCCTTTACCCTGCTAGGCCCCGGAAGATTTAGAGCCAACTAGGCCTCGCTCAGGCCAGCCCTCCTTCAGGAATCTTGCCGCACTACGAAGCCGTCACAGTAAAAGGTACTTAGCGAAGTTCCCAGGGTTTCGCCATGCTCTCCCTCGGCAGCTCCACTACTGCAGGGACTCATGTTTGCTATGAACTAGGATAAGTGGCCCTGCTTCGAAAAGCAGTCTTTTCCCCTTTGGAAACCTGGATTCTTGTAGCCTCGGAGCTGTTTGCGAAACCCTAGGAAGGCCCAGCTTTTACTCACTGCAGGCACGCCCGGGGAGGAAACGAGTATGTTCCCCCAGAAGAACAGGCTGCTTGCAAGTGTCGAGGGGAGCTTCTCAGGTGCCCAGTGTGTCCCGTTTGTTTCCCTTCGCAGCTCCCATCCTCAGGTACTTTTGCTGGGTTCTAATAAGGGTAGGGGGCTTTGCGGAAAAAGCAGCCTTTAACCTTTGGAAGTTTGGATTCTAGTGTCTCAGGGGCTGCTTGCCAAACCTTGATGTTGCCCAGGTTCTAGCCTCCGCAGGTACACTTGCGTAGTAAACGAGCACTTTCCCCCGAGAAACGGTGTTCCTGCCACGCTGGAAGAGAGTTAAGCCCGCAGTACTCTTTCATCCTGGGAAAGCGCAAGGCCACCCTGAGCCTCAGGGTAGTGCCTAAGTTTCCACCGGGCAAGCTCTGCGTGCCTCGGTTTCCATGAGGTCTCCACCGTTGTTGTGCTTCAATGGAACGCGAGGATAGCTTTCAGGACTCCAAGCACTCTGGCCATCGCACCGTTTCCCATGCTACCACACGGATTCCCCCCACGTCTCCTCTCTGCCTGCTGAGCAACAAGCAGCAGTGTAGGTTCTTCGGACAACTTCTTCATGCACAGCCCAAGGCGGCACACTGCTCTCTCTCTTCCTTTGGAAACCTAGGTTGCTGCAGCTTGTCCCAGCTCACGAAGACAGTCAGAGCCGGTCTCATGTGCTGGGTAACGTGGACTCAGTGAGGACAAGGGCCTTACCTGCACTCAGAAAAACACTCTGCTCAACCTTCCATCCAGGAGCTCACACCAACTGGCGCGTTGGTTTAGCAGGACGTCGATGTGAGGTCCAAGCTAAGCAAAGAGCACAATTCCTCCTTTACCCTGCTAGGCCCCGGAAGATTTAGAGCCAACTAGGCCTCGCTCAGGCCAGCCCTCCTTCAGGAATCTTGCCGCACTACGAAGCCGGCACAGTAAAAGGTACTTAGCGAAGTTCCCAGGGTTTCGCCATGCTCTCCCTCGGCAGCTCCACTACTGCAGGGACTCATGTTTGCTATGAACTAGGATAGGTGGCCCTGCTTCGAAAAGCAGTCTTTTCCCCTTTGGAAACCTGGATTCTTGTAGCCTCGGAGCTGTTTGCGAAACCCTAGGAAGGCCCAGCTTTTACTCACTGCAGGCACGCCCGGGGAGGAAACGAGTATGTTCCCCCAGAAGAACAGGCTGCTTGCAAGTGTCGAGGGGAGCTTCTCAGGTGCCCAGTGTGTCCCGTTTGTTTCCCTTCGCAGCTCCCATCCTCAGGTACTTTTGCTGGGTTCTAATAAGGGTAGGGGGCTTTGCGGAAAAAGCAGCCTTTTCCCTTTGGAAGTTTGGATTCTAGTGTCTCAGGGGCTGCTTGCCAAACCTTGATGTTGCCCAGGTTCTAGCCTCCGCAGGTACACTTGCGTAGTAAACGAGCACTTTCCCCCGAGAAACGGTGTTCCTGCCACGCTGGAAGAGAGTTAAGCCCGCAGTACTCTTTCATCCTGGGAAAGCGCAAGGCCACCCTGAGCCTCAGGGTAGTGCCTAAGTTTCCACCGGGCAAGCTCTGCGTGCCTCGGTTTCCATGAGGTCTCCACCGTTGTTGTGCTTCAATGGAACGCGAGGATAGCTTTCAGGACTCCAAGCACTCTGGCCATCGCACCGTTTCCCATGCTACCACACGGATTCCCCCCACGTCTCCTCTCTGCCTGCTGAGCAAAAAGCAGCCGTGTAGGTTCTTCGGAACACTTCTTCATGCACAGCCCAAGGGGGCACACTGCTCTCTCTCTTCCTTTGGAAACCTAGGTTGCCGCAGCTTGTCCCAACTCACGAAGACAGTCAGAGACGGTCTCATGTGCTGGGTAACGTGGACTCAGTGAGGACAAGGGCCCTACCTGCACTCAGAAAAACTCTCTGCTCAGCCTTCCATCCAGGAGCTCACACCGAGTAGCTCTTTGCTTAAGCAGGACGTCGATGTGAGGTCCAAGCTGAGCAAAGAGCACAATTCCTCCTTTACCCTGCTAGGCCCCGGAAGAGGTAGAGCCAAATAGGCCTCGCTCAGGGCAGCCCTCCTTCAGGGATCTTGCCACACTTCGAAGCCTACACAGTAAAAGGTACTTATCGAAGTTCTCAGATTTTCGCCATGCTCTCCCTCGGCAGCTCCACTACTGCAGGGACTCATGTTTGCTGTGAACTAGGATAGGTGGCCCTGCTTCGAAAAGCAGTCTTTTCCCCTTTGGAAACCTGGATTGTTGTAGCCCCGGAGGTGTTTGTGATACCCTAGGAAGGCCCAGCTTTAACTCACTGCAGGCACGCCCGGGGAGGAAACGAGTATGTTCCCCAGAGAAACAGGCTGCTTGCAAGTGTCGAGGGGAGCTTCTCAGGTGCCCAGTGTGTCCCGTTTGTTTCCCTTCGCAGCTCCCATCCTGCAGGTCCTTAGGTTGGGTGCGAAGAAGTGTAGGTGGCTCTGCGGACAAGAGCAGCCTTTTCCCTTTGGAAGCTTGGATTCTAGTGTCTCAGGGGCTGCTTGCCAAACCTTGAAGTTGCCCAGGTTCTAGCCTCCGCAGGTACGCCTGCGTAGCAAACGAGCACTTTCCCCCGAGAAACCGGGTTCCTGCCACGCTGGAGGAGAGTTAAGCCCGCAGACCTCGTTCCTCCTGGGAAAGTGCAAGGCCACCCTGAGCCTCAGGGTAGCGCCTAAGTTTCCACCAGGCAAGCTCTGCGTCCCCTGTTTTCCATGAGGTCTCCACCGTTGTTGTGCTTCAATGGAACTCGAGGATAGCTTTCAGGACTCCAAGCACACTGTCCTCCGCACCGTTTCCCATGCTACCACACGGATCCCCCCCACGTCTCCTCTCTGCCTGCTGAGCAACAAGCAGCAGTGTAGGCCCTTCGAAACACTTCTTGCATGCAAAGCCCAAGGCGGCACACTGCTCTCTCTCTTCCTTTGGAAACCTAGGTTGCCGCAGCTTGTCCCAGCTCACGAAGACAGTCAGAGTCGGTCTCATGTGCTGGGTAACGTGGTCTCAGTGAGGACAAGGGCCCTACCTGCACTCAGAAAAACACTCTGCTCAGCCTTCCATCCAGGAGTTCACACCGACTGGCGCGTTGGTTTAGTAGGACCTCGATTTGAGGTCCAAGCTGAGCAAAGAGCACAATTCCTCCTTTACCCTGCTAGGTCCCGGAAGGGGTAGAGCCAACTAGGCCTCGCTCAGGCCAGCCCTCCTTCAGGAATCTTGCCACACTACGAAGCCGTCACAGTAAAAGGTACTTAGCGAAGTTCCCAGGGTTTCGCCATGCTCTCCCTCGGCAGCTCCACTACTGCAGGGACTCATGTTTGCTATGAACTAGGATAGGTGGCCCTGCTTCGAAAAGCAGTCTTTTCCCCTTTGGAAACCTGGATTCTTGTAGCCTCGGAGCTGTTTGCGAAACCCTAGGAAGGCCCAGCTTTTACTCACTGCAGGCACGCCCGGGGAGGAAACGAGTATGTTCCCCCAGAAGAACAGGCTGCTTGCAAGTGTCGAGGGGAGCTTCTCAGGTGCCCAGTGTGTCCCGTTTGTTTCCCTTCACAGCTCCCATCCTCAGGTACTTTTGCTGGGTTCTAATAAGGGTAGGGGGCTTTGCGGAAAAAGCAGCCTTTTCCCTTTGGAAGTTTGGATTCTAGTGTCTCAGGGGCTGCTTGCCAAACCTTGATGTTGCCCAGGTTCTAGCCTCCGCAGGTACACTTGCGTAGTAAACGAGCACTTTCCCCCGAGAAACGGTGTTCCTGCCACGCTGGAAGAGAGTTAAGCCCGCAGTACTCTTTCATCCTGGGAAAGCGCAAGGCCACCCTGAGCCTCAGGGTAGTGCCTAAGTTTCCACCGGGCAAGCTCTGCGTGCCTCGGTTTCCATGAGGTCTCCACCGTTGTTGTGCTTCAATGGAACTCGAGGATAGCTTTCAGGACTCCAAGCACTCTGGCCATCGCACCGTTTCCCATGCTACCACACGGATTCCCCCCACGTCTCCTCTCTGCCTGCTGAGCAAAAAGCAGCCGTGTAGGTTCTTCGGAACACTTCTTCATGCACAGCCCAAGGGGGCACACTGCTCTCTCTCTTCCTTTGGAAACCTAGGTTGCCGCAGCTTGTCCCAACTCACGAAGACAGTCAGAGACGGTCTCATGTGCTGGGTAACGTGGACTCAGTGAGGACAAGGGCCTTACCTGCACTCAGAAAAACACTCTGCTCAACCTTCCATCCAGGAGCTCACACCAACTGGCGCGTTGGTTTAGCAGGACGTCGATGTGAGGTCCAAGCTAAGCAAAGAGCACAATTCCTCCTTTACCCTGCTAGGCCCCGGAAGATTTAGAGCCAACTAGGCCTCGCTCAGGCCAGCCCTCCTTCAGGAATCTTGCCGCACTACGAAGCCGTCACAGTAAAAGGTACTTAGCGAAGTTCCCAGGGTTTCGCCATGCTCTCCCTCGGCAGCTCCACTACTGCAGGGACTCATGTTTGCTATGAACTAGGATAGGTGGCCCTGCTTCGAAAAGCAGTCTTTTCCCCTTTGGAAACCTGGATTCTTGTAGCCTCGGAGCTGTTTGCGAAACCCTAGGAAGGCCCAGCTTTTACTCACTGCAGGCACGCCCGGGGAGGAAACGAGTATGTTCCCCCAGAAGAACAGGCTGCTTGCAAGTGTCGAGGGGAGCTTCTCAGGTGCCCAGTGTGTCCCGTTTGTTTCCCTTCGCAGCTCCCATCCTCAGGTACTTTTGCTGGGTTCTAATAAGGGTAGGGGGCTTTGCGGAAAAAGCAGCCTTTTCCCTTTGGAAGTTTGGATTCTAGTGTCTCAGGGGCTGCTTGCCAAACCTTGATGTTGCCCAGGTTCTAGCCTCCGCAGGTACACTTGCGTAGTAAACGAGCACTTTCCCCCGAGAAACGGTGTTCCTGCCACGCTGGAAGAGAGTTAAGCCCGCAGTACTCTTTCATCCTGGGAAAGCGCAAGGCCACCCTGAGCCTCAGGGTAGTGCCTACGTTTCCACCGGGCAAGCTCTGCGTGCCTCGGTTTCCATGAGGTCTCCACCGTTGTTGTGCTTCAATGGAACGCGAGGATAGCTTTCAGGACTCCAAGCACTCTGGCCATCGCACCGTTTCCCATGCTACCACACGGATTCCCCCCACGTCTCCTCTCTGCCTGCTGAGCAAAAAGCAGCCGTGTAGGTTCTTCGGAACACTTCTTCATGCACAGCCCAAGGGGGCACACTGCTCTCTCTCTTCCTTTGGAAACCTAGGTTGCCGCAGCTTGTCCCAACTCACGAAGACAGTCAGAGACGGTCTCATGTGCTGGGTAACGTGGACTCAGTGAGGACAAGGGCCCTACCTGCACTCAGAAAAACTCTCTGCTCAGCCTTCCATCCAGGAGCTCACACCGAGTAGCTCTTTGCTTAAGCAGGACGTCGATGTGAGGTCCAAGCTGAGCAAAGAGCACAATTCCTCCTTTACCCTGCTAGGCCCCGGAAGAGGTAGAGCCAAATAGGCCTCGCTCAGGGCAGCCCTCCTTCAGGGATCTTGCCACACTTCGAAGCCTACACAGTAAAAGGTACTTATCGAAGTTCTCAGATTTTCGCCATGCTCTCCCTCGGCAGCTCCACTACTGCAGGGACTCATGTTTGCTGTGAACTAGGATAGGTGGCCCTGCTTCGAAAAGCAGTCTTTTCCCCTTTGGAAACCTGGATTGTTGTAGCCCCGGAGGTGTTTGTGATACCCTAGGAAGGCCCAGCTTTAACTCACTGCAGGCACGCCCGGGGAGGAAACGAGTATGTTCCCCAGAGAAACAGGCTGCTTGCAAGTGTCGAGGGGAGCTTCTCAGGTGCCCAGTGTGTCCCGTTTGTTTCCCTTCGCAGCTCCCATCCTGCAGGTCCTTAGGTTGGGTGCGAAGAAGTGTAGGTGGCTCTGCGGACAAGAGCAGCCTTTTCCCTTTGGAAGCTTGGATTCTAGTGTCTCAGGGGCTGCTTGCCAAACCTTGAAGTTGCCCAGGTTCTAGCCTCCGCAGGTACGCCTGCGTAGCAAACGAGCACTTTCCCCCGAGAAACCGGGTTCCTGCCACGCTGGAGGAGAGTTAAGCCCGCAGACCTCGTTCCTCCTGGGAAAGTGCAAGGCCACCCTGAGCCTCAGGGTAGCGCCTAAGTTTCCACCAGGCAAGCTCTGCGTCCCCTGTTTTCCATGAGGTCTCCACCGTTGTTGTGCTTCAATGGAACGCGAGGATAGCTTTCAGGACTCCAAGCACACTGTCCTCCGCACCGTTTCCCATGCTACCACACGGATCCCCCCCACGTCTCCTCTCTGCCTGCTGAGCAACAAGCAGCAGTGTAGGCCCTTCGAAACACTTCTTGCATGCAAAGCCCAAGGCGGCACACTGCTCTCTCTCTTCCTTTGGAAACCTAGGTTGCCGCAGCTTGTCCCAGCTCACGAAGACAGTCAGAGTCGGTCTCATGTGCTGGGTAACGTGGTCTCAGTGAGGACAAGGGCCCTACCTGCACTCAGAAAAACACTCTGCTCAGCCTTCCATCCAGGAGCTCACACCGAGTGGCTCTTTGCTTAAGCAGGACGTCGATGTGAGGTCCAAGCTGAGCAAAGAGCACAATTCCTCCTTTACCCTGCTAGGCCCCGGAAGAGGTAGAGCCAAATAGGCCTCGCTCAGGGCAGCCCTCCTTCAGGGATCTTGCCACACTTCGAAGCCTACACAGTAAAAGGTACTTATCGAAGTTCTCAGATTTTCGCCATGCTCTCCCTCGGCAGCTCCACTACTGCAGGGACTCATGTTTGCTGTGAACTAGGATAGGTGGCCCTGCTTCGAAAAGCAGTCTTTTCCCCTCTGGAAATCTGGATTCTTGTAGCCTCGGAGCTGTTTGCGAAACCCTAGGAAGGCCCAGCTTTGACTTACTGCAGGCACGCCCGGGGAAGAAACGAGTATGTTCCCCCAGAGAAACAGGCTGCTTGCAAGTGTCGAGGGGAGCTTCTCAGGTGCCCAGTGTGTCCGGTTTGTTTCCCTTCGCAGCTCCCATCCTCAGGTACTTTTGCTGGGTTTTAATAAGGGTAGGGGGCTTTCGGAAAAAGCAGCCTTTTCCCTTTGGAAGTTTGGTTTCTAGTGTCTCAGGGGCTGCTTGCCAAACCTTGATGTTGCCCAGCTTCTAGCCTCCGCAGGTACACTTGCGTAGTAAATGAGCACTTTCCCCCGAGAAACCGTGTTCCTGCCACGCTGGAAGAGAGTTAAGCCCGCAGTACTCTTTCATCCTGGGAAAGCGCAAGGCCACCCTGAGCCTCAGGGTAGCGCCTAAGTTTCCACCGGGCAAGCTCTGCGTGCCTCGGTTTCCATGAGGTCTCCACCGTTGTTGTGCTTCAATGGAACGCGAGGATAGCTTTCAGGACTCCAAGCACTCTGGCCATCGCACCGTTTCCCATGCTACCACACGGATTCCCCCCACGTCTCCTCTCTGCCTGCTGAGCAACAAGCAGCAGTGTAGGTTCTTCGGACAACTTCTTCATGCACAGCCCAAGGCGGCACACTGCTCTCTCTCTTCCTTTGGAAACCTAGGTTGCCGCAGCTTGTCCCAGCTCACGAAGACAGTCAGAGCCGGTCTCATGTGCTGGGTAACGTGGACTCAGTGAGGACAAGGGCCTTACCTGCACTCAGAAAAACACTCTGCTCAACCTTCCATCCAGGAGCTCACACCAACTGGCGCGTTGGTTTAGCAGGACGTCGATGTGAGGTCCAAGCTAAGCAAAGAGCACAATTCCTCCTTTACCCTGCTAGGCCCCGGAAGATTTAGAGCCAACTAGGCCTCGCTCAGGCCAGCCCTCCTTCAGGAATCTTGCCGCACTACGAAGCCGTCACAGTAAAAGGTACTTAGCGAAGTTCCCAGGGTTTCGCCATGCTCTCCCTCGTCAGCTCCACTACTGCAGGGACTCATGTTTGCTATGAACTAGGATAGGTGGCCCTGCTTCGAAAAGCAGTCTTTTCCCCTTTGGAAACCTGGATTCTTGTAGCCTCGGAGCTGTTTGCGAAACCCTAGGAAGGCCCAGCTTTTACTCACTGCAGGCACGCCCGGGGAGGAAACGAGTATGTTCCCCCAGAAGAACAGGCTGCTTGCAAGTGTCGAGGGGAGCTTCTCAGGTGCCCAGTGTGTCCCGTTTGTTTCCCTTCGCAGCTCCCATCCTCAGGTACTTTTGCTGGGTTCTAATAAGGGTAGGGGGCTTTGCGGAAAAAGCAGCCTTTTCCCTTTGGAAGTTTGGATTCTAGTGTCTCAGGGGCTGCTTGCCAAACCTTGATGTTGCCCAGGTTCTAGCCTCCGCAGGTACACTTGCGTAGTAAACGAGCACTTTCCCCCGAGAAACGGTGTTCCTGCCACGCTGGAAGAGAGTTAAGCCCGCAGTACTCTTTCATCCTGGGAAAGCGCAAGGCCACCCTGAGCCTCAGGGTAGTGCCTAAGTTTCCACCGGGCAAGCTCTGCGTGCCTCGGTTTCCATGAGGTCTCCACCGTTGTTGTGCTTCAATGGAACGCGAGGATAGCTTTCAGGACTCCAAGCACTCTGGCCATCGCACCGTTTCCCATGCTACCACACGGATTCCCCCCACGTCTCCTCTCTGCCTGCTGAGCAAAAAGCAGCCGTGTAGGTTCTTCGGAACACTTCTTCATGCACAGCCCAAGGGGGCACACTGCTCTCTCTCTTCCTTTGGAAACCTAGGTTGCCGCAGCTTGTCCCAACTCACGAAGACAGTCAGAGACGGTCTCATGTGCTGGGTAACGTGGACTCAGTGAGGACAAGGGCCCTACCTGCACTCAGAAAAACTCTCTGCTCAGCCTTCCATCCAGGAGCTCACACCGAGTGGCTCTTTGCTTAAGCAGGACGTCGATGTGAGGTCCAAGCTGAGCAAAGAGCACAATTCCTCCTTTACCGTGCTAGGCCCCGGAAGAGGTAGAGCCAACTAGGCCTCGCTCAGGGCAGCCCTCCTTCAGGGATCTTGCCACACTTCGAAGCCTACACAGTAAAAGGTACTTATCGAAGTTCTCAGATTTTCGCCATGCTCTCCCTCGGCAGCTCCACTACTGCAGGGACTCATGTTTGCTGTGAACTAGGATAGGTGGCCCTGCTTCGAAAAGCAGTCTTTTCCCCTTTGGAAACCTGGATTGTTGTAGCCCCGGAGGTGTTTGCGATACCCTAGGAAGGCCCAGCTTTAACTCACTGCAGGCACGCCCGGGGAGGAAACGAGTATGTTCCCCAGAGAAACAGGCTGCTTGCAAGTGTCGAGGGGAGCTTCTCAGGTGCCCAGTGTGTCCCGTTTGTTTCCCTTCGCAGCTCCCATCCTGCAGGTCCTTAGGTTGGGTGCGAAGAAGTGTAGGTGGCTCTGCGGACAAGAGCAGCCTTTTCCCTTTGGAAGCTTGGATTCTAGTGTCTCAGGGGCTGCTTGCCAAACCTTGAAGTTGCCCAGGTTCTAGCCTCCGCAGGTACGCCTGCGTAGCAAACGAGCACTTTCCCCCGAGAAACCGGGTTCCTGCCACGCTGGAGGAGAGTTAAGCCCGCAGACCTCGTTCCTCCTGGGAAAGTGCAAGGCCACCCTGAGCCTCAGGGTAGCGCCTAAGTTTCCACCAGGCAAGCTCTGCGTCCCCTGTTTTCCATGAGGTCTCCACCGTTGTTGTGCTTCAATGGAACTCGAGGATAGCTTTCAGGACTCCAAGCACACTGTCCTCCGCACCGTTTCCCATGCTACCACACGGATCCCCCCCACGTCTCCTCTCTGCCTGCTGAGCAACAAGCAGCAGTGTAGGCCCTTCGAAACACTTCTTGCATGCAAAGCCCAAGGCGGCACACTGCTCTCTCTCTTCCTTTGGAAACCTAGGTTGCCGCAGCTTGTCCCAGCTCACGAAGACAGTCAGAGACGGTCTCATGTGCTGGGTAACGTGGTCTCAGTGAGGACAAGGGCCCTACCTGCACTCAGAAAAACACTCTGCTCAGCCTTCCATCCAGGAGCTCACACCGAGTGGCTCTTTGCTTAAGCAGGACGTCGATGTGAGGTCCAAGCTGAGCAAAGAGCACAATTCCTCCTTTACCCTGCTAGGCCCCGGAAGAGGTAGAGCCAAATAGGCCTCGCTCAGGGCAGCCCTCCTTCAGGGATCTTGCCACACTTCGAAGCCTACACAGTAAAAGGTACTTATCGAAGTTCTCAGATTTTCGCCATGCTCTCCCTCGGCAGCTCCACTACTGCAGGGACTCATGTTTGCTGTGAACTAGGATAGGTGGCCCTGCTTCGAAAAGCAGTCTTTTCCCCTCTGGAAATCTGGATTCTTGTAGCCTCGGAGCTGTTTGCGAAACCCTAGGAAGGCCCAGCTTTGACTTACTGCAGGCACGCCCGGGGAAGAAACGAGTATGTTCCCCCAGAGAAACAGGCTGCTTGCAAGTGTCGAGGGGAGCTTCTCAGGTGCCCAGTGTGTCCGGTTTGTTTCCCTTCGCAGCTCCCATCCTCAGGTACTTTTGCTGGGTTTTAATAAGGGTAGGGGGCTTTCGGAAAAAGCAGCCTTTTCCCTTTGGAAGTTTGGTTTCTAGTGTCTCAGGGGCTGCTTGCCAAACCTTGATGTTGCCCAGCTTCTAGCCTCCGCAGGTACACTTGCGTAGTAAATGAGCACTTTCCCCCGAGAAACCGTGTTCCTGCCACGCTGGAAGAGAGTTAAGCCCGCAGTACTCTTTCATCCTGGGAAAGCTCAAGGCCACCCTGAGCCTCAGGGTAGCGCCTAAGTTTCCACCGGGCAAGCTCTGCGTGCCTCGGTTTCCATGAGGTCTCCACCGTTGTTGTGCTTCAATGGAACGCGAGGATAGCTTTCAGGACTCCAAGCACTCTGGCCATCGCACCGTTTCCCATGCTACCACACGGATTCCCCCCACGTCTCCTCTCTGCCTGCTGAGCAACAAGCAGCAGTGTAGGTTCTTCGGACAACTTCTTCATGCACAGCCCAAGGCGGCACACTGCTCTCTCTCTTCCTTTGGAAACCTAGGTTGCTGCAGCTTGTCCCAGCTCACGAAGACAGTCAGAGCCGGTCTCATGTGCTGGGTAACGTGGACTCAGTGAGGACAAGGGCCTTACCTGCACTCAGAAAAACACTCTGCTCAACCTTCCATCCAGGAGCTCACACCAACTGGCGCGTTGGTTTAGCAGGACGTCGATGTGAGGTCCAAGCTAAGCAAAGAGCACAATTCCTCCTTTACCCTGCTAGGCCCCGGAAGATTTAGAGCCAACTAGGCCTCGCTCAGGCCAGCCCTCCTTCAGGAATCTTGCCGCACTACGAAGCCGTCACAGTAAAAGGTACTTAGCGAAGTTCCCAGGGTTTCGCCATGCTCTCCCTCGGCAGCTCCACTACTGCAGGGACTCATGTTTGCTATGAACTAGGATAGGTGGCCCTGCTTCGAAAAGCAGTCTTTTCCCCTTTGGAAACCTGGATTCTTGTAGCCTCGGAGCTGTTTGCGAAACCCTAGGAAGGCCCAGCTTTTACTCACTGCAGGCACGCCCGGGGAGGAAACGAGTATGTTCCCCCAGAAGAACAGGCTGCTTGCAAGTGTCGAGGGGAGCTTCTCAGGTGCCCAGTGTGTCCCGTTTGTTTCCCTTCGCAGCTCCCATCCTCAGGTACTTTTGCTGGGTTCTAATAAGGGTAGGGGGCTTTGCGGAAAAAGCAGCCTTTTCCCTTTGGAAGTTTGGATTCTAGTGTCTCAGGGGCTGCTTGCCAAACCTTGATGTTGCCCAGGTTCTAGCCTCCGCAGGTACACTTGCGTAGTAAACGAGCACTTTCCCCCGAGAAACGGTGTTCCTGCCACGCTGGAAGAGAGTTAAGCCCGCAGTACTCTTTCATCCTGGGAAAGCGCAAGGCCACCCTGAGCCTCAGGGTAGTGCCTAAGTTTCCACCGGGCAAGCTCTGCGTGCCTCGGTTTCCATGAGGTCTCCACCGTTGTTGTGCTTCAATGGAACGCGAGGATAGCTTTCAGGACTCCAAGCACTCTGGCCATCGCACCGTTTCCCATGCTACCACACGGATTCCCCCCACGTCTCCTCTCTGCCTGCTGAGCAAAAAGCAGCCGTGTAGGTTCTTCGGAACACTTCTTCATGCACAGCCCAAGGGGGCACACTGCTCTCTCTCTTCCTTTGGAAACCTAGGTTGCCGCAGCTTGTCCCAACTCACGAAGACAGTCAGAGACGGTCTCATGTGCTGGGTAACGTGGACTCAGTGAGGACAAGGGCCCTACCTGCACTCAGAAAAACACTCTGCTCAACCTTCCATCCAGGAGCTCACACCAACTGGCGCGTTGGTTTAGCAGGACGTCGATGTGAGGTCCAAGCTAAGCAAAGAGCACAATTCCTCCTTTACCCTGCTAGGCCCCGGAAGAGGTAGAGCCAAATAGGCCTCGCTCAGGGCAGCCCTCCTTCAGGGATCTTGCCACACTTCGAAGCCTACACAGTAAAAGGTACTTATCGAAGTTCTCAGATTTTCGCCATGCTCTCCCTCGGCAGCTCCACTACTGCAGGGACTCATGTTTGCTGTGAACTAGGATAGGTGGCCCTGCTTCGAAAAGCAGTCTTTTCCCCTTTGGAAACCTGGATTGTTGTAGCCCCGGAGGTGTTTGCGATACCCTAGGAAGGCCCAGCTTTAACTCACTGCAGGCACGCCCGGGGAGGAAACGAGTATGTTCCCCAGAGAAACAGGCTGCTTGCAAGTGTCGAGGGGAGCTTCTCAGGTGCCCAGTGTGTCCCGTTTGTTTCCCTTCGCAGCTCCCATCCTGCAGGTCCTTAGGTTGGGTGCGAAGAAGTGTAGGTGGCTCTGCGGACAAGAGCAGCCTTTTCCCTTTGGAAGCTTGGATTCTAGTGTCTCAGGGGCTGCTTGCCAAACCTTGAAGTTGCCCAGGTTCTAGCCTCCGCAGGTACGCCTGCGTAGCAAACGAGCACTTTCCCCCGAGAAACCGGGTTCCTGCCACGCTGGAGGAGAGTTAAGCCCGCAGACCTCGTTCCTCCTGGGAAAGTGCAAGGCCACCCTGAGCCTCAGGGTAGCGCCTAAGTTTCCACCAGGCAAGCTCTGCGTCCCCTGTTTTCCATGAGGTCTCCACCGTTGTTGTGCTTCAATGGAACTCGAGGATAGCTTTCAGGACTCCAAGCACACTGTCCTCCGCACCGTTTCCCATGCTACCACACGGATCCCCCCCACGTCTCCTCTCTGCCTGCTGAGCAACAAGCAGCAGTGTAGGCCCTTCGAAACACTTCTTGCATGCAAAGCCCAAGGCGGCACACTGCTCTCTCTCTTCCTTTGGAAACCTAGGTTGCCGCAGCTTGTCCCAGCTCACGAAGACAGTCAGAGTCGGTCTCATGTGCTGGGTAACGTGGTCTCAGTGAGGACAAGGGCCCTACCTGCACTCAGAAAAACACTCTGCTCAGCCTTCCATCCAGGAGTTCACACCGACTGGCGCGTTGGTTTAGTAGGACCTCGATTTGAGGTCCAAGCTGAGCAAAGAGCACAATTCCTCCTTTACCCTGCTAGGTCCCGGAAGGGGTAGAGCCAACTAGGCCTCGCTCAGGCCAGCCCTCCTTCAGGAATCTTGCCACACTACGAAGCCGTCACAGTAAAAGGTACTTAGCGAAGTTCCCAGGGTTTCGCCATGCTCTCCCTCGGCAGCTCCACTACTGCAGGGACTCATGTTTGCTATGAACTAGGATAGGTGGCCCTGCTTCGAAAAGCAGTCTTTTCCCCTTTGGAAACCTGGATTCTTGTAGCCTCGGAGCTGTTTGCGAAACCCTAGGAAGGCCCAGCTTTTACTCACTGCAGGCACGCCCGGGGAGGAAACGAGTATGTTCCCCCAGAAGAACAGGCTGCTTGCAAGTGTCGAGGGGAGCTTCTCAGGTGCCCAGTGTGTCCCGTTTGTTTCCCTTCACAGCTCCCATCCTCAGGTACTTTTGCTGGGTTCTAATAAGGGTAGGGGGCTTTGCGGAAAAAGCAGCCTTTTCCCTTTGGAAGTTTGGATTCTAGTGTCTCAGGGGCTGCTTGCCAAACCTTGATGTTGCCCAGGTTCTAGCCTCCGCAGGTACACTTGCGTAGTAAACGAGCACTTTCCCCCGAGAAACGGTGTTCCTGCCACGCTGGAAGAGAGTTAAGCCCGCAGTACTCTTTCATCCTGGGAAAGCGCAAGGCCACCCTGAGCCTCAGGGTAGTGCCTAAGTTTCCACCGGGCAAGCTCTGCGTGCCTCGGTTTCCATGAGGTCTCCACCGTTGTTGTGCTTCAATGGAACGCGAGGATAGCTTTCAGGACTCCAAGCACTCTGGCCATCGCACCGTTTCCCATGCTACCACACGGATTCCCCCCACGTCTCCTCTCTGCCTGCTGAGCAAAAAGCAGCCGTGTAGGTTCTTCGGAACACTTCTTCATGCACAGCCCAAGGGGGCACACTGCTCTCTCTCTTCCTTTGGAAACCTAGGTTGCCGCAGCTTGTCCCAACTCACGAAGACAGTCAGAGACGGTCTCATGTGCTGGGTAACGTGGACTCAGTGAGGACAAGGGCCTTACCTGCACTCAGAAAAACACTCTGCTCAACCTTCCATCCAGGAGCTCACACCAACTGGCGCGTTGGTTTAGCAGGACGTCGATGTGAGGTCCAAGCTAAGCAAAGAGCACAATTCCTCCTTTACCCTGCTAGGCCCCGGAAGATTTAGAGCCAACTAGGCCTCGCTCAGGCCAGCCCTCCTTCAGGAATCTTGCCGCACTACGAAGCCGTCACAGTAAAAGGTACTTAGCGAAGTTCCCAGGGTTTCGCCATGCTCTCCCTCGGCAGCTCCACTACTGCAGGGACTCATGTTTGCTATGAACTAGGATAGGTGGCCCTGCTTCGAAAAGCAGTCTTTTCCCCTTTGGAAACCTGGATTCTTGTAGCCTCGGAGCTGTTTGCGAAACCCTAGGAAGGCCCAGCTTTTACTCACTGCAGGCACGCCCGGGGAGGAAACGAGTATGTTCCCCCAGAAGAACAGGCTGCTTGCAAGTGTCGAGGGGAGCTTCTCAGGTGCCCAGTGTGTCCCGTTTGTTTCCCTTCGCAGCTCCCATCCTCAGGTACTTTTGCTGGGTTCTAATAAGGGTAGGGGGCTTTGCGGAAAAAGCAGCCTTTTCCCTTTGGAAGTTTGGATTCTAGTGTCTCAGGGGCTGCTTGCCAAACCTTGAAGTTGCCCAGGTTCTAGCCTCCGCAGGTACACTTGCGTAGTAAACGAGCACTTTCCCCCGAGAAACGGTGTTCCTGCCACGCTGGAAGAGAGTTAAGCCCGCAGTACTCTTTCATCCTGGGAAAGCGCAAGGCCACCCTGAGCCTCAGGGTAGTGCCTAAGTTTCCACCGGGCAAGCTCTGCGTGCCTCGGTTTCCATGAGGTCTCCACCGTTGTTGTGCTTCAATGGAACGCGAGGATAGCTTTCAGGACTCCAAGCACTCTGGCCATCGCACCGTTTCCCATGCTACCACACGGATTCCCCCCACGTCTCCTCTCTGCCTGCTGAGCAAAAAGCAGCCGTGTAGGTTCTTCGGAACACTTCTTCATGCACAGCCCAAGGGGGCACACTGCTCTCTCTCTTCCTTTGGAAACCTAGGTTGCCGCAGCTTGTCCCAACTCACGAAGACAGTCAGAGACGGTCTCATGTGCTGGGTAACGTGGACTCAGTGAGGACAAGGGCCCTACCTGCACTCAGAAAAACTCTCTGCTCAGCCTTCCATCCAGGAGCTCACACCGAGTAGCTCTTTGCTTAAGCAGGACGTCGATGTGAGGTCCAAGCTGAGCAAAGAGCACAATTCCTCCTTTACCCTGCTAGGCCCCGGAAGAGGTAGAGCCAAATAGGCCTCGCTCAGGGCAGCCCTCCTTCAGGGATCTTGCCACACTTCGAAGCCTACACAGTAAAAGGTACTTATCGAAGTTCTCAGATTTTCGCCATGCTCTCCCTCGGCAGCTCCACTACTGCAGGGACTCATGTTTGCTGTGAACTAGGATAGGTGGCCCTGCTTCGAAAAGCAGTCTTTTCCCCTTTGGAAACCTGGATTGTTGTAGCCCCGGAGGTGTTTGTGATACCCTAGGAAGGCCCAGCTTTAACTCACTGCAGGCACGCCCGGGGAGGAAACGAGTATGTTCCCCAGAGAAACAGGCTGCTTGCAAGTGTCGAGGGGAGCTTCTCAGGTGCCCAGTGTGTCCCGTTTGTTTCCCTTCGCAGCTCCCATCCTGCAGGTCCTTAGGTTGGGTGCGAAGAAGTGTAGGTGGCTCTGCGGACAAGAGCAGCCTTTTCCCTTTGGAAGCTTGGATTCTAGTGTCTCAGGGGCTGCTTGCCAAACCTTGAAGTTGCCCAGGTTCTAGCCTCCGCAGGTACGCCTGCGTAGCAAACGAGCACTTTCCCCCGAGAAACCGGGTTCCTGCCACGCTGGAGGAGAGTTAAGCCCGCAGACCTCGTTCCTCCTGGGAAAGTGCAAGGCCACCCTGAGCCTCAGGGTAGCGCCTAAGTTTCCACCAGGCAAGCTCTGCGTCCCCTGTTTTCCATGAGGTCTCCACCGTTGTTGTGCTTCAATGGAACTCGAGGATAGCTTTCAGGACTCCAAGCACACTGTCCTCCGCACCGTTTCCCATGCTACCACACGGATCCCCCCCACGTCTCCTCTCTGCCTGCTGAGCAACAAGCAGCAGTGTAGGCCCTTCGAAACACTTCTTGCATGCAAAGCCCAAGGCGGCACACTGCTCTCTCTCTTCCTTTGGAAACCTAGGTTGCCGCAGCTTGTCCCAGCTCACGAAGACAGTCAGAGTCGGTCTCATGTGCTGGGTAACGTGGTCTCAGTGAGGACAAGGGCCCTACCTGCACTCAGAAAAACACTCTGCTCAGCCTTCCATCCAGGAGTTCACACCGACTGGCGCGTTGGTTTAGTAGGACCTCGATTTGAGGTCCAAGCTGAGCAAAGAGCACAATTCCTCCTTTACCCTGCTAGGTCCCGGAAGGGGTAGAGCCAACTAGGCCTCGCTCAGGCCAGCCCTCCTTCAGGAATCTTGCCACACTACGAAGCCGTCACAGTAAAAGGTACTTAGCGAAGTTCCCAGGGTTTCGCCATGCTCTCCCTCGGCAGCTCCACTACTGCAGGGACTCATGTTTGCTATGAACTAGGATAGGTGGCCCTGCTTCGAAAAGCAGTCTTTTCCCCTTTGGAAACCTGGATTCTTGTAGCCTCGGAGCTGTTTGCGAAACCCTAGGAAGGCCCAGCTTTTACTCACTGCAGGCACGCCCGGGGAGGAAACGAGTATGTTCCCCCAGAAGAACAGGCTGCTTGCAAGTGTCGAGGGGAGCTTCTCAGGTGCCCAGTGTGTCCCGTTTGTTTCCCTTCACAGCTCCCATCCTCAGGTACTTTTGCTGGGTTCTAATAAGGGTAGGGGGCTTTGCGGAAAAAGCAGCCTTTTCCCTTTGGAAGTTTGGATTCTAGTGTCTCAGGGGCTGCTTGCCAAACCTTGATGTTGCCCAGGTTCTAGCCTCCGCAGGTACACTTGCGTAGTAAACGAGCACTTTCCCCCGAGAAACGGTGTTCCTGCCACGCTGGAAGAGAGTTAAGCCCGCAGTACTCTTTCATCCTGGGAAAGCGCAAGGCCACCCTGAGCCTCAGGGTAGTGCCTAAGTTTCCACCGGGCAAGCTCTGCGTGCCTCGGTTTCCATGAGGTCTCCACCGTTGTTGTGCTTCAATGGAACGCGAGGATAGCTTTCAGGACTCCAAGCACTCTGGCCATCGCACCGTTTCCCATGCTACCACACGGATTCCCCCCACGTCTCCTCTCTGCCTGCTGAGCAAAAAGCAGCCGTGTAGGTTCTTCGGAACACTTCTTCATGCACAGCCCAAGGGGGCACACTGCTCTCTCTCTTCCTTTGGAAACCTAGGTTGCCGCAGCTTGTCCCAACTCACGAAGACAGTCAGAGACGGTCTCATGTGCTGGGTAACGTGGACTCAGTGAGGACAAGGGCCCTACCTGCACTCAGAAAAACTCTCTGCTCAGCCTTCCATCCAGGAGCTCACACCGAGTGGCTCTTTGCTTAAGCAGGACGTCGATGTGAGGTCCAAGCTGAGCAAAGAGCACAATTCCTCCTTTACCGTGCTAGGCCCCGGAAGAGGTAGAGCCAACTAGGCCTCGCTCAGGGCAGCCCTCCTTCAGGGATCTTGCCACACTTCGAAGCCTACACAGTAAAAGGTACTTATCGAAGTTCTCAGATTTTCGCCATGCTCTCCCTCGGCAGCTCCACTACTGCAGGGACTCATGTTTGCTGTGAACTAGGATAGGTGGCCCTGCTTCGAAAAGCAGTCTTTTCCCCTTTGGAAACCTGGATTGTTGTAGCCCCGGAGGTGTTTGCGATACCCTAGGAAGGCCCAGCTTTAACTCACTGCAGGCACGCCCGGGGAGGAAACGAGTATGTTCCCCAGAGAAACAGGCTGCTTGCAAGTGTCGAGGGGAGCTTCTCAGGTGCCCAGTGTGTCCCGTTTGTTTCCCTTCGCAGCTCCCATCCTGCAGGTCCTTAGGTTGGGTGCGAAGAAGTGTAGGTGGCTCTGCGGACAAGAGCAGCCTTTTCCCTTTGGAAGCTTGGATTCTAGTGTCTCAGGGGCTGCTTGCCAAACCTTGAAGTTGCCCAGGTTCTAGCCTCCGCAGGTACGCCTGCGTAGCAAACGAGCACTTTCCCCCGAGAAACCGGGTTCCTGCCACGCTGGAGGAGAGTTAAGCCCGCAGACCTCGTTCCTCCTGGGAAAGTGCAAGGCCACCCTGAGCCTCAGGGTAGCGCCTAAGTTTCCACCAGGCAAGCTCTGCGTCCCCTGTTTTCCATGAGGTCTCCACCGTTGTTGTGCTTCAATGGAACTCGAGGATAGCTTTCAGGACTCCAAGCACACTGTCCTCCGCACCGTTTCCCATGCTACCACACGGATCCCCCCCACGTCTCCTCTCTGCCTGCTGAGCAACAAGCAGCAGTGTAGGCCCTTCGAAACACTTCTTGCATGCAAAGCCCAAGGCGGCACACTGCTCTCTCTCTTCCTTTGGAAACCTAGGTTGCCGCAGCTTGTCCCAGCTCACGAAGACAGTCAGAGACGGTCTCATGTGCTGGGTAACGTGGTCTCAGTGAGGACAAGGGCCCTACCTGCACTCAGAAAAACACTCTGCTCAGCCTTCCATCCAGGAGCTCACACCGAGTGGCTCTTTGCTTAAGCAGGACGTCGATGTGAGGTCCAAGCTGAGCAAAGAGCACAATTCCTCCTTTACCCTGCTAGGCCCCGGAAGAGGTAGAGCCAAATAGGCCTCGCTCAGGGCAGCCCTCCTTCAGGGATCTTGCCACACTTCGAAGCCTACACAGTAAAAGGTACTTATCGAAGTTCTCAGATTTTCGCCATGCTCTCCCTCGGCAGCTCCACTACTGCAGGGACTCATGTTTGCTGTGAACTAGGATAGGTGGCCCTGCTTCGAAAAGCAGTCTTTTCCCCTCTGGAAATCTGGATTCTTGTAGCCTCGGAGCTGTTTGCGAAACCCTAGGAAGGCCCAGCTTTGACTTACTGCAGGCACGCCCGGGGAAGAAACGAGTATGTTCCCCCAGAGAAACAGGCTGCTTGCAAGTGTCGAGGGGAGCTTCTCAGGTGCCCAGTGTGTCCGGTTTGTTTCCCTTCGCAGCTCCCATCCTCAGGTACTTTTGCTGGGTTTTAATAAGGGTAGGGGGCTTTCGGAAAAAGCAGCCTTTTCCCTTTGGAAGTTTGGTTTCTAGTGTCTCAGGGGCTGCTTGCCAAACCTTGATGTTGCCCAGCTTCTAGCCTCCGCAGGTACACTTGCGTAGTAAATGAGCACTTTCCCCCGAGAAACCGTGTTCCTGCCACGCTGGAAGAGAGTTAAGCCCGCAGTACTCTTTCATCCTGGGAAAGCGCAAGGCCACCCTGAGCCTCAGGGTAGCGCCTAAGTTTCCACCGGGCAAGCTCTGCGTGCCTCGGTTTCCATGAGGTCTCCACCGTTGTTGTGCTTCAATGGAACGCGAGGATAGCTTTCAGGACTCCAAGCACTCTGGCCATCGCACCGTTTCCCATGCTACCACACGGATTCCCCCCACGTCTCCTCTCTGCCTGCTGAGCAACAAGCAGCAGTGTAGGTTCTTCGGACAACTTCTTCATGCACAGCCCAAGGCGGCACACTGCTCTCTCTCTTCCTTTGGAAACCTAGGTTGCTGCAGCTTGTCCCAGCTCACGAAGACAGTCAGAGCCGGTCTCATGTGCTGGGTAACGTGGACTCAGTGAGGACAAGGGCCTTACCTGCACTCAGAAAAACACTCTGCTCAACCTTCCATCCAGGAGCTCACACCAACTGGCGCGTTGGTTTAGCAGGACGTCGATGTGAGGTCCAAGCTAAGCAAAGAGCACAATTCCTCCTTTACCCTGCTAGGCCCCGGAAGATTTAGAGCCAACTAGGCCTCGCTCAGGCCAGCCCTCCTTCAGGAATCTTGCCGCACTACGAAGCCGTCACAGTAAAAGGTACTTAGCGAAGTTCCCAGGGTTTCGCCATGCTCTCCCTCGGCAGCTCCACTACTGCAGGGACTCATGTTTGCTATGAACTAGGATAGGTGGCCCTGCTTCGAAAAGCAGTCTTTTCCCCTTTGGAAACCTGGATTCTTGTAGCCTCGGAGCTGTTTGCGAAACCCTAGGAAGGCCCAGCTTTTACTCACTGCAGGCACGCCCGGGGAGGAAACGAGTATGTTCCCCCAGAAGAACAGGCTGCTTGCAAGTGTCGAGGGGAGCTTCTCAGGTGCCCAGTGTGTCCCGTTTGTTTCCCTTCGCAGCTCCCATCCTCAGGTACTTTTGCTGGGTTCTAATAAGGGTAGGGGGCTTTGCGGAAAAAGCAGCCTTTTCCCTTTGGAAGTTTGGATTCTAGTGTCTCAGGGGCTGCTTGCCAAACCTTGATGTTGCCCAGGTTCTAGCCTCCGCAGGTACACTTGCGTAGTAAACGAGCACTTTCCCCCGAGAAACGGTGTTCCTGCCACGCTGGAAGAGAGTTAAGCCCGCAGTACTCTTTCATCCTGGGAAAGCGCAAGGCCACCCTGAGCCTCAGGGTAGTGCCTAAGTTTCCACCGGGCAAGCTCTGCGTGCCTCGGTTTCCATGAGGTCTCCACCGTTGTTGTGCTTCAATGGAACGCGAGGATAGCTTTCAGGACTCCAAGCACTCTGGCCATCGCACCGTTTCCCATGCTACCACACGGATTCCCCCCACGTCTCCTCTCTGCCTGCTGAGCAAAAAGCAGCCGTGTAGGTTCTTCGGAACACTTCTTCATGCACAGCCCAAGGGGGCACACTGCTCTCTCTCTTCCTTTGGAAACCTAGGTTGCCGCAGCTTGTCCCAACTCACGAAGACAGTCAGAGACGGTCTCATGTGCTGGGTAACGTGGACTCAGTGAGGACAAGGGCCCTACCTGCACTCAGAAAAACTCTCTGCTCAGCCTTCCATCCAGGAGCTCACACCGAGTGGCTCTTTGCTTAAGCAGGACGTCGATGTGAGGTCCAAGCTGAGCAAAGAGCACAATTCCTCCTTTACCCTGCTAGGCCCCGGAAGAGGTAGAGCCAACTAGGCCTCGCTCAGGGCAGCCCTGCTTCAGGGATCTTGCCACACTTCGAAGCCTACACAGTAAAAGGTACTTATCGAAGTTCTCAGATTTTCGCCATGCTCTCCCTCGGCAGCTCCACTACTGCAGGGACTCATGTTTGCTGTGAACTAGGATAGGTGGCCCTGCTTCGAAAAGCAGTCTTTTCCCCTCTGGAAATCTGGATTCTTGTAGCCTCGGAGCTGTTTGCGAAACCCTAGGAAGGCCCAGCTTTGACTTACTGCAGGCACGCCCGGGGAAGAAACGAGTATGTTCCCCCAGAGAAACAGGCTGCTTGCAAGTGTCGAGGGGAGCTTCTCAGGTGCCCAGTGTGTCCCGTTTGTTTCCCTTCGCAGCTCCCATCCTCAGGTACTTTTGCTGGGTTTTAATAAGGGTAGGGGGCTTTCGGAAAAAGCAGCCTTTTCCCTTTGGAAGTTTGGTTTCTAGTGTCTCAGGGGCTGCTTGCCAAACCTTGATGTTGCCCAGCTTCTAGCCTCCGCAGGTACACTTGCGTAGTAAACGAGCACTTTCCCCCGAGAAACCGTGTTCCTGCCACGCTGGAAGAGAGTTAAGCCCGCAGTACTCTTTCATCCTGGGAAAGCGCAAGGCCACCCTGAGCCTCAGGGTAGCGCCTAAGTTTCCACCGGGCAAGCTCTGCGTGCCTCGGTTTCCATGAGGTCTCCACCGTTGTTGTGCTTCAATGGAACGCGAGGATAGCTTTCAGGACTCCAAGCACTCTGGCCATCGCACCGTTTCCCATGCTACCACACGGATTCCCCCCACGTCTCCTCTCTGCCTGCTGAGCAACAAGCAGCAGTGTAGGTTCTTCGGAACACTTCTTCATGCACAGCCCAAGGGGGCACACTGCTCTCTCTCTTCCTTTGGAAACCTAGGTTGCTGCAGCTTGTCCCAGCTCACGAAGACAGTCAGAGCCAGTCTCATGTGCTGGGTAACGTGGACTCAGTGAGGACAAGGGCCTTACCTGCACTCAGAAAAACACTCTGCTCAACCTTCCATCCAGGAGCTCACACCAACTGGCGCGTTGGTTTAGCAGGACGTCGATGTGAGGTCCAAGCTAAGCAAAGAGCACAATTCCTCCTTTACCCTGCTAGGCCCCGGAAGAGGTAGAGCCAAATAGGCCTCGCTCAGGGCAGCCCTCCTTCAGGGATCTTGCCACACTTCGAAGCCTACACAGTAAAAGGTACTTATCGAAGTTCTCAGATTTTCGCCATGCTCTCCCTCGGCAGCTCCACTACTGCAGGGACTCATGTTTGCTGTGAACTAGGATAGGTGGCCCTGCTTCGAAAAGCAGTCTTTTCCCCTTTGGAAACCTGGATTGTTGTAGCCCCGGAGGTGTTTGCGATACCCTAGGAAGGCCCAGCTTTAACTCACTGCAGGCACGCCCGGGGAGGAAACGAGTATGTTCCCCAGAGAAACAGGCTGCTTGCAAGTGTCGAGGGGAGCTTCTCAGTTGCCCAGTGTGTCCCGTTTGTTTCCCTTGGCAGCTCCCATCCTGCAGGTCCTTAGGTTGGGTGCGAAGAAGTGTAGGTGGCTCTGCGGACAAGAGCAGCCTTTTCCCTTTGGAAGCTTGGATTCTAGTGTCTCAGGGGCTGCTTGCCAAACCTTGAAGTTGCCCAGGTTCTAGCCTCCGCAGGTACGCCTGCGTAGCAAACGAGCACTTTCCCCCGAGAAACCGGGTTCCTGCCACGCTGGAGGAGAGTTAAGCCCGCAGACCTCGTTCCTCCTGGGAAAGTGCAAGGCCACCCTGAGCCTCAGGGTAGCGCCTAAGTTTCCACCAGGCAAGCTCTGCGTCCCCTGTTTTCCATGAGGTCTCCACCGTTGTTGTGCTTCAATGGAACGCGAGGATAGCTTTCAGGACTCCAAGCACACTGTCCTCCGCACCGTTTCCCATGCTACCACACGGATCCCCCCCACGTCTCCTCTCTGCCTGCTGAGCAACAAGCAGCAGTGTAGGCCCTTCGAAACACTTCTTGCATGCAAAGCCCAAGGCGGCACACTGCTCTCTCTCTTCCTTTGGAAACCTAGGTTGCCGCAGCTTGTCCCAGCTCACGAAGACAGTCAGAGTCGGTCTCATGTGCTGGGTAACGTGGTCTCAGTGAGGACAAGGGCCCTACCTGCACTCAGAAAAACACTCTGCTCAGCCTTCCATCCAGGAGCTCACACCGAGTGGCTCTTTGCTTAAGCAGGACGTCGATGTGAGGTCCAAGCTGAGCAAAGAGCACAATTCCTCCTTTACCCTGCTAGGCCCCGGAAGAGGTAGAGCCAAATAGGCCTCGCTCAGGGCAGCCCTCCTTCAGGGATCTTGCCACACTTCGAAGCCTACACAGTAAAAGGTACTTATCGAAGTTCTCAGATTTTCGCCATGCTCTCCCTCGGCAGCTCCACTACTGCAGGGACTCATGTTTGCTGTGAACTAGGATAGGTGGCCCTGCTTCGAAAAGCAGTCTTTTCCCCTCTGGAAATCTGGATTCTTGTAGCCTCGGAGCTGTTTGCGAAACCCTAGGAAGGCCCAGCTTTGACTTACTGCAGGCACGCCCGGGGAAGAAACGAGTATGTTCCCCCAGAGAAACAGGCTGCTTGCAAGTGTCGAGGGGAGCTTCTCAGGTGCCCAGTGTGTCCGGTTTGTTTCCCTTCGCAGCTCCCATCCTCAGGTACTTTTGCTGGGTTTTAATAAGGGTAGGGGGCTTTCGGAAAAAGCAGCCTTTTCCCTTTGGAAGTTTGGTTTCTAGTGTCTCAGGGGCTGCTTGCCAAACCTTGATGTTGCCCAGCTTCTAGCCTCCGCAGGTACACTTGCGTAGTAAATGAGCACTTTCCCCCGAGAAACCGTGTTCCTGCCACGCTGGAAGAGAGTTAAGCCCGCAGTACTCTTTCATCCTGGGAAAGCGCAAGGCCACCCTGAGCCTCAGGGTAGCGCCTAAGTTTCCACCGGGCAAGCTCTGCGTGCCTCGGTTTCCATGAGGTCTCCACCGTTGTTGTGCTTCAATGGAACGCGAGGATAGCTTTCAGGACTCCAAGCACTCTGGCCATCGCACCGTTTCCCATGCTACCACACGGATTCCCCCCACGTCTCCTCTCTGCCTGCTGAGCAACAAGCAGCAGTGTAGGTTCTTCGGACAACTTCTTCATGCACAGCCCAAGGCGGCACACTGCTCTCTCTCTTCCTTTGGAAACCTAGGTTGCCGCAGCTTGTCCCAGCTCACGAAGACAGTCAGAGCCGGTCTCATGTGCTGGGTAACGTGGACTCAGTGAGGACAAGGGCCTTACCTGCACTCAGAAAAACACTCTGCTCAACCTTCCATCCAGGAGCTCACACCAACTGGCGCGTTGGTTTAGCAGGACGTCGATGTGAGGTCCAAGCTAAGCAAAGAGCACAATTCCTCCTTTACCCTGCTAGGCCCCGGAAGATTTAGAGCCAACTAGGCCTCGCTCAGGCCAGCCCTCCTTCAGGAATCTTGCCGCACTACGAAGCCGTCACAGTAAAAGGTACTTAGCGAAGTTCCCAGGGTTTCGCCATGCTCTCCCTCGTCAGCTCCACTACTGCAGGGACTCATGTTTGCTATGAACTAGGATAGGTGGCCCTGCTTCGAAAAGCAGTCTTTTCCCCTTTGGAAACCTGGATTCTTGTAGCCTCGGAGCTGTTTGCGAAACCCTAGGAAGGCCCAGCTTTTACTCACTGCAGGCACGCCCGGGGAGGAAACGAGTATGTTCCCCCAGAAGAACAGGCTGCTTGCAAGTGTCGAGGGGAGCTTCTCAGGTGCCCAGTGTGTCCCGTTTGTTTCCCTTCGCAGCTCCCATCCTCAGGTACTTTTGCTGGGTTCTAATAAGGGTAGGGGGCTTTGCGGAAAAAGCAGCCTTTTCCCTTTGGAAGTTTGGATTCTAGTGTCTCAGGGGCTGCTTGCCAAACCTTGATGTTGCCCAGGTTCTAGCCTCCGCAGGTACACTTGCGTAGTAAACGAGCACTTTCCCCCGAGAAACGGTGTTCCTGCCACGCTGGAAGAGAGTTAAGCCCGCAGTACTCTTTCATCCTGGGAAAGCGCAAGGCCACCCTGAGCCTCAGGGTAGTGCCTAAGTTTCCACCGGGCAAGCTCTGCGTGCCTCGGTTTCCATGAGGTCTCCACCGTTGTTGTGCTTCAATGGAACGCGAGGATAGCTTTCAGGACTCCAAGCACTCTGGCCATCGCACCGTTTCCCATGCTACCACACGGATTCCCCCCACGTCTCCTCTCTGCCTGCTGAGCAAAAAGCAGCCGTGTAGGTTCTTCGGAACACTTCTTCATGCACAGCCCAAGGGGGCACACTGCTCTCTCTCTTCCTTTGGAAACCTAGGTTGCCGCAGCTTGTCCCAACTCACGAAGACAGTCAGAGACGGTCTCATGTGCTGGGTAACGTGGACTCAGTGAGGACAAGGGCCCTACCTGCACTCAGAAAAACTCTCTGCTCAGCCTTCCATCCAGGAGCTCACACCGAGTGGCTCTTTGCTTAAGCAGGACGTCGATGTGAGGTCCAAGCTGAGCAAAGAGCACAATTCCTCCTTTACCGTGCTAGGCCCCGGAAGAGGTAGAGCCAACTAGGCCTCGCTCAGGGCAGCCCTCCTTCAGGGATCTTGCCACACTTCGAAGCCTACACAGTAAAAGGTACTTATCGAAGTTCTCAGATTTTCGCCATGCTCTCCCTCGGCAGCTCCACTACTGCAGGGACTCATGTTTGCTGTGAACTAGGATAGGTGGCCCTGCTTCGAAAAGCAGTCTTTTCCCCTTTGGAAACCTGGATTGTTGTAGCCCCGGAGGTGTTTGCGATACCCTAGGAAGGCCCAGCTTTAACTCACTGCAGGCACGCCCGGGGAGGAAACGAGTATGTTCCCCAGAGAAACAGGCTGCTTGCAAGTGTCGAGGGGAGCTTCTCAGGTGCCCAGTGTGTCCCGTTTGTTTCCCTTCGCAGCTCCCATCCTGCAGGTCCTTAGGTTGGGTGCGAAGAAGTGTAGGTGGCTCTGCGGACAAGAGCAGCCTTTTCCCTTTGGAAGCTTGGATTCTAGTGTCTCAGGGGCTGCTTGCCAAACCTTGAAGTTGCCCAGGTTCTAGCCTCCGCAGGTACGCCTGCGTAGCAAACGAGCACTTTCCCCCGAGAAACCGGGTTCCTGCCACGCTGGAGGAGAGTTAAGCCCGCAGACCTCGTTCCTCCTGGGAAAGTGCAAGGCCACCCTGAGCCTCAGGGTAGCGCCTAAGTTTCCACCAGGCAAGCTCTGCGTCCCCTGTTTTCCATGAGGTCTCCACCGTTGTTGTGCTTCAATGGAACTCGAGGATAGCTTTCAGGACTCCAAGCACACTGTCCTCCGCACCGTTTCCCATGCTACCACACGGATCCCCCCCACGTCTCCTCTCTGCCTGCTGAGCAACAAGCAGCAGTGTAGGCCCTTCGAAACACTTCTTGCATGCAAAGCCCAAGGCGGCACACTGCTCTCTCTCTTCCTTTGGAAACCTAGGTTGCCGCAGCTTGTCCCAGCTCACGAAGACAGTCAGAGACGGTCTCATGTGCTGGGTAACGTGGTCTCAGTGAGGACAAGGGCCCTACCTGCACTCAGAAAAACACTCTGCTCAGCCTTCCATCCAGGAGCTCACACCGAGTGGCTCTTTGCTTAAGCAGGACGTCGATGTGAGGTCCAAGCTGAGCAAAGAGCACAATTCCTCCTTTACCCTGCTAGGCCCCGGAAGAGGTAGAGCCAAATAGGCCTCGCTCAGGGCAGCCCTCCTTCAGGGATCTTGCCACACTTCGAAGCCTACACAGTAAAAGGTACTTATCGAAGTTCTCAGATTTTCGCCATGCTCTCCCTCGGCAGCTCCACTACTGCAGGGACTCATGTTTGCTGTGAACTAGGATAGGTGGCCCTGCTTCGAAAAGCAGTCTTTTCCCCTCTGGAAATCTGGATTCTTGTAGCCTCGGAGCTGTTTGCGAAACCCTAGGAAGGCCCAGCTTTGACTTACTGCAGGCACGCCCGGGGAAGAAACGAGTATGTTCCCCCAGAGAAACAGGCTGCTTGCAAGTGTCGAGGGGAGCTTCTCAGGTGCCCAGTGTGTCCGGTTTGTTTCCCTTCGCAGCTCCCATCCTCAGGTACTTTTGCTGGGTTTTAATAAGGGTAGGGGGCTTTCGGAAAAAGCAGCCTTTTCCCTTTGGAAGTTTGGTTTCTAGTGTCTCAGGGGCTGCTTGCCAAACCTTGATGTTGCCCAGCTTCTAGCCTCCGCAGGTACACTTGCGTAGTAAATGAGCACTTTCCCCCGAGAAACCGTGTTCCTGCCACGCTGGAAGAGAGTTAAGCCCGCAGTACTCTTTCATCCTGGGAAAGCTCAAGGCCACCCTGAGCCTCAGGGTAGCGCCTAAGTTTCCACCGGGCAAGCTCTGCGTGCCTCGGTTTCCATGAGGTCTCCACCGTTGTTGTGCTTCAATGGAACGCGAGGATAGCTTTCAGGACTCCAAGCACTCTGGCCATCGCACCGTTTCCCATGCTACCACACGGATTCCCCCCACGTCTCCTCTCTGCCTGCTGAGCAACAAGCAGCAGTGTAGGTTCTTCGGACAACTTCTTCATGCACAGCCCAAGGCGGCACACTGCTCTCTCTCTTCCTTTGGAAACCTAGGTTGCTGCAGCTTGTCCCAGCTCACGAAGACAGTCAGAGCCGGTCTCATGTGCTGGGTAACGTGGACTCAGTGAGGACAAGGGCCTTACCTGCACTCAGAAAAACACTCTGCTCAACCTTCCATCCAGGAGCTCACACCAACTGGCGCGTTGGTTTAGCAGGACGTCGATGTGAGGTCCAAGCTAAGCAAAGAGCACAATTCCTCCTTTACCCTGCTAGGCCCCGGAAGATTTAGAGCCAACTAGGCCTCGCTCAGGCCAGCCCTCCTTCAGGAATCTTGCCGCACTACGAAGCCGTCACAGTAAAAGGTACTTAGCGAAGTTCCCAGGGTTTCGCCATGCTCTCCCTCGGCAGCTCCACTACTGCAGGGACTCATGTTTGCTATGAACTAGGATAGGTGGCCCTGCTTCGAAAAGCAGTCTTTTCCCCTTTGGAAACCTGGATTCTTGTAGCCTCGGAGCTGTTTGCGAAACCCTAGGAAGGCCCAGCTTTTACTCACTGCAGGCACGCCCGGGGAGGAAACGAGTATGTTCCCCCAGAAGAACAGGCTGCTTGCAAGTGTCGAGGGGAGCTTCTCAGGTGCCCAGTGTGTCCCGTTTGTTTCCCTTCGCAGCTCCCATCCTCAGGTACTTTTGCTGGGTTCTAATAAGGGTAGGGGGCTTTGCGGAAAAAGCAGCCTTTTCCCTTTGGAAGTTTGGATTCTAGTGTCTCAGGGGCTGCTTGCCAAACCTTGATGTTGCCCAGGTTCTAGCCTCCGCAGGTACACTTGCGTAGTAAACGAGCACTTTCCCCCGAGAAACGGTGTTCCTGCCACGCTGGAAGAGAGTTAAGCCCGCAGTACTCTTTCATCCTGGGAAAGCGCAAGGCCACCCTGAGCCTCAGGGTAGTGCCTAAGTTTCCACCGGGCAAGCTCTGCGTGCCTCGGTTTCCATGAGGTCTCCACCGTTGTTGTGCTTCAATGGAACGCGAGGATAGCTTTCAGGACTCCAAGCACTCTGGCCATCGCACCGTTTCCCATGCTACCACACGGATTCCCCCCACGTCTCCTCTCTGCCTGCTGAGCAAAAAGCAGCCGTGTAGGTTCTTCGGAACACTTCTTCATGCACAGCCCAAGGGGGCACACTGCTCTCTCTCTTCCTTTGGAAACCTAGGTTGCCGCAGCTTGTCCCAACTCACGAAGACAGTCAGAGACGGTCTCATGTGCTGGGTAACGTGGACTCAGTGAGGACAAGGGCCCTACCTGCACTCAGAAAAACACTCTGCTCAACCTTCCATCCAGGAGCTCACACCAACTGGCGCGTTGGTTTAGCAGGACGTCGATGTGAGGTCCAAGCTAAGCAAAGAGCACAATTCCTCCTTTACCCTGCTAGGCCCCGGAAGAGGTAGAGCCAAATAGGCCTCGCTCAGGGCAGCCCTCCTTCAGGGATCTTGCCACACTTCGAAGCCTACACAGTAAAAGGTACTTATCGAAGTTCTCAGATTTTCGCCATGCTCTCCCTCGGCAGCTCCACTACTGCAGGGACTCATGTTTGCTGTGAACTAGGATAGGTGGCCCTGCTTCGAAAAGCAGTCTTTTCCCCTTTGGAAACCTGGATTGTTGTAGCCCCGGAGGTGTTTGCGATACCCTAGGAAGGCCCAGCTTTAACTCACTGCAGGCACGCCCGGGGAGGAAACGAGTATGTTCCCCAGAGAAACAGGCTGCTTGCAAGTGTCGAGGGGAGCTTCTCAGGTGCCCAGTGTGTCCCGTTTGTTTCCCTTCGCAGCTCCCATCCTGCAGGTCCTTAGGTTGGGTGCGAAGAAGTGTAGGTGGCTCTGCGGACAAGAGCAGCCTTTTCCCTTTGGAAGCTTGGATTCTAGTGTCTCAGGGGCTGCTTGCCAAACCTTGAAGTTGCCCAGGTTCTAGCCTCCGCAGGTACGCCTGCGTAGCAAACGAGCACTTTCCCCCGAGAAACCGGGTTCCTGCCACGCTGGAGGAGAGTTAAGCCCGCAGACCTCGTTCCTCCTGGGAAAGTGCAAGGCCACCCTGAGCCTCAGGGTAGCGCCTAAGTTTCCACCAGGCAAGCTCTGCGTCCCCTGTTTTCCATGAGGTCTCCACCGTTGTTGTGCTTCAATGGAACTCGAGGATAGCTTTCAGGACTCCAAGCACACTGTCCTCCGCACCGTTTCCCATGCTACCACACGGATCCCCCCCACGTCTCCTCTCTGCCTGCTGAGCAACAAGCAGCAGTGTAGGCCCTTCGAAACACTTCTTGCATGCAAAGCCCAAGGCGGCACACTGCTCTCTCTCTTCCTTTGGAAACCTAGGTTGCCGCAGCTTGTCCCAGCTCACGAAGACAGTCAGAGTCGGTCTCATGTGCTGGGTAACGTGGTCTCAGTGAGGACAAGGGCCCTACCTGCACTCAGAAAAACACTCTGCTCAGCCTTCCATCCAGGAGTTCACACCGACTGGCGCGTTGGTTTAGTAGGACCTCGATTTGAGGTCCAAGCTGAGCAAAGAGCACAATTCCTCCTTTACCCTGCTAGGTCCCGGAAGGGGTAGAGCCAACTAGGCCTCGCTCAGGCCAGCCCTCCTTCAGGAATCTTGCCACACTACGAAGCCGTCACAGTAAAAGGTACTTAGCGAAGTTCCCAGGGTTTCGCCATGCTCTCCCTCGGCAGCTCCACTACTGCAGGGACTCATGTTTGCTATGAACTAGGATAGGTGGCCCTGCTTCGAAAAGCAGTCTTTTCCCCTTTGGAAACCTGGATTCTTGTAGCCTCGGAGCTGTTTGCGAAACCCTAGGAAGGCCCAGCTTTTACTCACTGCAGGCACGCCCGGGGAGGAAACGAGTATGTTCCCCCAGAAGAACAGGCTGCTTGCAAGTGTCGAGGGGAGCTTCTCAGGTGCCCAGTGTGTCCCGTTTGTTTCCCTTCACAGCTCCCATCCTCAGGTACTTTTGCTGGGTTCTAATAAGGGTAGGGGGCTTTGCGGAAAAAGCAGCCTTTTCCCTTTGGAAGTTTGGATTCTAGTGTCTCAGGGGCTGCTTGCCAAACCTTGATGTTGCCCAGGTTCTAGCCTCCGCAGGTACACTTGCGTAGTAAACGAGCACTTTCCCCCGAGAAACGGTGTTCCTGCCACGCTGGAAGAGAGTTAAGCCCGCAGTACTCTTTCATCCTGGGAAAGCGCAAGGCCACCCTGAGCCTCAGGGTAGTGCCTAAGTTTCCACCGGGCAAGCTCTGCGTGCCTCGGTTTCCATGAGGTCTCCACCGTTGTTGTGCTTCAATGGAACGCGAGGATAGCTTTCAGGACTCCAAGCACTCTGGCCATCGCACCGTTTCCCATGCTACCACACGGATTCCCCCCACGTCTCCTCTCTGCCTGCTGAGCAAAAAGCAGCCGTGTAGGTTCTTCGGAACACTTCTTCATGCACAGCCCAAGGGGGCACACTGCTCTCTCTCTTCCTTTGGAAACCTAGGTTGCCGCAGCTTGTCCCAACTCACGAAGACAGTCAGAGACGGTCTCATGTGCTGGGTAACGTGGACTCAGTGAGGACAAGGGCCTTACCTGCACTCAGAAAAACACTCTGCTCAACCTTCCATCCAGGAGCTCACACCAACTGGCGCGTTGGTTTAGCAGGACGTCGATGTGAGGTCCAAGCTAAGCAAAGAGCACAATTCCTCCTTTACCCTGCTAGGCCCCGGAAGATTTAGAGCCAACTAGGCCTCGCTCAGGCCAGCCCTCCTTCAGGAATCTTGCCGCACTACGAAGCCGTCACAGTAAAAGGTACTTAGCGAAGTTCCCAGGGTTTCGCCATGCTCTCCCTCGGCAGCTCCACTACTGCAGGGACTCATGTTTGCTATGAACTAGGATAGGTGGCCCTGCTTCGAAAAGCAGTCTTTTCCCCTTTGGAAACCTGGATTCTTGTAGCCTCGGAGCTGTTTGCGAAACCCTAGGAAGGCCCAGCTTTTACTCACTGCAGGCACGCCCGGGGAGGAAACGAGTATGTTCCCCCAGAAGAACAGGCTGCTTGCAAGTGTCGAGGGGAGCTTCTCAGGTGCCCAGTGTGTCCCGTTTGTTTCCCTTCGCAGCTCCCATCCTCAGGTACTTTTGCTGGGTTCTAATAAGGGTAGGGGGCTTTGCGGAAAAAGCAGCCTTTTCCCTTTGGAAGTTTGGATTCTAGTGTCTCAGGGGCTGCTTGCCAAACCTTGAAGTTGCCCAGGTTCTAGCCTCCGCAGGTACACTTGCGTAGTAAACGAGCACTTTCCCCCGAGAAACGGTGTTCCTGCCACGCTGGAAGAGAGTTAAGCCCGCAGTACTCTTTCATCCTGGGAAAGCGCAAGGCCACCCTGAGCCTCAGGGTAGTGCCTAAGTTTCCACCGGGCAAGCTCTGCGTGCCTCGGTTTCCATGAGGTCTCCACCGTTGTTGTGCTTCAATGGAACGCGAGGATAGCTTTCAGGACTCCAAGCACTCTGGCCATCGCACCGTTTCCCATGCTACCACACGGATTCCCCCCACGTCTCCTCTCTGCCTGCTGAGCAAAAAGCAGCCGTGTAGGTTCTTCGGAACACTTCTTCATGCACAGCCCAAGGGGGCACACTGCTCTCTCTCTTCCTTTGGAAACCTAGGTTGCCGCAGCTTGTCCCAACTCACGAAGACAGTCAGAGACGGTCTCATGTGCTGGGTAACGTGGACTCAGTGAGGACAAGGGCCCTACCTGCACTCAGAAAAACTCTCTGCTCAGCCTTCCATCCAGGAGCTCACACCGAGTAGCTCTTTGCTTAAGCAGGACGTCGATGTGAGGTCCAAGCTGAGCAAAGAGCACAATTCCTCCTTTACCCTGCTAGGCCCCGGAAGAGGTAGAGCCAAATAGGCCTCGCTCAGGGCAGCCCTCCTTCAGGGATCTTGCCACACTTCGAAGCCTACACAGTAAAAGGTACTTATCGAAGTTCTCAGATTTTCGCCATGCTCTCCCTCGGCAGCTCCACTACTGCAGGGACTCATGTTTGCTGTGAACTAGGATAGGTGGCCCTGCTTCGAAAAGCAGTCTTTTCCCCTTTGGAAACCTGGATTGTTGTAGCCCCGGAGGTGTTTGTGATACCCTAGGAAGGCCCAGCTTTAACTCACTGCAGGCACGCCCGGGGAGGAAACGAGTATGTTCCCCAGAGAAACAGGCTGCTTGCAAGTGTCGAGGGGAGCTTCTCAGGTGCCCAGTGTGTCCCGTTTGTTTCCCTTCGCAGCTCCCATCCTGCAGGTCCTTAGGTTGGGTGCGAAGAAGTGTAGGTGGCTCTGCGGACAAGAGCAGCCTTTTCCCTTTGGAAGCTTGGATTCTAGTGTCTCAGGGGCTGCTTGCCAAACCTTGAAGTTGCCCAGGTTCTAGCCTCCGCAGGTACGCCTGCGTAGCAAACGAGCACTTTCCCCCGAGAAACCGGGTTCCTGCCACGCTGGAGGAGAGTTAAGCCCGCAGACCTCGTTCCTCCTGGGAAAGTGCAAGGCCACCCTGAGCCTCAGGGTAGCGCCTAAGTTTCCACCAGGCAAGCTCTGCGTCCCCTGTTTTCCATGAGGTCTCCACCGTTGTTGTGCTTCAATGGAACTCGAGGATAGCTTTCAGGACTCCAAGCACACTGTCCTCCGCACCGTTTCCCATGCTACCACACGGATCCCCCCCACGTCTCCTCTCTGCCTGCTGAGCAACAAGCAGCAGTGTAGGCCCTTCGAAACACTTCTTGCATGCAAAGCCCAAGGCGGCACACTGCTCTCTCTCTTCCTTTGGAAACCTAGGTTGCCGCAGCTTGTCCCAGCTCACGAAGACAGTCAGAGTCGGTCTCATGTGCTGGGTAACGTGGTCTCAGTGAGGACAAGGGCCCTACCTGCACTCAGAAAAACACTCTGCTCAGCCTTCCATCCAGGAGTTCACACCGACTGGCGCGTTGGTTTAGTAGGACCTCGATTTGAGGTCCAAGCTGAGCAAAGAGCACAATTCCTCCTTTACCCTGCTAGGTCCCGGAAGGGGTAGAGCCAACTAGGCCTCGCTCAGGCCAGCCCTCCTTCAGGAATCTTGCCACACTACGAAGCCGTCACAGTAAAAGGTACTTAGCGAAGTTCCCAGGGTTTCGCCATGCTCTCCCTCGGCAGCTCCACTACTGCAGGGACTCATGTTTGCTATGAACTAGGATAGGTGGCCCTGCTTCGAAAAGCAGTCTTTTCCCCTTTGGAAACCTGGATTCTTGTAGCCTCGGAGCTGTTTGCGAAACCCTAGGAAGGCCCAGCTTTTACTCACTGCAGGCACGCCCGGGGAGGAAACGAGTATGTTCCCCCAGAAGAACAGGCTGCTTGCAAGTGTCGAGGGGAGCTTCTCAGGTGCCCAGTGTGTCCCGTTTGTTTCCCTTCACAGCTCCCATCCTCAGGTACTTTTGCTGGGTTCTAATAAGGGTAGGGGGCTTTGCGGAAAAAGCAGCCTTTTCCCTTTGGAAGTTTGGATTCTAGTGTCTCAGGGGCTGCTTGCCAAACCTTGATGTTGCCCAGGTTCTAGCCTCCGCAGGTACACTTGCGTAGTAAACGAGCACTTTCCCCCGAGAAACGGTGTTCCTGCCACGCTGGAAGAGAGTTAAGCCCGCAGTACTCTTTCATCCTGGGAAAGCGCAAGGCCACCCTGAGCCTCAGGGTAGTGCCTAAGTTTCCACCGGGCAAGCTCTGCGTGCCTCGGTTTCCATGAGGTCTCCACCGTTGTTGTGCTTCAATGGAACGCGAGGATAGCTTTCAGGACTCCAAGCACTCTGGCCATCGCACCGTTTCCCATGCTACCACACGGATTCCCCCCACGTCTCCTCTCTGCCTGCTGAGCAAAAAGCAGCCGTGTAGGTTCTTCGGAACACTTCTTCATGCACAGCCCAAGGGGGCACACTGCTCTCTCTCTTCCTTTGGAAACCTAGGTTGCCGCAGCTTGTCCCAACTCACGAAGACAGTCAGAGACGGTCTCATGTGCTGGGTAACGTGGACTCAGTGAGGACAAGGGCCCTACCTGCACTCAGAAAAACTCTCTGCTCAGCCTTCCATCCAGGAGCTCACACCGAGTGGCTCTTTGCTTAAGCAGGACGTCGATGTGAGGTCCAAGCTGAGCAAAGAGCACAATTCCTCCTTTACCGTGCTAGGCCCCGGAAGAGGTAGAGCCAACTAGGCCTCGCTCAGGGCAGCCCTCCTTCAGGGATCTTGCCACACTTCGAAGCCTACACAGTAAAAGGTACTTATCGAAGTTCTCAGATTTTCGCCATGCTCTCCCTCGGCAGCTCCACTACTGCAGGGACTCATGTTTGCTGTGAACTAGGATAGGTGGCCCTGCTTCGAAAAGCAGTCTTTTCCCCTTTGGAAACCTGGATTGTTGTAGCCCCGGAGGTGTTTGCGATACCCTAGGAAGGCCCAGCTTTAACTCACTGCAGGCACGCCCGGGGAGGAAACGAGTATGTTCCCCAGAGAAACAGGCTGCTTGCAAGTGTCGAGGGGAGCTTCTCAGGTGCCCAGTGTGTCCCGTTTGTTTCCCTTCGCAGCTCCCATCCTGCAGGTCCTTAGGTTGGGTGCGAAGAAGTGTAGGTGGCTCTGCGGACAAGAGCAGCCTTTTCCCTTTGGAAGCTTGGATTCTAGTGTCTCAGGGGCTGCTTGCCAAACCTTGAAGTTGCCCAGGTTCTAGCCTCCGCAGGTACGCCTGCGTAGCAAACGAGCACTTTCCCCCGAGAAACCGGGTTCCTGCCACGCTGGAGGAGAGTTAAGCCCGCAGACCTCGTTCCTCCTGGGAAAGTGCAAGGCCACCCTGAGCCTCAGGGTAGCGCCTAAGTTTCCACCAGGCAAGCTCTGCGTCCCCTGTTTTCCATGAGGTCTCCACCGTTGTTGTGCTTCAATGGAACTCGAGGATAGCTTTCAGGACTCCAAGCACACTGTCCTCCGCACCGTTTCCCATGCTACCACACGGATCCCCCCCACGTCTCCTCTCTGCCTGCTGAGCAACAAGCAGCAGTGTAGGCCCTTCGAAACACTTCTTGCATGCAAAGCCCAAGGCGGCACACTGCTCTCTCTCTTCCTTTGGAAACCTAGGTTGCCGCAGCTTGTCCCAGCTCACGAAGACAGTCAGAGACGGTCTCATGTGCTGGGTAACGTGGTCTCAGTGAGGACAAGGGCCCTACCTGCACTCAGAAAAACACTCTGCTCAGCCTTCCATCCAGGAGCTCACACCGAGTGGCTCTTTGCTTAAGCAGGACGTCGATGTGAGGTCCAAGCTGAGCAAAGAGCACAATTCCTCCTTTACCCTGCTAGGCCCCGGAAGAGGTAGAGCCAAATAGGCCTCGCTCAGGGCAGCCCTCCTTCAGGGATCTTGCCACACTTCGAAGCCTACACAGTAAAAGGTACTTATCGAAGTTCTCAGATTTTCGCCATGCTCTCCCTCGGCAGCTCCACTACTGCAGGGACTCATGTTTGCTGTGAACTAGGATAGGTGGCCCTGCTTCGAAAAGCAGTCTTTTCCCCTCTGGAAATCTGGATTCTTGTAGCCTCGGAGCTGTTTGCGAAACCCTAGGAAGGCCCAGCTTTGACTTACTGCAGGCACGCCCGGGGAAGAAACGAGTATGTTCCCCCAGAGAAACAGGCTGCTTGCAAGTGTCGAGGGGAGCTTCTCAGGTGCCCAGTGTGTCCGGTTTGTTTCCCTTCGCAGCTCCCATCCTCAGGTACTTTTGCTGGGTTTTAATAAGGGTAGGGGGCTTTCGGAAAAAGCAGCCTTTTCCCTTTGGAAGTTTGGTTTCTAGTGTCTCAGGGGCTGCTTGCCAAACCTTGATGTTGCCCAGCTTCTAGCCTCCGCAGGTACACTTGCGTAGTAAATGAGCACTTTCCCCCGAGAAACCGTGTTCCTGCCACGCTGGAAGAGAGTTAAGCCCGCAGTACTCTTTCATCCTGGGAAAGCGCAAGGCCACCCTGAGCCTCAGGGTAGCGCCTAAGTTTCCACCGGGCAAGCTCTGCGTGCCTCGGTTTCCATGAGGTCTCCACCGTTGTTGTGCTTCAATGGAACGCGAGGATAGCTTTCAGGACTCCAAGCACTCTGGCCATCGCACCGTTTCCCATGCTACCACACGGATTCCCCCCACGTCTCCTCTCTGCCTGCTGAGCAACAAGCAGCAGTGTAGGTTCTTCGGACAACTTCTTCATGCACAGCCCAAGGCGGCACACTGCTCTCTCTCTTCCTTTGGAAACCTAGGTTGCTGCAGCTTGTCCCAGCTCACGAAGACAGTCAGAGCCGGTCTCATGTGCTGGGTAACGTGGACTCAGTGAGGACAAGGGCCTTACCTGCACTCAGAAAAACACTCTGCTCAACCTTCCATCCAGGAGCTCACACCAACTGGCGCGTTGGTTTAGCAGGACGTCGATGTGAGGTCCAAGCTAAGCAAAGAGCACAATTCCTCCTTTACCCTGCTAGGCCCCGGAAGATTTAGAGCCAACTAGGCCTCGCTCAGGCCAGCCCTCCTTCAGGAATCTTGCCGCACTACGAAGCCGTCACAGTAAAAGGTACTTAGCGAAGTTCCCAGGGTTTCGCCATGCTCTCCCTCGGCAGCTCCACTACTGCAGGGACTCATGTTTGCTATGAACTAGGATAGGTGGCCCTGCTTCGAAAAGCAGTCTTTTCCCCTTTGGAAACCTGGATTCTTGTAGCCTCGGAGCTGTTTGCGAAACCCTAGGAAGGCCCAGCTTTTACTCACTGCAGGCACGCCCGGGGAGGAAACGAGTATGTTCCCCCAGAAGAACAGGCTGCTTGCAAGTGTCGAGGGGAGCTTCTCAGGTGCCCAGTGTGTCCCGTTTGTTTCCCTTCGCAGCTCCCATCCTCAGGTACTTTTGCTGGGTTCTAATAAGGGTAGGGGGCTTTGCGGAAAAAGCAGCCTTTTCCCTTTGGAAGTTTGGATTCTAGTGTCTCAGGGGCTGCTTGCCAAACCTTGATGTTGCCCAGGTTCTAGCCTCCGCAGGTACACTTGCGTAGTAAACGAGCACTTTCCCCCGAGAAACGGTGTTCCTGCCACGCTGGAAGAGAGTTAAGCCCGCAGTACTCTTTCATCCTGGGAAAGCGCAAGGCCACCCTGAGCCTCAGGGTAGTGCCTAAGTTTCCACCGGGCAAGCTCTGCGTGCCTCGGTTTCCATGAGGTCTCCACCGTTGTTGTGCTTCAATGGAACGCGAGGATAGCTTTCAGGACTCCAAGCACTCTGGCCATCGCACCGTTTCCCATGCTACCACACGGATTCCCCCCACGTCTCCTCTCTGCCTGCTGAGCAAAAAGCAGCCGTGTAGGTTCTTCGGAACACTTCTTCATGCACAGCCCAAGGGGGCACACTGCTCTCTCTCTTCCTTTGGAAACCTAGGTTGCCGCAGCTTGTCCCAACTCACGAAGACAGTCAGAGACGGTCTCATGTGCTGGGTAACGTGGACTCAGTGAGGACAAGGGCCCTACCTGCACTCAGAAAAACACTCTGCTCAACCTTCCATCCAGGAGCTCACACCAACTGGCGCGTTGGTTTAGCAGGACGTCGATGTGAGGTCCAAGCTAAGCAAAGAGCACAATTCCTCCTTTACCCTGCTAGGCCCCGGAAGAGGTAGAGCCAAATAGGCCTCGCTCAGGGCAGCCCTCCTTCAGGGATCTTGCCACACTTCGAAGCCTACACAGTAAAAGGTACTTATCGAAGTTCTCAGATTTTCGCCATGCTCTCCCTCGGCAGCTCCACTACTGCAGGGACTCATGTTTGCTGTGAACTAGGATAGGTGGCCCTGCTTCGAAAAGCAGTCTTTTCCCCTTTGGAAACCTGGATTGTTGTAGCCCCGGAGGTGTTTGCGATACCCTAGGAAGGCCCAGCTTTAACTCACTGCAGGCACGCCCGGGGAGGAAACGAGTATGTTCCCCAGAGAAACAGGCTGCTTGCAAGTGTCGAGGGGAGCTTCTCAGGTGCCCAGTGTGTCCCGTTTGTTTCCCTTCGCAGCTCCCATCCTGCAGGTCCTTAGGTTGGGTGCGAAGAAGTGTAGGTGGCTCTGCGGACAAGAGCAGCCTTTTCCCTTTGGAAGCTTGGATTCTAGTGTCTCAGGGGCTGCTTGCCAAACCTTGAAGTTGCCCAGGTTCTAGCCTCCGCAGGTACGCCTGCGTAGCAAACGAGCACTTTCCCCCGAGAAACCGGGTTCCTGCCACGCTGGAGGAGAGTTAAGCCCGCAGACCTCGTTCCTCCTGGGAAAGTGCAAGGCCACCCTGAGCCTCAGGGTAGCGCCTAAGTTTCCACCAGGCAAGCTCTGCGTCCCCTGTTTTCCATGAGGTCTCCACCGTTGTTGTGCTTCAATGGAACTCGAGGATAGCTTTCAGGACTCCAAGCACACTGTCCTCCGCACCGTTTCCCATGCTACCACACGGATCCCCCCCACGTCTCCTCTCTGCCTGCTGAGCAACAAGCAGCAGTGTAGGCCCTTCGAAACACTTCTTGCATGCAAAGCCCAAGGCGGCACACTGCTCTCTCTCTTCCTTTGGAAACCTAGGTTGCCGCAGCTTGTCCCAGCTCACGAAGACAGTCAGAGTCGGTCTCATGTGCTGGGTAACGTGGTCTCAGTGAGGACAAGGGCCCTACCTGCACTCAGAAAAACACTCTGCTCAGCCTTCCATCCAGGAGTTCACACCGACTGGCGCGTTGGTTTAGTAGGACCTCGATTTGAGGTCCAAGCTGAGCAAAGAGCACAATTCCTCCTTTACCCTGCTAGGTCCCGGAAGGGGTAGAGCCAACTAGGCCTCGCTCAGGCCAGCCCTCCTTCAGGAATCTTGCCACACTACGAAGCCGTCACAGTAAAAGGTACTTAGCGAAGTTCCCAGGGTTTCGCCATGCTCTCCCTCGGCAGCTCCACTACTGCAGGGACTCATGTTTGCTATGAACTAGGATAGGTGGCCCTGCTTCGAAAAGCAGTCTTTTCCCCTTTGGAAACCTGGATTCTTGTAGCCTCGGAGCTGTTTGCGAAACCCTAGGAAGGCCCAGCTTTTACTCACTGCAGGCACGCCCGGGGAGGAAACGAGTATGTTCCCCCAGAAGAACAGGCTGCTTGCAAGTGTCGAGGGGAGCTTCTCAGGTGCCCAGTGTGTCCCGTTTGTTTCCCTTCACAGCTCCCATCCTCAGGTACTTTTGCTGGGTTCTAATAAGGGTAGGGGGCTTTGCGGAAAAAGCAGCCTTTTCCCTTTGGAAGTTTGGATTCTAGTGTCTCAGGGGCTGCTTGCCAAACCTTGATGTTGCCCAGGTTCTAGCCTCCGCAGGTACACTTGCGTAGTAAACGAGCACTTTCCCCCGAGAAACGGTGTTCCTGCCACGCTGGAAGAGAGTTAAGCCCGCAGTACTCTTTCATCCTGGGAAAGCGCAAGGCCACCCTGAGCCTCAGGGTAGTGCCTAAGTTTCCACCGGGCAAGCTCTGCGTGCCTCGGTTTCCATGAGGTCTCCACCGTTGTTGTGCTTCAATGGAACGCGAGGATAGCTTTCAGGACTCCAAGCACTCTGGCCATCGCACCGTTTCCCATGCTACCACACGGATTCCCCCCACGTCTCCTCTCTGCCTGCTGAGCAAAAAGCAGCCGTGTAGGTTCTTCGGAACACTTCTTCATGCACAGCCCAAGGGGGCACACTGCTCTCTCTCTTCCTTTGGAAACCTAGGTTGCCGCAGCTTGTCCCAACTCACGAAGACAGTCAGAGACGGTCTCATGTGCTGGGTAACGTGGACTCAGTGAGGACAAGGGCCTTACCTGCACTCAGAAAAACACTCTGCTCAACCTTCCATCCAGGAGCTCACACCAACTGGCGCGTTGGTTTAGCAGGACGTCGATGTGAGGTCCAAGCTAAGCAAAGAGCACAATTCCTCCTTTACCCTGCTAGGCCCCGGAAGATTTAGAGCCAACTAGGCCTCGCTCAGGCCAGCCCTCCTTCAGGAATCTTGCCGCACTACGAAGCCGTCACAGTAAAAGGTACTTAGCGAAGTTCCCAGGGTTTCGCCATGCTCTCCCTCGGCAGCTCCACTACTGCAGGGACTCATGTTTGCTATGAACTAGGATAGGTGGCCCTGCTTCGAAAAGCAGTCTTTTCCCCTTTGGAAACCTGGATTCTTGTAGCCTCGGAGCTGTTTGCGAAACCCTAGGAAGGCCCAGCTTTTACTCACTGCAGGCACGCCCGGGGAGGAAACGAGTATGTTCCCCCAGAAGAACAGGCTGCTTGCAAGTGTCGAGGGGAGCTTCTCAGGTGCCCAGTGTGTCCCGTTTGTTTCCCTTCGCAGCTCCCATCCTCAGGTACTTTTGCTGGGTTCTAATAAGGGTAGGGGGCTTTGCGGAAAAAGCAGCCTTTTCCCTTTGGAAGTTTGGATTCTAGTGTCTCAGGGGCTGCTTGCCAAACCTTGATGTTGCCCAGGTTCTAGCCTCCGCAGGTACACTTGCGTAGTAAACGAGCACTTTCCCCCGAGAAACGGTGTTCCTGCCACGCTGGAAGAGAGTTAAGCCCGCAGTACTCTTTCATCCTGGGAAAGCGCAAGGCCACCCTGAGCCTCAGGGTAGTGCCTAAGTTTCCACCGGGCAAGCTCTGCGTGCCTCGGTTTCCATGAGGTCTCCACCGTTGTTGTGCTTCAATGGAACGCGAGGATAGCTTTCAGGACTCCAAGCACTCTGGCCATCGCACCGTTTCCCATGCTACCACACGGATTCCCCCCACGTCTCCTCTCTGCCTGCTGAGCAAAAAGCAGCCGTGTAGGTTCTTCGGAACACTTCTTCATGCACAGCCCAAGGGGGCACACTGCTCTCTCTCTTCCTTTGGAAACCTAGGTTGCCGCAGCTTGTCCCAACTCACGAAGACAGTCAGAGACGGTCTCATGTGCTGGGTAACGTGGACTCAGTGAGGACAAGGGCCCTACCTGCACTCAGAAAAACTCTCTGCTCAGCCTTCCATCCAGGAGCTCACACCGAGTAGCTCTTTGCTTAAGCAGGACGTCGATGTGAGGTCCAAGCTGAGCAAAGAGCACAATTCCTCCTTTACCCTGCTAGGCCCCGGAAGAGGTAGAGCCAAATAGGCCTCGCTCAGGGCAGCCCTCCTTCAGGGATCTTGCCACACTTCGAAGCCTACACAGTAAAAGGTACTTATCGAAGTTCTCAGATTTTCGCCATGCTCTCCCTCGGCAGCTCCACTACTGCAGGGACTCATGTTTGCTGTGAACTAGGATAGGTGGCCCTGCTTCGAAAAGCAGTCTTTTCCCCTTTGGAAACCTGGATTGTTGTAGCCCCGGAGGTGTTTGTGATACCCTAGGAAGGCCCAGCTTTAACTCACTGCAGGCACGCCCGGGGAGGAAACGAGTATGTTCCCCAGAGAAACAGGCTGCTTGCAAGTGTCGAGGGGAGCTTCTCAGGTGCCCAGTGTGTCCCGTTTGTTTCCCTTCGCAGCTCCCATCCTGCAGGTCCTTAGGTTGGGTGCGAAGAAGTGTAGGTGGCTCTGCGGACAAGAGCAGCCTTTTCCCTTTGGAAGCTTGGATTCTAGTGTCTCAGGGGCTGCTTGCCAAACCTTGAAGTTGCCCAGGTTCTAGCCTCCGCAGGTACGCCTGCGTAGCAAACGAGCACTTTCCCCCGAGAAACCGGGTTCCTGCCACGCTGGAGGAGAGTTAAGCCCGCAGACCTCGTTCCTCCTGGGAAAGTGCAAGGCCACCCTGAGCCTCAGGGTAGCGCCTAAGTTTCCACCAGGCAAGCTCTGCGTCCCCTGTTTTCCATGAGGTCTCCACCGTTGTTGTGCTTCAATGGAACTCGAGGATAGCTTTCAGGACTCCAAGCACACTGTCCTCCGCACCGTTTCCCATGCTACCACACGGATCCCCCCCACGTCTCCTCTCTGCCTGCTGAGCAACAAGCAGCAGTGTAGGCCCTTCGAAACACTTCTTGCATGCAAAGCCCAAGGCGGCACACTGCTCTCTCTCTTCCTTTGGAAACCTAGGTTGCCGCAGCTTGTCCCAGCTCACGAAGACAGTCAGAGTCGGTCTCATGTGCTGGGTAACGTGGTCTCAGTGAGGACAAGGGCCCTACCTGCACTCAGAAAAACACTCTGCTCAGCCTTCCATCCAGGAGTTCACACCGACTGGCGCGTTGGTTTAGTAGGACCTCGATTTGAGGTCCAAGCTGAGCAAAGAGCACAATTCCTCCTTTACCCTGCTAGGTCCCGGAAGGGGTAGAGCCAACTAGGCCTCGCTCAGGCCAGCCCTCCTTCAGGAATCTTGCCACACTACGAAGCCGTCACAGTAAAAGGTACTTAGCGAAGTTCCCAGGGTTTCGCCATGCTCTCCCTCGGCAGCTCCACTACTGCAGGGACTCATGTTTGCTATGAACTAGGATAGGTGGCCCTGCTTCGAAAAGCAGTCTTTTCCCCTTTGGAAACCTGGATTCTTGTAGCCTCGGAGCTGTTTGCGAAACCCTAGGAAGGCCCAGCTTTTACTCACTGCAGGCACGCCCGGGGAGGAAACGAGTATGTTCCCCCAGAAGAACAGGCTGCTTGCAAGTGTCGAGGGGAGCTTCTCAGGTGCCCAGTGTGTCCCGTTTGTTTCCCTTCACAGCTCCCATCCTCAGGTACTTTTGCTGGGTTCTAATAAGGGTAGGGGGCTTTGCGGAAAAAGCAGCCTTTTCCCTTTGGAAGTTTGGATTCTAGTGTCTCAGGGGCTGCTTGCCAAACCTTGATGTTGCCCAGGTTCTAGCCTCCGCAGGTACACTTGCGTAGTAAACGAGCACTTTCCCCCGAGAAACGGTGTTCCTGCCACGCTGGAAGAGAGTTAAGCCCGCAGTACTCTTTCATCCTGGGAAAGCGCAAGGCCACCCTGAGCCTCAGGGTAGTGCCTAAGTTTCCACCGGGCAAGCTCTGCGTGCCTCGGTTTCCATGAGGTCTCCACCGTTGTTGTGCTTCAATGGAACTCGAGGATAGCTTTCAGGACTCCAAGCACTCTGGCCATCGCACCGTTTCCCATGCTACCACACGGATTCCCCCCACGTCTCCTCTCTGCCTGCTGAGCAAAAAGCAGCCGTGTAGGTTCTTCGGAACACTTCTTCATGCACAGCCCAAGGGGGCACACTGCTCTCTCTCTTCCTTTGGAAACCTAGGTTGCCGCAGCTTGTCCCAACTCACGAAGACAGTCAGAGACGGTCTCATGTGCTGGGTAACGTGGACTCAGTGAGGACAAGGGCCCTACCTGCACTCAGAAAAACTCTCTGCTCAGCCTTCCATCCAGGAGCTCACACCGAGTGGCTCTTTGCTTAAGCAGGACGTCGATGTGAGGTCCAAGCTGAGCAAAGAGCACAATTCCTCCTTTACCCTGCTAGGCCCCGGAAGAGGTAGAGCCAACTAGGCCTCGCTCAGGGCAGCCCTGCTTCAGGGATCTTGCCACACTTCGAAGCCTACACAGTAAAAGGTACTTATCGAAGTTCTCAGATTTTCGCCATGCTCTCCCGCGGCAGCTCCACTACTGCAGGGACTCATGTTTGCTGTGAACTAGGATAGGTGGCCCTGCTTCGAAAAGCAGTCTTTTCCCCTCTGGAAATCTGGATTCTTGTAGCCTCGGAGCTGTTTGCGAAACCCTAGGAAGGCCCAGCTTTGACTTACTGCAGGCACGCCCGGGGAAGAAACGAGTATGTTCCCCCAGAGAAACAGGCTGCTTGCAAGTGTCGAGGGGAGCTTCTCAGGTGCCCAGTGTGTCCCGTTTGTTTCCCTTCGCAGCTCCCATCCTCAGGTACTTTTGCTGGGTTTTAATAAGGGTAGGGGGCTTTCGGAAAAAGCAGCCTTTTCCCTTTGGAAGTTTGGTTTCTAGTGTCTCAGGGGCTGCTTGCCAAACCTTGATGTTGCCCAGCTTCTAGCCTCCGCAGGTACACTTGCGTAGTAAACGAGCACTTTCCCCCGAGAAACGGTGTTCCTGCCACGCTGGAAGAGAGTTAAGCCCGCAGTACTCTTTCATCCTGGGAAAGCGCAAGGCCACCCTGAGCCTCAGGGTAGTGCCTAAGTTTCCACCGGGCAAGCTCTGCGTGCCTCGGTTTCCATGAGGTCTCCACCGTTGTTGTGCTTCAATGGAACGCGAGGATAGCTTTCAGGACTCCAAGCACTCTGGCCATCGCACCGTTTCCCATGCTACCACACGGATTCCCCCCACGTCTCCTCTCTGCCTGCTGAGCAAAAAGCAGCCGTGTAGGTTCTTCGGAACACTTCTTCATGCACAGCCCAAGGGGGCACACTGCTCTCTCTCTTCCTTTGGAAACCTAGGTTGCCGCAGCTTGTCCCAACTCACGAAGACAGTCAGAGCCGGTCTCATGTGCTGGGTAACGTGGACTCAGTGAGGACAAGGGCCCTACCTGCACTCAGAAAAACTCTCTGCTCAGCCTTCCATCCAGGAGCTCACACCGAGTAGCTCTTTGCTTAAGCAGGACGTCGATGTGAGGTCCAAGCTGAGCAAAGAGCACAATTCCTCCTTTACCCTGCTAGGCCCCGGAAGAGGTAGAGCCAAATAGGCCTCGCTCAGGGCAGCCCTCCTTCAGGGATCTTGCCACACTTCGAAGCCTACACAGTAAAAGGTACTTATCGAAGTTCTCAGATTTTCGCCATGCTCTCCCTCGGCAGCTCCACTACTGCAGGGACTCATGTTTGCTGTGAACTAGGATAGGTGGCCCTGCTTCGAAAAGCAGTCTTTTCCCCTTTGGAAACCTGGATTGTTGTAGCCCCGGAGGTGTTTGTGATACCCTAGGAAGGCCCAGCTTTAACTCACTGCAGGCACGCCCGGGGAGGAAACGAGTATGTTCCCCAGAGAAACAGGCTGCTTGCAAGTGTCGAGGGGAGCTTCTCAGGTGCCCAGTGTGTCCCGTTTGTTTCCCTTCGCAGCTCCCATCCTGCAGGTCCTTAGGTTGGGTGCGAAGAAGTGTAGGTGGCTCTGCGGACAAGAGCAGCCTTTTCCCTTTGGAAGCTTGGATTCTAGTGTCTCAGGGGCTGCTTGCCAAACCTTGAAGTTGCCCAGGTTCTAGCCTCCGCAGGTACGCCTGCGTAGCAAACGAGCACTTTCCCCCGAGAAACCGGGTTCCTGCCACGCTGGAGGAGAGTTAAGCCCGCAGACCTCGTTCCTCCTGGGAAAGTGCAAGGCCACCCTGAGCCTCAGGGTAGCGCCTAAGTTTCCACCAGGCAAGCTCTGCGTCCCCTGTTTTCCATGAGGTCTCCACCGTTGTTGTGCTTCAATGGAACTCGAGGATAGCTTTCAGGACTCCAAGCACACTGTCCTCCGCACCGTTTCCCATGCTACCACACGGATCCCCCCCACGTCTCCTCTCTGCCTGCTGAGCAACAAGCAGCAGTGTAGGCCCTTCGAAACACTTCTTGCATGCAAAGCCCAAGGCGGCACACTGCTCTCTCTCTTCCTTTGGAAACCTAGGTTGCCGCAGCTTGTCCCAGCTCACGAAGACAGTCAGAGTCGGTCTCATGTGCTGGGTAACGTGGTCTCAGTGAGGACAAGGGCCCTACCTGCACTCAGAAAAACACTCTGCTCAGCCTTCCATCCAGGAGTTCACACCGACTGGCGCGTTGGTTTAGTAGGACCTCGATTTGAGGTCCAAGCTGAGCAAAGAGCACAATTCCTCCTTTACCCTGCTAGGTCCCGGAAGGGGTAGAGCCAACTAGGCCTCGCTCAGGCCAGCCCTCCTTCAGGAATCTTGCCACACTACGAAGCCGTCACAGTAAAAGGTACTTAGCGAAGTTCCCAGGGTTTCGCCATGCTCTCCCTCGGCAGCTCCACTACTGCAGGGACTCATGTTTGCTATGAACTAGGATAGGTGGCCCTGCTTCGAAAAGCAGTCTTTTCCCCTTTGGAAACCTGGATTCTTGTAGCCTCGGAGCTGTTTGCGAAACCCTAGGAAGGCCCAGCTTTTACTCACTGCAGGCACGCCCGGGGAGGAAACGAGTATGTTCCCCCAGAAGAACAGGCTGCTTGCAAGTGTCGAGGGGAGCTTCTCAGGTGCCCAGTGTGTCCCGTTTGTTTCCCTTCACAGCTCCCATCCTCAGGTACTTTTGCTGGGTTCTAATAAGGGTAGGGGGCTTTGCGGAAAAAGCAGCCTTTTCCCTTTGGAAGTTTGGATTCTAGTGTCTCAGGGGCTGCTTGCCAAACCTTGATGTTGCCCAGGTTCTAGCCTCCGCAGGTACACTTGCGTAGTAAACGAGCACTTTCCCCCGAGAAACGGTGTTCCTGCCACGCTGGAAGAGAGTTAAGCCCGCAGTACTCTTTCATCCTGGGAAAGCGCAAGGCCACCCTGAGCCTCAGGGTAGTGCCTAAGTTTCCACCGGGCAAGCTCTGCGTGCCTCGGTTTCCATGAGGTCTCCACCGTTGTTGTGCTTCAATGGAACGCGAGGATAGCTTTCAGGACTCCAAGCACTCTGGCCATCGCACCGTTTCCCATGCTACCACACGGATTCCCCCCACGTCTCCTCTCTGCCTGCTGAGCAAAAAGCAGCCGTGTAGGTTCTTCGGAACACTTCTTCATGCACAGCCCAAGGGGGCACACTGCTCTCTCTCTTCCTTTGGAAACCTAGGTTGCCGCAGCTTGTCCCAACTCACGAAGACAGTCAGAGACGGTCTCATGTGCTGGGTAACGTGGACTCAGTGAGGACAAGGGCCTTACCTGCACTCAGAAAAACACTCTGCTCAACCTTCCATCCAGGAGCTCACACCAACTGGCGCGTTGGTTTAGCAGGACGTCGATGTGAGGTCCAAGCTAAGCAAAGAGCACAATTCCTCCTTTACCCTGCTAGGCCCCGGAAGATTTAGAGCCAACTAGGCCTCGCTCAGGCCAGCCCTCCTTCAGGAATCTTGCCGCACTACGAAGCCGTCACAGTAAAAGGTACTTAGCGAAGTTCCCAGGGTTTCGCCATGCTCTCCCTCGGCAGCTCCACTACTGCAGGGACTCATGTTTGCTATGAACTAGGATAGGTGGCCCTGCTTCGAAAAGCAGTCTTTTCCCCTTTGGAAACCTGGATTCTTGTAGCCTCGGAGCTGTTTGCGAAACCCTAGGAAGGCCCAGCTTTTACTCACTGCAGGCACGCCCGGGGAGGAAACGAGTATGTTCCCCCAGAAGAACAGGCTGCTTGCAAGTGTCGAGGGGAGCTTCTCAGGTGCCCAGTGTGTCCCGTTTGTTTCCCTTCGCAGCTCCCATCCTCAGGTACTTTTGCTGGGTTCTAATAAGGGTAGGGGGCTTTCGGAAAAAGCAGCCTTTTCCCTTTGGAAGTTTGGATTCTAGTGTCTCAGGGGCTGCTTGCCAAACCTTGATGTTGCCCAGGTTCTAGCCTCCGCAGGTACACTTGCGTAGTAAACGAGCACTTTCCCCCGAGAAACGGTGTTCCTGCCACGCTGGAAGAGAGTTAAGCCCGCAGTACTCTTTCATCCTGGGAAAGCGCAAGGCCACCCTGAGCGTCAGGGTAGTGCCTAAGTTTCCACCGGGCAAGCTCTGCGTGCCTCGGTTTCCATGAGGTCTCCACCGTTGTTGTGCTTCAATGGAACGCGAGGATAGCTTTCAGGACTCCAAGCACTCTGGCCATCGCACCGTTTCCCATGCTACCACACGGATTCCCCCCACGTCTCCTCTCTGCCTGCTGAGCAAAAAGCAGCCGTGTAGGTTCTTCGGAACACTTCTTCATGCACAGCCCAAGGGGGCACACTGCTCTCTCTCTTCCTTTGGAAACCTAGGTTGCCGCAGCTTGTCCCAACTCACGAAGACAGTCAGAGACGGTCTCATGTGCTGGGTAACGTGGACTCAGTGAGGACAAGGGCCCTACCTGCACTCAGAAAAACACTCTGCTCAACCTTCCATCCAGGAGCTGACACCAACTGGCGCGTTGGTTTAGCAGGACGTCGATGTGAGGTCCAAGCTAAGCAAAGAGCACAATTCCTCCTTTACCCTGCTAGGCCCCGGAAGAGGTAGAGCCAAATAGGCCTCGCTCAGGGCAGCCCTCCTTCAGGGATCTTGCCACACTTCGAAGCCTACACAGTAAAAGGTACTTATCGAAGTTCTCAGATTTTCGCCATGCTCTCCCTCGGCAGCTCCACTACTGCAGGGACTCATGTTTGCTGTGAACTAGGATAGGTGGCCCTGCTTCGAAAAGCAGTCTTTTCCCCTTTGGAAACCTGGATTGTTGTAGCCCCGGAGGTGTTTGTGATACCCTAGGAAGGCCCAGCTTTAACTCACTGCAGGCACGCCCGGGGAGGAAACGAGTATGTTCCCCAGAGAAACAGGCTGCTTGCAAGTGTCGAGGGGAGCTTCTCAGGTGCCCAGTGTGTCCCGTTTGTTTCCCTTCGCAGCTCCCATCCTGCAGGTCCTTAGGTTGGGTGCGAAGAAGTGTAGGTGGCTCTGCGGACAAGAGCAGCCTTTTCCCTTTGGAAGCTTGGATTCTAGTGTCTCAGGGGCTGCTTGCCAAACCTTGAAGTTGCCCAGGTTCTAGCCTCCGCAGGTACGCCTGCGTAGCAAACGAGCACTTTCCCCCGAGAAACCGGGTTCCTGCCACGCTGGAGGAGAGTTAAGCCCGCAGACCTCGTTCCTCCTGGGAAAGTGCAAGGCCACCCTGAGCCTCAGGGTAGCGCCTAAGTTTCCACCAGGCAAGCTCTGCGTCCCCTGTTTTCCATGAGGTCTCCACCGTTGTTGTGCTTCAATGGAACGCGAGGATAGCTTTCAGGACTCCAAGCACACTGTCCTCCGCACCGTTTCCCATGCTACCACACGGATCCCCCCCACGTCTCCTCTCTGCCTGCTGAGCAACAAGCAGCAGTGTAGGCCCTTCGAAACACTTCTTGCATGCAAAGCCCAAGGCGGCACACTGCTCTCTCTCTTCCTTTGGAAACCTAGGTTGCCGCAGCTTGTCCCAGCTCACGAAGACAGTCAGAGTCGGTCTCATGTGCTGGGTAACGTGGTCTCAGTGAGGACAAGGGCCCTACCTGCACTCAGAAAAACACTCTGCTCAGCCTTCCATCCAGGAGCTCACACCGAGTGGCTCTTTGCTTAAGCAGGACGTCGATGTGAGGTCCAAGCTGAGCAAAGAGCACAATTCCTCCTTTACCCTGCTAGGCCCCGGAAGAGGTAGAGCCAAATAGGCCTCGCTCAGGGCAGCCCTCCTTCAGGGATCTTGCCACACTTCGAAGCCTACACAGTAAAAGGTACTTATCGAAGTTCTCAGATTTTCGCCATGCTCTCCCTCGGCAGCTCCACTACTGCAGGGACTCATGTTTGCTGTGAACTAGGATAGGTGGCCCTGCTTCGAAAAGCAGTCTTTTCCCCTCTGGAAATCTGGATTCTTGTAGCCTCGGAGCTGTTTGCGAAACCCTAGGAAGGCCCAGCTTTGACTTACTGCAGGCACGCCCGGGGAAGAAACGAGTATGTTCCCCCAGAGAAACAGGCTGCTTGCAAGTGTCGAGGGGAGCTTCTCAGGTGCCCAGTGTGTCCGGTTTGTTTCCCTTCGCAGCTCCCATCCTCAGGTACTTTTGCTGGGTTTTAATAAGGGTAGGGGGCTTTCGGAAAAAGCAGCCTTTTCCCTTTGGAAGTTTGGTTTCTAGTGTCTCAGGGGCTGCTTGCCAAACCTTGATGTTGCCCAGCTTCTAGCCTCCGCAGGTACACTTGCGTAGTAAATGAGCACTTTCCCCCGAGAAACCGTGTTCCTGCCACGCTGGAAGAGAGTTAAGCCCGCAGTACTCTTTCATCCTGGGAAAGCGCAAGGCCACCCTGAGCCTCAGGGTAGCGCCTAAGTTTCCACCGGGCAAGCTCTGCGTGCCTCGGTTTCCATGAGGTCTCCACCGTTGTTGTGCTTCAATGGAACGCGAGGATAGCTTTCAGGACTCCAAGCACTCTGGCCATCGCACCGTTTCCCATGCTACCACACGGATTCCCCCCACGTCTCCTCTCTGCCTGCTGAGCAACAAGCAGCAGTGTAGGTTCTTCGGACAACTTCTTCATGCACAGCCCAAGGCGGCACACTGCTCTCTCTCTTCCTTTGGAAACCTAGGTTGCCGCAGCTTGTCCCAGCTCACGAAGACAGTCAGAGCCGGTCTCATGTGCTGGGTAACGTGGACTCAGTGAGGACAAGGGCCCTACCTGCACTCAGAAAAACTCTCTGCTCAGCCTTCCATCCAGGAGCTCACACCGAGTAGCTCTTTGCTTAAGCAGGACGTCGATGTGAGGTCCAAGCTGAGCAAAGAGCACAATTCCTCCTTTACCCTGCTAGGCCCCGGAAGAGGTAGAGCCAAATAGGCCTCGCTCAGGGCAGCCCTCCTTCAGGGATCTTGCCACACTTCGAAGCCTACACAGTAAAAGGTACTTATCGAAGTTCTCAGATTTTCGCCATGCTCTCCCTCGGCAGCTCCACTACTGCAGGGACTCATGTTTGCTGTGAACTAGGATAGGTGGCCCTGCTTCGAAAAGCAGTCTTTTCCCCTTTGGAAACCTGGATTGTTGTAGCCCCGGAGGTGTTTGTGATACCCTAGGAAGGCCCAGCTTTAACTCACTGCAGGCACGCCCGGGGAGGAAACGAGTATGTTCCCCAGAGAAACAGGCTGCTTGCAAGTGTCGAGGGGAGCTTCTCAGGTGCCCAGTGTGTCCCGTTTGTTTCCCTTCGCAGCTCCCATCCTGCAGGTCCTTAGGTTGGGTGCGAAGAAGTGTAGGTGGCTCTGCGGACAAGAGCAGCCTTTTCCCTTTGGAAGCTTGGATTCTAGTGTCTCAGGGGCTGCTTGCCAAACCTTGAAGTTGCCCAGGTTCTAGCCTCCGCAGGTACGCCTGCGTAGCAAACGAGCACTTTCCCCCGAGAAACCGGGTTCCTGCCACGCTGGAGGAGAGTTAAGCCCGCAGACCTCGTTCCTCCTGGGAAAGTGCAAGGCCACCCTGAGCCTCAGGGTAGCGCCTAAGTTTCCACCAGGCAAGCTCTGCGTCCCCTGTTTTCCATGAGGTCTCCACCGTTGTTGTGCTTCAATGGAACTCGAGGATAGCTTTCAGGACTCCAAGCACACTGTCCTCCGCACCGTTTCCCATGCTACCACACGGATCCCCCCCACGTCTCCTCTCTGCCTGCTGAGCAACAAGCAGCAGTGTAGGCCCTTCGAAACACTTCTTGCATGCAAAGCCCAAGGCGGCACACTGCTCTCTCTCTTCCTTTGGAAACCTAGGTTGCCGCAGCTTGTCCCAGCTCACGAAGACAGTCAGAGTCGGTCTCATGTGCTGGGTAACGTGGTCTCAGTGAGGACAAGGGCCCTACCTGCACTCAGAAAAACACTCTGCTCAGCCTTCCATCCAGGAGTTCACACCGACTGGCGCGTTGGTTTAGTAGGACCTCGATTTGAGGTCCAAGCTGAGCAAAGAGCACAATTCCTCCTTTACCCTGCTAGGTCCCGGAAGGGGTAGAGCCAACTAGGCCTCGCTCAGGCCAGCCCTCCTTCAGGAATCTTGCCACACTACGAAGCCGTCACAGTAAAAGGTACTTAGCGAAGTTCCCAGGGTTTCGCCATGCTCTCCCTCGGCAGCTCCACTACTGCAGGGACTCATGTTTGCTATGAACTAGGATAGGTGGCCCTGCTTCGAAAAGCAGTCTTTTCCCCTTTGGAAACCTGGATTCTTGTAGCCTCGGAGCTGTTTGCGAAACCCTAGGAAGGCCCAGCTTTTACTCACTGCAGGCACGCCCGGGGAGGAAACGAGTATGTTCCCCCAGAAGAACAGGCTGCTTGCAAGTGTCGAGGGGAGCTTCTCAGGTGCCCAGTGTGTCCCGTTTGTTTCCCTTCACAGCTCCCATCCTCAGGTACTTTTGCTGGGTTCTAATAAGGGTAGGGGGCTTTGCGGAAAAAGCAGCCTTTTCCCTTTGGAAGTTTGGATTCTAGTGTCTCAGGGGCTGCTTGCCAAACCTTGATGTTGCCCAGGTTCTAGCCTCCGCAGGTACACTTGCGTAGTAAACGAGCACTTTCCCCCGAGAAACGGTGTTCCTGCCACGCTGGAAGAGAGTTAAGCCCGCAGTACTCTTTCATCCTGGGAAAGCGCAAGGCCACCCTGAGCCTCAGGGTAGTGCCTAAGTTTCCACCGGGCAAGCTCTGCGTGCCTCGGTTTCCATGAGGTCTCCACCGTTGTTGTGCTTCAATGGAACGCGAGGATAGCTTTCAGGACTCCAAGCACTCTGGCCATCGCACCGTTTCCCATGCTACCACACGGATTCCCCCCACGTCTCCTCTCTGCCTGCTGAGCAAAAAGCAGCCGTGTAGGTTCTTCGGAACACTTCTTCATGCACAGCCCAAGGGGGCACACTGCTCTCTCTCTTCCTTTGGAAACCTAGGTTGCCGCAGCTTGTCCCAACTCACGAAGACAGTCAGAGACGGTCTCATGTGCTGGGTAACGTGGACTCAGTGAGGACAAGGGCCTTACCTGCACTCAGAAAAACACTCTGCTCAACCTTCCATCCAGGAGCTCACACCAACTGGCGCGTTGGTTTAGCAGGACGTCGATGTGAGGTCCAAGCTAAGCAAAGAGCACAATTCCTCCTTTACCCTGCTAGGCCCCGGAAGATTTAGAGCCAACTAGGCCTCGCTCAGGCCAGCCCTCCTTCAGGAATCTTGCCGCACTACGAAGCCGTCACAGTAAAAGGTACTTAGCGAAGTTCCCAGGGTTTCGCCATGCTCTCCCTCGGCAGCTCCACTACTGCAGGGACTCATGTTTGCTATGAACTAGGATAGGTGGCCCTGCTTCGAAAAGCAGTCTTTTCCCCTTTGGAAACCTGGATTCTTGTAGCCTCGGAGCTGTTTGCGAAACCCTAGGAAGGCCCAGCTTTTACTCACTGCAGGCACGCCCGGGGAGGAAACGAGTATGTTCCCCCAGAAGAACAGGCTGCTTGCAAGTGTCGAGGGGAGCTTCTCAGGTGCCCAGTGTGTCCCGTTTGTTTCCCTTCGCAGCTCCCATCCTCAGGTACTTTTGCTGGGTTCTAATAAGGGTAGGGGGCTTTCGGAAAAAGCAGCCTTTTCCCTTTGGAAGTTTGGATTCTAGTGTCTCAGGGGCTGCTTGCCAAACCTTGATGTTGCCCAGGTTCTAGCCTCCGCAGGTACACTTGCGTAGTAAACGAGCACTTTCCCCCGAGAAACGGTGTTCCTGCCACGCTGGAAGAGAGTTAAGCCCGCAGTACTCTTTCATCCTGGGAAAGCGCAAGGCCACCCTGAGCGTCAGGGTAGTGCCTAAGTTTCCACCGGGCAAGCTCTGCGTGCCTCGGTTTCCATGAGGTCTCCACCGTTGTTGTGCTTCAATGGAACGCGAGGATAGCTTTCAGGACTCCAAGCACTCTGGCCATCGCACCGTTTCCCATGCTACCACACGGATTCCCCCCACGTCTCCTCTCTGCCTGCTGAGCAAAAAGCAGCCGTGTAGGTTCTTCGGAACACTTCTTCATGCACAGCCCAAGGGGGCACACTGCTCTCTCTCTTCCTTTGGAAACCTAGGTTGCCGCAGCTTGTCCCAACTCACGAAGACAGTCAGAGACGGTCTCATGTGCTGGGTAACGTGGACTCAGTGAGGACAAGGGCCCTACCTGCACTCAGAAAAACACTCTGCTCAACCTTCCATCCAGGAGCTGACACCAACTGGCGCGTTGGTTTAGCAGGACGTCGATGTGAGGTCCAAGCTAAGCAAAGAGCACAATTCCTCCTTTACCCTGCTAGGCCCCGGAAGAGGTAGAGCCAAATAGGCCTCGCTCAGGGCAGCCCTCCTTCAGGGATCTTGCCACACTTCGAAGCCTACACAGTAAAAGGTACTTATCGAAGTTCTCAGATTTTCGCCATGCTCTCCCTCGGCAGCTCCACTACTGCAGGGACTCATGTTTGCTGTGAACTAGGATAGGTGGCCCTGCTTCGAAAAGCAGTCTTTTCCCCTTTGGAAACCTGGATTGTTGTAGCCCCGGAGGTGTTTGTGATACCCTAGGAAGGCCCAGCTTTAACTCACTGCAGGCACGCCCGGGGAGGAAACGAGTATGTTCCCCAGAGAAACAGGCTGCTTGCAAGTGTCGAGGGGAGCTTCTCAGGTGCCCAGTGTGTCCCGTTTGTTTCCCTTCGCAGCTCCCATCCTGCAGGTCCTTAGGTTGGGTGCGAAGAAGTGTAGGTGGCTCTGCGGACAAGAGCAGCCTTTTCCCTTTGGAAGCTTGGATTCTAGTGTCTCAGGGGCTGCTTGCCAAACCTTGAAGTTGCCCAGGTTCTAGCCTCCGCAGGTACGCCTGCGTAGCAAACGAGCACTTTCCCCCGAGAAACCGGGTTCCTGCCACGCTGGAGGAGAGTTAAGCCCGCAGACCTCGTTCCTCCTGGGAAAGTGCAAGGCCACCCTGAGCCTCAGGGTAGCGCCTAAGTTTCCACCAGGCAAGCTCTGCGTCCCCTGTTTTCCATGAGGTCTCCACCGTTGTTGTGCTTCAATGGAACGCGAGGATAGCTTTCAGGACTCCAAGCACACTGTCCTCCGCACCGTTTCCCATGCTACCACACGGATCCCCCCCACGTCTCCTCTCTGCCTGCTGAGCAACAAGCAGCAGTGTAGGCCCTTCGAAACACTTCTTGCATGCAAAGCCCAAGGCGGCACACTGCTCTCTCTCTTCCTTTGGAAACCTAGGTTGCCGCAGCTTGTCCCAGCTCACGAAGACAGTCAGAGTCGGTCTCATGTGCTGGGTAACGTGGTCTCAGTGAGGACAAGGGCCCTACCTGCACTCAGAAAAACACTCTGCTCAGCCTTCCATCCAGGAGCTCACACCGAGTGGCTCTTTGCTTAAGCAGGACGTCGATGTGAGGTCCAAGCTGAGCAAAGAGCACAATTCCTCCTTTACCCTGCTAGGCCCCGGAAGAGGTAGAGCCAAATAGGCCTCGCTCAGGGCAGCCCTCCTTCAGGGATCTTGCCACACTTCGAAGCCTACACAGTAAAAGGTACTTATCGAAGTTCTCAGATTTTCGCCATGCTCTCCCTCGGCAGCTCCACTACTGCAGGGACTCATGTTTGCTGTGAACTAGGATAGGTGGCCCTGCTTCGAAAAGCAGTCTTTTCCCCTCTGGAAATCTGGATTCTTGTAGCCTCGGAGCTGTTTGCGAAACCCTAGGAAGGCCCAGCTTTGACTTACTGCAGGCACGCCCGGGGAAGAAACGAGTATGTTCCCCCAGAGAAACAGGCTGCTTGCAAGTGTCGAGGGGAGCTTCTCAGGTGCCCAGTGTGTCCGGTTTGTTTCCCTTCGCAGCTCCCATCCTCAGGTACTTTTGCTGGGTTTTAATAAGGGTAGGGGGCTTTCGGAAAAAGCAGCCTTTTCCCTTTGGAAGTTTGGTTTCTAGTGTCTCAGGGGCTGCTTGCCAAACCTTGATGTTGCCCAGCTTCTAGCCTCCGCAGGTACACTTGCGTAGTAAATGAGCACTTTCCCCCGAGAAACCGTGTTCCTGCCACGCTGGAAGAGAGTTAAGCCCGCAGTACTCTTTCATCCTGGGAAAGCGCAAGGCCACCCTGAGCCTCAGGGTAGCGCCTAAGTTTCCACCGGGCAAGCTCTGCGTGCCTCGGTTTCCATGAGGTCTCCACCGTTGTTGTGCTTCAATGGAACGCGAGGATAGCTTTCAGGACTCCAAGCACTCTGGCCATCGCACCGTTTCCCATGCTACCACACGGATTCCCCCCACGTCTCCTCTCTGCCTGCTGAGCAACAAGCAGCAGTGTAGGTTCTTCGGACAACTTCTTCATGCACAGCCCAAGGCGGCACACTGCTCTCTCTCTTCCTTTGGAAACCTAGGTTGCCGCAGCTTGTCCCAGCTCACGAAGACAGTCAGAGCCGGTCTCATGTGCTGGGTAACGTGGACTCAGTGAGGACAAGGGCCTTACCTGCACTCAGAAAAACACTCTGCTCAACCTTCCATCCAGGAGCTCACACCAACTGGCGCGTTGGTTTAGCAGGACGTCGATGTGAGGTCCAAGCTAAGCAAAGAGCACAATTCCTCCTTTACCCTGCTAGGCCCCGGAAGATTTAGAGCCAACTAGGCCTCGCTCAGGCCAGCCCTCCTTCAGGAATCTTGCCGCACTACGAAGCCGTCACAGTAAAAGGTACTTAGCGAAGTTCCCAGGGTTTCGCCATGCTCTCCCTCGTCAGCTCCACTACTGCAGGGACTCATGTTTGCTATGAACTAGGATAGGTGGCCCTGCTTCGAAAAGCAGTCTTTTCCCCTTTGGAAACCTGGATTCTTGTAGCCTCGGAGCTGTTTGCGAAACCCTAGGAAGGCCCAGCTTTTACTCACTGCAGGCACGCCCGGGGAGGAAACGAGTATGTTCCCCCAGAAGAACAGGCTGCTTGCAAGTGTCGAGGGGAGCTTCTCAGGTGCCCAGTGTGTCCCGTTTGTTTCCCTTCGCAGCTCCCATCCTCAGGTACTTTTGCTGGGTTCTAATAAGGGTAGGGGGCTTTGCGGAAAAAGCAGCCTTTTCCCTTTGGAAGTTTGGATTCTAGTGTCTCAGGGGCTGCTTGCCAAACCTTGATGTTGCCCAGGTTCTAGCCTCCGCAGGTACACTTGCGTAGTAAACGAGCACTTTCCCCCGAGAAACGGTGTTCCTGCCACGCTGGAAGAGAGTTAAGCCCGCAGTACTCTTTCATCCTGGGAAAGCGCAAGGCCACCCTGAGCCTCAGGGTAGTGCCTAAGTTTCCACCGGGCAAGCTCTGCGTGCCTCGGTTTCCATGAGGTCTCCACCGTTGTTGTGCTTCAATGGAACGCGAGGATAGCTTTCAGGACTCCAAGCACTCTGGCCATCGCACCGTTTCCCATGCTACCACACGGATTCCCCCCACGTCTCCTCTCTGCCTGCTGAGCAAAAAGCAGCCGTGTAGGTTCTTCGGAACACTTCTTCATGCACAGCCCAAGGGGGCACACTGCTCTCTCTCTTCCTTTGGAAACCTAGGTTGCCGCAGCTTGTCCCAACTCACGAAGACAGTCAGAGACGGTCTCATGTGCTGGGTAACGTGGACTCAGTGAGGACAAGGGCCCTACCTGCACTCAGAAAAACTCTCTGCTCAGCCTTCCATCCAGGAGCTCACACCGAGTGGCTCTTTGCTTAAGCAGGACGTCGATGTGAGGTCCAAGCTGAGCAAAGAGCACAATTCCTCCTTTACCGTGCTAGGCCCCGGAAGAGGTAGAGCCAACTAGGCCTCGCTCAGGGCAGCCCTCCTTCAGGGATCTTGCCACACTTCGAAGCCTACACAGTAAAAGGTACTTATCGAAGTTCTCAGATTTTCGCCATGCTCTCCCTCGGCAGCTCCACTACTGCAGGGACTCATGTTTGCTGTGAACTAGGATAGGTGGCCCTGCTTCGAAAAGCAGTCTTTTCCCCTTTGGAAACCTGGATTGTTGTAGCCCCGGAGGTGTTTGCGATACCCTAGGAAGGCCCAGCTTTAACTCACTGCAGGCACGCCCGGGGAGGAAACGAGTATGTTCCCCAGAGAAACAGGCTGCTTGCAAGTGTCGAGGGGAGCTTCTCAGGTGCCCAGTGTGTCCCGTTTGTTTCCCTTCGCAGCTCCCATCCTGCAGGTCCTTAGGTTGGGTGCGAAGAAGTGTAGGTGGCTCTGCGGACAAGAGCAGCCTTTTCCCTTTGGAAGCTTGGATTCTAGTGTCTCAGGGGCTGCTTGCCAAACCTTGAAGTTGCCCAGGTTCTAGCCTCCGCAGGTACGCCTGCGTAGCAAACGAGCACTTTCCCCCGAGAAACCGGGTTCCTGCCACGCTGGAGGAGAGTTAAGCCCGCAGACCTCGTTCCTCCTGGGAAAGTGCAAGGCCACCCTGAGCCTCAGGGTAGCGCCTAAGTTTCCACCAGGCAAGCTCTGCGTCCCCTGTTTTCCATGAGGTCTCCACCGTTGTTGTGCTTCAATGGAACTCGAGGATAGCTTTCAGGACTCCAAGCACACTGTCCTCCGCACCGTTTCCCATGCTACCACACGGATCCCCCCCACGTCTCCTCTCTGCCTGCTGAGCAACAAGCAGCAGTGTAGGCCCTTCGAAACACTTCTTGCATGCAAAGCCCAAGGCGGCACACTGCTCTCTCTCTTCCTTTGGAAACCTAGGTTGCCGCAGCTTGTCCCAGCTCACGAAGACAGTCAGAGACGGTCTCATGTGCTGGGTAACGTGGTCTCAGTGAGGACAAGGGCCCTACCTGCACTCAGAAAAACACTCTGCTCAGCCTTCCATCCAGGAGCTCACACCGAGTGGCTCTTTGCTTAAGCAGGACGTCGATGTGAGGTCCAAGCTGAGCAAAGAGCACAATTCCTCCTTTACCCTGCTAGGCCCCGGAAGAGGTAGAGCCAAATAGGCCTCGCTCAGGGCAGCCCTCCTTCAGGGATCTTGCCACACTTCGAAGCCTACACAGTAAAAGGTACTTATCGAAGTTCTCAGATTTTCGCCATGCTCTCCCTCGGCAGCTCCACTACTGCAGGGACTCATGTTTGCTGTGAACTAGGATAGGTGGCCCTGCTTCGAAAAGCAGTCTTTTCCCCTCTGGAAATCTGGATTCTTGTAGCCTCGGAGCTGTTTGCGAAACCCTAGGAAGGCCCAGCTTTGACTTACTGCAGGCACGCCCGGGGAAGAAACGAGTATGTTCCCCCAGAGAAACAGGCTGCTTGCAAGTGTCGAGGGGAGCTTCTCAGGTGCCCAGTGTGTCCGGTTTGTTTCCCTTCGCAGCTCCCATCCTCAGGTACTTTTGCTGGGTTTTAATAAGGGTAGGGGGCTTTCGGAAAAAGCAGCCTTTTCCCTTTGGAAGTTTGGTTTCTAGTGTCTCAGGGGCTGCTTGCCAAACCTTGATGTTGCCCAGCTTCTAGCCTCCGCAGGTACACTTGCGTAGTAAATGAGCACTTTCCCCCGAGAAACCGTGTTCCTGCCACGCTGGAAGAGAGTTAAGCCCGCAGTACTCTTTCATCCTGGGAAAGCGCAAGGCCACCCTGAGCCTCAGGGTAGCGCCTAAGTTTCCACCGGGCAAGCTCTGCGTGCCTCGGTTTCCATGAGGTCTCCACCGTTGTTGTGCTTCAATGGAACGCGAGGATAGCTTTCAGGACTCCAAGCACTCTGGCCATCGCACCGTTTCCCATGCTACCACACGGATTCCCCCCACGTCTCCTCTCTGCCTGCTGAGCAACAAGCAGCAGTGTAGGTTCTTCGGACAACTTCTTCATGCACAGCCCAAGGCGGCACACTGCTCTCTCTCTTCCTTTGGAAACCTAGGTTGCTGCAGCTTGTCCCAGCTCACGAAGACAGTCAGAGCCGGTCTCATGTGCTGGGTAACGTGGACTCAGTGAGGACAAGGGCCTTACCTGCACTCAGAAAAACACTCTGCTCAACCTTCCATCCAGGAGCTCACACCAACTGGCGCGTTGGTTTAGCAGGACGTCGATGTGAGGTCCAAGCTAAGCAAAGAGCACAATTCCTCCTTTACCCTGCTAGGCCCCGGAAGATTTAGAGCCAACTAGGCCTCGCTCAGGCCAGCCCTCCTTCAGGAATCTTGCCGCACTACGAAGCCGTCACAGTAAAAGGTACTTAGCGAAGTTCCCAGGGTTTCGCCATGCTCTCCCTCGGCAGCTCCACTACTGCAGGGACTCATGTTTGCTATGAACTAGGATAGGTGGCCCTGCTTCGAAAAGCAGTCTTTTCCCCTTTGGAAACCTGGATTCTTGTAGCCTCGGAGCTGTTTGCGAAACCCTAGGAAGGCCCAGCTTTTACTCACTGCAGGCACGCCCGGGGAGGAAACGAGTATGTTCCCCCAGAAGAACAGGCTGCTTGCAAGTGTCGAGGGGAGCTTCTCAGGTGCCCAGTGTGTCCCGTTTGTTTCCCTTCGCAGCTCCCATCCTCAGGTACTTTTGCTGGGTTCTAATAAGGGTAGGGGGCTTTGCGGAAAAAGCAGCCTTTTCCCTTTGGAAGTTTGGATTCTAGTGTCTCAGGGGCTGCTTGCCAAACCTTGATGTTGCCCAGGTTCTAGCCTCCGCAGGTACACTTGCGTAGTAAACGAGCACTTTCCCCCGAGAAACGGTGTTCCTGCCACGCTGGAAGAGAGTTAAGCCCGCAGTACTCTTTCATCCTGGGAAAGCGCAAGGCCACCCTGAGCGTCAGGGTAGTGCCTAAGTTTCCACCGGGCAAGCTCTGCGTGCCTCGGTTTCCATGAGGTCTCCACCGTTGTTGTGCTTCAATGGAACGCGAGGATAGCTTTCAGGACTCCAAGCACTCTGGCCATCGCACCGTTTCCCATGCTACCACACGGATTCCCCCCACGTCTCCTCTCTGCCTGCTGAGCAAAAAGCAGCCGTGTAGGTTCTTCGGAACACTTCTTCATGCACAGCCCAAGGGGGCACACTGCTCTCTCTCTTCCTTTGGAAACCTAGGTTGCCGCAGCTTGTCCCAACTCACGAAGACAGTCAGAGACGGTCTCATGTGCTGGGTAACGTGGACTCAGTGAGGACAAGGGCCCTACCTGCACTCAGAAAAACACTCTGCTCAACCTTCCATCCAGGAGCTCACACCAACTGGCGCGTTGGTTTAGCAGGACGTCGATGTGAGGTCCAAGCTAAGCAAAGAGCACAATTCCTCCTTTACCCTGCTAGGCCCCGGAAGAGGTAGAGCCAAATAGGCCTCGCTCAGGGCAGCCCTCCTTCAGGGATCTTGCCACACTTCGAAGCCTACACAGTAAAAGGTACTTATCGAAGTTCTCAGATTTTCGCCATGCTCTCCCTCGGCAGCTCCACTACTGCAGGGACTCATGTTTGCTGTGAACTAGGATAGGTGGCCCTGCTTCGAAAAGCAGTCTTTTCCCCTTTGGAAACCTGGATTGTTGTAGCCCCGGAGGTGTTTGCGATACCCTAGGAAGGCCCAGCTTTAACTCACTGCAGGCACGCCCGGGGAGGAAACGAGTATGTTCCCCAGAGAAACAGGCTGCTTGCAAGTGTCGAGGGGAGCTTCTCAGGTGCCCAGTGTGTCCCGTTTGTTTCCCTTCGCAGCTCCCATCCTGCAGGTCCTTAGGTTGGGTGCGAAGAAGTGTAGGTGGCTCTGCGGACAAGAGCAGCCTTTTCCCTTTGGAAGCTTGGATTCTAGTGTCTCAGGGGCTGCTTGCCAAACCTTGAAGTTGCCCAGGTTCTAGCCTCCGCAGGTACGCCTGCGTAGCAAACGAGCACTTTCCCCCGAGAAACCGGGTTCCTGCCACGCTGGAGGAGAGTTAAGCCCGCAGACCTCGTTCCTCCTGGGAAAGTGCAAGGCCACCCTGAGCCTCAGGGTAGCGCCTAAGTTTCCACCAGGCAAGCTCTGCGTCCCCTGTTTTCCATGAGGTCTCCACCGTTGTTGTGCTTCAATGGAACTCGAGGATAGCTTTCAGGACTCCAAGCACACTGTCCTCCGCACCGTTTCCCATGCTACCACACGGATCCCCCCCACGTCTCCTCTCTGCCTGCTGAGCAACAAGCAGCAGTGTAGGCCCTTCGAAACACTTCTTGCATGCAAAGCCCAAGGCGGCACACTGCTCTCTCTCTTCCTTTGGAAACCTAGGTTGCCGCAGCTTGTCCCAGCTCACGAAGACAGTCAGAGTCGGTCTCATGTGCTGGGTAACGTGGTCTCAGTGAGGACAAGGGCCCTACCTGCACTCAGAAAAACACTCTGCTCAGCCTTCCATCCAGGAGTTCACACCGACTGGCGCGTTGGTTTAGTAGGACCTCGATTTGAGGTCCAAGCTGAGCAAAGAGCACAATTCCTCCTTTACCCTGCTAGGTCCCGGAAGGGGTAGAGCCAACTAGGCCTCGCTCAGGCCAGCCCTCCTTCAGGAATCTTGCCACACTACGAAGCCGTCACAGTAAAAGGTACTTAGCGAAGTTCCCAGGGTTTCGCCATGCTCTCCCTCGGCAGCTCCACTACTGCAGGGACTCATGTTTGCTATGAACTAGGATAGGTGGCCCTGCTTCGAAAAGCAGTCTTTTCCCCTTTGGAAACCTGGATTCTTGTAGCCTCGGAGCTGTTTGCGAAACCCTAGGAAGGCCCAGCTTTTACTCACTGCAGGCACGCCCGGGGAGGAAACGAGTATGTTCCCCCAGAAGAACAGGCTGCTTGCAAGTGTCGAGGGGAGCTTCTCAGGTGCCCAGTGTGTCCCGTTTGTTTCCCTTCACAGCTCCCATCCTCAGGTACTTTTGCTGGGTTCTAATAAGGGTAGGGGGCTTTGCGGAAAAAGCAGCCTTTTCCCTTTGGAAGTTTGGATTCTAGTGTCTCAGGGGCTGCTTGCCAAACCTTGATGTTGCCCAGGTTCTAGCCTCCGCAGGTACACTTGCGTAGTAAACGAGCACTTTCCCCCGAGAAACGGTGTTCCTGCCACGCTGGAAGAGAGTTAAGCCCGCAGTACTCTTTCATCCTGGGAAAGCGCAAGGCCACCCTGAGCCTCAGGGTAGTGCCTAAGTTTCCACCGGGCAAGCTCTGCGTGCCTCGGTTTCCATGAGGTCTCCACCGTTGTTGTGCTTCAATGGAACGCGAGGATAGCTTTCAGGACTCCAAGCACTCTGGCCATCGCACCGTTTCCCATGCTACCACACGGATTCCCCCCACGTCTCCTCTCTGCCTGCTGAGCAAAAAGCAGCCGTGTAGGTTCTTCGGAACACTTCTTCATGCACAGCCCAAGGGGGCACACTGCTCTCTCTCTTCCTTTGGAAACCTAGGTTGCCGCAGCTTGTCCCAACTCACGAAGACAGTCAGAGACGGTCTCATGTGCTGGGTAACGTGGACTCAGTGAGGACAAGGGCCTTACCTGCACTCAGAAAAACACTCTGCTCAACCTTCCATCCAGGAGCTCACACCAACTGGCGCGTTGGTTTAGCAGGACGTCGATGTGAGGTCCAAGCTAAGCAAAGAGCACAATTCCTCCTTTACCCTGCTAGGCCCCGGAAGATTTAGAGCCAACTAGGCCTCGCTCAGGCCAGCCCTCCTTCAGGAATCTTGCCGCACTACGAAGCCGTCACAGTAAAAGGTACTTAGCGAAGTTCCCAGGGTTTCGCCATGCTCTCCCTCGGCAGCTCCACTACTGCAGGGACTCATGTTTGCTATGAACTAGGATAGGTGGCCCTGCTTCGAAAAGCAGTCTTTTCCCCTTTGGAAACCTGGATTCTTGTAGCCTCGGAGCTGTTTGCGAAACCCTAGGAAGGCCCAGCTTTTACTCACTGCAGGCACGCCCGGGGAGGAAACGAGTATGTTCCCCCAGAAGAACAGGCTGCTTGCAAGTGTCGAGGGGAGCTTCTCAGGTGCCCAGTGTGTCCCGTTTGTTTCCCTTCGCAGCTCCCATCCTCAGGTACTTTTGCTGGGTTCTAATAAGGGTAGGGGGCTTTGCGGAAAAAGCAGCCTTTTCCCTTTGGAAGTTTGGATTCTAGTGTCTCAGGGGCTGCTTGCCAAACCTTGATGTTGCCCAGGTTCTAGCCTCCGCAGGTACACTTGCGTAGTAAACGAGCACTTTCCCCCGAGAAACGGTGTTCCTGCCACGCTGGAAGAGAGTTAAGCCCGCAGTACTCTTTCATCCTGGGAAAGCGCAAGGCCACCCTGAGCCTCAGGGTAGTGCCTAAGTTTCCACCGGGCAAGCTCTGCGTGCCTCGGTTTCCATGAGGTCTCCACCGTTGTTGTGCTTCAATGGAACGCGAGGATAGCTTTCAGGACTCCAAGCACTCTGGCCATCGCACCGTTTCCCATGCTACCACACGGATTCCCCCCACGTCTCCTCTCTGCCTGCTGAGCAAAAAGCAGCCGTGTAGGTTCTTCGGAACACTTCTTCATGCACAGCCCAAGGGGGCACACTGCTCTCTCTCTTCCTTTGGAAACCTAGGTTGCCGCAGCTTGTCCCAACTCACGAAGACAGTCAGAGACGGTCTCATGTGCTGGGTAACGTGGACTCAGTGAGGACAAGGGCCCTACCTGCACTCAGAAAAACTCTCTGCTCAGCCTTCCATCCAGGAGCTCACACCGAGTAGCTCTTTGCTTAAGCAGGACGTCGATGTGAGGTCCAAGCTGAGCAAAGAGCACAATTCCTCCTTTACCCTGCTAGGCCCCGGAAGAGGTAGAGCCAAATAGGCCTCGCTCAGGGCAGCCCTCCTTCAGGGATCTTGCCACACTTCGAAGCCTACACAGTAAAAGGTACTTATCGAAGTTCTCAGATTTTCGCCATGCTCTCCCTCGGCAGCTCCACTACTGCAGGGACTCATGTTTGCTGTGAACTAGGATAGGTGGCCCTGCTTCGAAAAGCAGTCTTTTCCCCTTTGGAAACCTGGATTGTTGTAGCCCCGGAGGTGTTTGTGATACCCTAGGAAGGCCCAGCTTTAACTCACTGCAGGCACGCCCGGGGAGGAAACGAGTATGTTCCCCAGAGAAACAGGCTGCTTGCAAGTGTCGAGGGGAGCTTCTCAGGTGCCCAGTGTGTCCCGTTTGTTTCCCTTCGCAGCTCCCATCCTGCAGGTCCTTAGGTTGGGTGCGAAGAAGTGTAGGTGGCTCTGCGGACAAGAGCAGCCTTTTCCCTTTGGAAGCTTGGATTCTAGTGTCTCAGGGGCTGCTTGCCAAACCTTGAAGTTGCCCAGGTTCTAGCCTCCGCAGGTACGCCTGCGTAGCAAACGAGCACTTTCCCCCGAGAAACCGGGTTCCTGCCACGCTGGAGGAGAGTTAAGCCCGCAGACCTCGTTCCTCCTGGGAAAGTGCAAGGCCACCCTGAGCCTCAGGGTAGCGCCTAAGTTTCCACCAGGCAAGCTCTGCGTCCCCTGTTTTCCATGAGGTCTCCACCGTTGTTGTGCTTCAATGGAACTCGAGGATAGCTTTCAGGACTCCAAGCACACTGTCCTCCGCACCGTTTCCCATGCTACCACACGGATCCCCCCCACGTCTCCTCTCTGCCTGCTGAGCAACAAGCAGCAGTGTAGGCCCTTCGAAACACTTCTTGCATGCAAAGCCCAAGGCGGCACACTGCTCTCTCTCTTCCTTTGGAAACCTAGGTTGCCGCAGCTTGTCCCAGCTCACGAAGACAGTCAGAGTCGGTCTCATGTGCTGGGTAACGTGGTCTCAGTGAGGACAAGGGCCCTACCTGCACTCAGAAAAACACTCTGCTCAGCCTTCCATCCAGGAGTTCACACCGACTGGCGCGTTGGTTTAGTAGGACCTCGATTTGAGGTCCAAGCTGAGCAAAGAGCACAATTCCTCCTTTACCCTGCTAGGTCCCGGAAGGGGTAGAGCCAACTAGGCCTCGCTCAGGCCAGCCCTCCTTCAGGAATCTTGCCACACTACGAAGCCGTCACAGTAAAAGGTACTTAGCGAAGTTCCCAGGGTTTCGCCATGCTCTCCCTCGGCAGCTCCACTACTGCAGGGACTCATGTTTGCTATGAACTAGGATAGGTGGCCCTGCTTCGAAAAGCAGTCTTTTCCCCTTTGGAAACCTGGATTCTTGTAGCCTCGGAGCTGTTTGCGAAACCCTAGGAAGGCCCAGCTTTTACTCACTGCAGGCACGCCCGGGGAGGAAACGAGTATGTTCCCCCAGAAGAACAGGCTGCTTGCAAGTGTCGAGGGGAGCTTCTCAGGTGCCCAGTGTGTCCCGTTTGTTTCCCTTCACAGCTCCCATCCTCAGGTACTTTTGCTGGGTTCTAATAAGGGTAGGGGGCTTTGCGGAAAAAGCAGCCTTTTCCCTTTGGAAGTTTGGATTCTAGTGTCTCAGGGGCTGCTTGCCAAACCTTGATGTTGCCCAGGTTCTAGCCTCCGCAGGTACACTTGCGTAGTAAACGAGCACTTTCCCCCGAGAAACGGTGTTCCTGCCACGCTGGAAGAGAGTTAAGCCCGCAGTACTCTTTCATCCTGGGAAAGCGCAAGGCCACCCTGAGCCTCAGGGTAGTGCCTAAGTTTCCACCGGGCAAGCTCTGCGTGCCTCGGTTTCCATGAGGTCTCCACCGTTGTTGTGCTTCAATGGAACTCGAGGATAGCTTTCAGGACTCCAAGCACTCTGGCCATCGCACCGTTTCCCATGCTACCACACGGATTCCCCCCACGTCTCCTCTCTGCCTGCTGAGCAAAAAGCAGCCGTGTAGGTTCTTCGGAACACTTCTTCATGCACAGCCCAAGGGGGCACACTGCTCTCTCTCTTCCTTTGGAAACCTAGGTTGCCGCAGCTTGTCCCAACTCACGAAGACAGTCAGAGACGGTCTCATGTGCTGGGTAACGTGGACTCAGTGAGGACAAGGGCCCTACCTGCACTCAGAAAAACTCTCTGCTCAGCCTTCCATCCAGGAGCTCACACCGAGTGGCTCTTTGCTTAAGCAGGACGTCGATGTGAGGTCCAAGCTGAGCAAAGAGCACAATTCCTCCTTTACCCTGCTAGGCCCCGGAAGAGGTAGAGCCAACTAGGCCTCGCTCAGGGCAGCCCTGCTTCAGGGATCTTGCCACACTTCGAAGCCTACACAGTAAAAGGTACTTATCGAAGTTCTCAGATTTTCGCCATGCTCTCCCGCGGCAGCTCCACTACTGCAGGGACTCATGTTTGCTGTGAACTAGGATAGGTGGCCCTGCTTCGAAAAGCAGTCTTTTCCCCTCTGGAAATCTGGATTCTTGTAGCCTCGGAGCTGTTTGCGAAACCCTAGGAAGGCCCAGCTTTGACTTACTGCAGGCACGCCCGGGGAAGAAACGAGTATGTTCCCCCAGAGAAACAGGCTGCTTGCAAGTGTCGAGGGGAGCTTCTCAGGTGCCCAGTGTGTCCCGTTTGTTTCCCTTCGCAGCTCCCATCCTCAGGTACTTTTGCTGGGTTTTAATAAGGGTAGGGGGCTTTCGGAAAAAGCAGCCTTTTCCCTTTGGAAGTTTGGTTTCTAGTGTCTCAGGGGCTGCTTGCCAAACCTTGATGTTGCCCAGCTTCTAGCCTCCGCAGGTACACTTGCGTAGTAAACGAGCACTTTCCCCCGAGAAACGGTGTTCCTGCCACGCTGGAAGAGAGTTAAGCCCGCAGTACTCTTTCATCCTGGGAAAGCGCAAGGCCACCCTGAGCCTCAGGGTAGTGCCTAAGTTTCCACCGGGCAAGCTCTGCGTGCCTCGGTTTCCATGAGGTCTCCACCGTTGTTGTGCTTCAATGGAACGCGAGGATAGCTTTCAGGACTCCAAGCACTCTGGCCATCGCACCGTTTCCCATGCTACCACACGGATTCCCCCCACGTCTCCTCTCTGCCTGCTGAGCAAAAAGCAGCCGTGTAGGTTCTTCGGAACACTTCTTCATGCACAGCCCAAGGGGGCACACTGCTCTCTCTCTTCCTTTGGAAACCTAGGTTGCCGCAGCTTGTCCCAACTCACGAAGACAGTCAGAGCCGGTCTCATGTGCTGGGTAACGTGGACTCAGTGAGGACAAGGGCCCTACCTGCACTCAGAAAAACTCTCTGCTCAGCCTTCCATCCAGGAGCTCACACCGAGTAGCTCTTTGCTTAAGCAGGACGTCGATGTGAGGTCCAAGCTGAGCAAAGAGCACAATTCCTCCTTTACCCTGCTAGGCCCCGGAAGAGGTAGAGCCAAATAGGCCTCGCTCAGGGCAGCCCTCCTTCAGGGATCTTGCCACACTTCGAAGCCTACACAGTAAAAGGTACTTATCGAAGTTCTCAGATTTTCGCCATGCTCTCCCTCGGCAGCTCCACTACTGCAGGGACTCATGTTTGCTGTGAACTAGGATAGGTGGCCCTGCTTCGAAAAGCAGTCTTTTCCCCTTTGGAAACCTGGATTGTTGTAGCCCCGGAGGTGTTTGTGATACCCTAGGAAGGCCCAGCTTTAACTCACTGCAGGCACGCCCGGGGAGGAAACGAGTATGTTCCCCAGAGAAACAGGCTGCTTGCAAGTGTCGAGGGGAGCTTCTCAGGTGCCCAGTGTGTCCCGTTTGTTTCCCTTCGCAGCTCCCATCCTGCAGGTCCTTAGGTTGGGTGCGAAGAAGTGTAGGTGGCTCTGCGGACAAGAGCAGCCTTTTCCCTTTGGAAGCTTGGATTCTAGTGTCTCAGGGGCTGCTTGCCAAACCTTGAAGTTGCCCAGGTTCTAGCCTCCGCAGGTACGCCTGCGTAGCAAACGAGCACTTTCCCCCGAGAAACCGGGTTCCTGCCACGCTGGAGGAGAGTTAAGCCCGCAGACCTCGTTCCTCCTGGGAAAGTGCAAGGCCACCCTGAGCCTCAGGGTAGCGCCTAAGTTTCCACCAGGCAAGCTCTGCGTCCCCTGTTTTCCATGAGGTCTCCACCGTTGTTGTGCTTCAATGGAACTCGAGGATAGCTTTCAGGACTCCAAGCACACTGTCCTCCGCACCGTTTCCCATGCTACCACACGGATCCCCCCCACGTCTCCTCTCTGCCTGCTGAGCAACAAGCAGCAGTGTAGGCCCTTCGAAACACTTCTTGCATGCAAAGCCCAAGGCGGCACACTGCTCTCTCTCTTCCTTTGGAAACCTAGGTTGCCGCAGCTTGTCCCAGCTCACGAAGACAGTCAGAGTCGGTCTCATGTGCTGGGTAACGTGGTCTCAGTGAGGACAAGGGCCCTACCTGCACTCAGAAAAACACTCTGCTCAGCCTTCCATCCAGGAGTTCACACCGACTGGCGCGTTGGTTTAGTAGGACCTCGATTTGAGGTCCAAGCTGAGCAAAGAGCACAATTCCTCCTTTACCCTGCTAGGTCCCGGAAGGGGTAGAGCCAACTAGGCCTCGCTCAGGCCAGCCCTCCTTCAGGAATCTTGCCACACTACGAAGCCGTCACAGTAAAAGGTACTTAGCGAAGTTCCCAGGGTTTCGCCATGCTCTCCCTCGGCAGCTCCACTACTGCAGGGACTCATGTTTGCTATGAACTAGGATAGGTGGCCCTGCTTCGAAAAGCAGTCTTTTCCCCTTTGGAAACCTGGATTCTTGTAGCCTCGGAGCTGTTTGCGAAACCCTAGGAAGGCCCAGCTTTTACTCACTGCAGGCACGCCCGGGGAGGAAACGAGTATGTTCCCCCAGAAGAACAGGCTGCTTGCAAGTGTCGAGGGGAGCTTCTCAGGTGCCCAGTGTGTCCCGTTTGTTTCCCTTCACAGCTCCCATCCTCAGGTACTTTTGCTGGGTTCTAATAAGGGTAGGGGGCTTTGCGGAAAAAGCAGCCTTTTCCCTTTGGAAGTTTGGATTCTAGTGTCTCAGGGGCTGCTTGCCAAACCTTGATGTTGCCCAGGTTCTAGCCTCCGCAGGTACACTTGCGTAGTAAACGAGCACTTTCCCCCGAGAAACGGTGTTCCTGCCACGCTGGAAGAGAGTTAAGCCCGCAGTACTCTTTCATCCTGGGAAAGCGCAAGGCCACCCTGAGCCTCAGGGTAGTGCCTAAGTTTCCACCGGGCAAGCTCTGCGTGCCTCGGTTTCCATGAGGTCTCCACCGTTGTTGTGCTTCAATGGAACGCGAGGATAGCTTTCAGGACTCCAAGCACTCTGGCCATCGCACCGTTTCCCATGCTACCACACGGATTCCCCCCACGTCTCCTCTCTGCCTGCTGAGCAAAAAGCAGCCGTGTAGGTTCTTCGGAACACTTCTTCATGCACAGCCCAAGGGGGCACACTGCTCTCTCTCTTCCTTTGGAAACCTAGGTTGCCGCAGCTTGTCCCAACTCACGAAGACAGTCAGAGACGGTCTCATGTGCTGGGTAACGTGGACTCAGTGAGGACAAGGGCCTTACCTGCACTCAGAAAAACACTCTGCTCAACCTTCCATCCAGGAGCTCACACCAACTGGCGCGTTGGTTTAGCAGGACGTCGATGTGAGGTCCAAGCTAAGCAAAGAGCACAATTCCTCCTTTACCCTGCTAGGCCCCGGAAGATTTAGAGCCAACTAGGCCTCGCTCAGGCCAGCCCTCCTTCAGGAATCTTGCCGCACTACGAAGCCGTCACAGTAAAAGGTACTTAGCGAAGTTCCCAGGGTTTCGCCATGCTCTCCCTCGGCAGCTCCACTACTGCAGGGACTCATGTTTGCTATGAACTAGGATAGGTGGCCCTGCTTCGAAAAGCAGTCTTTTCCCCTTTGGAAACCTGGATTCTTGTAGCCTCGGAGCTGTTTGCGAAACCCTAGGAAGGCCCAGCTTTTACTCACTGCAGGCACGCCCGGGGAGGAAACGAGTATGTTCCCCCAGAAGAACAGGCTGCTTGCAAGTGTCGAGGGGAGCTTCTCAGGTGCCCAGTGTGTCCCGTTTGTTTCCCTTCGCAGCTCCCATCCTCAGGTACTTTTGCTGGGTTCTAATAAGGGTAGGGGGCTTTGCGGAAAAAGCAGCCTTTTCCCTTTGGAAGTTTGGATTCTAGTGTCTCAGGGGCTGCTTGCCAAACCTTGATGTTGCCCAGGTTCTAGCCTCCGCAGGTACACTTGCGTAGTAAACGAGCACTTTCCCCCGAGAAACGGTGTTCCTGCCACGCTGGAAGAGAGTTAAGCCCGCAGTACTCTTTCATCCTGGGAAAGCGCAAGGCCACCCTGAGCCTCAGGGTAGTGCCTAAGTTTCCACCGGGCAAGCTCTGCGTGCCTCGGTTTCCATGAGGTCTCCACCGTTGTTGTGCTTCAATGGAACGCGAGGATAGCTTTCAGGACTCCAAGCACTTTGGCCATCGCACCGTTTCCCATGCTACCACACGGATTCCCCCCACGTCTCCTCTCTGCCTGCTGAGCAAAAAGCAGCCGTGTAGGTTCTTCGGAACACTTCTTCATGCACAGCCCAAGGGGGCACACTGCTCTCTCTCTTCCTTTGGAAACCTAGGTTGCCGCAGCTTGTCCCAACTCACGAAGACAGTCAGAGACGGTCTCATGTGCTGGGTAACGTGGACTCAGTGAGGACAAGGGCCCTACCTGCACTCAGAAAAACTCTCTGCTCAGCCTTCCATCCAGGAGCTCACACCGAGTAGCTCTTTGCTTAAGCAGGACGTCGATGTGAGGTCCAAGCTGAGCAAAGAGCACAATTCCTCCTTTACCCTGCTAGGCCCCGGAAGAGGTAGAGCCAAATAGGCCTCGCTCAGGGCAGCCCTCCTTCAGGGATCTTGCCACACTTCGAAGCCTACACAGTAAAAGGTACTTATCGAAGTTCTCAGATTTTCGCCATGCTCTCCCTCGGCAGCTCCACTACTGCAGGGACTCATGTTTGCTGTGAACTAGGATAGGTGGCCCTGCTTCGAAAAGCAGTCTTTTCCCCTTTGGAAACCTGGATTGTTGTAGCCCCGGAGGTGTTTGTGATACCCTAGGAAGGCCCAGCTTTAACTCACTGCAGGCACGCCCGGGGAGGAAACGAGTATGTTCCCCAGAGAAACAGGCTGCTTGCAAGTGTCGAGGGGAGCTTCTCAGGTGCCCAGTGTGTCCCGTTTGTTTCCCTTCGCAGCTCCCATCCTGCAGGTCCTTAGGTTGGGTGCGAAGAAGTGTAGGTGGCTCTGCGGACAAGAGCAGCCTTTTCCCTTTGGAAGCTTGGATTCTAGTGTCTCAGGGGCTGCTTGCCAAACCTTGAAGTTGCCCAGGTTCTAGCCTCCGCAGGTACGCCTGCGTAGCAAACGAGCACTTTCCCCCGAGAAACCGGGTTCCTGCCACGCTGGAGGAGAGTTAAGCCCGCAGACCTCGTTCCTCCTGGGAAAGTGCAAGGCCACCCTGAGCCTCAGGGTAGCGCCTAAGTTTCCACCAGGCAAGCTCTGCGTCCCCTGTTTTCCATGAGGTCTCCACCGTTGTTGTGCTTCAATGGAACTCGAGGATAGCTTTCAGGACTCCAAGCACACTGTCCTCCGCACCGTTTCCCATGCTACCACACGGATCCCCCCCACGTCTCCTCTCTGCCTGCTGAGCAACAAGCAGCAGTGTAGGCCCTTCGAAACACTTCTTGCATGCAAAGCCCAAGGCGGCACACTGCTCTCTCTCTTCCTTTGGAAACCTAGGTTGCCGCAGCTTGTCCCAGCTCACGAAGACAGTCAGAGTCGGTCTCATGTGCTGGGTAACGTGGTCTCAGTGAGGACAAGGGCCCTACCTGCACTCAGAAAAACACTCTGCTCAGCCTTCCATCCAGGAGTTCACACCGACTGGCGCGTTGGTTTAGTAGGACCTCGATTTGAGGTCCAAGCTGAGCAAAGAGCACAATTCCTCCTTTACCCTGCTAGGTCCCGGAAGGGGTAGAGCCAACTAGGCCTCGCTCAGGCCAGCCCTCCTTCAGGAATCTTGCCACACTACGAAGCCGTCACAGTAAAAGGTACTTAGCGAAGTTCCCAGGGTTTCGCCATGCTCTCCCTCGGCAGCTCCACTACTGCAGGGACTCATGTTTGCTATGAACTAGGATAGGTGGCCCTGCTTCGAAAAGCAGTCATTTCCCCTTTGGAAACCTGGATTCTTGTAGCCTCGGAGCTGTTTGCGAAACCCTAGGAAGGCCCAGCTTTTACTCACTGCAGGCACGCCCGGGGAGGAAACGAGTATGTTCCCCCAGAAGAACAGGCTGCTTGCAAGTGTCGAGGGGAGCTTCTCAGGTGCCCAGTGTGTCCCGTTTGTTTCCCTTCACAGCTCCCATCCTCAGGTACTTTTGCTGGGTTCTAATAAGGGTAGGGGGCTTTGCGGAAAAAGCAGCCTTTTCCCTTTGGAAGTTTGGATTCTAGTGTCTCAGGGGCTGCTTGCCAAACCTTGATGTTGCCCAGGTTCTAGCCTCCGCAGGTACACTTGCGTAGTAAACGAGCACTTTCCCCCGAGAAACGGTGTTCCTGCCACGCTGGAAGAGAGTTAAGCCCGCAGTACTCTTTCATCCTGGGAAAGCGCAAGGCCACCCTGAGCCTCAGGGTAGTGCCTAAGTTTCCACCGGGCAAGCTCTGCGTGCCTCGGTTTCCATGAGGTCTCCACCGTTGTTGTGCTTCAATGGAACTCGAGGATAGCTTTCAGGACTCCAAGCACTCTGGCCATCGCACCGTTTCCCATGCTACCACACGGATTCCCCCCACGTCTCCTCTCTGCCTGCTGAGCAAAAAGCAGCCGTGTAGGTTCTTCGGAACACTTCTTCATGCACAGCCCAAGGGGGCACACTGCTCTCTCTCTTCCTTTGGAAACCTAGGTTGCCGCAGCTTGTCCCAACTCACGAAGACAGTCAGAGACGGTCTCATGTGCTGGGTAACGTGGACTCAGTGAGGACAAGGGCCCTACCTGCACTCAGAAAAACTCTCTGCTCAGCCTTCCATCCAGGAGCTCACACCGAGTGGCTCTTTGCTTAAGCAGGACGTCGATGTGAGGTCCAAGCTGAGCAAAGAGCACAATTCCTCCTTTACCCTGCTAGGCCCCGGAAGAGGTAGAGCCAACTAGGCCTCGCTCAGGGCAGCCCTGCTTCAGGGATCTTGCCACACTTCGAAGCCTACACAGTAAAAGGTACTTATCGAAGTTCTCAGATTTTCGCCATGCTCTCCCGCGGCAGCTCCACTACTGCAGGGACTCATGTTTGCTGTGAACTAGGATAGGTGGCCCTGCTTCGAAAAGCAGTCTTTTCCCCTCTGGAAATCTGGATTCTTGTAGCCTCGGAGCTGTTTGCGAAACCCTAGGAAGGCCCAGCTTTGACTTACTGCAGGCACGCCCGGGGAAGAAACGAGTATGTTCCCCCAGAGAAACAGGCTGCTTGCAAGTGTCGAGGGGAGCTTCTCAGGTGCCCAGTGTGTCCCGTTTGTTTCCCTTCGCAGCTCCCATCCTCAGGTACTTTTGCTGGGTTTTAATAAGGGTAGGGGGCTTTCGGAAAAAGCAGCCTTTTCCCTTTGGAAGTTTGGTTTCTAGTGTCTCAGGGGCTGCTTGCCAAACCTTGATGTTGCCCAGCTTCTAGCCTCCGCAGGTACACTTGCGTAGTAAACGAGCACTTTCCCCCGAGAAACGGTGTTCCTGCCACGCTGGAAGAGAGTTAAGCCCGCAGTACTCTTTCATCCTGGGAAAGCGCAAGGCCACCCTGAGCCTCAGGGTAGTGCCTAAGTTTCCACCGGGCAAGCTCTGCGTGCCTCGGTTTCCATGAGGTCTCCACCGTTGTTGTGCTTCAATGGAACGCGAGGATAGCTTTCAGGACTCCAAGCACTCTGGCCATCGCACCGTTTCCCATGCTACCACACGGATTCCCCCCACGTCTCCTCTCTGCCTGCTGAGCAAAAAGCAGCCGTGTAGGTTCTTCGGAACACTTCTTCATGCACAGCCCAAGGGGGCACACTGCTCTCTCTCTTCCTTTGGAAACCTAGGTTGCCGCAGCTTGTCCCAACTCACGAAGACAGTCAGAGCCGGTCTCATGTGCTGGGTAACGTGGACTCAGTGAGGACAAGGGCCCTACCTGCACTCAGAAAAACTCTCTGCTCAGCCTTCCATCCAGGAGCTCACACCGAGTAGCTCTTTGCTTAAGCAGGACGTCGATGTGAGGTCCAAGCTGAGCAAAGAGCACAATTCCTCCTTTACCCTGCTAGGCCCCGGAAGAGGTAGAGCCAAATAGGCCTCGCTCAGGGCAGCCCTCCTTCAGGGATCTTGCCACACTTCGAAGCCTACACAGTAAAAGGTACTTATCGAAGTTCTCAGATTTTCGCCATGCTCTCCCTCGGCAGCTCCACTACTGCAGGGACTCATGTTTGCTGTGAACTAGGATAGGTGGCCCTGCTTCGAAAAGCAGTCTTTTCCCCTTTGGAAACCTGGATTGTTGTAGCCCCGGAGGTGTTTGTGATACCCTAGGAAGGCCCAGCTTTAACTCACTGCAGGCACGCCCGGGGAGGAAACGAGTATGTTCCCCAGAGAAACAGGCTGCTTGCAAGTGTCGAGGGGAGCTTCTCAGGTGCCCAGTGTGTCCCGTTTGTTTCCCTTCGCAGCTCCCATCCTGCAGGTCCTTAGGTTGGGTGCGAAGAAGTGTAGGTGGCTCTGCGGACAAGAGCAGCCTTTTCCCTTTGGAAGCTTGGATTCTAGTGTCTCAGGGGCTGCTTGCCAAACCTTGAAGTTGCCCAGGTTCTAGCCTCCGCAGGTACGCCTGCGTAGCAAACGAGCACTTTCCCCCGAGAAACCGGGTTCCTGCCACGCTGGAGGAGAGTTAAGCCCGCAGACCTCGTTCCTCCTGGGAAAGTGCAAGGCCACCCTGAGCCTCAGGGTAGCGCCTAAGTTTCCACCAGGCAAGCTCTGCGTCCCCTGTTTTCCATGAGGTCTCCACCGTTGTTGTGCTTCAATGGAACTCGAGGATAGCTTTCAGGACTCCAAGCACACTGTCCTCCGCACCGTTTCCCATGCTACCACACGGATCCCCCCCACGTCTCCTCTCTGCCTGCTGAGCAACAAGCAGCAGTGTAGGCCCTTCGAAACACTTCTTGCATGCAAAGCCCAAGGCGGCACACTGCTCTCTCTCTTCCTTTGGAAACCTAGGTTGCCGCAGCTTGTCCCAGCTCACGAAGACAGTCAGAGTCGGTCTCATGTGCTGGGTAACGTGGTCTCAGTGAGGACAAGGGCCCTACCTGCACTCAGAAAAACACTCTGCTCAGCCTTCCATCCAGGAGTTCACACCGACTGGCGCGTTGGTTTAGTAGGACCTCGATTTGAGGTCCAAGCTGAGCAAAGAGCACAATTCCTCCTTTACCCTGCTAGGTCCCGGAAGGGGTAGAGCCAACTAGGCCTCGCTCAGGCCAGCCCTCCTTCAGGAATCTTGCCACACTACGAAGCCGTCACAGTAAAAGGTACTTAGCGAAGTTCCCAGGGTTTCGCCATGCTCTCCCTCGGCAGCTCCACTACTGCAGGGACTCATGTTTGCTATGAACTAGGATAGGTGGCCCTGCTTCGAAAAGCAGTCTTTTCCCCTTTGGAAACCTGGATTCTTGTAGCCTCGGAGCTGTTTGCGAAACCCTAGGAAGGCCCAGCTTTTACTCACTGCAGGCACGCCCGGGGAGGAAACGAGTATGTTCCCCCAGAAGAACAGGCTGCTTGCAAGTGTCGAGGGGAGCTTCTCAGGTGCCCAGTGTGTCCCGTTTGTTTCCCTTCACAGCTCCCATCCTCAGGTACTTTTGCTGGGTTCTAATAAGGGTAGGGGGCTTTGCGGAAAAAGCAGCCTTTTCCCTTTGGAAGTTTGGATTCTAGTGTCTCAGGGGCTGCTTGCCAAACCTTGATGTTGCCCAGGTTCTAGCCTCCGCAGGTACACTTGCGTAGTAAACGAGCACTTTCCCCCGAGAAACGGTGTTCCTGCCACGCTGGAAGAGAGTTAAGCCCGCAGTACTCTTTCATCCTGGGAAAGCGCAAGGCCACCCTGAGCCTCAGGGTAGTGCCTAAGTTTCCACCGGGCAAGCTCTGCGTGCCTCGGTTTCCATGAGGTCTCCACCGTTGTTGTGCTTCAATGGAACGCGAGGATAGCTTTCAGGACTCCAAGCACTCTGGCCATCGCACCGTTTCCCATGCTACCACACGGATTCCCCCCACGTCTCCTCTCTGCCTGCTGAGCAAAAAGCAGCCGTGTAGGTTCTTCGGAACACTTCTTCATGCACAGCCCAAGGGGGCACACTGCTCTCTCTCTTCCTTTGGAAACCTAGGTTGCCGCAGCTTGTCCCAACTCACGAAGACAGTCAGAGACGGTCTCATGTGCTGGGTAACGTGGACTCAGTGAGGACAAGGGCCTTACCTGCACTCAGAAAAACACTCTGCTCAACCTTCCATCCAGGAGCTCACACCAACTGGCGCGTTGGTTTAGCAGGACGTCGATGTGAGGTCCAAGCTAAGCAAAGAGCACAATTCCTCCTTTACCCTGCTAGGCCCCGGAAGATTTAGAGCCAACTAGGCCTCGCTCAGGCCAGCCCTCCTTCAGGAATCTTGCCGCACTACGAAGCCGTCACAGTAAAAGGTACTTAGCGAAGTTCCCAGGGTTTCGCCATGCTCTCCCTCGGCAGCTCCACTACTGCAGGGACTCATGTTTGCTATGAACTAGGATAGGTGGCCCTGCTTCGAAAAGCAGTCTTTTCCCCTTTGGAAACCTGGATTCTTGTAGCCTCGGAGCTGTTTGCGAAACCCTAGGAAGGCCCAGCTTTTACTCACTGCAGGCACGCCCGGGGAGGAAACGAGTATGTTCCCCCAGAAGAACAGGCTGCTTGCAAGTGTCGAGGGGAGCTTCTCAGGTGCCCAGTGTGTCCCGTTTGTTTCCCTTCGCAGCTCCCATCCTCAGGTACTTTTGCTGGGTTCTAATAAGGGTAGGGGGCTTTGCGGAAAAAGCAGCCTTTTCCCTTTGGAAGTTTGGATTCTAGTGTCTCAGGGGCTGCTTGCCAAACCTTGATGTTGCCCAGGTTCTAGCCTCCGCAGGTACACTTGCGTAGTAAACGAGCACTTTCCCCCGAGAAACGGTGTTCCTGCCACGCTGGAAGAGAGTTAAGCCCGCAGTACTCTTTCATCCTGGGAAAGCGCAAGGCCACCCTGAGCCTCAGGGTAGTGCCTAAGTTTCCACCGGGCAAGCTCTGCGTGCCTCGGTTTCCATGAGGTCTCCACCGTTGTTGTGCTTCAATGGAACGCGAGGATAGCTTTCAGGACTCCAAGCACTCTGGCCATCGCACCGTTTCCCATGCTACCACACGGATTCCCCCCACGTCTCCTCTCTGCCTGCTGAGCAAAAAGCAGCCGTGTAGGTTCTTCGGAACACTTCTTCATGCACAGCCCAAGGGGGCACACTGCTCTCTCTCTTCCTTTGGAAACCTAGGTTGCCGCAGCTTGTCCCAACTCACGAAGACAGTCAGAGCCGGTCTCATGTGCTGGGTAACGTGGACTCAGTGAGGACAAGGGCCCTACCTGCACTCAGAAAAACTCTCTGCTCAGCCTTCCATCCAGGAGCTCACACCGAGTAGCTCTTTGCTTAAGCAGGACGTCGATGTGAGGTCCAAGCTGAGCAAAGAGCACAATTCCTCCTTTACCCTGCTAGGCCCCGGAAGAGGTAGAGCCAAATAGGCCTCGCTCAGGGCAGCCCTCCTTCAGGGATCTTGCCACACTTCGAAGCCTACACAGTAAAAGGTACTTATCGAAGTTCTCAGATTTTCGCCATGCTCTCCCTCGGCAGCTCCACTACTGCAGGGACTCATGTTTGCTGTGAACTAGGATAGGTGGCCCTGCTTCGAAAAGCAGTCTTTTCCCCTTTGGAAACCTGGATTGTTGTAGCCCCGGAGGTGTTTGTGATACCCTAGGAAGGCCCAGCTTTAACTCACTGCAGGCACGCCCGGGGAGGAAACGAGTATGTTCCCCAGAGAAACAGGCTGCTTGCAAGTGTCGAGGGGAGCTTCTCAGGTGCCCAGTGTGTCCCGTTTGTTTCCCTTCGCAGCTCCCATCCTGCAGGTCCTTAGGTTGGGTGCGAAGAAGTGTAGGTGGCTCTGCGGACAAGAGCAGCCTTTTCCCTTTGGAAGCTTGGATTCTAGTGTCTCAGGGGCTGCTTGCCAAACCTTGAAGTTGCCCAGGTTCTAGCCTCCGCAGGTACGCCTGCGTAGCAAACGAGCACTTTCCCCCGAGAAACCGGGTTCCTGCCACGCTGGAGGAGAGTTAAGCCCGCAGACCTCGTTCCTCCTGGGAAAGTGCAAGGCCACCCTGAGCCTCAGGGTAGCGCCTAAGTTTCCACCAGGCAAGCTCTGCGTCCCCTGTTTTCCATGAGGTCTCCACCGTTGTTGTGCTTCAATGGAACTCGAGGATAGCTTTCAGGACTCCAAGCACACTGTCCTCCGCACCGTTTCCCATGCTACCACACGGATCCCCCCCACGTCTCCTCTCTGCCTGCTGAGCAACAAGCAGCAGTGTAGGCCCTTCGAAACACTTCTTGCATGCAAAGCCCAAGGCGGCACACTGCTCTCTCTCTTCCTTTGGAAACCTAGGTTGCCGCAGCTTGTCCCAGCTCACGAAGACAGTCAGAGTCGGTCTCATGTGCTGGGTAACGTGGTCTCAGTGAGGACAAGGGCCCTACCTGCACTCAGAAAAACACTCTGCTCAGCCTTCCATCCAGGAGTTCACACCGACTGGCGCATTGGTTTAGTAGGACCTCGATTTGAGGTCCAAGCTGAGCAAAGAGCACAATTCCTCCTTTACCCTGCTAGGTCCCGGAAGGGGTAGAGCCAACTAGGCCTCGCTCAGGCCAGCCCTCCTTCAGGAATCTTGCCACACTACGAAGCCGTCACAGTAAAAGGTACTTAGCGAAGTTCCCAGGGTTTCGCCATGCTCTCCCTCGGCAGCTCCACTACTGCAGGGACTCATGTTTGCTATGAACTAGGATAGGTGGCCCTGCTTCGAAAAGCAGTCTTTTCCCCTTTGGAAACCTGGATTCTTGTAGCCTCGGAGCTGTTTGCGAAACCCTAGGAAGGCCCAGCTTTTACTCACTGCAGGCACGCCCGGGGAGGAAACGAGTATGTTCCCCCAGAAGAACAGGCTGCTTGCAAGTGTCGAGGGGAGCTTCTCAGGTGCCCAGTGTGTCCCGTTTGTTTCCCTTCGCAGCTCCCATCCTCAGGTACTTTTGCTGGGTTCTAATAAGGGTAGGGGGCTTTGCGGAAAAAGCAGCCTTTTCCCTTTGGAAGTTTGGATTCTAGTGTCTCAGGGGCTGCTTGCCAAACCTTGATGTTGCCCAGGTTCTAGCCTCCGCAGGTACACTTGCGTAGTAAACGAGCACTTTCCCCCGAGAAACGGTGTTCCTGCCACGCTGGAAGAGAGTTAAGCCCGCAGTACTCTTTCATCCTGGGAAAGCGCAAGGCCACCCTGAGCCTCAGGGTAGTGCCTAAGTTTCCACCGGGCAAGCTCTGCGTGCCTCGGTTTCCATGAGGTCTCCACCGTTGTTGTGCTTCAATGGAACGCGAGGATAGCTTTCAGGACTCCAAGCACTCTGGCCATCGCACCGTTTCCCATGCTACCACACGGATTCCCCCCACGTCTCCTCTCTGCCTGCTGAGCAAAAAGCAGCCGTGTAGGTTCTTCGGAACACTTCTTCATGCACAGCCCAAGGGGGCACACTGCTCTCTCTCTTCCTTTGGAAACCTAGGTTGCCGCAGCTTGTCCCAACTCACGAAGACAGTCAGAGACGGTCTCATGTGCTGGGTAACGTGGACTCAGTGAGGACAAGGGCCCTACCTGCACTCAGAAAAACTCTCTGCTCAGCCTTCCATCCAGGAGCTCACACCGAGTGGCTCTTTGCTTAAGCAGGACGTCGATGTGAGGTCCAAGCTGAGCAAAGAGCACAATTCCTCCTTTACCCTGCTAGGCCCCGGAAGAGGTAGAGCCAACTAGGCCTCGCTCAGGGCAGCCCTGCTTCAGGGATCTTGCCACACTTCGAAGCCTACACAGTAAAAGGTACTTATCGAAGTTCTCAGATTTTCGCCATGCTCTCCCTCGGCAGCTCCACTACTGCAGGGACTCATGTTTGCTGTGAACTAGGATAGGTGGCCCTGCTTCGAAAAGCAGTCTTTTCCCCTCTGGAAATCTGGATTCTTGTAGCCTCGGAGCTGTTTGCGAAACCCTAGGAAGGCCCAGCTTTGACTTACTGCAGGCACGCCCGGGGAAGAAACGAGTATGTTCCCCCAGAGAAACAGGCTGCTTGCAAGTGTCGAGGGGAGCTTCTCAGGTGCCCAGTGTGTCCCGTTTGTTTCCCTTCGCAGCTCCCATCCTCAGGTACTTTTGCTGGGTTTTAATAAGGGTAGGGGGCTTTCGGAAAAAGCAGCCTTTTCCCTTTGGAAGTTTGGTTTCTAGTGTCTCAGGGGCTGCTTGCCAAACCTTGATGTTGCCCAGGTTCTAGCCTCCGCAGGTACACTTGCGTAGTAAACGAGCACTTTCCCCCGAGAAACGGTGTTCCTGCCACGCTGGAAGAGAGTTAAGCCCGCAGTACTCTTTCATCCTGGGAAAGCGCAAGGCCACCCTGAGCCTCAGGGTAGCGCCTAAGTTTCCACCGGGCAAGCTCTGCGTGCCTCGGTTTCCATGAGGTCTCCACCGTTGTTGTGCTTCAATGGAACGCGAGGATAGCTTTCAGGACTCCAAGCACTCTGGCCATCGCACCGTTTCCCATGCTACCACACGGATTCCCCCCACGTCTCCTCTCTGCCTGCTGAGCAAAAAGCAGCCGTGTAGGTTCTTCGGAACACTTCTTCATGCACAGCCCAAGGGGGCACACTGCTCTCTCTCTTCCTTTGGAAACCTAGGTTGCTGCAGCTTGTCCCAGCTCACGAAGACAGTCAGAGCCAGTCTCATGTGCTGGGTAACGTGGACTCAGTGAGGACAAGGGCCTTACCTGCACTCAGAAAAACACTCTGCTCAACCTTCCATCCAGGAGCTCACACCAACTGGCGCGTTGGTTTAGCAGGACGTCGATGTGAGGTCCAAGCTAAGCAAAGAGCACAATTCCTCCTTTACCCTGCTAGGCCCCGGAAGAGGTAGAGCCAAATAGGCCTCGCTCAGGGCAGCCCTCCTTCAGGGATCTTGCCACACTTCGAAGCCTACACAGTAAAAGGTACTTATCGAAGTTCTCAGATTTTCGCCATGCTCTCCCTCGGCAGCTCCACTACTGCAGGGACTCATGTTTGCTGTGAACTAGGATAGGTGGCCCTGCTTCGAAAAGCAGTCTTTTCCCCTTTGGAAACCTGGATTGTTGTAGCCCCGGAGGTGTTTGCGATACCCTAGGAAGGCCCAGCTTCAACTCACTGCAGGCACGCCCGGGGAGGAAACGAGTATGTTCCCCAGAGAAACAGGCTGCTTGCAAGTGTCGAGGGGAGCTTCTCAGGTGCCCAGTGTGTCCCGTTTGTTTCCCTTCGCAGCTCCCATCCTGCAGGTCCTTAGGTTGGGTGCGAAGAAGTGTAGGTGGCTCTGCGGACAAGAGCAGCCTTTTCCCTTTGGAAGCTTGGATTCTAGTGTCTCAGGGGCTGCTTGCCAAACCTTGAAGTTGCCCAGGTTCTAGCCTCCGCAGGTACGCCTGCGTAGCAAACGAGCACTTTCCCCCGAGAAACCGGGTTCCTGCCACGCTGGAGGAGAGTTAAGCCCGCAGACCTCGTTCCTCCTGGGAAAGTGCAAGGCCACCCTGAGCCTCAGGGTAGCGCCTAAGTTTCCACCAGGCAAGCTCTGCGTCCCCTGTTTTCCATGAGGTCTCCACCGTTGTTGTGCTTCAATGGAACTCGAGGATAGCTTTCAGGACTCCAAGCACACTGTCTTCCGCACCGTTTCCCATGCTACCACACGGATCCCCCCCACGTCTCCTCTCTGCCTGCTGAGCAACAAGCAGCAGTGTAGGCCCTTCGAAACACTTCTTGCATGCAAAGCCCAAGGCGGCACACTGCTCTCTCTCTTCCTTTGGAAACCTAGGTTGCCGCAGCTTGTCCCAGCTCACGAAGACAGTCAGAGTCGGTCTCATGTGCTGGGTAACGTGGTCTCAGTGAGGACAAGGGCCCTACCTGCACTCAGAAAAACACTCTGCTCAGCCTTCCATCCAGGAGTTCACACCGACTGGCGCGTTGGTTTAGTAGGACCTCGATTTGAGGTCCAAGCTGAGCAAAGAGCACAATTCCTCCTTTACCCTGCTAGGTCCCGGAAGGGGTAGAGCCAACTAGGCCTCGCTCAGGCCAGCCCTCCTTCAGGAATCTTGCCACACTACGAAGCCGTCACAGTAAAAGGTACTTAGCGAAGTTCCCAGGGTTTCGCCATGCTCTCCCTCGGCAGCTCCACTACTGCAGGGACTCATGTTTGCTATGAACTAGGATAGGTGGCCCTGCTTCGAAAAGCAGTCATTTCCCCTTTGGAAACCTGGATTCTTGTAGCCTCGGAGCTGTTTGCGAAACCCTAGGAAGGCCCAGCTTTTACTCACTGCAGGCACGCCCGGGGAGGAAACGAGTATGTTCCCCCAGAAGAACAGGCTGCTTGCAAGTGTCGAGGGGAGCTTCTCAGGTGCCCAGTGTGTCCCGTTTGTTTCCCTTCACAGCTCCCATCCTCAGGTACTTTTGCTGGGTTCTAATAAGGGTAGGGGGCTTTGCGGAAAAAGCAGCCTTTTCCCTTTGGAAGTTTGGATTCTAGTGTCTCAGGGGCTGCTTGCCAAACCTTGATGTTGCCCAGGTTCTAGCCTCCGCAGGTACACTTGCGTAGTAAACGAGCACTTTCCCCCGAGAAACGGTGTTCCTGCCACGCTGGAAGAGAGTTAAGCCCGCAGTACTCTTTCATCCTGGGAAAGCGCAAGGCCACCCTGAGCCTCAGGGTAGTGCCTAAGTTTCCACCGGGCAAGCTCTGCGTGCCTCGGTTTCCATGAGGTCTCCACCGTTGTTGTGCTTCAATGGAACGCGAGGATAGCTTTCAGGACTCCAAGCACTCTGGCCATCGCACCGTTTCCCATGCTACCACACGGATTCCCCCCACGTCTCCTCTCTGCCTGCTGAGCAAAAAGCAGCCGTGTAGGTTCTTCGGAACACTTCTTCATGCACAGCCCAAGGGGGCACACTGCTCTCTCTCTTCCTTTGGAAACCTAGGTTGCCGCAGCTTGTCCCAACTCACGAAGACAGTCAGAGACGGTCTCATGTGCTGGGTAACGTGGACTCAGTGAGGACAAGGGCCTTACCTGCACTCAGAAAAACACTCTGCTCAACCTTCCATCCAGGAGCTCACACCAACTGGCGCGTTGGTTTAGCAGGACGTCGATGTGAGGTCCAAGCTAAGCAAAGAGCACAATTCCTCCTTTACCCTGCTAGGCCCCGGAAGATTTAGAGCCAACTAGGCCTCGCTCAGGCCAGCCCTCCTTCAGGAATCTTGCCGCACTACGAAGCCGTCACAGTAAAAGGTACTTAGCGAAGTTCCCAGGGTTTCGCCATGCTCTCCCTCGGCAGCTCCACTACTGCAGGGACTCATGTTTGCTATGAACTAGGATAGGTGGCCCTGCTTCGAAAAGCAGTCTTTTCCCCTTTGGAAACCTGGATTCTTGTAGCCTCGGAGCTGTTTGCGAAACCCTAGGAAGGCCCAGCTTTTACTCACTGCAGGCACGCCCGGGGAGGAAACGAGTATGTTCCCCCAGAAGAACAGGCTGCTTGCAAGTGTCGAGGGGAGCTTCTCAGGTGCCCAGTGTGTCCCGTTTGTTTCCCTTCGCAGCTCCCATCCTCAGGTACTTTTGCTGGGTTCTAATAAGGGTAGGGGGCTTTGCGGAAAAAGCAGCCTTTTCCCTTTGGAAGTTTGGATTCTAGTGTCTCAGGGGCTGCTTGCCAAACCTTGATGTTGCCCAGGTTCTAGCCTCCGCAGGTACACTTGCGTAGTAAACGAGCACTTTCCCCCGAGAAACGGTGTTCCTGCCACGCTGGAAGAGAGTTAAGCCCGCAGTACTCTTTCATCCTGGGAAAGCGCAAGGCCACCCTGAGCCTCAGGGTAGTGCCTAAGTTTCCACCGGGCAAGCTCTGCGTGCCTCGGTTTCCATGAGGTCTCCACCGTTGTTGTGCTTCAATGGAACGCGAGGATAGCTTTCAGGACTCCAAGCACTCTGGCCATCGCACCGTTTCCCATGCTACCACACGGATTCCCCCCACGTCTCCTCTCTGCCTGCTGAGCAAAAAGCAGCCGTGTAGGTTCTTCGGAACACTTCTTCATGCACAGCCCAAGGGGGCACACTGCTCTCTCTCTTCCTTTGGAAACCTAGGTTGCCGCAGCTTGTCCCAACTCACGAAGACAGTCAGAGACGGTCTCATGTGCTGGGTAACGTGGACTCAGTGAGGACAAGGGCCCTACCTGCACTCAGAAAAACTCTCTGCTCAGCCTTCCATCCAGGAGCTCACACCGAGTAGCTCTTTGCTTAAGCAGGACGTCGATGTGAGGTCCAAGCTGAGCAAAGAGCACAATTCCTCCTTTACCCTGCTAGGCCCCGGAAGAGGTAGAGCCAAATAGGCCTCGCTCAGGGCAGCCCTCCTTCAGGGATCTTGCCACACTTCGAAGCCTACACAGTAAAAGGTACTTATCGAAGTTCTCAGATTTTCGCCATGCTCTCCCTCGGCAGCTCCACTACTGCAGGGACTCATGTTTGCTGTGAACTAGGATAGGTGGCCCTGCTTCGAAAAGCAGTCTTTTCCCCTTTGGAAACCTGGATTGTTGTAGCCCCGGAGGTGTTTGTGATACCCTAGGAAGGCCCAGCTTTAACTCACTGCAGGCACGCCCGGGGAGGAAACGAGTATGTTCCCCAGAGAAACAGGCTGCTTGCAAGTGTCGAGGGGAGCTTCTCAGGTGCCCAGTGTGTCCCGTTTGTTTCCCTTCGCAGCTCCCATCCTGCAGGTCCTTAGGTTGGGTGCGAAGAAGTGTAGGTGGCTCTGCGGACAAGAGCAGCCTTTTCCCTTTGGAAGCTTGGATTCTAGTGTCTCAGGGGCTGCTTGCCAAACCTTGAAGTTGCCCAGGTTCTAGCCTCCGCAGGTACGCCTGCGTAGCAAACGAGCACTTTCCCCCGAGAAACCGGGTTCCTGCCACGCTGGAGGAGAGTTAAGCCCGCAGACCTCGTTCCTCCTGGGAAAGTGCAAGGCCACCCTGAGCCTCAGGGTAGCGCCTAAGTTTCCACCAGGCAAGCTCTGCGTCCCCTGTTTTCCATGAGGTCTCCACCGTTGTTGTGCTTCAATGGAACTCGAGGATAGCTTTCAGGACTCCAAGCACACTGTCCTCCGCACCGTTTCCCATGCTACCACACGGATCCCCCCCACGTCTCCTCTCTGCCTGCTGAGCAACAAGCAGCAGTGTAGGCCCTTCGAAACACTTCTTGCATGCAAAGCCCAAGGCGGCACACTGCTCTCTCTCTTCCTTTGGAAACCTAGGTTGCCGCAGCTTGTCCCAGCTCACGAAGACAGTCAGAGTCGGTCTCATGTGCTGGGTAACGTGGTCTCAGTGAGGACAAGGGCCCTACCTGCACTCAGAAAAACACTCTGCTCAGCCTTCCATCCAGGAGTTCACACCGACTGGCGCGTTGGTTTAGTAGGACCTCGATTTGAGGTCCAAGCTGAGCAAAGAGCACAATTCCTCCTTTACCCTGCTAGGTCCCGGAAGGGGTAGAGCCAACTAGGCCTCGCTCAGGCCAGCCCTCCTTCAGGAATCTTGCCACACTACGAAGCCGTCACAGTAAAAGGTACTTAGCGAAGTTCCCAGGGTTTCGCCATGCTCTCCCTCGGCAGCTCCACTACTGCAGGGACTCATGTTTGCTATGAACTAGGATAGGTGGCCCTGCTTCGAAAAGCAGTCTTTTCCCCTTTGGAAACCTGGATTCTTGTAGCCTCGGAGCTGTTTGCGAAACCCTAGGAAGGCCCAGCTTTTACTCACTGCAGGCACGCCCGGGGAGGAAACGAGTATGTTCCCCCAGAAGAACAGGCTGCTTGCAAGTGTCGAGGGGAGCTTCTCAGGTGCCCAGTGTGTCCCGTTTGTTTCCCTTCGCAGCTCCCATCCTCAGGTACTTTTGCTGGGTTCTAATAAGGGTAGGGGGCTTTGCGGAAAAAGCAGCCTTTTCCCTTTGGAAGTTTGGATTCTAGTGTCTCAGGGGCTGCTTGCCAAACCTTGATGTTGCCCAGGTTCTAGCCTCCGCAGGTACACTTGCGTAGTAAACGAGCACTTTCCCCCGAGAAACGGTGTTCCTGCCACGCTGGAAGAGAGTTAAGCCCGCAGTACTCTTTCATCCTGGGAAAGCGCAAGGCCACCCTGAGCCTCAGGGTAGTGCCTAAGTTTCCACCGGGCAAGCTCTGCGTGCCTCGGTTTCCATGAGGTCTCCACCGTTGTTGTGCTTCAATGGAACGCGAGGATAGCTTTCAGGACTCCAAGCACTCTGGCCATCGCACCGTTTCCCATGCTACCACACGGATTCCCCCCACGTCTCCTCTCTGCCTGCTGAGCAAAAAGCAGCCGTGTAGGTTCTTCGGAACACTTCTTCATGCACAGCCCAAGGGGGCACACTGCTCTCTCTCTTCCTTTGGAAACCTAGGTTGCCGCAGCTTGTCCCAACTCACGAAGACAGTCAGAGACGGTCTCATGTGCTGGGTAACGTGGACTCAGTGAGGACAAGGGCCCTACCTGCACTCAGAAAAACTCTCTGCTCAGCCTTCCATCCAGGAGCTCACACCGAGTGGCTCTTTGCTTAAGCAGGACGTCGATGTGAGGTCCAAGCTGAGCAAAGAGCACAATTCCTCCTTTACCCTGCTAGGCCCCGGAAGAGGTAGAGCCAAATAGGCCTCGCTCAGGGCAGCCCTCCTTCAGGGATCTTGCCACACTTCGAAGCCTACACAGTAAAAGGTACTTATCGAAGTTCTCAGATTTTCGCCATGCTCTCCCTCGGCAGCTCCACTACTGCAGGGACTCATGTTTGCTGTGAACTAGGATAGGTGGCCCTGCTTCGAAAAGCAGTCTTTTCCCCTTTGGAAACCTGGATTGTTGTAGCCCCGGAGGTGTTTGCGATACCCTAGGAAGGCCCAGCTTCAACTCACTGCAGGCACGCCCGGGGAGGAAACGAGTATGTTCCCCAGAGAAACAGGCTGCTTGCAAGTGTCGAGGGGAGCTTCTCAGGTGCCCAGTGTGTCCCGTTTGTTTCCCTTCGCAGCTCCCATCCTGCAGGTCCTTAGGTTGGGTGCGAAGAAGTGTAGGTGGCTCTGCGGACAAGAGCAGCCTTTTCCCTTTGGAAGCTTGGATTCTAGTGTCTCAGGGGCTGCTTGCCAAACCTTGAAGTTGCACAGGTTCTAGCCTCCGCAGGTACGCCTGCGTAGCAAACGAGCACTTTCCCCCGAGAAACCGGGTTCCTGCCACGCTGGAGGAGAGTTAAGCCCGCAGACCTCGTTCCTCCTGGGAAAGTGCAAGGCCACCCTGAGCCTCAGGGTAGCGCCTAAGTTTCCACCAGGCAAGCTCTGCGTCCCCTGTTTTCCATGAGGTCTCCACCGTTGTTGTGCTTCAATGGAACGCGAGGATAGCTTTCAGGACTCCAAGCACACTGTCCTCCGCACCGTTTCCCATGCTACCACACGGATCCCCCCCACGTCTCCTCTCTGCCTGCTGAGCAACAAGCAGCAGTGTAGGCCCTTCGAAACACTTCTTGCATGCAAAGCCCAAGGCGGCACACTGCTCTCTCTCTTCCTTTGGAAACCTAGGTTGCCGCAGCTTGTCCCAGCTCACGAAGACAGTCAGAGTCGGTCTCATGTGCTGGGTAACGTGGTCTCAGTGAGGACAAGGGCCCTACCTGCACTCAGAAAAACACTCTGCTCAGCCTTCCATCCAGGAGCTCACACCGAGTGGCTCTTTGCTTAAGCAGGACGTCGATGTGAGGTCCAAGCTGAGCAAAGAGCACAATTCCTCCTTTACCCTGCTAGGCCCTGGAAGAGGTAGAGCCAAATAGGCCTCGCTCAGGGCAGCCCTCCTTCAGGGATCTTGCCACACTTCGAAGCCTACACAGTAAAAGGTACTTATCGAAGTTCTCAGATTTTCGCCATGCTCTCCCTCGGCAGCTCCACTACTGCAGGGACTCATGTTTGCTGTGAACTAGGATAGGTGGCCCTGCTTCGAAAAGCAGTCTTTTCCCCTCTGGAAATCTGGATTCTTGTAGCCTCGGAGCTGTTTGCGAAACCCTAGGAAGGCCCAGCTTTGACTTACTGCAAGCACGCCCGGGGAAGAAACGAGTATGTTCCCCCAGAGAAACAGGCTGCTTGCAAGTGTCGAGGGGAGCTTCTCAGGTGCCCAGTGTGTCCGGTTTGTTTCCCTTCGCAGCTCCCATCCTCAGGTACTTTTGCTGGGTTTTAATAAGGGTAGGGGGCTTTCGGAAAAAGCAGCCTTTTCCTTTGGAAGTTTGGTTTCTAGTGTCTCAGGGGCTGCTTGCCAAACCTTGATGTTGCCCAGCTTCTAGCCTCCGCAGGTACACTTGCGTAGTAAATGAGCACTTTCCCCCGAGAAACCGTGTTCCTGCCACGCTGGAAGAGAGTTAAGCCCGCAGTACTCTTTCATCCTGGGAAAGCGCAAGGCCACCCTGAGCCTCAGGGTAGCGCCTAAGTTTCCACCGGGCAAGCTCTGCGTGCCTCGGTTTCCATGAGGTCTCCACCGTTGTTGTGCTTCAATGGAACGCGAGGATAGCTTTCAGGACTCCAAGCACTCTGGCCATCGCACCGTTTCCCATGCTACCACACGGATTCCCCCCACGTCTCCTCTCTGCCTGCTGAGCAACAAGCAGCAGTGTAGGTTCTTCGGACAACTTCTTCATGCACAGCCCAAGGCGGCACACTGCTCTCTCTCTTCCTTTGGAAACCTAGGTTGCCGCAGCTTGTCCCAGCTCACGAAAACAGTCAGAGCCGGTCTCATGTGCTGGGTAACGTGGACTCAGTGAGGACAAGGGCCTTACCTGCACTCAGAAAAACACTCTGCTCAACCTTCCATCCAGGAGCTCACACCAACTGGCGCGTTGGTTTAGCAGGACGTCGATGTGAGGTCCAAGCTAAGCAAAGAGCACAATTCCTCCTTTACCCTGCTAGGCCCCGGAAGATTTAGAGCCAACTAGGCCTCGCTCAGGCCAGCCCTCCTTCAGGAATCTTGCCGCACTACGAAGCCGTCACAGTAAAAGGTACTTAGCGAAGTTCCCAGGGTTTCGCCATGCTCTCCCTCGGCAGCTCCACTACTGCAGGGACTCATGTTTGCTATGACCTAGGATAGGTGGCCCTGCTTCGAAAAGCAGTCTTTTCCCCTTTGGAAACCTGGATTCTTGTAGCCTCGGAGCTGTTTGCGAAACCCTAGGAAGGCCCAGCTTTTACTCACTGCAGGCACGCCCGGGGAGGAAACGAGTATGTTCCCCCAGAAGAACAGGCTGCTTGCAAGTGTCGAGGGGAGCTTCTCAGGTGCCCAGTGTGTCCCGTTTGTTTCCCTTCACAGCTCCCATCCTCAGGTACTTTTGCTGGGTTCTAATAAGGGTAGGGGGCTTTGCGGAAAAAGCAGCCTTTTCCCTTTGGAAGTTTGGATTCTAGTGTCTCAGGGGCTGCTTGCCAAACCTTGATGTTGCCCAGGTTCTAGCCTCCGCAGGTACACTTGCGTAGTAAACGAGCACTTTCCCCCGAGAAACGGTGTTCCTGCCACGCTGGAAGAGAGTTAAGCCCGCAGTACTCTTTCATCCTGGGAAAGCGCAAGGCCACCCTGAGCCTCAGGGTAGTGCCTAAGTTTCCACCGGGCAAGCTCTGCGTGCCTCGGTTTCCATGAGGTCTCCACCGTTGTTGTGCTTCAATGGAACGCGAGGATAGCTTTCAGGACTCCAAGCACTCTGGCCATCGCACCGTTTCCCATGCTACCACACGGATTCCCCCCACGTCTCCTCTCTGCCTGCTGAGCAAAAAGCAGCCGTGTAGGTTCTTCGGAACACTTCTTCATGCACAGCCCAAGGGGGCACACTGCTCTCTCTCTTCCTTTGGAAACCTAGGTTGCCGCAGCTTGTCCCAACTCACGAAGACAGTCAGAGACGGTCTCATGTGCTGGGTAACGTGGACTCAGTGAGGACAAGGGCCCTACCTGCACTCAGAAAAACTCTCTGCTCAGCCTTCCATCCAGGAGCTCACACCGAGTGGCTCTTTGCTTAAGCAGGACGTCGATGTGAGGTCCAAGCTGAGCAAAGAGCACAATTCCTCCTTTACCCTGCTAGGCCCCGGAAGAGGTAGAGCCAACTAGGCCTCGCTCAGGGCAGCCCTGCTTCAGGGATCTTGCCACACTTCGAAGCCTACACAGTAAAAGGTACTTATCGAAGTTCTCAGATTTTCGCCATGCTCTCCCTCGGCAGCTCCACTACTGCAGGGACTCATGTTTGCTGTGAACTAGGATAGGTGGCCCTGCTTCGAAAAGCAGTCTTTTCCCCTCTGGAAATCTGGATTCTTGTAGCCTCGGAGCTGTTTGCGAAACCCTAGGAAGGCCCAGCTTTGACTTACTGCAGGCACGCCCGGGGAAGAAACGAGTATGTTCCCCCAGAGAAACAGGCTGCTTGCAAGTGTCGAGGGGAGCTTCTCAGGTGCCCAGTGTGTCCCGTTTGTTTCCCTTCGCAGCTCCCATCCTGCAGGTCCTTAGGTTGGGTGCGAAGAAGTGTAGGTGGCTCTGCGGACAAGAGCAGCCTTTTCCCTTTGGAAGCTTGGATTCTAGTGTCTCAGGGGCTGCTTGCCAAACCTTGAAGTTGCCCAGGTTCTAGCCTCCGCAGGTACGCCTGCGTAGCAAACGAGCACTTTCCCCCGAGAAACCGGGTTCCTGCCACGCTGGAGGAGAGTTAAGCCCGCAGACCTCGTTCCTCCTGGGAAAGTGCAAGGCCACCCTGAGCCTCAGGGTAGCGCCTAAGTTTCCACCAGGCAAGCTCTGCGTCCCCTGTTTTCCATGAGGTCTCCACCGTTGTTGTGCTTCAATGGAACGCGAGGATAGCTTTCAGGACAACAAGCACACTGTCCTCCGCACCGTTTCCCATGCTACCACACGGATCCCCCCACGTCTCCTCTCTGCCTGCTGAGCAACAAGCAGCAGTGTAGGCCCTTCGAAACACTTCTTGCATGCAAAGCCCAAGGCGGCACACTGCTCTCTCTCTTCCTTTGGAAACCTAGGTTGCCGCAGCTTGTCCCAGCTCACGAAGACAGTCAGAGTCGGTCTCATGTGCTGGGTAACGTGGTCTCAGTGAGGACAAGGGCCCTACCTGCACTCAGAAAAACACTCTGCTCAGCCTTCCATCCAGGAGTTCACACCGACTGGCGCGTTGGTTTAGTAGGACCTCGATTTGAGGTCCAAGCTGAGCAAAGAGCACAATTCCTCCTTTACCCTGCTAGGTCCCGGAAGGGGTAGAGCCAACTAGGCCTCGCTCAGGCCAGCCCTCCTTCAGGAATCTTGCCACACTACGAAGCCGTCACAGTAAAAGGTACTTAGCGAAGTTCTCAGGGTTTCGCCATGCTCTCCCTCGGCAGCTCCACTACTGCAGGGACTCATGTTTGCTATGAACTAAGATAGGTGGCCCTGCTTCGAAAAGCAGTCATTTCCCCTTTGGAAACCTGGATTCTTGTAGCCTCGGAGCTGTTTGCGAAACCCTAGGAAGGCCCAGCTTTTACTCACTGCAGGCACGCCCGGGGAGGAAACGAGTATGTTCCCCCAGAAGAACAGGCTGCTTGCAAGTGTCGAGGGGAGCTTCTCAGGTGCCCAGTGTGTCCCGTTTGTTTCCCTTCGCAGCTCCCATCCTCAGGTACTTTTGCTGGGTTCTAATAAGGGTAGGGGGCTTTGCGGAAAAAGCAGCCTTTTCCCTTTGGAAGTTTGGATTCTAGTGTCTCAGGGGCTGCTTGCCAAACCTTGATGTTGCCCAGCTTCTAGCCTCCGCAGGTACACTTGCGTAGTAAACGAGCACTTTCCCCCGAGAAACGGTGTTCCTGCCACGCTGGAAGAGAGTTAAGCCCGCAGTACTCTTTCATCCTGGGAAAGCGCAAGGCCACCCTGAGCCTCAGGGTAGTGCCTAAGTTTCCACCGGGCAAGCTCTGCGTGCCTCGGTTTCCATGAGGTCTCCACCGTTGTTGTGCTTCAATGGAACGCGAGGATAGCTTTCAGGACTCCAAGCACTCTGGCCATCGCACCGTTTCCCATGCTACCACACGGATTCCCCCCACGTCTCCTCTCTGCCTGCTGAGCAAAAAGCAGCCGTGTAGGTTCTTCGGAACACTGCTTCATGCACAGCCCAAGGGGGCACACTGCTCTCTCTCTTCCTTTGGAAACCTAGGTTGCCGCAGCTTGTCCCAACTCACGAAGACAGTCAGAGACGGTCTCATGTGCTGGGTAACGTGGACTCAGTGAGGACAAGGGCCCTACCTGCACTCAGAAAAACTCTCTGCTCAGCCTTCCATCCAGGAGCTCACACCGAGTGGCTCTTTGCTTAAGCAGGACGTCGATGTGAGGTCCAAGCTGAGCAAAGAGCACAATTCCTCCTTTACCCTGCTAGGCCCCGGAAGAGGTAGAGCCAAATAGGCCTCGCTCAGGGCAGCCCTCCTTCAGGGATCTTGCCACACTTCGAAGCCTACACAGTAAAAGGTACTTATCGAAGTTCTCAGATTTTCGCCATGCTCTCCCTCGGCAGCTCCACTACTGCAGGGACTCATGTTTGCTGTGAACTAGGATAGGTGGCCCTGCTTCGAAAAGCAGTCTTTTCCCCTTTGGAAACCTGGATTGTTGTAGCCCCGGAGGTGTTTGCGATACCCTAGGAAGGCCCAGCTTTAACTCACTGCAGGCACGCCCGGGGAGGAAACGAGTATGTTCCCCAGAGAAACAGGCTGCTTGCAAGTGTCGAGGGGAGCTTCTCAGTTGCCCAGTGTGTCCCGTTTGTTTCCCTTGGCAGCTCCCATCCTGCAGGTCCTTAGGTTGGGTGCGAAGAAGTGTAGGTGGCTCTGCGGACAAGAGCAGCCTTTTCCCTTTGGAAGCTTGGATTCTAGTGTCTCAGGGGCTGCTTGCCAAACCTTGAAGTTGCCCAGGTTCTAGCCTCCGCAGGTACGCCTGCGTAGCAAACGAGCACTTTCCCCCGAGAAACCGGGTTCCTGCCACGCTGGAGGAGAGTTAAGCCCGCAGACCTCGTTCCTCCTGGGAAAGTGCAAGGCCACCCTGAGCCTCAGGGTAGCGCCTAAGTTTCCACCAGGCAAGCTCTGCGTCCCCTGTTTTCCATGAGGTCTCCACCGTTGTTGTGCTTCAATGGAACTCGAGGATAGCTTTCAGGACTCCAAGCACACTGTCCTCCGCACCGTTTCCCATGCTACCACACGGATCCCCCCCACGTCTCCTCTCTGCCTGCTGAGCAACAAGCAGCAGTGTAGGCCCTTCGAAACACTTCTTGCATGCAAAGCCCAAGGCGGCACACTGCTCTCTCTCTTCCTTTGGAAACCTAGGTTGCCGCAGCTTGTCCCAGCTCACGAAGACAGTCAGAGTCGGTCTCATGTGCTGGGTAACGTGGTCTCAGTGAGGACAAGGGCCCTACCTGCACTCAGAAAAACACTCTGCTCAGCCTTCCATCCAGGAGTTCACACCGACTGGCGCGTTGGTTTAGTAGGACCTCGATTTGAGGTCCAAGCTGAGCAAAGAGCACAATTCCTCCTTTACCCTGCTAGGTCCCGGAAGGGGTAGAGCCAACTAGGCCTCGCTCAGGCCAGCCCTCCTTCAGGAATCTTGCCACACTACGAAGCCGTCACAGTAAAAGGTACTTAGCGAAGTTCCCAGGGTTTCGCCATGCTCTCCCTCGGCAGCTCCACTACTGCAGGGACTCATGTTTGCTATGAACTAGGATAGGTGGCCCTGCTTCGAAAAGCAGTCTTTTCCCCTTTGGAAACCTGGATTCTTGTAGCCTCGGAGCTGTTTGCGAAACCCTAGGAAGGCCCAGCTTTTACTCACTGCAGGCACGCCCGGGGAGGAAACGAGTATGTTCCCCCAGAAGAACAGGCTGCTTGCAAGTGTCGAGGGGAGCTTCTCAGGTGCCCAGTGTGTCCCGTTTGTTTCCCTTCACAGCTCCCATCCTCAGGTACTTTTGCTGGGTTCTAATAAGGGTAGGGGGCTTTGCGGAAAAAGCAGCCTTTTCCCTTTGGAAGTTTGGATTCTAGTGTCTCAGGGGCTGCTTGCCAAACCTTGATGTTGCCCAGGTTCTAGCCTCCGCAGGTACACTTGCGTAGTAAACGAGCACTTTCCCCCGAGAAACGGTGTTCCTGCCACGCTGGAAGAGAGTTAAGCCCGCAGTACTCTTTCATCCTGGGAAAGCGCAAGGCCACCCTGAGCCTCAGGGTAGTGCCTAAGTTTCCACCGGGCAAGCTCTGCGTGCCTCGGTTTCCATGAGGTCTCCACCGTTGTTGTGCTTCAATGGAACGCGAGGATAGCTTTCAGGACTCCAAGCACTCTGGCCATCGCACCGTTTCCCATGCTACCACACGGATTCCCCCCACGTCTCCTCTCTGCCTGCTGAGCAAAAAGCAGCCGTGTAGGTTCTTCGGAACACTTCTTCATGCACAGCCCAAGGGGGCACACTGCTCTCTCTCTTCCTTTGGAAACCTAGGTTGCCGCAGCTTGTCCCAACTCACGAAGACAGTCAGAGACGGTCTCATGTGCTGGGTAACGTGGACTCAGTGAGGACAAGGGCCTTACCTGCACTCAGAAAAACACTCTGCTCAACCTTCCATCCAGGAGCTCACACCAACTGGCGCGTTGGTTTAGCAGGACGTCGATGTGAGGTCCAAGCTAAGCAAAGAGCACAATTCCTCCTTTACCCTGCTAGGCCCCGGAAGATTTAGAGCCAACTAGGCCTCGCTCAGGCCAGCCCTCCTTCAGGAATCTTGCCGCACTACGAAGCCGTCACAGTAAAAGGTACTTAGCGAAGTTCCCAGGGTTTCGCCATGCTCTCCCTCGGCAGCTCCACTACTGCAGGGACTCATGTTTGCTATGAACTAGGATAGGTGGCCCTGCTTCGAAAAGCAGTCTTTTCCCCTTTGGAAACCTGGATTCTTGTAGCCTCGGAGCTGTTTGCGAAACCCTAGGAAGGCCCAGCTTTTACTCACTGCAGGCACGCCCGGGGAGGAAACGAGTATGTTCCCCAGAGAAACAGGCTGCTTGCAAGTGTCGAGGGGAGCTTCTCAGGTGCCCAGTGTGTCCCGTTTGTTTCCCTTCGCAGCTCCCATCCTGCAGGTCCTTAGGTTGGGTGCGAAGAAGTGTAGGTGGCTCTGCGGACAAGAGCAGCCTTTTCCCTTTGGAAGCTTGGATTCTAGTGTCTCAGGGGCTGCTTGCCAAACCTTGAAGTTGCCCAGGTTCTAGCCTCCGCAGGTACGCCTGCGTAGCAAACGAGCACTTTCCCCCGAGAAACCGGGTTCCTGCCACGCTGGAGGAGAGTTAAGCCCGCAGACCTCGTTCCTCCTGGGAAAGTGCAAGGCCACCCTGAGCCTCAGGGTAGCGCCTAAGTTTCCACCAGGCAAGCTCTGCGTCCCCTGTTTTCCATGAGGTCTCCACCGTTGTTGTGCTTCAATGGAACTCGAGGATAGCTTTCAGGACTCCAAGCACACTGTCCTCCGCACCGTTTCCCATGCTACCACACGGATCCCCCCCACGTCTCCTCTCTGCCTGCTGAGCAACAAGCAGCAGTGTAGGCCCTTCGAAACACTTCTTGCATGCAAAGCCCAAGGCGGCACACTGCTCTCTCTCTTCCTTTGGAAACCTAGGTTGCCGCAGCTTGTCCCAGCTCACGAAGACAGTCAGAGTCGGTCTCATGTGCTGGGTAACGTGGTCTCAGTGAGGACAAGGGCCTTACCTGCACTCAGAAAAACACTCTGCTCAGCCTTCCATCCAGGAGTTCACACCGACTGGCGCGTTGGTTTAGTAGGACCTCGATTTGAGGTCCAAGCTGAGCAAAGAGCACAATTCCTCCTTTACCCTGCTAGGTCCCGGAAGGGGTAGAGCCAACTAGGCCTCGCTCAGGCCAGCCCTCCTTCAGGAATCTTGCCACACTACGAAGCCGTCACAGTAAAAGGTACTTAGCGAAGTTCCCAGGGTTTCGCCATGCTCTCCCTCGGCAGCTCCACTACTGCAGGGACTCATGTTTGCTATGAACTAGGATAGGTGGCCCTGCTTCGAAAAGCAGTCTTTTCCCCTTTGGAAACCTGGATTCTTGTAGCCTCGGAGCTGTTTGCGAAACCCTAGGAAGGCCCAGCTTTTACTCACTGCAGGCACGCCCGGGGAGGAAACGAGTATGTTCCCCCAGAAGAACAGGCTGCTTGCAAGTGTCGAGGGGAGCTTCTCAGGTGCCCAGTGTGTCCCGTTTGTTTCCCTTCACAGCTCCCATCCTCAGGTACTTTTGCTGGGTTCTAATAAGGGTAGGGGGCTTTGCGGAAAAAGCAGCCTTTTCCCTTTGGAAGTTTGGATTCTAGTGTCTCAGGGGCTGCTTGCCAAACCTTGATGTTGCCCAGGTTCTAGCCTCCGCAGGTACACTTGCGTAGTAAACGAGCACTTTCCCCCGAGAAACGGTGTTCCTGCCACGCTGGAAGAGAGTTAAGCCCGCAGTACTCTTTCATCCTGGGAAAGCGCAAGGCCACCCTGAGCCTCAGGGTAGTGCCTAAGTTTCCACCGGGCAAGCTCTGCGTGCCTCGGTTTCCATGAGGTCTCCACCGTTGTTGTGCTTCAATGGAACGCGAGGATAGCTTTCAGGACTCCAAGCACTCTGGCCATCGCACCGTTTCCCATGCTACCACACGGATTCCCCCCACGTCTCCTCTCTGCCTGCTGAGCAAAAAGCAGCCGTGTAGGTTCTTCGGAACACTTCTTCATGCACAGCCCAAGGGGGCACACTGCTCTCTCTCTTCCTTTGGAAACCTAGGTTGCCGCAGCTTGTCCCAACTCACGAAGACAGTCAGAGACGGTCTCATGTGCTGGGTAACGTGGACTCAGTGAGGACAAGGGCCCTACCTGCACTCAGAAAAACTCTCTGCTCAGCCTTCCATCCAGGAGCTCACACCGAGTGGCTCTTTGCTTAAGCAGGACGTCGATGTGAGGTCCAAGCTGAGCAAAGAGCACAATTCCTCCTTTACCCTGCTAGGCCCCGGAAGAGGTAGAGCCAACTAGGCCTCGCTCAGGGCAGCCCTGCTTCAGGGATCTTGCCACACTTCGAAGCCTACACAGTAAAAGGTACTTATCGAAGTTCTCAGATTTTCGCCATGCTCTCCCTCGGCAGCTCCACTACTGCAGGGACTCATGTTTGCTGTGAACTAGGATAGGTGGCCCTGCTTCGAAAAGCAGTCTTTTCCCCTCTGGAAATCTGGATTCTTGTAGCCTCGGAGCTGTTTGCGAAACCCTAGGAAGGCCCAGCTTTGACTTACTGCAGGCACGCCCGGGGAAGAAACGAGTATGTTCCCCCAGAGAAACAGGCTGCTTGCAAGTGTCGAGGGGAGCTTCTCAGGTGCCCAGTGTGTCCCGTTTGTTTCCCTTCGCAGCTCCCATCCTCAGGTACTTTTGCTGGGTTTTAATAAGGGTAGGGGGCTTTCGGAAAAAGCAGCCTTTTCCCTTTGGAAGTTTGGTTTCTAGTGTCTCAGGGGCTGCTTGCCAAACCTTGATGTTGCCCAGCTTCTAGCCTCCGCAGGTACACTTGCGTAGTAAACGAGCACTTTCCCCCGAGAAACCGTGTTCCTGCCACGCTGGAAGAGAGTTAAGCCCGCAGTACTCTTTCATCCTGGGAAAGCGCAAGGCCACCCTGAGCCTCAGGGTAGCGCCTAAGTTTCCACCGGGCAAGCTCTGCGTGCCTCGGTTTCCATGAGGTCTCCACCGTTGTTGTGCTTCAATGGAACGCGAGGATAGCTTTCAGGACTCCAAGCACTCTGGCCATCGCACCGTTTCCCATGCTACCACACGGATTCCCCCCACGTCTCCTCTCTGCCTGCTGAGCAAAAAGCAGCCGTGTAGGTTCTTCGGAACACTTCTTCATGCACAGCCCAAGGGGGCACACTGCTCTCTCTCTTCCTTTGGAAACCTAGGTTGCCGCAGCTTGTCCCAACTCACGAAGACAGTCAGAGACGGTCTCATGTGCTGCGTAACGTGGACTCAGTGAGGACAAGGGCCCTACCTGCACTCAGAAAAACACTCTGCTCAACCTTCCATCCAGGAGCTCACACCAACTGGCGCGTTGGTTTAGCAGGACGTCGATGTGAGGTCCAAGCTAAGCAAAGAGCACAATTCCTCCTTTACCCTGCTAGGCCCCGGAAGAGGTAGAGCCAAATAGGCCTCGCTCAGGGCAGCCCTCCTTCAGGGATCTTGCCACACTTCGAAGCCTACACAGTAAAAGGTACTTATCGAAGTTCTCAGATTTTCGCCATGCTCTCCCTCGGCAGCTCCACTACTGCAGGGACTCATGTTTGCTGTGAACTAGGATAGGTGGCCCTGCTTCGAAAAGCAGTCTTTTCCCCTTTGGAAACCTGGATTGTTGTAGCCCCGGAGGTGTTTGCGATACCCTAGGAAGGCCCAGCTTTAACTCACTGCAGGCACGCCCGGGGAGGAAACGAGTATGTTCCCCAGAGAAACAGGCTGCTTGCAAGTGTCGAGGGGAGCTTCTCAGTTGCCCAGTGTGTCCCGTTTGTTTCCCTTGGCAGCTCCCATCCTGCAGGTCCTTAGGTTGGGTGCGAAGAAGTGTAGGTGGCTCTGCGGACAAGAGCAGCCTTTTCCCTTTGGAAGCTTGGATTCTAGTGTCTCAGGGGCTGCTTGCCAAACCTTGAAGTTGCCCAGGTTCTAGCCTCCGCAGGTACGCCTGCGTAGCAAACGAGCACTTTCCCCCGAGAAACCGGGTTCCTGCCACGCTGGAGGAGAGTTAAGCCCGCAGACCTCGTTCCTCCTGGGAAAGTGCAAGGCCACCCTGAGCCTCAGGGTAGCGCCTAAGTTTCCACCAGGCAAGCTCTGCGTCCCCTGTTTTCCATGAGGTCTCCACCGTTGTTGTGCTTCAATGGAACGCGAGGATAGCTTTCAGGACTCCAAGCACACTGTCCTCCGCACCGTTTCCCATGCTACCACACGGATCCCCCCCACGTCTCCTCTCTGCCTGCTGAGCAACAAGCAGCAGTGTAGGCCCTTCGAAACACTTCTTGCATGCAAAGCCCAAGGCGGCACACTGCTCTCTCTCTTCCTTTGGAAACCTAGGTTGCCGCAGCTTGTCCCAGCTCACGAAGACAGTCAGAGTCGGTCTCATGTGCTGGGTAACGTGGTCTCAGTGAGGACAAGGGCCCTACCTGCACTCAGAAAAACACTCTGCTCAGCCTTCCATCCAGGAGCTCACACCGAGTGGCTCTTTGCTTAAGCAGGACGTCGATGTGAGGTCCAAGCTGAGCAAAGAGCACAATTCCTCCTTTACCCTGCTAGGCCCCGGAAGAGGTAGAGCCAAATAGGCCTCGCTCAGGGCAGCCCTCCTTCAGGGATCTTGCCACACTTCGAAGCCTACACAGTAAAAGGTACTTATCGAAGTTCTCAGATTTTCGCCATGCTCTCCCTCGGCAGCTCCACTACTGCAGGGACTCATGTTTGCTGTGAACTAGGATAGGTGGCCCTGCTTCGAAAAGCAGTCTTTTCCCCTTTGGAAACCTGGATTCTTGTAGCCTCGGAGCTGTTTGCGAAACCCTAGGAAGGCCCAGCTTTGACTTACTGCAGGCACGCCCGGGGAAGAAACGAGTATGTTCCCCCAGAGAAACAGGCTGCTTGCAAGTGTCGAGGGGAGCTTCTCAGGTGCCCAGTGTGTCCGGTTTGTTTCCCTTCGCAGCTCCCATCCTCAGGTACTTTTGCTGGGTTTTAATAAGGGTAGGGGGCTTTCGGAAAAAGCAGCCTTTTCCCTTTGGAAGTTTGGTTTCTAGTGTCTCAGGGGCTGCTTGCCAAACCTTGATGTTGCCCAGCTTCTAGCCTCCGCAGGTACACTTGCGTAGTAAATGAGCACTTTCCCCCGAGAAACCGTGTTCCTGCCACGCTGGAAGAGAGTTAAGCCCGCAGTACTCTTTCATCCTGGGAAAGCGCAAGGCCACCCTGAGCCTCAGGGTAGCGCCTAAGTTTCCACCGGGCAAGCTCTGCGTGCCTCGGTTTCCATGAGGTCTCCACCGTTGTTGTGCTTCAATGGAACGCGAGGATAGCTTTCAGGACTCCAAGCACTCTGGCCATCGCACCGTTTCCCATGCTACCACACGGATTCCCCCCACGTCTCCTCTCTGCCTGCTGAGCAACAAGCAGCAGTGTAGGTTCTTCGGACAACTTCTTCATGCACAGCCCAAGGCGGCACACTGCTCTCTCTCTTCCTTTGGAAACCTAGGTTGCCGCAGCTTGTCCCAGCTCACGAAGACAGTCAGAGCCGGTCTCATGTGCTGGGTAACGTGGACTCAGTGAGGACAAGGGCCCTACCTGCACTCAGAAAAACTCTCTGCTCAGCCTTCCATCCAGGAGCTCACACCGAGTGGCTCTTTGCTTAAGCAGGACGTCGATGTGAGGTCCAAGCTGAGCAAAGAGCACAATTCCTCCTTTACCCTGCTAGGCCCCGGAAGAGGTAGAGCCAACTAGGCCTCGCTCAGGGCAGCCCTGCTTCAGGGATCTTGCCACACTTCGAAGCCTACACAGTAAAAGGTACTTATCGAAGTTCTCAGATTTTCGCCATGCTCTCCCTCGGCAGCTCCACTACTGCAGGGACTCATGTTTGCTGTGAACTAGGATAGGTGGCCCTGCTTCGAAAAGCAGTCTTTTCCCCTCTGGAAATCTGGATTCTTGTAGCCTCGGAGCTGTTTGCGAAACCCTAGGAAGGCCCAGCTTTGACTTACTGCAGGCACGCCCGGGGAAGAAACGAGTATGTTCCCCCAGAGAAACAGGCTGCTTGCAAGTGTCGAGGGGAGCTTCTCAGGTGCCCAGTGTGTCCCGTTTGTTTCCCTTCGCAGCTCCCATCCTCAGGTACTTTTGCTGGGTTTTAATAAGGGTAGGGGGCTTTCGGAAAAAGCAGCCTTTTCCCTTTGGAAGTTTGGTTTCTAGTGTCTCAGGGGCTGCTTGCCAAACCTTGATGTTGCCCAGCTTCTAGCCTCCGCAGGTACACTTGCGTAGTAAACGAGCACTTTCCCCCGAGAAACCGTGTTCCTGCCACGCTGGAAGAGAGTTAAGCCCGCAGTACTCTTTCATCCTGGGAAAGCGCAAGGCCACCCTGAGCCTCAGGGTAGCGCCTAAGTTTCCACCGGGCAAGCTCTGCGTGCCTCGGTTTCCATGAGGTCTCCACCGTTGTTGTGCTTCAATGGAACGCGAGGATAGCTTTCAGGACTCCAAGCACTCTGGCCATCGCACCGTTTCCCATGCTACCACACGGATTCCCCCCACGTCTCCTCTCTGCCTGCTGAGCAAAAAGCAGCCGTGTAGGTTCTTCGGAACACTTCTTCATGCACAGCCCAAGGGGGCACACTGCTCTCTCTCTTCCTTTGGAAACCTAGGTTGCCGCAGCTTGTCCCAACTCACGAAGACAGTCAGAGACGGTCTCATGTGCTGCGTAACGTGGACTCAGTGAGGACAAGGGCCCTACCTGCACTCAGAAAAACACTCTGCTCAACCTTCCATCCAGGAGCTCACACCAACTGGCGCGTTGGTTTAGCAGGACGTCGATGTGAGGTCCAAGCTAAGCAAAGAGCACAATTCCTCCTTTACCCTGCTAGGCCCCGGAAGAGGTAGAGCCAAATAGGCCTCGCTCAGGGCAGCCCTCCTTCAGGGATCTTGCCACACTTCGAAGCCTACACAGTAAAAGGTACTTATCGAAGTTCTCAGATTTTCGCCATGCTCTCCCTCGGCAGCTCCACTACTGCAGGGACTCATGTTTGCTGTGAACTAGGATAGGTGGCCCTGCTTCGAAAAGCAGTCTTTTCCCCTTTGGAAACCTGGATTGTTGTAGCCCCGGAGGTGTTTGCGATACCCTAGGAAGGCCCAGCTTTAACTCACTGCAGGCACGCCCGGGGAGGAAACGAGTATGTTCCCCAGAGAAACAGGCTGCTTGCAAGTGTCGAGGGGAGCTTCTCAGGTGCCCAGTGTGTCCCGTTTGTTTCCCTTGGCAGCTCCCATCCTGCAGGTCCTTAGGTTGGGTGCGAAGAAGTGTAGGTGGCTCTGCGGACAAGAGCAGCCTTTTCCCTTTGGAAGCTTGGATTCTAGTGTCTCAGGGGCTGCTTGCCAAACCTTGAAGTTGCCCAGGTTCTAGCCTCCGCAGGTACGCCTGCGTAGCAAACGAGCACTTTCCCCCGAGAAACCGGGTTCCTGCCACGCTGGAGGAGAGTTAAGCCCGCAGACCTCGTTCCTCCTGGGAAAGTGCAAGGCCACCCTGAGCCTCAGGGTAGCGCCTAAGTTTCCACCAGGCAAGCTCTGCGTCCCCTGTTTTCCATGAGGTCTCCACCGTTGTTGTGCTTCAATGGAACGCGAGGATAGCTTTCAGGACTCCAAGCACACTGTCCTCCGCACCGTTTCCCATGCTACCACACGGATCCCCCCCACGTCTCCTCTCTGCCTGCTGAGCAACAAGCAGCAGTGTAGGCCCTTCGAAACACTTCTTGCATGCAAAGCCCAAGGCGGCACACTGCTCTCTCTCTTCCTTTGGAAACCTAGGTTGCCGCAGCTTGTCCCAGCTCACGAAGACAGTCAGAGTCGGTCTCATGTGCTGGGTAACGTGGTCTCAGTGAGGACAAGGGCCCTACCTGCACTCAGAAAAACACTCTGCTCAGCCTTCCATCCAGGAGCTCACACCGAGTGGCTCTTTGCTTAAGCAGGACGTCGATGTGAGGTCCAAGCTGAGCAAAGAGCACAATTCCTCCTTTACCCTGCTAGGCCCCGGAAGAGGTAGAGCCAAATAGGCCTCGCTCAGGGCAGCCCTCCTTCAGGGATCTTGCCACACTTCGAAGCCTACACAGTAAAAGGTACTTATCGAAGTTCTCAGATTTTCGCCATGCTCTCCCTCGGCAGCTCCACTACTGCAGGGACTCATGTTTGCTGTGAACTAGGATAGGTGGCCCTGCTTCGAAAAGCAGTCTTTTCCCCTTTGGAAACCTGGATTCTTGTAGCCTCGGAGCTGTTTGCGAAACCCTAGGAAGGCCCAGCTTTGACTTACTGCAGGCACGCCCGGGGAAGAAACGAGTATGTTCCCCCAGAGAAACAGGCTGCTTGCAAGTGTCGAGGGGAGCTTCTCAGGTGCCCAGTGTGTCCGGTTTGTTTCCCTTCGCAGCTCCCATCCTCAGGTACTTTTGCTGGGTTTTAATAAGGGTAGGGGGCTTTCGGAAAAAGCAGCCTTTTCCCTTTGGAAGTTTGGTTTCTAGTGTCTCAGGGGCTGCTTGCCAAACCTTGATGTTGCCCAGCTTCTAGCCTCCGCAGGTACACTTGCGTAGTAAATGAGCACTTTCCCCCGAGAAACCGTGTTCCTGCCACGCTGGAAGAGAGTTAAGCCCGCAGTACTCTTTCATCCTGGGAAAGCGCAAGGCCACCCTGAGCCTCAGGGTAGCGCCTAAGTTTCCACCGGGCAAGCTCTGCGTGCCTCGGTTTCCATGAGGTCTCCACCGTTGTTGTGCTTCAATGGAACGCGAGGATAGCTTTCAGGACTCCAAGCACTCTGGCCATCGCACCGTTTCCCATGCTACCACACGGATTCCCCCCACGTCTCCTCTCTGCCTGCTGAGCAACAAGCAGCAGTGTAGGTTCTTCGGACAACTTCTTCATGCACAGCCCAAGGCGGCACACTGCTCTCTCTCTTCCTTTGGAAACCTAGGTTGCCGCAGCTTGTCCCAGCTCACGAAGACAGTCAGAGCCGGTCTCATGTGCTGGGTAACGTGGACTCAGTGAGGACAAGGGCCTTACCTGCACTCAGAAAAACACTCTGCTCAACCTTCCATCCAGGAGCTCACACCAACTGGCGCGTTGGTTTAGCAGGACGTCGATGTGAGGTCCAAGCTAAGCAAAGAGCACAATTCCTCCTTTACCCTGCTAGGCCCCGGAAGATTTAGAGCCAACTAGGCCTCGCTCAGGCCAGCCCTCCTTCAGGAATCTTGCCGCACTACGAAGCCGTCACAGTAAAAGGTACTTAGCGAAGTTCCCAGGGTTTCGCCATGCTCTCCCTCGGCAGCTCCACTACTGCAGGGACTCATGTTTGCTATGAACTAGGATAGGTGGCCCTGCTTCGAAAAGCAGTCTTTTCCCCTTTGGAAACCTGGATTCTTGTAGCCTCGGAGCTGTTTGCGAAACCCTAGGAAGGCCCAGCTTTTACTCACTGCAGGCACGCCCGGGGAGGAAACGAGTATGTTCCCCCAGAAGAACAGGCTGCTTGCAAGTGTCGAGGGGAGCTTCTCAGGTGCCCAGTGTGTCCCGTTTGTTTCCCTTCGCAGCTCCCATCCTCAGGTACTTTTGCTGGGTTCTAATAAGGGTAGGGGGCTTTGCGGAAAAAGCAGCCTTTTCCCTTTGGAAGTTTGGATTCTAGTGTCTCAGGGGCTGCTTGCCAAACCTTGATGTTGCCCAGGTTCTAGCCTCCGCAGGTACACTTGCGTAGTAAACGAGCACTTTCCCCCGAGAAACGGTGTTCCTGCCACGCTGGAAGAGAGTTAAGCCCGCAGTACTCTTTCATCCTGGGAAAGCGCAAGGCCACCCTGAGCCTCAGGGTAGTGCCTAAGTTTCCACCGGGCAAGCTCTGCGTGCCTCGGTTTCCATGAGGTCTCCACCGTTGTTGTGCTTCAATGGAACGCGAGGATAGCTTTCAGGACTCCAAGCACTCTGGCCATCGCACCGTTTCCCATGCTACCACACGGATTCCCCCCACGTCTCCTCTCTGCCTGCTGAGCAAAAAGCAGCCGTGTAGGTTCTTCGGAACACTTCTTCATGCACAGCCCAAGGGGGCACACTGCTCTCTCTCTTCCTTTGGAAACCTAGGTTGCCGCAGCTTGTCCCAACTCACGAAGACAGTCAGAGACGGTCTCATGTGCTGGGTAACGTGGACTCAGTGAGGACAAGGGCCCTACCTGCACTCAGAAAAACTCTCTGCTCAGCCTTCCATCCAGGAGCTCACACCGAGTGGCTCTTTGCTTAAGCAGGACGTCGATGTGAGGTCCAAGCTGAGCAAAGAGCACAATTCCTCCTTTACCGTGCTAGGCCCCGGAAGAGGTAGAGCCAACTAGGCCTCGCTCAGGGCAGCCCTCCTTCAGGGATCTTGCCACACTTCGAAGCCTACACAGTAAAAGGTACTTATCGAAGTTCTCAGATTTTCGCCATGCTCTCCCTCGGCAGCTCCACTACTGCAGGGACTCATGTTTGCTGTGAACTAGGATAGGTGGCCCTGCTTCGAAAAGCAGTCTTTTCCCCTTTGGAAACCTGGATTGTTGTAGCCCCGGAGGTGTTTGCGATACCCTAGGAAGGCCCAGCTTTAACTCACTGCAGGCACGCCCGGGGAGGAAACGAGTATGTTCCCCAGAGAAACAGGCTGCTTGCAAGTGTCGAGGGGAGCTTCTCAGGTGCCCAGTGTGTCCCGTTTGTTTCCCTTCGCAGCTCCCATCCTGCAGGTCCTTAGGTTGGGTGCGAAGAAGTGTAGGTGGCTCTGCGGACAAGAGCAGCCTTTTCCCTTTGGAAGCTTGGATTCTAGTGTCTCAGGGGCTGCTTGCCAAACCTTGAAGTTGCCCAGGTTCTAGCCTCCGCAGGTACGCCTGCGTAGCAAACGAGCACTTTCCCCCGAGAAACCGGGTTCCTGCCACGCTGGAGGAGAGTTAAGCCCGCAGACCTCGTTCCTCCTGGGAAAGTGCAAGGCCACCCTGAGCCTCAGGGTAGCGCCTAAGTTTCCACCAGGCAAGCTCTGCGTCCCCTGTTTTCCATGAGGTCTCCACCGTTGTTGTGCTTCAATGGAACGCGAGGATAGCTTTCAGGACTCCAAGCACACTGTCCTCCGCACCGTTTCCCATGCTACCACACGGATCCCCCCCACGTCTCCTCTCTGCCTGCTGAGCAACAAGCAGCAGTGTAGGCCCTTCGAAACACTTCTTGCATGCAAAGCCCAAGGCGGCACACTGCTCTCTCTCTTCCTTTGGAAACCTAGGTTGCCGCAGCTTGTCCCAGCTCACGAAGACAGTCAGAGACGGTCTCATGTGCTGGGTAACGTGGTCTCAGTGAGGACAAGGGCCCTACCTGCACTCAGAAAAACACTCTGCTCAGCCTTCCATCCAGGAGCTCACACCGAGTGGCTCTTTGCTTAAGCAGGACGTCGATGTGAGGTCCAAGCTGAGCAAAGAGCACAATTCCTCCTTTACCCTGCTAGGCCCCGGAAGAGGTAGAGCCAAATAGGCCTCGCTCAGGGCAGCCCTCCTTCAGGGATCTTGCCACACTTCGAAGCCTACACAGTAAAAGGTACTTATCGAAGTTCTCAGATTTTCGCCATGCTCTCCCTCGGCAGCTCCACTACTGCAGGGACTCATGTTTGCTGTGAACTAGGATAGGTGGCCCTGCTTCGAAAAGCAGTCTTTTCCCCTCTGGAAATCTGGATTCTTGTAGCCTCGGAGCTGTTTGCGAAACCCTAGGAAGGCCCAGCTTTGACTTACTGCAGGCACGCCCGGGGAAGAAACGAGTATGTTCCCCCAGAGAAACAGGCTGCTTGCAAGTGTCGAGGGGAGCTTCTCAGGTGCCCAGTGTGTCCGGTTTGTTTCCCTTCGCAGCTCCCATCCTCAGGTACTTTTGCTGGGTTTTAATAAGGGTAGGGGGCTTTCGGAAAAAGCAGCCTTTTCCCTTTGGAAGTTTGGTTTCTAGTGTCTCAGGGGCTGCTTGCCAAACCTTGATGTTGCCCAGCTTCTAGCCTCCGCAGGTACACTTGCGTAGTAAATGAGCACTTTCCCCCGAGAAACCGTGTTCCTGCCACGCTGGAAGAGAGTTAAGCCCGCAGTACTCTTTCATCCTGGGAAAGCGCAAGGCCACCCTGAGCCTCAGGGTAGCGCCTAAGTTTCCACCGGGCAAGCTCTGCGTGCCTCGGTTTCCATGAGGTCTCCACCGTTGTTGTGCTTCAATGGAACGCGAGGATAGCTTTCAGGACTCCAAGCACTCTGGCCATCGCACCGTTTCCCATGCTACCACACGGATTCCCCCCACGTCTCCTCTCTGCCTGCTGAGCAACAAGCAGCAGTGTAGGTTCTTCGGACAACTTCTTCATGCACAGCCCAAGGCGGCACACTGCTCTCTCTCTTCCTTTGGAAACCTAGGTTGCTGCAGCTTGTCCCAGCTCACGAAGACAGTCAGAGCCGGTCTCATGTGCTGGGTAACGTGGACTCAGTGAGGACAAGGGCCTTACCTGCACTCAGAAAAACACTCTGCTCAACCTTCCATCCAGGAGCTCACACCAACTGGCGCGTTGGTTTAGCAGGACGTCGATGTGAGGTCCAAGCTAAGCAAAGAGCACAATTCCTCCTTTACCCTGCTAGGCCCCGGAAGATTTAGAGCCAACTAGGCCTCGCTCAGGCCAGCCCTCCTTCAGGAATCTTGCCGCACTACGAAGCCGTCACAGTAAAAGGTACTTAGCGAAGTTCCCAGGGTTTCGCCATGCTCTCCCTCGGCAGCTCCACTACTGCAGGGACTCATGTTTGCTATGAACTAGGATAGGTGGCCCTGCTTCGAAAAGCAGTCTTTTCCCCTTTGGAAACCTGGATTCTTGTAGCCTCGGAGCTGTTTGCGAAACCCTAGGAAGGCCCAGCTTTTACTCACTGCAGGCACGCCCGGGGAGGAAACGAGTATGTTCCCCCAGAAGAACAGGCTGCTTGCAAGTGTCGAGGGGAGCTTCTCAGGTGCCCAGTGTGTCCCGTTTGTTTCCCTTCGCAGCTCCCATCCTCAGGTACTTTTGCTGGGTTCTAATAAGGGTAGGGGGCTTTGCGGAAAAAGCAGCCTTTTCCCTTTGGAAGTTTGGATTCTAGTGTCTCAGGGGCTGCTTGCCAAACCTCGATGTTGCCCAGGTTCTAGCCTCCGCAGGTACACTTGCGTAGTAAACGAGCACTTTCCCCCGAGAAACGGTGTTCCTGCCACGCTGGAAGAGAGTTAAGCCCGCAGTACTCTTTCATCCTGGGAAAGCGCAAGGCCACCCTGAGCCTCAGGGTAGTGCCTAAGTTTCCACCGGGCAAGCTCTGCGTGCCTCGGTTTCCATGAGGTCTCCACCGTTGTTGTGCTTCAATGGAACGCGAGGATAGCTTTCAGGACTCCAAGCACTCTGGCCATCGCACCGTTTCCCATGCTACCACACGGATTCCCCCCACGTCTCCTCTCTGCCTGCTGAGCAAAAAGCAGCCGTGTAGGTTCTTCGGAACACTTCTTCATGCACAGCCCAAGGGGGCACACTGCTCTCTCTCTTCCTTTGGAAACCTAGGTTGCCGCAGCTTGTCCCAACTCACGAAGACAGTCAGAGACGGTCTCATGTGCTGGGTAACGTGGACTCAGTGAGGACAAGGGCCCTACCTGCACTCAGAAAAACTCTCTGCTCAGCCTTCCATCCAGGAGCTCACACCGAGTAGCTCTTTGCTTAAGCAGGACGTCGATGTGAGGTCCAAGCTGAGCAAAGAGCACAATTCCTCCTTTACCCTGCTAGGCCCCGGAAGAGGTAGAGCCAACTAGGCCTCGCTCAGGGCAGCCCTCCTTCAGGGATCTTGCCACACTTCGAAGCCTACACAGTAAAAGGTACTTATCGAAGTTCTCAGATTTTCGCCATGCTCTCCCTCGGCAGCTCCACTACTGCAGGGACTCATGTTTGCTGTGAACTAGGATAGGTGGCCCTGCTTCGAAAAGCAGTCTTTTCCCCTTTGGAAACCTGGATTGTTGTAGCCCCGGAGGTGTTTGCGATACCCTAGGAAGGCCCAGCTTTAACTCACTGCAGGCACGCCCGGGGAGGAAACGAGTATGTTCCCCAGAGAAACAGGCTGCTTGCAAGTGTCGAGGGGAGCTTCTCAGGTGCCCAGTGTGTCCCGTTTGTTTCCCTTCGCAGCTCCCATCCTGCAGGTCCTTAGGTTGGGTGCGAAGAAGTGTAGGTGGCTCTGCGGACAAGAGCAGCCTTTTCCCTTTGGAAGCTTGGATTCTAGTGTCTCAGGGGCTGCTTGCCAAACCTTGAAGTTGCCCAGGTTCTAGCCTCCGCAGGTACGCCTGCGTAGCAAACGAGCACTTTCCCCCGAGAAACCGGGTTCCTGCCACGCTGGAGGAGAGTTAAGCCCGCAGACCTCGTTCCTCCTGGGAAAGTGCAAGGCCACCCTGAGCCTCAGGGTAGCGCCTAAGTTTCCACCAGGCAAGCTCTGCGTCCCCTGTTTTCCATGAGGTCTCCACCGTTGTTGTGCTTCAATGGAACGCGAGGATAGCTTTCAGGACTCCAAGCACACTGTCCTCCGCACCGTTTCCCATGCTACCACACGGATCCCCCCCACGTCTCCTCTCTGCCTGCTGAGCAACAAGCAGCAGTGTAGGCCCTTCGAAACACTTCTTGCATGCAAAGCCCAAGGCGGCACACTGCTCTCTCTCTTCCTTTGGAAACCTAGGTTGCCGCAGCTTGTCCCAGCTCACGAAGACAGTCAGAGTCGGTCTCATGTGCTGGGTAACGTGGTCTCAGTGAGGACAAGGGCCCTACCTGCACTCAGAAAAACACTCTGCTCAGCCTTCCATCCAGGAGTTCACACCGACTGGCGCGTTGGTTTAGTAGGACCTCGATTTGAGGTCCAAGCTGAGCAAAGAGCACAATTCCTCCTTTACCCTGCTAGGTCCCGGAAGGGGTAGAGCCAACTAGGCCTCGCTCAGGCCAGCCCTCCTTCAGGAATCTTGCCACACTACGAAGCCGTCACAGTAAAAGGTACTTAGCGAAGTTCCCAGGGTTTCGCCATGCTCTCCCTCGGCAGCTCCACTACTGCAGGGACTCATGTTTGCTATGAACTAGGATAGGTGGCCCTGCTTCGAAAAGCAGTCTTTTCCCCTTTGGAAACCTGGATTCTTGTAGCCTCGGAGCTGTTTGCGAAACCCTAGGAAGGCCCAGCTTTTACTCACTGCAGGCACGCCCGGGGAGGAAACGAGTATGTTCCCCCAGAAGAACAGGCTGCTTGCAAGTGTCGAGGGGAGCTTCTCAGGTGCCCAGTGTGTCCCGTTTGTTTCCCTTCACAGCTCCCATCCTCAGGTACTTTTGCTGGGTTCTAATAAGGGTAGGGGGCTTTGCGGAAAAAGCAGCCTTTTCCCTTTGGAAGTTTGGATTCTAGTGTCTCAGGGGCTGCTTGCCAAACCTTGATGTTGCCCAGGTTCTAGCCTCCGCAGGTACACTTGCGTAGTAAACGAGCACTTTCCCCCGAGAAACGGTGTTCCTGCCACGCTGGAAGAGAGTTAAGCCCGCAGTACTCTTTCATCCTGGGAAAGCGCAAGGCCACCCTGAGCCTCAGGGTAGTGCCTAAGTTTCCACCGGGCAAGCTCTGCGTGCCTCGGTTTCCATGAGGTCTCCACCGTTGTTGTGCTTCAATGGAACGCGAGGATAGCTTTCAGGACTCCAAGCACTCTGGCCATCGCACCGTTTCCCATGCTACCACACGGATTCCCCCCACGTCTCCTCTCTGCCTGCTGAGCAAAAAGCAGCCGTGTAGGTTCTTCGGAACACTTCTTCATGCACAGCCCAAGGGGGCACACTGCTCTCTCTCTTCCTTTGGAAACCTAGGTTGCCGCAGCTTGTCCCAACTCACGAAGACAGTCAGAGACGGTCTCATGTGCTGGGTAACGTGGACTCAGTGAGGACAAGGGCCCTACCTGCACTCAGAAAAACTCTCTGCTCAGCCTTCCATCCAGGAGCTCACACCGAGTGGCTCTTTGCTTAAGCAGGACGTCGATGTGAGGTCCAAGCTGAGCAAAGAGCACAATTCCTCCTTTACCCTGCTAGGCCCCGGAAGAGGTAGAGCCAACTAGGCCTCGCTCAGGGCAGCCCTGCTTCAGGGATCTTGCCACACTTCGAAGCCTACACAGTAAAAGGTACTTATCGAAGTTCTCAGATTTTCGCCATGCTCTCCCTCGGCAGCTCCACTACTGCAGGGACTCATGTTTGCTGTGAACTAGGATAGGTGGCCCTGCTTCGAAAAGCAGTCTTTTCCCCTCTGGAAATCTGGATTCTTGTAGCCTCGGAGCTGTTTGCGAAACCCTAGGAAGGCCCAGCTTTGACTTACTGCAGGCACGCCCGGGGAAGAAACGAGTATGTTCCCCCAGAGAAACAGGCTGCTTGCAAGTGTCGAGGGGAGCTTCTCAGGTGCCCAGTGTGTCCCGTTTGTTTCCCTTCGCAGCTCCCATCCTCAGGTACTTTTGCTGGGTTTTAATAAGGGTAGGGGGCTTTCGGAAAAAGCAGCCTTTTCCCTTTGGAAGTTTGGTTTCTAGTGTCTCAGGGGCTGCTTGCCAAACCTTGATGTTGCCCAGCTTCTAGCCTCCGCAGGTACACTTGCGTAGTAAACGAGCACTTTCCCCCGAGAAACCGTGTTCCTGCCACGCTGGAAGAGAGTTAAGCCCGCAGTACTCTTTCATCCTGGGAAAGCGCAAGGCCACCCTGAGCCTCAGGGTAGCGCCTAAGTTTCCACCGGGCAAGCTCTGCGTGCCTCGGTTTCCATGAGGTCTCCACCGTTGTTGTGCTTCAATGGAACGCGAGGATAGCTTTCAGGACTCCAAGCACTCTGGCCATCGCACCGTTTCCCATGCTACCACACGGATTCCCCCCACGTCTCCTCTCTGCCTGCTGAGCAACAAGCAGCAGTGTAGGTTCTTCGGAACACTTCTTCATGCACAGCCCAAGGGGGCACACTGCTCTCTCTCTTCCTTTGGAAACCTAGGTTGCTGCAGCTTGTCCCAGCTCACGAAGACAGTCAGAGCCAGTCTCATGTGCTGGGTAACGTGGACTCAGTGAGGACAAGGGCCTTACCTGCACTCAGAAAAACACTCTGCTCAACCTTCCATCCAGGAGCTCACACCAACTGGCGCGTTGGTTTAGCAGGACGTCGATGTGAGGTCCAAGCTAAGCAAAGAGCACAATTCCTCCTTTACCCTGCTAGGCCCCGGAAGAGGTAGAGCCAAATAGGCCTCGCTCAGGGCAGCCCTCCTTCAGGGATCTTGCCACACTTCGAAGCCTACACAGTAAAAGGTACTTATCGAAGTTCTCAGATTTTCGCCATGCTCTCCCTCGGCAGCTCCACTACTGCAGGGACTCATGTTTGCTGTGAACTAGGATAGGTGGCCCTGCTTCGAAAAGCAGTCTTTTCCCCTTTGGAAACCTGGATTGTTGTAGCCCCGGAGGTGTTTGCGATACCCTAGGAAGGCCCAGCTTTAACTCACTGCAGGCACGCCCGGGGAGGAAACGAGTATGTTCCCCAGAGAAACAGGCTGCTTGCAAGTGTCGAGGGGAGCTTCTCAGTTGCCCAGTGTGTCCCGTTTGTTTCCCTTGGCAGCTCCCATCCTGCAGGTCCTTAGGTTGGGTGCGAAGAAGTGTAGGTGGCTCTGCGGACAAGAGCAGCCTTTTCCCTTTGGAAGCTTGGATTCTAGTGTCTCAGGGGCTGCTTGCCAAACCTTGAAGTTGCCCAGGTTCTAGCCTCCGCAGGTACGCCTGCGTAGCAAACGAGCACTTTCCCCCGAGAAACCGGGTTCCTGCCACGCTGGAGGAGAGTTAAGCCCGCAGACCTCGTTCCTCCTGGGAAAGTGCAAGGCCACCCTGAGCCTCAGGGTAGCGCCTAAGTTTCCACCAGGCAAGCTCTGCGTCCCCTGTTTTCCATGAGGTCTCCACCGTTGTTGTGCTTCAATGGAACGCGAGGATAGCTTTCAGGACTCCAAGCACACTGTCCTCCGCACCGTTTCCCATGCTACCACACGGATCCCCCCCACGTCTCCTCTCTGCCTGCTGAGCAACAAGCAGCAGTGTAGGCCCTTCGAAACACTTCTTGCATGCAAAGCCCAAGGCGGCACACTGCTCTCTCTCTTCCTTTGGAAACCTAGGTTGCCGCAGCTTGTCCCAGCTCACGAAGACAGTCAGAGTCGGTCTCATGTGCTGGGTAACGTGGTCTCAGTGAGGACAAGGGCCCTACCTGCACTCAGAAAAACACTCTGCTCAGCCTTCCATCCAGGAGCTCACACCGAGTGGCTCTTTGCTTAAGCAGGACGTCGATGTGAGGTCCAAGCTGAGCAAAGAGCACAATTCCTCCTTTACCCTGCTAGGCCCCGGAAGAGGTAGAGCCAAATAGGCCTCGCTCAGGGCAGCCCTCCTTCAGGGATCTTGCCACACTTCGAAGCCTACACAGTAAAAGGTACTTATCGAAGTTCTCAGATTTTCGCCATGCTCTCCCTCGGCAGCTCCACTACTGCAGGGACTCATGTTTGCTGTGAACTAGGATAGGTGGCCCTGCTTCGAAAAGCAGTCTTTTCCCCTCTGGAAATCTGGATTCTTGTAGCCTCGGAGCTGTTTGCGAAACCCTAGGAAGGCCCAGCTTTGACTTACTGCAGGCATGCCCGGGGAAGAAACGAGTATGTTCCCCCAGAGAAACAGGCTGCTTGCAAGTGTCGAGGGGAGCTTCTCAGGTGCCCAGTGTGTCCGGTTTGTTTCCCTTCGCAGCTCCCATCCTCAGGTACTTTTGCTGGGTTTTAATAAGGGTAGGGGGCTTTCGGAAAAAGCAGCCTTTTCCCTTTGGAAGTTTGGTTTCTAGTGTCTCAGGGGCTGCTTGCCAAACCTTGATGTTGCCCAGCTTCTAGCCTCCGCAGGTACACTTGCGTAGTAAATGAGCACTTTCCCCCGAGAAACCGTGTTCCTGCCACGCTGGAAGAGAGTTAAGCCCGCAGTACTCTTTCATCCTGGGAAAGCGCAAGGCCACCCTGAGCCTCAGGGTAGCGCCTAAGTTTCCACCGGGCAAGCTCTGCGTGCCTCGGTTTCCATGAGGTCTCCACCGTTGTTGTGCTTCAATGGAACGCGAGGATAGCTTTCAGGACTCCAAGCACTCTGGCCATCGCACCGTTTCCCATGCTACCACACGGATTCCCCCCACGTCTCCTCTCTGCCTGCTGAGCAACAAGCAGCAGTGTAGGTTCTTCGGACAACTTCTTCATGCACAGCCCAAGGCGGCACACTGCTCTCTCTCTTCCTTTGGAAACCTAGGTTGCCGCAGCTTGTCCCAGCTCACGAAGACAGTCAGAGCCGGTCTCATGTGCTGGGTAACGTGGACTCAGTGAGGACAAGGGCCTTACCTGCACTCAGAAAAACACTCTGCTCAACCTTCCATCCAGGAGCTCACACCAACTGGCGCGTTGGTTTAGCAGGACGTCGATGTGAGGTCCAAGCTAAGCAAAGAGCACAATTCCTCCTTTACCCTGCTAGGCCCCGGAAGATTTAGAGCCAACTAGGCCTCGCTCAGGCCAGCCCTCCTTCAGGAATCTTGCCGCACTACGAAGCCGTCACAGTAAAAGGTACTTAGCGAAGTTCCCAGGGTTTCGCCATGCTCTCCCTCGGCAGCTCCACTACTGCAGGGACTCATGTTTGCTATGAACTAGGATAGGTGGCCCTGCTTCGAAAAGCAGTCTTTTCCCCTTTGGAAACCTGGATTCTTGTAGCCTCGGAGCTGTTTGCGAAACCCTAGGAAGGCCCAGCTTTTACTCACTGCAGGCACGCCCGGGGAGGAAACGAGTATGTTCCCCCAGAAGAACAGGCTGCTTGCAAGTGTCGAGGGGAGCTTCTCAGGTGCCCAGTGTGTCCCGTTTGTTTCCCTTCGCAGCTCCCATCCTCAGGTACTTTTGCTGGGTTCTAATAAGGGTAGGGGGCTTTGCGGAAAAAGCAGCCTTTTCCCTTTGGAAGTTTGGATTCTAGTGTCTCAGGGGCTGCTTGCCAAACCTTGATGTTGCCCAGGTTCTAGCCTCCGCAGGTACACTTGCGTAGTAAACGAGCACTTTCCCCCGAGAAACGGTGTTCCTGCCACGCTGGAAGAGAGTTAAGCCCGCAGTACTCTTTCATCCTGGGAAAGCGCAAGGCCACCCTGAGCCTCAGGGTAGTGCCTAAGTTTCCACCGGGCAAGCTCTGCGTGCCTCGGTTTCCATGAGGTCTCCACCGTTGTTGTGCTTCAATGGAACGCGAGGATAGCTTTCAGGACTCCAAGCACTCTGGCCATCGCACCGTTTCCCATGCTACCACACGGATTCCCCCCACGTCTCCTCTCTGCCTGCTGAGCAAAAAGCAGCCGTGTAGGTTCTTCGGAACACTTCTTCATGCACAGCCCAAGGGGGCACACTGCTCTCTCTCTTCCTTTGGAAACCTAGGTTGCCGCAGCTTGTCCCAACTCACGAAGACAGTCAGAGACGGTCTCATGTGCTGGGTAACGTGGACTCAGTGAGGACAAGGGCCCTACCTGCACTCAGAAAAACTCTCTGCTCAGCCTTCCATCCAGGAGCTCACACCGAGTGGCTCTTTGCTTAAGCAGGACGTCGATGTGAGGTCCAAGCTGAGCAAAGAGCACAATTCCTCCTTTACCGTGCTAGGCCCCGGAAGAGGTAGAGCCAACTAGGCCTCGCTCAGGGCAGCCCTCCTTCAGGGATCTTGCCACACTTCGAAGCCTACACAGTAAAAGGTACTTATCGAAGTTCTCAGATTTTCGCCATGCTCTCCCTCGGCAGCTCCACTACTGCAGGGACTCATGTTTGCTGTGAACTAGGATAGGTGGCCCTGCTTCGAAAAGCAGTCTTTTCCCCTTTGGAAACCTGGATTGTTGTAGCCCCGGAGGTGTTTGCGATTCCCTAGGAAGGCCCAGCTTTAACTCACTGCAGGCACGCCCGGGGAGGAAACGAGTATGTTCCCCAGAGAAACAGGCTGCTTGCAAGTGTCGAGGGGAGCTTCTCAGGTGCCCAGTGTGCCCGTTTGTTTCCCTTCGCAGCTCCCATCCTGCAGGTCCTTAGGTTGGGTGCGAAGAAGTGTAGGTGGCTCTGCGGACAAGAGCAGCCTTTTCCCTTTGGAAGCTTGGATTCTAGTGTCTCAGGGGCTGCTTGCCAAACCTTGAAGTTGCCCAGGTTCTAGCCTCCGCAGGTACGCCTGCGTAGCAAACGAGCACTTTCCCCCGAGAAACCGGGTTCCTGCCACGCTGGAGGAGAGTTAAGCCCGCAGACCTCGTTCCTCCTGGGAAAGTGCAAGGCCACCCTGAGCCTCAGGGTAGCGCCTAAGTTTCCACCAGGCAAGCTCTGCGTCCCCTGTTTTCCATGAGGTCTCCACCGTTGTTGTGCTTCAATGGAACTCGAGGATAGCTTTCAGGACTCCAAGCACACTGTCCTCCGCACCGTTTCCCATGCTACCACACGGATCCCCCCCACGTCTCCTCTCTGCCTGCTGAGCAACAAGCAGCAGTGTAGGCCCTTCGAAACACTTCTTGCATGCAAAGCCCAAGGCGGCACACTGCTCTCTCTCTTCCTTTGGAAACCTAGGTTGCCGCAGCTTGTCCCAGCTCACGAAGACAGTCAGAGTCGGTCTCATGTGCTGGGTAACGTGGTCTCAGTGAGGACAAGGGCCCTACCTGCACTCAGAAAAACACTCTGCTCAGCCTTCCATCCAGGAGTTCACACCGACTGGCGCGTTGGTTTAGTAGGACCTCGATTTGAGGTCCAAGCTGAGCAAAGAGCACAATTCCTCCTTTACCCTGCTAGGTCCCGGAAGGGGTAGAGCCAACTAGGCCTCGCTCAGGCCAGCCCTCCTTCAGGAATCTTGCCACACTACGAAGCCGTCACAGTAAAAGGTACTTAGCGAAGTTCCCAGGGTTTCGCCATGCTCTCCCTCGGCAGCTCCACTACTGCAGGGACTCATGTTTGCTATGAACTAGGATAGGTGGCCCTGCTTCGAAAAGCAGTCTTTTCCCCTTTGGAAACCTGGATTCTTGTAGCCTCGGAGCTGTTTGCGAAACCCTAGGAAGGCCCAGCTTTTACTCACTGCAGGCACGCCCGGGGAGGAAACGAGTATGTTCCCCCAGAAGAACAGGCTGCTTGCAAGTGTCGAGGGGAGCTTCTTAGGTGCCCAGTGTGTCCCGTTTGTTTCCCTTCACAGCTCCCATCCTCAGGTACTTTTGCTGGGTTCTAATAAGGGTAGGGGGCTTTGCGGAAAAAGCAGCCTTTTCCCTTTGGAAGTTTGGATTCTAGTGTCTCAGGGGCTGCTTGCCAAACCTTGATGTTGCCCAGGTTCTAGCCTCCGCAGGTACACTTGCGTAGTAAACGAGCACTTTCCCCCGAGAAACGGTGTTCCTGCCACGCTGGAAGAGAGTTAAGCCCGCAGTACTCTTTCATCCTGGGAAAGCGCAAGGCCACCCTGAGCCTCAGGGTAGTGCCTAAGTTTCCACCGGGCAAGCTCTGCGTGCCTCGGTTTCCATGAGGTCTCCACCGTTGTTGTGCTTCAATGGAACGCGAGGATAGCTTTCAGGACTCCAAGCACTCTGGCCATCGCACCGTTTCCCATGCTACCACACGGATTCCCCCCACGTCTCCTCTCTGCCTGCTGAGCAAAAAGCAGCCGTGTAGGTTCTTCGGAACACTTCTTCATGCACAGCCCAAGGGGGCACACTGCTCTCTCTCTTCCTTTGGAAACCTAGGTTGCCGCAGCTTGTCCCAACTCACGAAGACAGTCAGAGACGGTCTCATGTGCTGGGTAACGTGGACTCAGTGAGGACAAGGGCCCTACCTGCACTCAGAAAAACTCTCTGCTCAGCCTTCCATCCAGGAGCTCACACCGAGTGGCTCTTTGCTTAAGCAGGACGTCGATGTGAGGTCCAAGCTGAGCAAAGAGCACAATTCCTCCTTTACCCTGCTAGGCCCCGGAAGAGGTAGAGCCAACTAGGCCTCGCTCAGGGCAGCCCTGCTTCAGGGATCTTGCCACACTTCGAAGCCTACACAGTAAAAGGTACTTATCGAAGTTCTCAGATTTTCGCCATGCTCTCCCTCGGCAGCTCCACTACTGCAGGGACTCATGTTTGCTGTGAACTAGGATAGGTGGCCCTGCTTCGAAAAGCAGTCTTTTCCCCTCTGGAAATCTGGATTCTTGTAGCCTCGGAGCTGTTTGCGAAACCCTAGGAAGGCCCAGCTTTGACTTACTGCAGGCACGCCCGGGGAAGAAACGAGTATGTTCCCCCAGAGAAACAGGCTGCTTGCAAGTGTCGAGGGGAGCTTCTCAGGTGCCCAGTGTGTCCCGTTTGTTTCCCTTCGCAGCTCCCATCCTCAGGTACTTTTGCTGGGTTTTAATAAGGGTAGGGGGCTTTCGGAAAAAGCAGCCTTTTCCCTTTGGAAGTTTGGTTTCTAGTGTCTCAGGGGCTGCTTGCCAAACCTTGATGTTGCCCAGCTTCTAGCCTCCGCAGGTACACTTGCGTAGTAAACGAGCACTTTCCCCCGAGAAACCGTGTTCCTGCCACGCTGGAAGAGAGTTAAGCCCGCAGTACTCTTTCATCCTGGGAAAGCGCAAGGCCACCCTGAGCCTCAGGGTAGCGCCTAAGTTTCCACCGGGCAAGCTCTGCGTGCCTCGGTTTCCATGAGGTCTCCACCGTTGTTGTGCTTCAATGGAACGCGAGGATAGCTTTCAGGACTCCAAGCACTCTGGCCATCGCACCGTTTCCCATGCTACCACACGGATTCCCCCCACGTCTCCTCTCTGCCTGCTGAGCAACAAGCAGCAGTGTAGGTTCTTCGGAACACTTCTTCATGCACAGCCCAAGGGGGCACACTGCTCTCTCTCTTCCTTTGGAAACCTAGGTTGCTGCAGCTTGTCCCAGCTCACGAAGACAGTCAGAGCCAGTCTCATGTGCTGGGTAACGTGGACTCAGTGAGGACAAGGGCCTTACCTGCACTCAGAAAAACACTCTGCTCAACCTTCCATCCAGGAGCTCACACCAACTGGCGCGTTGGTTTAGCAGGACGTCGATGTGAGGTCCAAGCTAAGCAAAGAGCACAATTCCTCCTTTACCCTGCTAGGCCCCGGAAGAGGTAGAGCCAAATAGGCCTCGCTCAGGGCAGCCCTCCTTCAGGGATCTTGCCACACTTCGAAGCCTACACAGTAAAAGGTACTTATCGAAGTTCTCAGATTTTCGCCATGCTCTCCCTCGGCAGCTCCACTACTGCAGGGACTCATGTTTGCTGTGAACTAGGATAGGTGGCCCTGCTTCGAAAAGCAGTCTTTTCCCCTTTGGAAACCTGGATTGTTGTAGCCCCGGAGGTGTTTGCGATACCCTAGGAAGGCCCAGCTTTAACTCACTGCAGGCACGCCCGGGGAGGAAACGAGTATGTTCCCCAGAGAAACAGGCTGCTTGCAAGTGTCGAGGGGAGCTTCTCAGTTGCCCAGTGTGTCCCGTTTGTTTCCCTTGGCAGCTCCCATCCTGCAGGTCCTTAGGTTGGGTGCGAAGAAGTGTAGGTGGCTCTGCGGACAAGAGCAGCCTTTTCCCTTTGGAAGCTTGGATTCTAGTGTCTCAGGGGCTGCTTGCCAAACCTTGAAGTTGCCCAGGTTCTAGCCTCCGCAGGTACGCCTGCGTAGCAAACGAGCACTTTCCCCCGAGAAACCGGGTTCCTGCCACGCTGGAGGAGAGTTAAGCCCGCAGACCTCGTTCCTCCTGGGAAAGTGCAAGGCCACCCTGAGCCTCAGGGTAGCGCCTAAGTTTCCACCAGGCAAGCTCTGCGTCCCCTGTTTTCCATGAGGTCTCCACCGTTGTTGTGCTTCAATGGAACGCGAGGATAGCTTTCAGGACTCCAAGCACACTGTCCTCCGCACCGTTTCCCATGCTACCACACGGATCCCCCCCACGTCTCCTCTCTGCCTGCTGAGCAACAAGCAGCAGTGTAGGCCCTTCGAAACACTTCTTGCATGCAAAGCCCAAGGCGGCACACTGCTCTCTCTCTTCCTTTGGAAACCTAGGTTGCCGCAGCTTGTCCCAGCTCACGAAGACAGTCAGAGTCGGTCTCATGTGCTGGGTAACGTGGTCTCAGTGAGGACAAGGGCCCTACCTGCACTCAGAAAAACACTCTGCTCAGCCTTCCATCCAGGAGCTCACACCGAGTGGCTCTTTGCTTAAGCAGGACGTCGATGTGAGGTCCAAGCTGAGCAAAGAGCACAATTCCTCCTTTACCCTGCTAGGCCCCGGAAGAGGTAGAGCCAAATAGGCCTCGCTCAGGGCAGCCCTCCTTCAGGGATCTTGCCACACTTCGAAGCCTACACAGTAAAAGGTACTTATCGAAGTTCTCAGATTTTCGCCATGCTCTCCCTCGGCAGCTCCACTACTGCAGGGACTCATGTTTGCTGTGAACTAGGATAGGTGGCCCTGCTTCGAAAAGCAGTCTTTTCCCCTCTGGAAATCTGGATTCTTGTAGCCTCGGAGCTGTTTGCGAAACCCTAGGAAGGCCCAGCTTTGACTTACTGCAGGCACGCCCGGGGAAGAAACGAGTATGTTCCCCCAGAGAAACAGGCTGCTTGCAAGTGTCGAGGGGAGCTTCTCAGGTGCCCAGTGTGTCCGGTTTGTTTCCCTTCGCAGCTCCCATCCTCAGGTACTTTTGCTGGGTTTTAATAAGGGTAGGGGGCTTTCGGAAAAAGCAGCCTTTTCCCTTTGGAAGTTTGGTTTCTAGTGTCTCAGGGGCTGCTTGCCAAACCTTGATGTTGCCCAGCTTCTAGCCTCCGCAGGTACACTTGCGTAGTAAATGAGCACTTTCCCCCGAGAAACCGTGTTCCTGCCACGCTGGAAGAGAGTTAAGCCCGCAGTACTCTTTCATCCTGGGAAAGCGCAAGGCCACCCTGAGCCTCAGGGTAGCGCCTAAGTTTCCACCGGGCAAGCTCTGCGTGCCTCGGTTTCCATGAGGTCTCCACCGTTGTTGTGCTTCAATGGAACGCGAGGATAGCTTTCAGGACTCCAAGCACTCTGGCCATCGCACCGTTTCCCATGCTACCACACGGATTCCCCCCACGTCTCCTCTCTGCCTGCTGAGCAACAAGCAGCAGTGTAGGTTCTTCGGACAACTTCTTCATGCACAGCCCAAGGCGGCACACTGCTCTCTCTCTTCCTTTGGAAACCTAGGTTGCCGCAGCTTGTCCCAGCTCACGAAGACAGTCAGAGCCGGTCTCATGTGCTGGGTAACGTGGACTCAGTGAGGACAAGGGCCTTACCTGCACTCAGAAAAACACTCTGCTCAACCTTCCATCCAGGAGCTCACACCAACTGGCGCGTTGGTTTAGCAGGACGTCGATGTGAGGTCCAAGCTAAGCAAAGAGCACAATTCCTCCTTTACCCTGCTAGGCCCCGGAAGATTTAGAGCCAACTAGGCCTCGCTCAGGCCAGCCCTCCTTCAGGAATCTTGCCGCACTACGAAGCCGTCACAGTAAAAGGTACTTAGCGAAGTTCCCAGGGTTTCGCCATGCTCTCCCTCGGCAGCTCCACTACTGCAGGGACTCATGTTTGCTATGAACTAGGATAGGTGGCCCTGCTTCGAAAAGCAGTCTTTTCCCCTTTGGAAACCTGGATTCTTGTAGCCTCGGAGCTGTTTGCGAAACCCTAGGAAGGCCCAGCTTTTACTCACTGCAGGCACGCCCGGGGAGGAAACGAGTATGTTCCCCCAGAAGAACAGGCTGCTTGCAAGTGTCGAGGGGAGCTTCTCAGGTGCCCAGTGTGTCCCGTTTGTTTCCCTTCGCAGCTCCCATCCTCAGGTACTTTTGCTGGGTTCTAATAAGGGTAGGGGGCTTTGCGGAAAAAGCAGCCTTTTCCCTTTGGAAGTTTGGATTCTAGTGTCTCAGGGGCTGCTTGCCAAACCTTGATGTTGCCCAGGTTCTAGCCTCCGCAGGTACACTTGCGTAGTAAACGAGCACTTTCCCCCGAGAAACGGTGTTCCTGCCACGCTGGAAGAGAGTTAAGCCCGCAGTACTCTTTCATCCTGGGAAAGCGCAAGGCCACCCTGAGCCTCAGGGTAGTGCCTAAGTTTCCACCGGGCAAGCTCTGCGTGCCTCGGTTTCCATGAGGTCTCCACCGTTGTTGTGCTTCAATGGAACGCGAGGATAGCTTTCAGGACTCCAAGCACTCTGGCCATCGCACCGTTTCCCATGCTACCACACGGATTCCCCCCACGTCTCCTCTCTGCCTGCTGAGCAAAAAGCAGCCGTGTAGGTTCTTCGGAACACTTCTTCATGCACAGCCCAAGGGGGCACACTGCTCTCTCTCTTCCTTTGGAAACCTAGGTTGCCGCAGCTTGTCCCAACTCACGAAGACAGTCAGAGACGGTCTCATGTGCTGGGTAACGTGGACTCAGTGAGGACAAGGGCCCTACCTGCACTCAGAAAAACTCTCTGCTCAGCCTTCCATCCAGGAGCTCACACCGAGTGGCTCTTTGCTTAAGCAGGACGTCGATGTGAGGTCCAAGCTGAGCAAAGAGCACAATTCCTCCTTTACCGTGCTAGGCCCCGGAAGAGGTAGAGCCAACTAGGCCTCGCTCAGGGCAGCCCTCCTTCAGGGATCTTGCCACACTTCGAAGCCTACACAGTAAAAGGTACTTATCGAAGTTCTCAGATTTTCGCCATGCTCTCCCTCGGCAGCTCCACTACTGCAGGGACTCATGTTTGCTGTGAACTAGGATAGGTGGCCCTGCTTCGAAAAGCAGTCTTTTCCCCTTTGGAAACCTGGATTGTTGTAGCCCCGGAGGTGTTTGCGATACCCTAGGAAGGCCCAGCTTTAACTCACTGCAGGCACGCCCGGGGAGGAAACGAGTATGTTCCCCAGAGAAACAGGCTGCTTGCAAGTGTCGAGGGGAGCTTCTCAGGTGCCCAGTGTGTCCCGTTTGTTTCCCTTCGCAGCTCCCATCCTGCAGGTCCTTAGGTTGGGTGCGAAGAAGTGTAGGTGGCTCTGCGGACAAGAGCAGCCTTTTCCCTTTGGAAGCTTGGATTCTAGTGTCTCAGGGGCTGCTTGCCAAACCTTGAAGTTGCCCAGGTTCTAGCCTCCGCAGGTACGCCTGCGTAGCAAACGAGCACTTTCCCCCGAGAAACCGGGTTCCTGCCACGCTGGAGGAGAGTTAAGCCCGCAGACCTCGTTCCTCCTGGGAAAGTGCAAGGCCACCCTGAGCCTCAGGGTAGCGCCTAAGTTTCCACCAGGCAAGCTCTGCGTCCCCTGTTTTCCATGAGGTCTCCACCGTTGTTGTGCTTCAATGGAACTCGAGGATAGCTTTCAGGACTCCAAGCACACTGTCCTCCGCACCGTTTCCCATGCTACCACACGGATCCCCCCCACGTCTCCTCTCTGCCTGCTGAGCAACAAGCAGCAGTGTAGGCCCTTCGAAACACTTCTTGCATGCAAAGCCCAAGGCGGCACACTGCTCTCTCTCTTCCTTTGGAAACCTAGGTTGCCGCAGCTTGTCCCAGCTCACGAAGACAGTCAGAGACGGTCTCATGTGCTGGGTAACGTGGTCTCAGTGAGGACAAGGGCCCTACCTGCACTCAGAAAAACACTCTGCTCAGCCTTCCATCCAGGAGCTCACACCGAGTGGCTCTTTGCTTAAGCAGGACGTCGATGTGAGGTCCAAGCTGAGCAAAGAGCACAATTCCTCCTTTACCCTGCTAGGCCCCGGAAGAGGTAGAGCCAAATAGGCCTCGCTCAGGGCAGCCCTCCTTCAGGGATCTTGCCACACTTCGAAGCCTACACAGTAAAAGGTACTTATCGAAGTTCTCAGATTTTCGCCATGCTCTCCCTCGGCAGCTCCACTACTGCAGGGACTCATGTTTGCTGTGAACTAGGATAGGTGGCCCTGCTTCGAAAAGCAGTCTTTTCCCCTCTGGAAATCTGGATTCTTGTAGCCTCGGAGCTGTTTGCGAAACCCTAGGAAGGCCCAGCTTTGACTTACTGCAGGCACGCCCGGGGAAGAAACGAGTATGTTCCCCCAGAGAAACAGGCTGCTTGCAAGTGTCGAGGGGAGCTTCTCAGGTGCCCAGTGTGTCCGGTTTGTTTCCCTTCGCAGCTCCCATCCTCAGGTACTTTTGCTGGGTTTTAATAAGGGTAGGGGGCTTTCGGAAAAAGCAGCCTTTTCCCTTTGGAAGTTTGGTTTCTAGTGTCTCAGGGGCTGCTTGCCAAACCTTGATGTTGCCCAGCTTCTAGCCTCCGCAGGTACACTTGCGTAGTAAATGAGCACTTTCCCCCGAGAAACCGTGTTCCTGCCACGCTGGAAGAGAGTTAAGCCCGCAGTACTCTTTCATCCTGGGAAAGCGCAAGGCCACCCTGAGCCTCAGGGTAGCGCCTAAGTTTCCACCGGGCAAGCTCTGCGTGCCTCGGTTTCCATGAGGTCTCCACCGTTGTTGTGCTTCAATGGAACGCGAGGATAGCTTTCAGGACTCCAAGCACTCTGGCCATCGCACCGTTTCCCATGCTACCACACGGATTCCCCCCACGTCTCCTCTCTGCCTGCTGAGCAACAAGCAGCAGTGTAGGTTCTTCGGACAACTTCTTCATGCACAGCCCAAGGCGGCACACTGCTCTCTCTCTTCCTTTGGAAACCTAGGTTGCTGCAGCTTGTCCCAGCTCACGAAGACAGTCAGAGACGGTCTCATGTGCTGGGTAACGTGGACTCAGTGAGGACAAGGGCCTTACCTGCACTCAGAAAAACACTCTGCTCAACCTTCCATCCAGGAGCTCACACCAACTGGCGCGTTGGTTTAGCAGGACGTCGATGTGAGGTCCAAGCTAAGCAAAGAGCACAATTCCTCCTTTACCCTGCTAGGCCCCGGAAGATTTAGAGCCAACTAGGCCTCGCTCAGGCCAGCCCTCCTTCAGGAATCTTGCCGCACTACGAAGCCGTCACAGTAAAAGGTACTTAGCGAAGTTCCCAGGGTTTCGCCATGCTCTCCCTCGGCAGCTCCACTACTGCAGGGACTCATGTTTGCTATGAACTAGGATAGGTGGCCCTGCTTCGAAAAGCAGTCTTTTCCCCTTTGGAAACCTGGATTCTTGTAGCCTCGGAGCTGTTTGCGAAACCCTAGGAAGGCCCAGCTTTTACTCACTGCAGGCACGCCCGGGGAGGAAACGAGTATGTTCCCCCAGAAGAACAGGCTGCTTGCAAGTGTCGAGGGGAGCTTCTCAGGTGCCCAGTGTGTCCCGTTTGTTTCCCTTCGCAGCTCCCATCCTCAGGTACTTTTGCTGGGTTCTAATAAGGGTAGGGGGCTTTGCGGAAAAAGCAGCCTTTTCCCTTTGGAAGTTTGGATTCTAGTGTCTCAGGGGCTGCTTGCCAAACCTTGATGTTGCCCAGGTTCTAGCCTCCGCAGGTACACTTGCGTAGTAAACGAGCACTTTCCCCCGAGAAACGGTGTTCCTGCCACGCTGGAAGAGAGTTAAGCCCGCAGTACTCTTTCATCCTGGGAAAGCGCAAGGCCACCCTGAGCCTCAGGGTAGTGCCTAAGTTTCCACCGGGCAAGCTCTGCGTGCCTCGGTTTCCATGAGGTCTCCACCGTTGTTGTGCTTCAATGGAACGCGAGGATAGCTTTCAGGACTCCAAGCACTCTGGCCATCGCACCGTTTCCCATGCTACCACACGGATTCCCCCCACGTCTCCTCTCTGCCTGCTGAGCAAAAAGCAGCCGTGTAGGTTCTTCGGAACACTTCTTCATGCACAGCCCAAGGGGGCACACTGCTCTCTCTCTTCCTTTGGAAACCTAGGTTGCCGCAGCTTGTCCCAACTCACGAAGACAGTCAGAGACGGTCTCATGTGCTGGGTAACGTGGACTCAGTGAGGACAAGGGCCCTACCTGCACTCAGAAAAACACTCTGCTCAACCTTCCATCCAGGAGCTCACACCAACTGGCGCGTTGGTTTAGCAGGACGTCGATGTGAGGTCCAAGCTAAGCAAAGAGCACAATTCCTCCTTTACCCTGCTAGGCCCCGGAAGAGGTAGAGCCAACTAGGCCTCGCTCAGGGCAGCCCTCCTTCAGGGATCTTGCCACACTTCGAAGCCTACACAGTAAAAGGTACTTATCGAAGTTCTCAGATTTTCGCCATGCTCTCCCTCGGCAGCTCCACTACTGCAGGGACTCATGTTTGCTGTGAACTAGGATAGGTGGCCCTGCTTCGAAAAGCAGTCTTTTCCCCTTTGGAAACCTGGATTGTTGTAGCCCCGGAGGTGTTTGCGATACCCTAGGAAGGCCCAGCTTTAACTCACTGCAGGCACGCCCGGGGAGGAAACGAGTATGTTCCCCAGAGAAACAGGCTGCTTGCAAGTGTCGAGGGGAGCTTCTCAGTTGCCCAGTGTGTCCCGTTTGTTTCCCTTGGCAGCTCCCATCCTGCAGGTCCTTAGGTTGGGTGCGAAGAAGTGTAGGTGGCTCTGCGGACAAGAGCAGCCTTTTCCCTTTGGAAGCTTGGATTCTAGTGTCTCAGGGGCTGCTTGCCAAACCTTGAAGTTGCCCAGGTTCTAGCCTCCGCAGGTACGCCTGCGTAGCAAACGAGCACTTTCCCCCGAGAAACCGGGTTCCTGCCACGCTGGAGGAGAGTTAAGCCCGCAGACCTCGTTCCTCCTGGGAAAGTGCAAGGCCACCCTGAGCCTCAGGGTAGCGCCTAAGTTTCCACCAGGCAAGCTCTGCGTCCCCTGTTTTCCATGAGGTCTCCACCGTTGTTGTGCTTCAATGGAACGCGAGGATAGCTTTCAGGACTCCAAGCACACTGTCCTCCGCACCGTTTCCCATGCTACCACACGGATCCCCCCCACGTCTCCTCTCTGCCTGCTGAGCAACAAGCAGCAGTGTAGGCCCTTCGAAACACTTCTTGCATGCAAAGCCCAAGGCGGCACACTGCTCTCTCTCTTCCTTTGGAAACCTAGGTTGCCGCAGCTTGTCCCAGCTCACGAAGACAGTCAGAGTCGGTCTCATGTGCTGGGTAACGTGGTCTCAGTGAGGACAAGGGCCCTACGTGCACTCAGAAAAACACTCTGCTCAGCCTTCCATCCAGGAGTTCACACCGACTGGCGCGTTGGTTTAGTAGGACCTCGATTTGAGGTCCAAGCTGAGCAAAGAGCACAATTCCTCCTTTACCCTGCTAGGTCCCGGAAGGGGTAGAGCCAACTAGGCCTCGCTCAGGCCAGCCCTCCTTCAGGAATCTTGCCACACTACGAAGCCGTCACAGTAAAAGGTACTTAGCGAAGTTCCCAGGGTTTCGCCATGCTCTCCCTCGGCAGCTCCACTACTGCAGGGACTCATGTTTGCTATGAACTAGGATAGGTGGCCCTGCTTCGAAAAGCAGTCTTTTCCCCTTTGGAAACCTGGATTCTTGTAGCCTCGGAGCTGTTTGTGAAACCCTAGGAAGGCCCAGCTTTTACTCACTGCAGGCACGCCCGGGGAGGAAACGAGTATGTTCCCCCAGAAGAACAGGCTGCTTGCAAGTGTCGAGGGGAGCTTCTCAGGTGCCCAGTGTGTCCCGTTTGTTTCCCTTCACAGCTCCCATCCTCAGGTACTTTTGCTGGGTTCTAATAAGGGTAGGGGGCTTTGCGGAAAAAGCAGCCTTTTCCCTTTGGAAGTTTGGATTCTAGTGTCTCAGGGGCTGCTTGCCAAACCTTGATGTTGCCCAGGTTCTAGCCTCCGCAGGTACACTTGCGTAGTAAACGAGCACTTTCCCCCGAGAAACGGTGTTCCTGCCACGCTGGAAGAGAGTTAAGCCCGCAGTACTCTTTCATCCTGGGAAAGCGCAAGGCCACCCTGAGCCTCAGGGTAGTGCCTAAGTTTCCACCGGGCAAGCTCTGCGTGCCTCGGTTTCCATGAGGTCTCCACCGTTGTTGTGCTTCAATGGAACGCGAGGATAGCTTTCAGGACTCCAAGCACTCTGGCCATCGCACCGTTTCCCATGCTACCACACGGATTCCCCCCACGTCTCCTCTCTGCCTGCTGAGCAAAAAGCAGCCGTGTAGGTTCTTCGGAACACTTCTTCATGCACAGCCCAATGGGGCACACTGCTCTCTCTCTTCCTTTGGAAACCTAGGTTGCCGCAGCTTGTCCCAACTCACGAAGACAGTCAGAGACGGTCTCATGTGCTGGGTAACGTGGACTCAGTGAGGACAAGGGCCTTACCTGCACTCAGAAAAACACTCTGCTCAACCTTCCATCCAGGAGCTCACACCAACTGGCGCGTTGGTTTAGCAGGACGTCGATGTGAGGTCCAAGCTAAGCAAAGAGCACAATTCCTCCTTTACCCTGCTAGGCCCCGGAAGATTTAGAGCCAACTAGGCCTCGCTCAGGCCAGCCCTCCTTCAGGAATCTTGCCGCACTACGAAGCCGTCACAGTAAAAGGTACTTAGCGAAGTTCCCAGGGTTTCGCCATGCTCTCCCTCGGCAGCTCCACTACTGCAGGGACTCATGTTTGCTATGAACTAGGATAGGTGGCCCTGCTTCGAAAAGCAGTCTTTTCCCCTTTGGAAACCTGGATTCTTGTAGCCTCGGAGCTGTTTGCGAAACCCTAGGAAGGCCCAGCTTTTACTCACTGCAGGCACGCCCGGGGAGGAAACGAGTATGTTCCCCCAGAAGAACAGGCTGCTTGCAAGTGTCGAGGGGAGCTTCTCAGGTGCCCAGTGTGTCCCGTTTGTTTCCCTTCGCAGCTCCCATCCTCAGGTACTTTTGCTGGGTTCTAATAAGGGTAGGGGGCTTTGCGGAAAAAGCAGCCTTTTCCCTTTGGAAGTTTGGATTCTAGTGTCTCAGGGGCTGCTTGCCAAACCTTGATGTTGCCCAGGTTCTAGCCTCCGCAGGTACACTTGCGTAGTAAACGAGCACTTTCCCCCGAGAAACGGTGTTCCTGCCACGCTGGAAGAGAGTTAAGCCCGCAGTACTCTTTCATCCTGGGAAAGCGCAAGGCCACCCTGAGCCTCAGGGTAGTGCCTAAGTTTCCACCGGGCAAGCTCTGCGTGCCTCGGTTTCCATGAGGTCTCCACCGTTGTTGTGCTTCAATGGAACGCGAGGATAGCTTTCAGGACTCCAAGCACTCTGGCCATCGCACCGTTTCCCATGCTACCACACGGATTCCCCCCACGTCTCCTCTCTGCCTGCTGAGCAAAAAGCAGCCGTGTAGGTTCTTCGGAACACTTCTTCATGCACAGCCCAAGGGGGCACACTGCTCTCTCTCTTCCTTTGGAAACCTAGGTTGCCGCAGCTTGTCCCAACTCACGAAGACAGTCAGAGACGGTCTCATGTGCTGGGTAACGTGGACTCAGTGAGGACAAGGGCCCTACCTGCACTCAGAAAAACTCTCTGCTCAGCCTTCCATCCAGGAGCTCACACCGAGTAGCTCTTTGCTTAAGCAGGACGTCGATGTGAGGTCCAAGCTGAGCAAAGAGCACAATTCCTCCTTTACCCTGCTAGGCCCCGGAAGAGGTAGAGCCAAATAGGCCTCGCTCAGGGCAGCCCTCCTTCAGGGATCTTGCCACACTTCGAAGCCTACACAGTAAAAGGTACTTATCGAAGTTCTCAGATTTTCGCCATGCTCTCCCTCGGCAGCTCCACTACTGCAGGGACTCATGTTTGCTGTGAACTAGGATAGGTGGCCCTGCTTCGAAAAGCAGTCTTTTCCCCTTTGGAAACCTGGATTGTTGTAGCCCCGGAGGTGTTTGTGATACCCTAGGAAGGCCCAGCTTTAACTCACTGCAGGCACGCCCGGGGAGGAAACGAGTATGTTCCCCAGAGAAACAGGCTGCTTGCAAGTGTCGAGGGGAGCTTCTCAGGTGCCCAGTGTGTCCCGTTTGTTTCCCTTCGCAGCTCCCATCCTGCAGGTCCTTAGGTTGGGTGCGAAGAAGTGTAGGTGGCTCTGCGGACAAGAGCAGCCTTTTCCCTTTGGAAGCTTGGATTCTAGTGTCTCAGGGGCTGCTTGCCAAACCTTGAAGTTGCCCAGGTTCTAGCCTCCGCAGGTACGCCTGCGTAGCAAACGAGCACTTTCCCCCGAGAAACCGGGTTCCTGCCACGCTGGAGGAGAGTTAAGCCCGCAGACCTCGTTCCTCCTGGGAAAGTGCAAGGCCACCCTGAGCCTCAGGGTAGCGCCTAAGTTTCCACCAGGCAAGCTCTGCGTCCCCTGTTTTCCATGAGGTCTCCACCGTTGTTGTGCTTCAATGGAACTCGAGGATAGCTTTCAGGACTCCAAGCACACTGTCCTCCGCACCGTTTCCCATGCTACCACACGGATCCCCCCCACGTCTCCTCTCTGCCTGCTGAGCAACAAGCAGCAGTGTAGGCCCTTCGAAACACTTCTTGCATGCAAAGCCCAAGGCGGCACACTGCTCTCTCTCTTCCTTTGGAAACCTAGGTTGCCGCAGCTTGTCCCAGCTCACGAAGACAGTCAGAGTCGGTCTCATGTGCTGGGTAACGTGGTCTCAGTGAGGACAAGGGCCCTACCTGCACTCAGAAAAACACTCTGCTCAGCCTTCCATCCAGGAGTTCACACCGACTGGCGCGTTGGTTTAGTAGGACCTCGATTTGAGGTCCAAGCTGAGCAAAGAGCACAATTCCTCCTTTACCCTGCTAGGTCCCGGAAGGGGTAGAGCCAACTAGGCCTCGCTCAGGCCAGCCCTCCTTCAGGAATCTTGCCACACTACGAAGCCGTCAGAGTAAAAGGTACTTAGCGAAGTTCCCAGGGTTTCGCCATGCTCTCCCTCGGCAGCTCCACTACTGCAGGGACTCATGTTTGCTATGAACTAGGATAGGTGGCCCTGCTTCGAAAAGCAGTCTTTTCCCCTTTGGAAACCTGGATTCTTGTAGCCTCGGAGCTGTTTGTGAAACCCTAGGAAGGCCCAGCTTTTACTCACTGCAGGCACGCCCGGGGAGGAAACGAGTATGTTCCCCCAGAAGAACAGGCTGCTTGCAAGTGTCGAGGGGAGCTTCTCAGGTGCCCAGTGTGTCCCGTTTGTTTCCCTTCACAGCTCCCATCCTCAGGTACTTTTGCTGGGTTCTAATAAGGGTAGGGGGCTTTGCGGAAAAAGCAGCCTTTTCCCTTTGGAAGTTTGGATTCTAGTGTCTCAGGGGCTGCTTGCCAAACCTTGATGTTGCCCAGGTTCTAGCCTCCGCAGGTACACTTGCGTAGTAAACGAGCACTTTCCCCCGAGAAACGGTGTTCCTGCCACGCTGGAAGAGAGTTAAGCCCGCAGTACTCTTTCATCCTGGGAAAGCGCAAGGCCACCCTGAGCCTCAGGGTAGTGCCTAAGTTTCCACCGGGCAAGCTCTGCGTGCCTCGGTTTCCATGAGGTCTCCACCGTTGTTGTGCTTCAATGGAACGCGAGGATAGCTTTCAGGACTCCAAGCACTCTGGCCATCGCACCGTTTCCCATGCTACCACACGGATTCCCCCCACGTCTCCTCTCTGCCTGCTGAGCAAAAAGCAGCCGTGTAGGTTCTTCGGAACACTTCTTCATGCACAGCCCAAGGGGGCACACTGCTCTCTCTCTTCCTTTGGAAACCTAGGTTGCCGCAGCTTGTCCCAACTCACGAAGACAGTCAGAGACGGTCTCATGTGCTGGGTAACGTGGACTCAGTGAGGACAAGGGCCCTACCTGCACTCAGAAAAACTCTCTGCTCAGCCTTCCATCCAGGAGCTCACACCGAGTGGCTCTTTGCTTAAGCAGGACGTCGATGTGAGGTCCAAGCTGAGCAAAGAGCACAATTCCTCCTTTACCCTGCTAGGCCCCGGAAGAGGTAGAGCCAACTAGGCCTCGCTCAGGGCAGCCCTGCTTCAGGGATCTTGCCACACTTCGAAGCCTACACAGTAAAAGGTACTTATCGAAGTTCTCAGATTTTCGCCATGCTCTCCCTCGGCAGCTCCACTACTGCAGGGACTCATGTTTGCTGTGAACTAGGATAGGTGGCCCTGCTTCGAAAAGCAGTCTTTTCCCCTCTGGAAATCTGGATTCTTGTAGCCTCGGAGCTGTTTGCGAAACCCTAGGAAGGCCCAGCTTTGACTTACTGCAGGCACGCCCGGGGAAGAAACGAGTATGTTCCCCCAGAGAAACAGGCTGCTTGCAAGTGTCGAGGGGAGCTTCTCAGGTGCCCAGTGTGTCCCGTTTGTTTCCCTTCGCAGCTCCCATCCTGCAGGTCCTTAGGTTGGGTGCGAAGAAGTGTAGGTGGCTCTGCGGACAAGAGCAGCCTTTTCCCTTTGGAAGCTTGGATTCTAGTGTCTCAGGGGCTGCTTGCCAAACCTTGAAGTTGCCCAGGTTCTAGCCTCCGCAGGTACGCCTGCGTAGCAAACGAGCACTTTCCCCCGAGAAACCGGGTTCCTGCCACGCTGGAGGAGAGTTAAGCCCGCAGACCTCGTTCCTCCTGGGAAAGTGCAAGGCCACCCTGAGCCTCAGGGTAGCGCCTAAGTTTCCACCAGGCAAGCTCTGCGTCCCCTGTTTTCCATGAGGTCTCCACCGTTGTTGTGCTTCAATGGAACGCGAGGATAGCTTTCAGGACTCCAAGCACACTGTCCTCCGCACCGTTTCCCATGCTACCACACGGATCCCCCCCACGTCTCCTCTCTGCCTGCTGAGCAACAAGCAGCAGTGTAGGCCCTTCGAAACACTTCTTGCATGCAAAGCCCAAGGCGGCACACTGCTCTCTCTCTTCCTTTGGAAACCTAGGTTGCCGCAGCTTGTCCCAGCTCACGAAGACAGTCAGAGTCGGTCTCATGTGCTGGGTAACGTGGTCTCAGTGAGGACAAGGGCCCTACCTGCACTCAGAAAAACACTCTGCTCAGCCTTCCATCCAGGAGCTCACACCGAGTGGCTCTTTGCTTAAGCAGGACGTCGATGTGAGGTCCAAGCTGAGCAAAGAGCACAATTCCTCCTTTACCCTGCTAGGCCCCGGAAGAGGTAGAGCCAAATAGGCCTCGCTCAGGGCAGCCCTCCTTCAGGGATCTTGCCACACTTCGAAGCCTACACAGTAAAAGGTACTTATCGAAGTTCTCAGATTTTCGCCATGCTCTCCCTCGGCAGCTCCACTACTGCAGGGACTCATGTTTGCTGTGAACTAGGATAGGTGGCCCTGCTTCGAAAAGCAGTCTTTTCCCCTCTGGAAATCTGGATTCTTGTAGCCTCGGAGCTGTTTGCGAAACCCTAGGAAGGCCCAGCTTTGACTTACTGCAGGCACGCCCGGGGAAGAAACGAGTATGTTCCCCCAGAGAAACAGGCTGCTTGCAAGTGTCGAGGGGAGCTTCTCAGGTGCCCAGTGTGTTTGGTTTGTTTCCCTTCGCAGCTCCCATCCTCAGGTACTTTTGCTGGGTTTTAATAAGGGTAGGGGGCTTTCGGAAAAAGCAGCCTTTTCCCTTTGGAAGTTTGGTTTCTAGTGTCTCAGGGGCTGCTTGCCAAACCTTGATGTTGCCCAGCTTCTAGCCTCCGCAGGTACACTTGCGTAGTAAATGAGCACTTTCCCCCGAGAAACCGTGTTCCTGCCACGCTGGAAGAGAGTTAAGCCCGCAGTACTCTTTCATCCTGGGAAAGCGCAAGGCCACCCTGAGCCTCAGGGTAGCGCCTAAGTTTCCACCGGGCAAGCTCTGCGTGCCTCGGTTTCCATGAGGTCTCCACCGTTGTTGTGCTTCAATGGAACGCGAGGATAGCTTTCAGGACTCCAAGCACTCTGGCCATCGCACCGTTTCCCATGCTACCACACGGATTCCCCCCACGTCTCCTCTCTGCCTGCTGAGCAACAAGCAGCAGTGTAGGTTCTTCGGACAACTTCTTCATGCACAGCCCAAGGCGGCACACTGCTCTCTCTCTTCCTTTGGAAACCTAGGTTGCCGCAGCTTGTCCCAGCTCACGAAGACAGTCAGAGCCGGTCTCATGTGCTGGGTAACGTGGACTCAGTGAGGACAAGGGCCTTACCTGCACTCAGAAAAACACTCTGCTCAACCTTCCATCCAGGAGCTCACACCAACTGGCGCGTTGGTTTAGCAGGACGTCGATGTGAGGTCCAAGCTAAGCAAAGAGCACAATTCCTCCTTTACCCTGCTAGGCCCCGGAAGATTTAGAGCCAACTAGGCCTCGCTCAGGCCAGCCCTCCTTCAGGAATCTTGCCGCACTACGAAGCCGTCACAGTAAAAGGTACTTAGCGAAGTTCCCAGGGTTTCGCCATGCTCTCCCTCGGCAGCTCCACTACTGCAGGGACTCATGTTTGCTATGAACTAGGATAGGTGGCCCTGCTTCGAAAAGCAGTCTTTTCCCCTTTGGAAACCTGGATTCTTGTAGCCTCGGAGCTGTTTGCGAAACCCTAGGAAGGCCCAGCTTTTACTCACTGCAGGCACGCCCGGGGAGGAAACGAGTATGTTCCCCCAGAAGAACAGGCTGCTTGCAAGTGTCGAGGGGAGCTTCTCAGGTGCCCAGTGTGTCCCGTTTGTTTCCCTTCGCAGCTCCCATCCTCAGGTACTTTTGCTGGGTTCTAATAAGGGTAGGGGGCTTTGCGGAAAAAGCAGCCTTTTCCCTTTGGAAGTTTGGATTCTAGTGTCTCAGGGGCTGCTTGCCAAACCTTGATGTTGCCCAGGTTCTAGCCTCCGCAGGTACACTTGCGTAGTAAACGAGCACTTTCCCCCGAGAAACGGTGTTCCTGCCACGCTGGAAGAGAGTTAAGCCCGCAGTACTCTTTCATCCTGGGAAAGCGCAAGGCCACCCTGAGCCTCAGGGTAGTGCCTAAGTTTCCACCGGGCAAGCTCTGCGTGCCTCGGTTTCCATGAGGTCTCCACCGTTGTTGTGCTTCAATGGAACGCGAGGATAGCTTTCAGGACTCCAAGCACTCTGGCCATCGCACCGTTTCCCATGCTACCACACGGATTCCCCCCACGTCTCCTCTCTGCCTGCTGAGCAAAAAGCAGCCGTGTAGGTTCTTCGGAACACTTCTTCATGCACAGCCCAAGGGGGCACACTGCTCTCTCTCTTCCTTTGGAAACCTAGGTTGCCGCAGCTTGTCCCAACTCACGAAGACAGTCAGAGACGGTCTCATGTGCTGGGTAACGTGGACTCAGTGAGGACAAGGGCCCTACCTGCACTCAGAAAAACTCTCTGCTCAGCCTTCCATCCAGGAGCTCACACCGAGTGGCTCTTTGCTTAAGCAGGACGTCGATGTGAGGTCCAAGCTGAGCAAAGAGCACAATTCCTCCTTTACCGTGCTAGGCCCCGGAAGAGGTAGAGCCAACTAGGCCTCGCTCAGGGCAGCCCTCCTTCAGGGATCTTGCCACACTTCGAAGCCTACACAGTAAAAGGTACTTATCGAAGTTCTCAGATTTTCGCCATGCTCTCCCTCGGCAGCTCCACTACTGCAGGGACTCATGTTTGCTGTGAACTAGGATAGGTGGCCCTGCTTCGAAAAGCAGTCTTTTCCCCTTTGGAAACCTGGATTGTTGTAGCCCCGGAGGTGTTTGCGATACCCTAGGAAGGCCCAGCTTTAACTCACTGCAGGCACGCCCGGGGAGGAAACGAGTATGTTCCCCAGAGAAACAGGCTGCTTGCAAGTGTCGAGGGGAGCTTCTCAGGTGCCCAGTGTGTCCCGTTTGTTTCCCTTCGCAGCTCCCATCCTGCAGGTCCTTAGGTTGGGTGCGAAGAAGTGTAGGTGGCTCTGCGGACAAGAGCAGCCTTTTCCCTTTGGAAGCTTGGATTCTAGTGTCTCAGGGGCTGCTTGCCAAACCTTGAAGTTGCCCAGGTTCTAGCCTCCGCAGGTACGCCTGCGTAGCAAACGAGCACTTTCCCCCGAGAAACCGGGTTCCTGCCACGCTGGAGGAGAGTTAAGCCCGCAGACCTCGTTCCTCCTGGGAAAGTGCAAGGCCACCCTGAGCCTCAGGGTAGCGCCTAAGTTTCCACCAGGCAAGCTCTGCGTCCCCTGTTTTCCATGAGGTCTCCACCGTTGTTGTGCTTCAATGGAACTCGAGGATAGCTTTCAGGACTCCAAGCACACTGTCCTCCGCACCGTTTCCCATGCTACCACACGGATCCCCCCCACGTCTCCTCTCTGCCTGCTGAGCAACAAGCAGCAGTGTAGGCCCTTCGAAACACTTCTTGCATGCAAAGCCCAAGGCGGCACACTGCTCTCTCTCTTCCTTTGGAAACCTAGGTTGCCGCAGCTTGTCCCAGCTCACGAAGACAGTCAGAGACGGTCTCATGTGCTGGGTAACGTGGTCTCAGTGAGGACAAGGGCCCTACCTGCACTCAGAAAAACACTCTGCTCAGCCTTCCATCCAGGAGCTCACACCGAGTGGCTCTTTGCTTAAGCAGGACGTCGATGTGAGGTCCAAGCTGAGCAAAGAGCACAATTCCTCCTTTACCCTGCTAGGCCCCGGAAGAGGTAGAGCCAAATAGGCCTCGCTCAGGGCAGCCCTCCTTCAGGGATCTTGCCACACTTCGAAGCCTACACAGTAAAAGGTACTTATCGAAGTTCTCAGATTTTCGCCATGCTCTCCCTCGGCAGCTCCACTACTGCAGGGACTCATGTTTGCTGTGAACTAGGATAGGTGGCCCTGCTTCGAAAAGCAGTCTTTTCCCCTCTGGAAATCTGGATTCTTGTAGCCTCGGAGCTGTTTGCGAAACCCTAGGAAGGCCCAGCTTTGACTTACTGCAGGCACGCCCGGGGAAGAAACGAGTATGTTCCCCCAGAGAAACAGGCTGCTTGCAAGTGTCGAGGGGAGCTTCTCAGGTGCCCAGTGTGTCCGGTTTGTTTCCCTTCGCAGCTCCCATCCTCAGGTACTTTTGCTGGGTTTTAATAAGGGTAGGGGGCTTTCGGAAAAAGCAGCCTTTTCCCTTTGGAAGTTTGGTTTCTAGTGTCTCAGGGGCTGCTTGCCAAACCTTGATGTTGCCCAGCTTCTAGCCTCCGCAGGTACACTTGCGTAGTAAATGAGCACTTTCCCCCGAGAAACCGTGTTCCTGCCACGCTGGAAGAGAGTTAAGCCCGCAGTACTCTTTCATCCTGGGAAAGCGCAAGGCCACCCTGAGCCTCAGGGTAGCGCCTAAGTTTCCACCGGGCAAGCTCTGCGTGCCTCGGTTTCCATGAGGTCTCCACCGTTGTTGTGCTTCAATGGAACGCGAGGATAGCTTTCAGGACTCCAAGCACTCTGGCCATCGCACCGTTTCCCATGCTACCACACGGATTCCCCCCACGTCTCCTCTCTGCCTGCTGAGCAACAAGCAGCAGTGTAGGTTCTTCGGACAACTTCTTCATGCACAGCCCAAGGCGGCACACTGCTCTCTCTCTTCCTTTGGAAACCTAGGTTGCTGCAGCTTGTCCCAGCTCACGAAGACAGTCAGAGCCGGTCTCATGTGCTGGGTAACGTGGACTCAGTGAGGACAAGGGCCTTACCTGCACTCAGAAAAACACTCTGCTCAACCTTCCATCCAGGAGCTCACACCAACTGGCGCGTTGGTTTAGCAGGACGTCGATGTGAGGTCCAAGCTAAGCAAAGAGCACAATTCCTCCTTTACCCTGCTAGGCCCCGGAAGATTTAGAGCCAACTAGGCCTCGCTCAGGCCAGCCCTCCTTCAGGAATCTTGCCGCACTACGAAGCCGTCACAGTAAAAGGTACTTAGCGAAGTTCCCAGGGTTTCGCCATGCTCTCCCTCGGCAGCTCCACTACTGCAGGGACTCATGTTTGCTATGAACTAGGATAGGTGGCCCTGCTTCGAAAAGCAGTCTTTTCCCCTTTGGAAACCTGGATTCTTGTAGCCTCGGAGCTGTTTGCGAAACCCTAGGAAGGCCCAGCTTTTACTCACTGCAGGCACGCCCGGGGAGGAAACGAGTATGTTCCCCCAGAAGAACAGGCTGCTTGCAAGTGTCGAGGGGAGCTTCTCAGGTGCCCAGTGTGTCCCGTTTGTTTCCCTTCGCAGCTCCCATCCTCAGGTACTTTTGCTGGGTTCTAATAAGGGTAGGGGGCTTTGCGGAAAAAGCAGCCTTTTCCCTTTGGAAGTTTGGATTCTAGTGTCTCAGGGGCTGCTTGCCAAACCTTGATGTTGCCCAGGTTCTAGCCTCCGCAGGTACACTTGCGTAGTAAACGAGCACTTTCCCCCGAGAAACGGTGTTCCTGCCACGCTGGAAGAGAGTTAAGCCCGCAGTACTCTTTCATCCTGGGAAAGCGCAAGGCCACCCTGAGCCTCAGGGTAGTGCCTAAGTTTCCACCGGGCAAGCTCTGCGTGCCTCGGTTTCCATGAGGTCTCCACCGTTGTTGTGCTTCAATGGAACGCGAGGATAGCTTTCAGGACTCCAAGCACTCTGGCCATCGCACCGTTTCCCATGCTACCACACGGATTCCCCCCACGTCTCCTCTCTGCCTGCTGAGCAAAAAGCAGCCGTGTAGGTTCTTCGGAACACTTCTTCATGCACAGCCCAAGGGGGCACACTGCTCTCTCTCTTCCTTTGGAAACCTAGGTTGCCGCAGCTTGTCCCAACTCACGAAGACAGTCAGAGACGGTCTCATGTGCTGGGTAACGTGGACTCAGTGAGGACAAGGGCCCTACCTGCACTCAGAAAAACTCTCTGCTCAGCCTTCCATCCAGGAGCTCACACCGAGTAGCTCTTTGCTTAAGCAGGACGTCGATGTGAGGTCCAAGCTGAGCAAAGAGCACAATTCCTCCTTTACCCTGCTAGGCCCCGGAAGAGGTAGAGCCAAATAGGCCTCGCTCAGGGCAGCCCTCCTTCAGGGATCTTGCCACACTTCGAAGCCTACACAGTAAAAGGTACTTATCGAAGTTCTCAGATTTTCGCCATGCTCTCCCTCGGCAGCTCCACTACTGCAGGGACTCATGTTTGCTGTGAACTAGGATAGGTGGCCCTGCTTCGAAAAGCAGTCTTTTCCCCTTTGGAAACCTGGATTGTTGTAGCCCCGGAGGTGTTTGCGATACCCTAGGAAGGCCCAGCTTTAACTCACTGCAGGCACGCCCGGGGAGGAAACGAGTATGTTCCCCAGAGAAACAGGCTGCTTGCAAGTGTCGAGGGGAGCTTCTCAGTTGCCCAGTGTGTCCCGTTTGTTTCCCTTGGCAGCTCCCATCCTGCAGGTCCTTAGGTTGGGTGCGAAGAAGTGTAGGTGGCTCTGCGGACAAGAGCAGCCTTTTCCCTTTGGAAGCTTGGATTCTAGTGTCTCAGGGGCTGCTTGCCAAACCTTGAAGTTGCCCAGGTTCTAGCCTCCGCAGGTACGCCTGCGTAGCAAACGAGCACTTTCCCCCGAGAAACCGGGTTCCTGCCACGCTGGAGGAGAGTTAAGCCCGCAGACCTCGTTCCTCCTGGGAAAGTGCAAGGCCACCCTGAGCCTCAGGGTAGCGCCTAAGTTTCCACCAGGCAAGCTCTGCGTCCCCTGTTTTCCATGAGGTCTCCACCGTTGTTGTGCTTCAATGGAACGCGAGGATAGCTTTCAGGACTCCAAGCACACTGTCCTCCGCACCGTTTCCCATGCTACCACACGGATCCCCCCCACGTCTCCTCTCTGCCTGCTGAGCAACAAGCAGCAGTGTAGGCCCTTCGAAACACTTCTTGCATGCAAAGCCCAAGGCGGCACACTGCTCTCTCTCTTCCTTTGGAAACCTAGGTTGCCGCAGCTTGTCCCAGCTCACGAAGACAGTCAGAGTCGGTCTCATGTGCTGGGTAACGTGGTCTCAGTGAGGACAAGGGCCCTACGTGCACTCAGAAAAACACTCTGCTCAGCCTTCCATCCAGGAGTTCACACCGACTGGCGCGTTGGTTTAGTAGGACCTCGATTTGAGGTCCAAGCTGAGCAAAGAGCACAATTCCTCCTTTACCCTGCTAGGTCCCGGAAGGGGTAGAGCCAACTAGGCCTCGCTCAGGCCAGCCCTCCTTCAGGAATCTTGCCACACTACGAAGCCGTCACAGTAAAAGGTACTTAGCGAAGTTCCCAGGGTTTCGCCATGCTCTCCCTCGGCAGCTCCACTACTGCAGGGACTCATGTTTGCTATGAACTAGGATAGGTGGCCCTGCTTCGAAAAGCAGTCTTTTCCCCTTTGGAAACCTGGATTCTTGTAGCCTCGGAGCTGTTTGTGAAACCCTAGGAAGGCCCAGCTTTTACTCACTGCAGGCACGCCCGGGGAGGAAACGAGTATGTTCCCCCAGAAGAACAGGCTGCTTGCAAGTGTCGAGGGGAGCTTCTCAGGTGCCCAGTGTGTCCCGTTTGTTTCCCTTCACAGCTCCCATCCTCAGGTACTTTTGCTGGGTTCTAATAAGGGTAGGGGGCTTTGCGGAAAAAGCAGCCTTTTCCCTTTGGAAGTTTGGATTCTAGTGTCTCAGGGGCTGCTTGCCAAACCTTGATGTTGCCCAGGTTCTAGCCTCCGCAGGTACACTTGCGTAGTAAACGAGCACTTTCCCCCGAGAAACGGTGTTCCTGCCACGCTGGAAGAGAGTTAAGCCCGCAGTACTCTTTCATCCTGGGAAAGCGCAAGGCCACCCTGAGCCTCAGGGTAGTGCCTAAGTTTCCACCGGGCAAGCTCTGCGTGCCTCGGTTTCCATGAGGTCTCCACCGTTGTTGTGCTTCAATGGAACGCGAGGATAGCTTTCAGGACTCCAAGCACTCTGGCCATCGCACCGTTTCCCATGCTACCACACGGATTCCCCCCACGTCTCCTCTCTGCCTGCTGAGCAAAAAGCAGCCGTGTAGGTTCTTCGGAACACTTCTTCATGCACAGCCCAATGGGGCACACTGCTCTCTCTCTTCCTTTGGAAACCTAGGTTGCCGCAGCTTGTCCCAACTCACGAAGACAGTCAGAGACGGTCTCATGTGCTGGGTAACGTGGACTCAGTGAGGACAAGGGCCTTACCTGCACTCAGAAAAACACTCTGCTCAACCTTCCATCCAGGAGCTCACACCAACTGGCGCGTTGGTTTAGCAGGACGTCGATGTGAGGTCCAAGCTAAGCAAAGAGCACAATTCCTCCTTTACCCTGCTAGGCCCCGGAAGATTTAGAGCCAACTAGGCCTCGCTCAGGCCAGCCCTCCTTCAGGAATCTTGCCGCACTACGAAGCCGTCACAGTAAAAGGTACTTAGCGAAGTTCCCAGGGTTTCGCCATGCTCTCCCTCGGCAGCTCCACTACTGCAGGGACTCATGTTTGCTATGAACTAGGATAGGTGGCCCTGCTTCGAAAAGCAGTCTTTTCCCCTTTGGAAACCTGGATTCTTGTAGCCTCGGAGCTGTTTGCGAAACCCTAGGAAGGCCCAGCTTTTACTCACTGCAGGCACGCCCGGGGAGGAAACGAGTATGTTCCCCCAGAAGAACAGGCTGCTTGCAAGTGTCGAGGGGAGCTTCTCAGGTGCCCAGTGTGTCCCGTTTGTTTCCCTTCGCAGCTCCCACCCTCAGGTACTTTTGCTGGGTTCTAATAAGGGTAGGGGGCTTTGCGGAAAAAGCAGCCTTTTCCCTTTGGAAGTTTGGATTCTAGTGTCTCAGGGGCTGCTTGCCAAACCTTGATGTTGCCCAGGTTCTAGCCTCCGCAGGTACACTTGCGTAGTAAACGAGCACTTTCCCCCGAGAAACGGTGTTCCTGCCACGCTGGAAGAGAGTTAAGCCCGCAGTACTCTTTCATCCTGGGAAAGCGCAAGGCCACCCTGAGCCTCAGGGTAGTGCCTAAGTTTCCACCGGGCAAGCTCTGCGTGCCTCGGTTTCCATGAGGTCTCCACCGTTGTTGTGCTTCAATGGAACGCGAGGATAGCTTTCAGGACTCCAAGCACTCTGGCCATCGCACCGTTTCCCATGCTACCACACGGATTCCCCCCACGTCTCCTCTCTGCCTGCTGAGCAAAAAGCAGCCGTGTAGGTTCTTCGGAACACTTCTTCATGCACAGCCCAAGGGGGCACACTGCTCTCTCTCTTCCTTTGGAAACCTAGGTTGCCGCAGCTTGTCCCAACTCACGAAGACAGTCAGAGACGGTCTCATGTGCTGGGTAACGTGGACTCAGTGAGGACAAGGGCCCTACCTGCACTCAGAAAAACTCTCTGCTCAGCCTTCCATCCAGGAGCTCACACCGAGTAGCTCTTTGCTTAAGCAGGACGTCGATGTGAGGTCCAAGCTGAGCAAAGAGCACAATTCCTCCTTTACCCTGCTAGGCCCCGGAAGAGGTAGAGCCAAATAGGCCTCGCTCAGGGCAGCCCTCCTTCAGGGATCTTGCCACACTTCGAAGCCTACACAGTAAAAGGTACTTATCGAAGTTCTCAGATTTTCGCCATGCTCTCCCTCGGCAGCTCCACTACTGCAGGGACTCATGTTTGCTGTGAACTAGGATAGGTGGCCCTGCTTCGAAAAGCAGTCTTTTCCCCTTTGGAAACCTGGATTCTTGTAGCCTCGGAGCTGTTTGCGAAACCCTAGGAAGGCCCAGCTTTGACTTACTGCAGGCACGCCCGGGGAAGAAACGAGTATGTTCCCCCAGAGAAACAGGCTGCTTGCAAGTGTCGAGGGGAGCTTCTCAGGTGCCCAGTGTGTCCCGTTTGTTTCCCTTCGCAGCTCCCATCCTCAGGTACTTTTGCTGGGTTTTAATAAGGGTAGGGGGCTTTCGGAAAAAGCAGCCTTTTCCCTTTGGAAGTTTGGTTTCTAGTGTCTCAGGGGCTGCTTGCCAAACCTTGATGTTGCCCAGCTTCTAGCCTCCGCAGGTACACTTGCGTAGTAAACGAGCACTTTCCCCCGAGAAACGGTGTTCCTGCCACGCTGGAAGAGAGTTAAGCCCGCAGTACTCTTTCATCCTGGGAAAGCGCAAGGCCACCCTGAGCCTCAGGGTAGCGCCTAAGTTTCCACCGGGCAAGCTCTGCGTGCCTCGGTTTCCATGAGGTCTCCACCGTTGTTGTGCTTCAATGGAACGCGAGGATAGCTTTCAGGACTCCAAGCACTCTGGCCATCGCACCGTTTCCCATGCTACCACACGGATTCCCCCCACGTCTCCTCTCTGCCTGCTGAGCAACAAGCAGCAGTGTAGGTTCTTCGGAACACTTCTTCATGCACAGCCCAAGGGGGCACACTGCTCTCTCTCTTCCTTTGGAAACCTAGGTTGCTGCAGCTTGTCCCAGCTCACGAAGACAGTCAGAGCCAGTCTCATGTGCTGGGTAACGTGGACTCAGTGAGGACAAGGGCCTTACCTGCACTCAGAAAAACACTCTGCTCAACCTTCCATCCAGGAGCTCACACCAACTGGCGCGTTGGTTTAGCAGGACGTCGATGTGAGGTCCAAGCTAAGCAAAGAGCACAATTCCTCCTTTACCCTGCTAGGCCCCGGAAGAGGTAGAGCCAAATAGGCCTCGCTCAGGGCAGCCCTCCTTCAGGGATCTTGCCACACTTCGAAGCCTACACAGTAAAAGGTACTTATCGAAGTTCTCAGATTTTCGCCATGCTCTCCCTCGGCAGCTCCACTACTGCAGGGACTCATGTTTGCTGTGAACTAGGATAGGTGGCCCTGCTTCGAAAAGCAGTCTTTTCCCCTTTGGAAACCTGGATTGTTGTAGCCCCGGAGGTGTTTGCGATACCCTAGGAAGGCCCAGCTTTAACTCACTGCAGGCACGCCCGGGGAGGAAACGAGTATGTTCCCCAGAGAAACAGGCTGCTTGCAAGTGTCGAGGGGAGCTTCTCAGGTGCCCAGTGTGTCCCGTTTGTTTCCCTTCGCAGCTCCCATCCTGCAGGTCCTTAGGTTGGGTGCGAAGAAGTGTAGGTGGCTCTGCGGACAAGAGCAGCCTTTTCCCTTTGGAAGCTTGGATTCTAGTGTCTCAGGGGCTGCTTGCCAAACCTTGAAGTTGCCCAGGTTCTAGCCTCCGCAGGTACGCCTGCGTAGCAAACGAGCACTTTCCCCCGAGAAACCGGGTTCCTGCCACGCTGGAGGAGAGTTAAGCCCGCAGACCTCGTTCCTCCTGGGAAAGTGCAAGGCCACCCTGAGCCTCAGGGTAGCGCCTAAGTTTCCACCAGGCAAGCTCTGCGTCCCCTGTTTTCCATGAGGTCTCCACCGTTGTTGTGCTTCAATGGAACGCGAGGATAGCTTTCAGGACTCCAAGCACACTGTCCTCCGCACCGTTTCCCATGCTACCACACGGATCCCCCCCACGTCTCCTCTCTGCCTGCTGAGCAACAAGCAGCAGTGTAGGCCCTTCGAAACACTTCTTGCATGCAAAGCCCAAGGCGGCACACTGCTCTCTCTCTTCCTTTGGAAACCTAGGTTGCCGCAGCTTGTCCCAGCTCACGAAGACAGTCAGAGTCGGTCTCATGTGCTGGGTAACGTGGTCTCAGTGAGGACAAGGGCCCTACCTGCACTCAGAAAAACACTCTGCTCAGCCTTCCATCCAGGAGCTCACACCGAGTGGCTCTTTGCTTAAGCAGGACGTCGATGTGAGGTCCAAGCTGAGCAAAGAGCACAATTCCTCCTTTACCCTGCTAGGCCCCGGAAGAGGTAGAGCCAAATAGGCCTCGCTCAGGGCAGCCCTCCTTCAGGGATCTTGCCACACTTCGAAGCCTACACAGTAAAAGGTACTTATCGAAGTTCTCAGATTTTCGCCATGCTCTCCCTCGGCAGCTCCACTACTGCAGGGACTCATGTTTGCTGTGAACTAGGATAGGTGGCCCTGCTTCGAAAAGCAGTCTTTTCCCCTCTGGAAATCTGGATTCTTGTAGCCTCGGAGCTGTTTGCGAAACCCTAGGAAGGCCCAGCTTTGACTTACTGCAGGCACGCCCGGGGAAGAAACGAGTATGTTCCCCCAGAGAAACAGGCTGCTTGCAAGTGTCGAGGGGAGCTTCTCAGGTGCCCAGTGTGTCCGGTTTGTTTCCCTTCGCAGCTCCCATCCTCAGGTACTTTTGCTGGGTTTTAATAAGGGTAGGGGGCTTTCGGAAAAAGCAGCCTTTTCCCTTTGGAAGTTTGGTTTCTAGTGTCTCAGGGGCTGCTTGCCAAACCTTGATGTTGCCCAGCTTCTAGCCTCCGCAGGTACACTTGCGTAGTAAATGAGCACTTTCCCCCGAGAAACCGTGTTCCTGCCACGCTGGAAGAGAGTTAAGCCTGCAGTACTCTTTCATCCTGGGAAAGCGCAAGGCCACCCTGAGCCTCAGGGTAGCGCCTAAGTTTCCACCGGGCAAGCTCTGCGTGCCTCGGTTTCCATGAGGTCTCCACCGTTGTTGTGCTTCAATGGAACGCGAGGATAGCTTTCAGGACTCCAAGCACTCTGGCCATCGCACCGTTTCCCATGCTACCACACGGATTCCCCCCACGTCTCCTCTCTGCCTGCTGAGCAACAAGCAGCAGTGTAGGTTCTTCGGACAACTTCTTCATGCACAGCCCAAGGCGGCACACTGCTCTCTCTCTTCCTTTGGAAACCTAGGTTGCCGCAGCTTGTCCCAGCTCACGAAGACAGTCAGAGCCGGTCTCATGTGCTGGGTAACGTGGACTCAGTGAGGACAAGGGCCTTACCTGCACTCAGAAAAACACTCTGCTCAACCTTCCATCCAGGAGCTCACACCAACTGGCGCGTTGGTTTAGCAGGACGTCGATGTGAGGTCCAAGCTAAGCAAAGAGCACAATTCCTCCTTTACCCTGCTAGGCCCCGGAAGATTTAGAGCCAACTAGGCCTCGCTCAGGCCAGCCCTCCTTCAGGAATCTTGCCGCACTACGAAGCCGTCACAGTAAAAGGTACTTAGCGAAGTTCCCAGGGTTTCGCCATGCTCTCCCTCGGCAGCTCCACTACTGCAGGGACTCATGTTTGCTATGAACTAGGATAGGTGGCCCTGCTTCGAAAAGCAGTCTTTTCCCCTTTGGAAACCTGGATTCTTGTAGCCTCGGAGCTGTTTGCGAAACCCTAGGAAGGCCCAGCTTTTACTCACTGCAGGCACGCCCGGGGAGGAAACGAGTATGTTCCCCCAGAAGAACAGGCTGCTTGCAAGTGTCGAGGGGAGCTTCTCAGGTGCCCAGTGTGTCCCGTTTGTTTCCCTTCGCAGCTCCCATCCTCAGGTACTTTTGCTGGGTTCTAATAAGGGTAGGGGGCTTTGCGGAAAAAGCAGCCTTTTCCCTTTGGAAGTTTGGATTCTAGTGTCTCAGGGGCTGCTTGCCAAACCTTGATGTTGCCCAGGTTCTAGCCTCCGCAGGTACACTTGCGTAGTAAACGAGCACTTTCCCCCGAGAAACGGTGTTCCTGCCACGCTGGAAGAGAGTTAAGCCCGCAGTACTCTTTCATCCTGGGAAAGCGCAAGGCCACCCTGAGCCTCAGGGTAGTGCCTAAGTTTCCACCGGGCAAGCTCTGCGTGCCTCGGTTTCCATGAGGTCTCCACCGTTGTTGTGCTTCAATGGAACGCGAGGATAGCTTTCAGGACTCCAAGCACTCTGGCCATCGCACCGTTTCCCATGCTACCACACGGATTCCCCCCACGTCTCCTCTCTGCCTGCTGAGCAAAAAGCAGCCGTGTAGGTTCTTCGGAACACTTCTTCATGCACAGCCCAAGGGGGCACACTGCTCTCTCTCTTCCTTTGGAAACCTAGGTTGCCGCAGCTTGTCCCAACTCACGAAGACAGTCAGAGACGGTCTCATGTGCTGGGTAACGTGGACTCAGTGAGGACAAGGGCCCTACCTGCACTCAGAAAAACTCTCTGCTCAGCCTTCCATCCAGGAGCTCACACCGAGTGGCTCTTTGCTTAAGCAGGACGTCGATGTGAGGTCCAAGCTGAGCAAAGAGCACAATTCCTCCTTTACCGTGCTAGGCCCCGGAAGAGGTAGAGCCAACTAGGCCTCGCTCAGGGCAGCCCTCCTTCAGGGATCTTGCCACACTTCGAAGCCTACACAGTAAAAGGTACTTATCGAAGTTCTCAGATTTTCGCCATGCTCTCCCTCGGCAGCTCCACTACTGCAGGGACTCATGTTTGCTGTGAACTAGGATAGGTGGCCCTGCTTCGAAAAGCAGTCTTTTCCCCTTTGGAAACCTGGATTGTTGTAGCCCCGGAGGTGTTTGCGATACCCTAGGAAGGCCCAGCTTTAACTCACTGCAGGCACGCCCGGGGAGGAAACGAGTATGTTCCCCAGAGAAACAGGCTGCTTGCAAGTGTCGAGGGGAGCTTCTCAGGTGCCCAGTGTGTCCCGTTTGTTTCCCTTCGCAGCTCCCATCCTGCAGGTCCTTAGGTTGGGTGCGAAGAAGTGTAGGTGGCTCTGCGGACAAGAGCAGCCTTTTCCCTTTGGAAGCTTGGATTCTAGTGTCTCAGGGGCTGCTTGCCAAACCTTGAAGTTGCCCAGGTTCTAGCCTCCGCAGGTACGCCTGCGTAGCAAACGAGCACTTTCCCCCGAGAAACCGGGTTCCTGCCACGCTGGAGGAGAGTTAAGCCCGCAGACCTCGTTCCTCCTGGGAAAGTGCAAGGCCACCCTGAGCCTCAGGGTAGCGCCTAAGTTTCCACCAGGCAAGCTCTGCGTCCCCTGTTTTCCATGAGGTCTCCACCGTTGTTGTGCTTCAATGGAACTCGAGGATAGCTTTCAGGACTCCAAGCACACTGTCCTCCGCACCGTTTCCCATGCTACCACACGGATCCCCCCCACGTCTCCTCTCTGCCTGCTGAGCAACAAGCAGCAGTGTAGGCCCTTCGAAACACTTCTTGCATGCAAAGCCCAAGGCGGCACACTGCTCTCTCTCTTCCTTTGGAAACCTAGGTTGCCGCAGCTTGTCCCAGCTCACGAAGACAGTCAGAGACGGTCTCATGTGCTGGGTAACGTGGTCTCAGTGAGGACAAGGGCCCTACCTGCACTCAGAAAAACACTCTGCTCAGCCTTCCATCCAGGAGCTCACACCGAGTGGCTCTTTGCTTAAGCAGGACGTCGATGTGAGGTCCAAGCTGAGCAAAGAGCACAATTCCTCCTTTACCCTGCTAGGCCCCGGAAGAGGTAGAGCCAAATAGGCCTCGCTCAGGGCAGCCCTCCTTCAGGGATCTTGCCACACTTCGAAGCCTACACAGTAAAAGGTACTTATCGAAGTTCTCAGATTTTCGCCATGCTCTCCCTCGGCAGCTCCACTACTGCAGGGACTCATGTTTGCTGTGAACTAGGATACGTGGCCCTGCTTCGAAAAGCAGTCTTTTCCCCTCTGGAAATCTGGATTCTTGTAGCCTCGGAGCTGTTTGCGAAACCCTAGGAAGGCCCAGCTTTGACTTACTGCAGGCACGCCCGGGGAAGAAACGAGTATGTTCCCCCAGAGAAACAGGCTGCTTGCAAGTGTCGAGGGGAGCTTCTCAGGTGCCCAGTGTGTCCGGTTTGTTTCCCTTCGCAGCTCCCATCCTCAGGTACTTTTGCTGGGTTTTAATAAGGGTAGGGGGCTTTCGGAAAAAGCAGCCTTTTCCCTTTGGAAGTTTGGTTTCTAGTGTCTCAGGGGCTGCTTGCCAAACCTTGATGTTGCCCAGCTTCTAGCCTCCGCAGGTACACTTGCGTAGTAAATGAGCACTTTCCCCCGAGAAACCGTGTTCCTGCCACGCTGGAAGAGAGTTAAGCCCGCAGTACTCTTTCATCCTGGGAAAGCGCAAGGCCACCCTGAGCCTCAGGGTAGCGCCTAAGTTTCCACCGGGCAAGCTCTGCGTGCCTCGGTTTCCATGAGGTCTCCACCGTTGTTGTGCTTCAATGGAACGCGAGGATAGCTTTCAGGACTCCAAGCACTCTGGCCATCGCACCGTTTCCCATGCTACCACACGGATTCCCCCCACGTCTCCTCTCTGCCTGCTGAGCAACAAGCAGCAGTGTAGGTTCTTCGGACAACTTCTTCATGCACAGCCCAAGGCGGCACACTGCTCTCTCTCTTCCTTTGGAAACCTAGGTTGCTGCAGCTTGTCCCAGCTCACGAAGACAGTCAGAGCCGGTCTCATGTGCTGGGTAACGTGGACTCAGTGAGGACAAGGGCCTTACCTGCACTCAGAAAAACACTCTGCTCAACCTTCCATCCAGGAGCTCACACCAACTGGCGCGTTGGTTTAGCAGGACGTCGATGTGAGGTCCAAGCTAAGCAAAGAGCACAATTCCTCCTTTACCCTGCTAGGCCCCGGAAGATTTAGAGCCAACTAGGCCTCGCTCAGGCCAGCCCTCCTTCAGGAATCTTGCCGCACTACGAAGCCGTCACAGTAAAAGGTACTTAGCGAAGTTCCCAGGGTTTCGCCATGCTCTCCCTCGGCAGCTCCACTACTGCAGGGACTCATGTTTGCTATGAACTAGGATAGGTGGCCCTGCTTCGAAAAGCAGTCTTTTCCCCTTTGGAAACCTGGATTCTTGTAGCCTCGGAGCTGTTTGCGAAACCCTAGGAAGGCCCAGCTTTTACTCACTGCAGGCACGCCCGGGGAGGAAACGAGTATGTTCCCCCAGAAGAACAGGCTGCTTGCAAGTGTCGAGGGGAGCTTCTCAGGTGCCCAGTGTGTCCCGTTTGTTTCCCTTCGCAGCTCCCATCCTCAGGTACTTTTGCTGGGTTCTAATAAGGGTAGGGGGCTTTGCGGAAAAAGCAGCCTTTTCCCTTTGGAAGTTTGGATTCTAGTGTCTCAGGGGCTGCTTGCCAAACCTTGATGTTGCCCAGGTTCTAGCCTCCGCAGGTACACTTGCGTAGTAAACGAGCACTTTCCCCCGAGAAACGGTGTTCCTGCCACGCTGGAAGAGAGTTAAGCCCGCAGTACTCTTTCATCCTGGGAAAGCGCAAGGCCACCCTGAGCCTCAGGGTAGTGCCTAAGTTTCCACCGGGCAAGCTCTGCGTGCCTCGGTTTCCATGAGGTCTCCACCGTTGTTGTGCTTCAATGGAACGCGAGGATAGCTTTCAGGACTCCAAGCACTCTGGCCATCGCACCGTTTCCCATGCTACCACACGGATTCCCCCCACGTCTCCTCTCTGCCTGCTGAGCAAAAAGCAGCCGTGTAGGTTCTTCGGAACACTTCTTCATGCACAGCCCAAGGGGGCACACTGCTCTCTCTCTTCCTTTGGAAACCTAGGTTGCCGCAGCTTGTCCCAACTCACGAAGACAGTCAGAGACGGTCTCATGTGCTGGGTAACGTGGACTCAGTGAGGACAAGGGCCCTACCTGCACTCAGAAAAACTCTCTGCTCAGCCTTCCATCCAGGAGCTCACACCGAGTAGCTCTTTGCTTAAGCAGGACGTCGATGTGAGGTCCAAGCTGAGCAAAGAGCACAATTCCTCCTTTACCCTGCTAGGCCCCGGAAGAGGTAGAGCCAAATAGGCCTCGCTCAGGGCAGCCCTCCTTCAGGGATCTTGCCACACTTCGAAGCCTACACAGTAAAAGGTACTTATCGAAGTTCTCAGATTTTCGCCATGCTCTCCCTCGGCAGCTCCACTACTGCAGGGACTCATGTTTGCTGTGAACTAGGATAGGTGGCCCTGCTTCGAAAAGCAGTCTTTTCCCCTTTGGAAACCTGGATTGTTGTAGCCCCGGAGGTGTTTGCGATACCCTAGGAAGGCCCAGCTTTAACTCACTGCAGGCACGCCCGGGGAGGAAACGAGTATGTTCCCCAGAGAAACAGGCTGCTTGCAAGTGTCGAGGGGAGCTTCTCAGTTGCCCAGTGTGTCCCGTTTGTTTCCCTTGGCAGCTCCCATCCTGCAGGTCCTTAGGTTGGGTGCGAAGAAGTGTAGGTGGCTCTGCGGACAAGAGCAGCCTTTTCCCTTTGGAAGCTTGGATTCTAGTGTCTCAGGGGCTGCTTGCCAAACCTTGAAGTTGCCCAGGTTCTAGCCTCCGCAGGTACGCCTGCGTAGCAAACGAGCACTTTCCCCCGAGAAACCGGGTTCCTGCCACGCTGGAGGAGAGTTAAGCCCGCAGACCTCGTTCCTCCTGGGAAAGTGCAAGGCCACCCTGAGCCTCAGGGTAGCGCCTAAGTTTCCACCAGGCAAGCTCTGCGTCCCCTGTTTTCCATGAGGTCTCCACCGTTGTTGTGCTTCAATGGAACGCGAGGATAGCTTTCAGGACTCCAAGCACACTGTCCTCCGCACCGTTTCCCATGCTACCACACGGATCCCCCCCACGTCTCCTCTCTGCCTGCTGAGCAACAAGCAGCAGTGTAGGCCCTTCGAAACACTTCTTGCATGCAAAGCCCAAGGCGGCACACTGCTCTCTCTCTTCCTTTGGAAACCTAGGTTGCCGCAGCTTGTCCCAGCTCACGAAGACAGTCAGAGTCGGTCTCATGTGCTGGGTAACGTGGTCTCAGTGAGGACAAGGGCCCTACGTGCACTCAGAAAAACACTCTGCTCAGCCTTCCATCCAGGAGTTCACACCGACTGGCGCGTTGGTTTAGTAGGACCTCGATTTGAGGTCCAAGCTGAGCAAAGAGCACAATTCCTCCTTTACCCTGCTAGGTCCCGGAAGGGGTAGAGCCAACTAGGCCTCGCTCAGGCCAGCCCTCCTTCAGGAATCTTGCCACACTACGAAGCCGTCACAGTAAAAGGTACTTAGCGAAGTTCCCAGGGTTTCGCCATGCTCTCCCTCGGCAGCTCCACTACTGCAGGGACTCATGTTTGCTATGAACTAGGATAGGTGGCCCTGCTTCGAAAAGCAGTCTTTTCCCCTTTGGAAACCTGGATTCTTGTAGCCTCGGAGCTGTTTGTGAAACCCTAGGAAGGCCCAGCTTTTACTCACTGCAGGCACGCCCGGGGAGGAAACGAGTATGTTCCCCCAGAAGAACAGGCTGCTTGCAAGTGTCGAGGGGAGCTTCTCAGGTGCCCAGTGTGTCCCGTTTGTTTCCCTTCACAGCTCCCATCCTCAGGTACTTTTGCTGGGTTCTAATAAGGGTAGGGGGCTTTGCGGAAAAAGCAGCCTTTTCCCTTTGGAAGTTTGGATTCTAGTGTCTCAGGGGCTGCTTGCCAAACCTTGATGTTGCCCAGGTTCTAGCCTCCGCAGGTACACTTGCGTAGTAAACGAGCACTTTCCCCCGAGAAACGGTGTTCCTGCCACGCTGGAAGAGAGTTAAGCCCGCAGTACTCTTTCATCCTGGGAAAGCGCAAGGCCACCCTGAGCCTCAGGGTAGTGCCTAAGTTTCCACCGGGCAAGCTCTGCGTGCCTCGGTTTCCATGAGGTCTCCACCGTTGTTGTGCTTCAATGGAACGCGAGGATAGCTTTCAGGACTCCAAGCACTCTGGCCATCGCACCGTTTCCCATGCTACCACACGGATTCCCCCCACGTCTCCTCTCTGCCTGCTGAGCAAAAAGCAGCCGTGTAGGTTCTTCGGAACACTTCTTCATGCACAGCCCAAGGGGGCACACTGCTCTCTCTCTTCCTTTGGAAACCTAGGTTGCCGCAGCTTGTCCCAACTCACGAAGACAGTCAGAGACGGTCTCATGTGCTGGGTAACGTGGACTCAGTGAGGACAAGGGCCTTACCTGCACTCAGAAAAACACTCTGCTCAACCTTCCATCCAGGAGCTCACACCAACTGGCGCGTTGGTTTAGCAGGACGTCGATGTGAGGTCCAAGCTAAGCAAAGAGCACAATTCCTCCTTTACCCTGCTAGGCCCCGGAAGATTTAGAGCCAACTAGGCCTCGCTCAGGCCAGCCCTCCTTCAGGAATCTTGCCGCACTACGAAGCCGTCACAGTAAAAGGTACTTAGCGAAGTTCCCAGGGTTTCGCCATGCTCTCCCTCGGCAGCTCCACTACTGCAGGGACTCATGTTTGCTATGAACTAGGATAGGTGGCCCTGCTTCGAAAAGCAGTCTTTTCCCCTTTGGAAACCTGGATTCTTGTAGCCTCGGAGCTGTTTGCGAAACCCTAGGAAGGCCCAGCTTTTACTCACTGCAGGCACGCCCGGGGAGGAAACGAGTATGTTCCCCCAGAAGAACAGGCTGCTTGCAAGTGTCGAGGGGAGCTTCTCAGGTGCCCAGTGTGTCCCGTTTGTTTCCCTTCGCAGCTCCCATCCTCAGGTACTTTTGCTGGGTTCTAATAAGGGTAGGGGGCTTTGCGGAAAAAGCAGCCTTTTCCCTTTGGAAGTTTGGATTCTAGTGTCTCAGGGGCTGCTTGCCAAACCTTGATGTTGCCCAGGTTCTAGCCTCCGCAGGTACACTTGCGTAGTAAACGAGCACTTTCCCCCGAGAAACGGTGTTCCTGCCACGCTGGAAGAGAGTTAAGCCCGCAGTACTCTTTCATCCTGGGAAAGCGCAAGGCCACCCTGAGCCTCAGGGTAGTGCCTAAGTTTCCACCGGGCAAGCTCTGCGTGCCTCGGTTTCCATGAGGTCTCCACCGTTGTTGTGCTTCAATGGAACGCGAGGATAGCTTTCAGGACTCCAAGCACTCTGGCCATCGCACCGTTTCCCATGCTACCACACGGATTCCCCCCACGTCTCCTCTCTGCCTGCTGAGCAAAAAGCAGCCGTGTAGGTTCTTCGGAACACTTCTTCATGCACAGCCCAAGGGGGCACACTGCTCTCTCTCTTCCTTTGGAAACCTAGGTTGCCGCAGCTTGTCCCAACTCACGAAGACAGTCAGAGACGGTCTCATGTGCTGGGTAACGTGGACTCAGTGAGGACAAGGGCCCTACCTGCACTCAGAAAAACTCTCTGCTCAGCCTTCCATCCAGGAGCTCACACCGAGTAGCTCTTTGCTTAAGCAGGACGTCGATGTGAGGTCCAAGCTGAGCAAAGAGCACAATTCCTCCTTTACCCTGCTAGGCCCCGGAAGAGGTAGAGCCAAATAGGCCTCGCTCAGGGCAGCCCTCCTTCAGGGATCTTGCCACACTTCGAAGCCTACACAGTAAAAGGTACTTATCGAAGTTCTCAGATTTTCGCCATGCTCTCCCTCGGCAGCTCCACTACTGCAGGGACTCATGTTTGCTGTGAACTAGGATAGGTGGCCCTGCTTCGAAAAGCAGTCTTTTCCCCTTTGGAAACCTGGATTGTTGTAGCCCCGGAGGTGTTTGTGATACCCTAGGAAGGCCCAGCTTTAACTCACTGCAGGCACGCCCGGGGAGGAAACGAGTATGTTCCCCAGAGAAACAGGCTGCTTGCAAGTGTCGAGGGGAGCTTCTCAGGTGCCCAGTGTGTCCCGTTTGTTTCCCTTCGCAGCTCCCATCCTGCAGGTCCTTAGGTTGGGTGCGAAGAAGTGTAGGTGGCTCTGCGGACAAGAGCAGCCTTTTCCCTTTGGAAGCTTGGATTCTAGTGTCTCAGGGGCTGCTTGCCAAACCTTGAAGTTGCCCAGGTTCTAGCCTCCGCAGGTACGCCTGCGTAGCAAACGAGCACTTTCCCCCGAGAAACCGGGTTCCTGCCACGCTGGAGGAGAGTTAAGCCCGCAGACCTCGTTCCTCCTGGGAAAGTGCAAGGCCACCCTGAGCCTCAGGGTAGCGCCTAAGTTTCCACCAGGCAAGCTCTGCGTCCCCTGTTTTCCATGAGGTCTCCACCGTTGTTGTGCTTCAATGGAACTCGAGGATAGCTTTCAGGACTCCAAGCACACTGTCCTCCGCACCGTTTCCCATGCTACCACACGGATCCCCCCCACGTCTCCTCTCTGCCTGCTGAGCAACAAGCAGCAGTGTAGGCCCTTCGAAACACTTCTTGCATGCAAAGCCCAAGGCGGCACACTGCTCTCTCTCTTCCTTTGGAAACCTAGGTTGCCGCAGCTTGTCCCAGCTCACGAAGACAGTCAGAGTCGGTCTCATGTGCTGGGTAACGTGGTCTCAGTGAGGACAAGGGCCCTACCTGCACTCAGAAAAACACTCTGCTCAGCCTTCCATCCAGGAGTTCACACCGACTGGCGCGTTGGTTTAGTAGGACCTCGATTTGAGGTCCAAGCTGAGCAAAGAGCACAATTCCTCCTTTACCCTGCTAGGTCCCGGAAGGGGTAGAGCCAACTAGGCCTCGCTCAGGCCAGCCCTCCTTCAGGAATCTTGCCACACTACGAAGCCGTCAGAGTAAAAGGTACTTAGCGAAGTTCCCAGGGTTTCGCCATGCTCTCCCTCGGCAGCTCCACTACTGCAGGGACTCATGTTTGCTATGAACTAGGATAGGTGGCCCTGCTTCGAAAAGCAGTCTTTTCCCCTTTGGAAACCTGGATTCTTGTAGCCTCGGAGCTGTTTGCGAAACCCTAGGAAGGCCCAGCTTTTACTCACTGCAGGCACGCCCGGGGAGGAAACGAGTATGTTCCCCCAGAAGAACAGGCTGCTTGCAAGTGTCGAGGGGAGCTTCTCAGGTGCCCAGTGTGTCCCGTTTGTTTCCCTTCACAGCTCCCATCCTCAGGTACTTTTGCTGGGTTCTAATAAGGGTAGGGGGCTTTGCGGAAAAAGCAGCCTTTTCCCTTTGGAAGTTTGGATTCTAGTGTCTCAGGGGCTGCTTGCCAAACCTTGATGTTGCCCAGGTTCTAGCCTCCGCAGGTACACTTGCGTAGTAAACGAGCACTTTCCCCCGAGAAACGGTGTTCCTGCCACGCTGGAAGAGAGTTAAGCCCGCAGTACTCTTTCATCCTGGGAAAGCGCAAGGCCACCCTGAGCCTCAGGGTAGTGCCTAAGTTTCCACCGGGCAAGCTCTGCGTGCCTCGGTTTCCATGAGGTCTCCACCGTTGTTGTGCTTCAATGGAACGCGAGGATAGCTTTCAGGACTCCAAGCACTCTGGCCATCGCACCGTTTCCCATGCTACCACACGGATTCCCCCCACGTCTCCTCTCTGCCTGCTGAGCAAAAAGCAGCCGTGTAGGTTCTTCGGAACACTTCTTCATGCACAGCCCAAGGGGGCACACTGCTCTCTCTCTTCCTTTGGAAACCTAGGTTGCCGCAGCTTGTCCCAACTCACGAAGACAGTCAGAGACGGTCTCATGTGCTGGGTAACGTGGACTCAGTGAGGACAAGGGCCCTACCTGCACTCAGAAAAACTCTCTGCTCAGCCTTCCATCCAGGAGCTCACACCGAGTGGCTCTTTGCTTAAGCAGGACGTCGATGTGAGGTCCAAGCTGAGCAAAGAGCACAATTCCTCCTTTACCCTGCTAGGCCCCGGAAGAGGTAGAGCCAACTAGGCCTCGCTCAGGGCAGCCCTGCTTCAGGGATCTTGCCACACTTCGAAGCCTACACAGTAAAAGGTACTTATCGAAGTTCTCAGATTTTCGCCATGCTCTCCCTCGGCAGCTCCACTACTGCAGGGACTCATGTTTGCTGTGAACTAGGATAGGTGGCCCTGCTTCGAAAAGCAGTCTTTTCCCCTCTGGAAATCTGGATTCTTGTAGCCTCGGAGCTGTTTGCGAAACCCTAGGAAGGCCCAGCTTTGACTTACTGCAGGCACGCCCGGGGAAGAAACGAGTATGTTCCCCCAGAGAAACAGGCTGCTTGCAAGTGTCGAGGGGAGCTTCTCAGGTGCCCAGTGTGTCCCGTTTGTTTCCCTTCGCAGCTCCCATCCTCAGGTACTTTTGCTGGGTTTTAATAAGGGTAGGGGGCTTTCGGAAAAAGCAGCCTTTTCCCTTTGGAAGTTTGGTTTCTAGTGTCTCAGGGGCTGCTTGCCAAACCTTGATGTTGCCCAGCTTCTAGCCTCCGCAGGTACACTTGCGTAGTAAACGAGCACTTTCCCCCGAGAAACGGTGTTCCTGCCACGCTGGAAGAGAGTTAAGCCCGCAGTACTCTTTCATCCTGGGAAAGCGCAAGGCCACCCTGAGCCTCAGGGTAGCGCCTAAGTTTCCACCGGGCAAGCTCTGCGTGCCTCGGTTTCCATGAGGTCTCCACCGTTGTTGTGCTTCAATGGAACGCGAGGATAGCTTTCAGGACTCCAAGCACTCTGGCCATCGCACCGTTTCCCATGCTACCACACGGATTCCCCCCACGTCTCCTCTCTGCCTGCTGAGCAACAAGCAGCAGTGTAGGTTCTTCGGAACACTTCTTCATGCACAGCCCAAGGGGGCACACTGCTCTCTCTCTTCCTTTGGAAACCTAGGTTGCTGCAGCTTGTCCCAGCTCACGAAGACAGTCAGAGCCAGTCTCATGTGCTGGGTAACGTGGACTCAGTGAGGACAAGGGCCTTACCTGCACTCAGAAAAACACTCTGCTCAACCTTCCATCCAGGAGCTCACACCAACTGGCGCGTTGGTTTAGCAGGACGTCGATGTGAGGTGCAAGCTAAGCAAAGAGCACAATTCCTCCTTTACCCTGCTAGGCCCCGGAAGAGGTAGAGCCAAATAGGCCTCGCTCAGGGCAGCCCTCCTTCAGGGATCTTGCCACACTTCGAAGCCTACACAGTAAAAGGTACTTATCGAAGTTCTCAGATTTTCGCCATGCTCTCCCTCGGCAGCTCCACTACTGCAGGGACTCATGTTTGCTGTGAACTAGGATAGGTGGCCCTGCTTCGAAAAGCAGTCTTTTCCCCTTTGGAAACCTGGATTGTTGTAGCCCCGGAGGTGTTTGCGATACCCTAGGAAGGCCCAGCTTTAACTCACTGCAGGCACGCCCGGGGAGGAAACGAGTATGTTCCCCAGAGAAACAGGCTGCTTGCAAGTGTCGAGGGGAGCTTCTCAGTTGCCCAGTGTGTCCCGTTTGTTTCCCTTCGCAGCTCCCATCCTGCAGGTCCTTAGGTTGGGTGCGAAGAAGTGTAGGTGGCTCTGCGGACAAGAGCAGCCTTTTCCCTTTGGAAGCTTGGATTCTAGTGTCTCAGGGGCTGCTTGCCAAACCTTGAAGTTGCCCAGGTTCTAGCCTCCGCAGGTACGCCTGCGTAGCAAACGAGCACTTTCCCCCGAGAAACCGGGTTCCTGCCACGCTGGAGGAGAGTTAAGCCCGCAGACCTCGTTCCTCCTGGGAAAGTGCAAGGCCACCCTGAGCCTCAGGGTAGCGCCTAAGTTTCCACCAGGCAAGCTCTGCGTCCCCTGTTTTCCATGAGGTCTCCACCGTTGTTGTGCTTCAATGGAACGCGAGGATAGCTTTCAGGACTCCAAGCACACTGTCCTCCGCACCGTTTCCCATGCTACCACACGGATCCCCCCCACGTCTCCTCTCTGCCTGCTGAGCAACAAGCAGCAGTGTAGGCCCTTCGAAACACTTCTTGCATGCAAAGCCCAAGGCGGCACACTGCTCTCTCTCTTCCTTTGGAAACCTAGGTTGCCGCAGCTTGTCCCAGCTCACGAAGACAGTCAGAGTCGGTCTCATGTGCTGGGTAACGTGGTCTCAGTGAGGACAAGGGCCCTACCTGCACTCAGAAAAACACTCTGCTCAGCCTTCCATCCAGGAGCTCACACCGAGTGGCTCTTTGCTTAAGCAGGACGTCGATGTGAGGTCCAAGCTGAGCAAAGAGCACAATTCCTCCTTTACCCTGCTAGGCCCCGGAAGAGGTAGAGCCAAATAGGCCTCGCTCAGGGCAGCCCTCCTTCAGGGATCTTGCCACACTTCGAAGCCTACACAGTAAAAGGTACTTATCGAAGTTCTCAGATTTTCGCCATGCTCTCCCTCGGCAGCTCCACTACTGCAGGGACTCATGTTTGCTGTGAACTAGGATAGGTGGCCCTGCTTCGAAAAGCAGTCTTTTCCCCTCTGGAAATCTGGATTCTTGTAGCCTCGGAGCTGTTTGCGAAACCCTAGGAAGGCCCAGCTTTGACTTACTGCAGGCACGCCCGGGGAAGAAACGAGTATGTTCCCCCAGAGAAACAGGCTGCTTGCAAGTGTCGAGGGGAGCTTCTCAGGTGCCCAGTGTGTCCGGTTTGTTTCCCTTCGCAGCTCCCATCCTCAGGTACTTTTGCTGGGTTTTAATAAGGGTAGGGGGCTTTCGGAAAAAGCAGCCTTTTCCCTTTGGAAGTTTGGTTTCTAGTGTCTCAGGGGCTGCTTGCCAAACCTTGATGTTGCCCAGCTTCTAGCCTCCGCAGGTACACTTGCGTAGTAAATGAGCACTTTCCCCCGAGAAACCGTGTTCCTGCCACGCTGGAAGAGAGTTAAGCCCGCAGTACTCTTTCATCCTGGGAAAGCGCAAGGCCACCCTGAGCCTCAGGGTAGCGCCTAAGTTTCCACCGGGCAAGCTCTGCGTGCCTCGGTTTCCATGAGGTCTCCACCGTTGTTGTGCTTCAATGGAACGCGAGGATAGCTTTCAGGACTCCAAGCACTCTGGCCATCGCACCGTTTCCCATGCTACCACACGGATTCCCCCCACGTCTCCTCTCTGCCTGCTGAGCAAAAAGCAGCCGTGTAGGTTCTTCGGAACACTTCTTCATGCACAGCCCAAGGGGGCACACTGCTCTCTCTCTTCCTTTGGAAACCTAGGTTGCCGCAGCTTGTCCCAACTCACGAAGACAGTCAGAGACGGTCTCATGTGCTGGGTAACGTGGACTCAGTGAGGACAAGGGCCCTACCTGCACTCAGAAAAACTCTCTGCTCAGCCTTCCATCCAGGAGCTCACACCGAGTGGCTCTTTGCTTAAGCAGGACGTCGATGTGAGGTCCAAGCTGAGCAAAGAGCACAATTCCTCCTTTACCGTGCTAGGCCCCGGAAGAGGTAGAGCCAACTAGGCCTCGCTCAGGGCAGCCCTCCTTCAGGGATCTTGCCACACTTCGAAGCCTACACAGTAAAAGGTACTTATCGAAGTTCTCAGATTTTCGCCATGCTCTCCCTCGGCAGCTCCACTACTGCAGGGACTCATGTTTGCTGTGAACTAGGATAGGTGGCCCTGCTTCGAAAAGCAGTCTTTTCCCCTTTGGAAACCTGGATTGTTGTAGCCCCGGAGGTGTTTGCGATACCCTAGGAAGGCCCAGCTTTAACTCACTGCAGGCACGCCCGGGGAGGAAACGAGTATGTTCCCCAGAGAAACAGGCTGCTTGCAAGTGTCGAGGGGAGCTTCTCAGGTGCCCAGTGTGTCCCGTTTGTTTCCCTTCGCAGCTCCCATCCTGCAGGTCCTTAGGTTGGGTGCGAAGAAGTGTAGGTGGCTCTGCGGACAAGAGCAGCCTTTTCCCTTTGGAAGCTTGGATTCTAGTGTCTCAGGGGCTGCTTGCCAAACCTTGAAGTTGCCCAGGTTCTAGCCTCCGCAGGTACGCCTGCGTAGCAAACGAGCACTTTCCCCCGAGAAACCGGGTTCCTGCCACGCTGGAGGAGAGTTAAGCCCGCAGACCTCGTTCCTCCTGGGAAAGTGCAAGGCCACCCTGAGCCTCAGGGTAGCGCCTAAGTTTCCACCAGGCAAGCTCTGCGTCCCCTGTTTTCCATGAGGTCTCCACCGTTGTTGTGCTTCAATGGAACTCGAGGATAGCTTTCAGGACTCCAAGCACACTGTCCTCCGCACCGTTTCCCATGCTACCACACGGATCCCCCCCACGTCTCCTCTCTGCCTGCTGAGCAACAAGCAGCAGTGTAGGCCCTTCGAAACACTTCTTGCATGCAAAGCCCAAGGCGGCACACTGCTCTCTCTCTTCCTTTGGAAACCTAGGTTGCCGCAGCTTGTCCCAGCTCACGAAGACAGTCAGAGACGGTCTCATGTGCTGGGTAACGTGGTCTCAGTGAGGACAAGGGCCCTACCTGCACTCAGAAAAACACTCTGCTCAGCCTTCCATCCAGGAGCTCACACCGAGTGGCTCTTTGCTTAAGCAGGACGTCGATGTGAGGTCCAAGCTGAGCAAAGAGCACAATTCCTCCTTTACCCTGCTAGGCCCCGGAAGAGGTAGAGCCAACTAGGCCTCGCTCAGGGCAGCCCTCCTTCAGGGATCTTGCCACACTTCGAAGCCTACACAGTAAAAGGTACTTATCGAAGTTCTCAGATTTTCGCCATGCTCTCCCTCGGCAGCTCCACTACTGCAGGGACTCATGTTTGCTGTGAACTAGGATAGGTGGCCCTGCTTCGAAAAGCAGTCTTTTCCCCTCTGGAAATCTGGATTCTTGTAGCCTCGGAGCTGTTTGCGAAACCCTAGGAAGGCCCAGCTTTGACTTACTGCAGGCACGCCCGGGGAAGAAACGAGTATGTTCCCCCAGAGAAACAGGCTGCTTGCAAGTGTCGAGGGGAGCTTCTCAGGTGCCCAGTGTGTCCGGTTTGTTTCCCTTCGCAGCTCCCATCCTCAGGTACTTTTGCTGGGTTTTAATAAGGGTAGGGGGCTTTCGGAAAAAGCAGCCTTTTCCCTTTGGAAGTTTGGTTTCTAGTGTCTCAGGGGCTGCTTGCCAAACCTTGATGTTGCCCAGCTTCTAGCCTCCGCAGGTACACTTGCGTAGTAAATGAGCACTTTCCCCCGAGAAACCGTGTTCCTGCCACGCTGGAAGAGAGTTAAGCCCGCAGTACTCTTTCATCCTGGGAAAGCGCAAGGCCACCCTGAGCCTCAGGGTAGCGCCTAAGTTTCCACCGGGCAAGCTCTGCGTGCCTCGGTTTCCATGAGGTCTCCACCGTTGTTGTGCTTCAATGGAACGCGAGGATAGCTTTCAGGACTCCAAGCACTCTGGCCATCGCACCGTTTCCCATGCTACCACACGGATTCCCCCCACGTCTCCTCTCTGCCTGCTGAGCAACAAGCAGCAGTGTAGGTTCTTCGGACAACTTCTTCATGCACAGCCCAAGGCGGCACACTGCTCTCTCTCTTCCTTTGGAAACCTAGGTTGCTGCAGCTTGTCCCAGCTCACGAAGACAGTCAGAGCCGGTCTCATGTGCTGGGTAACGTGGACTCAGTGAGGACAAGGGCCTTACCTGCACTCAGAAAAACACTCTGCTCAACCTTCCATCCAGGAGCTCACACCAACTGGCGCGTTGGTTTAGCAGGACGTCGATGTGAGGTCCAAGCTAAGCAAAGAGCACAATTCCTCCTTTACCCTGCTAGGCCCCGGAAGATTTAGAGCCAACTAGGCCTCGCTCAGGCCAGCCCTCCTTCAGGAATCTTGCCGCACTACGAAGCCGTCACAGTAAAAGGTACTTAGCGAAGTTCCCAGGGTTTCGCCATGCTCTCCCTCGGCAGCTCCACTACTGCAGGGACTCATGTTTGCTATGAACTAGGATAGGTGGCCCTGCTTCGAAAAGCAGTCTTTTCCCCTTTGGAAACCTGGATTCTTGTAGCCTCGGAGCTGTTTGCGAAACCCTAGGAAGGCCCAGCTTTTACTCACTGCAGGCACGCCCGGGGAGGAAACGAGTATGTTCCCCCAGAAGAACAGGCTGCTTGCAAGTGTCGAGGGGAGCTTCTCAGGTGCCCAGTGTGTCCCGTTTGTTTCCCTTCGCAGCTCCCATCCTCAGGTACTTTTGCTGGGTTCTAATAAGGGTAGGGGGCTTTGCGGAAAAAGCAGCCTTTTCCCTTTGGAAGTTTGGATTCTAGTGTCTCAGGGGCTGCTTGCCAAACCTTGATGTTGCCCAGGTTCTAGCCTCCGCAGGTACACTTGCGTAGTAAACGAGCACTTTCCCCCGAGAAACGGTGTTCCTGCCACGCTGGAAGAGAGTTAAGCCCGCAGTACTCTTTCATCCTGGGAAAGCGCAAGGCCACCCTGAGCCTCAGGGTAGTGCCTAAGTTTCCACCGGGCAAGCTCTGCGTGCCTCGGTTTCCATGAGGTCTCCACCGTTGTTGTGCTTCAATGGAACGCGAGGATAGCTTTCAGGACTCCAAGCACTCTGGCCATCGCACCGTTTCCCATGCTACCACACGGATTCCCCCCACGTCTCCTCTCTGCCTGCTGAGCAAAAAGCAGCCGTGTAGGTTCTTCGGAACACTTCTTCATGCACAGCCCAAGGGGGCACACTGCTCTCTCTCTTCCTTTGGAAACCTAGGTTGCCGCAGCTTGTCCCAACTCACGAAGACAGTCAGAGACGGTCTCATGTGCTGGGTAACGTGGACTCAGTGAGGACAAGGGCCCTACCTGCACTCAGAAAAACACTCTGCTCAACCTTCCATCCAGGAGCTCACACCAACTGGCGCGTTGGTTTAGCAGGACGTCGATGTGAGGTCCAAGCTAAGCAAAGAGCACAATTCCTCCTTTACCCTGCTAGGCCCCGGAAGAGGTAGAGCCAAATAGGCCTCGCTCAGGGCAGCCCTCCTTCAGGGATCTTGCCACACTTCGAAGCCTACACAGTAAAAGGTACTTATCGAAGTTCTCAGATTTTCGCCATGCTCTCCCTCGGCAGCTCCACTACTGCAGGGACTCATGTTTGCTGTGAACTAGGATAGGTGGCCCTGCTTCGAAAAGCAGTCTTTTCCCCTTTGGAAACCTGGATTGTTGTAGCCCCGGAGGTGTTTGCGATACCCTAGGAAGGCCCAGCTTTAACTCACTGCAGGCACGCCCGGGGAGGAAACGAGTATGTTCCCCAGAGAAACAGGCTGCTTGCAAGTGTCGAGGGGAGCTTCTCAGGTGCCCAGTGTGTCCCGTTTGTTTCCCTTCGCAGCTCCCATCCTGCAGGTCCTTAGGTTGGGTACGAAGAAGTGTAGGTGGCTCTGCGGACAAGAGCAGCCTTTTCCCTTTGGAAGCTTGGATTCTAGTGTCTCAGGGGCTGCTTGCCAAACCTTGAAGTTGCCCAGGTTCTAGCCTCCGCAGGTACGCCTGCGTAGCAAACGAGCACTTTCCCCCGAGAAACCGGGTTCCTGCCACGCTGGAGGAGAGTTAAGCCCGCAGACCTCGTTCCTCCTGGGAAAGTGCAAGGCCACCCTGAGCCTCAGGGTAGCGCCTAAGTTTCCACCAGGCAAGCTCTGCGTCCCCTGTTTTCCATGAGGTCTCCACCGTTGTTGTGCTTCAATGGAACGCGAGGATAGCTTTCAGGACTCCAAGCACACTGTCCTCCGCACCGTTTCCCATGCTACCACACGGATCCCCCCCACGTCTCCTCTCTGCCTGCTGAGCAACAAGCAGCAGTGTAGGCCCTTCGAAACACTTCTTGCATGCAAAGCCCAAGGCGGCACACTGCTCTCTCTCTTCCTTTGGAAACCTAGGTTGCCGCAGCTTGTCCCAGCTCACGAAGACAGTCAGAGACGGTCTCATGTGCTGGGTAACGTGGTCTCAGTGAGGACAAGGGCCCTACCTGCACTCAGAAAAACACTCTGCTCAGCCTTCCATCCAGGAGCTCACACCGAGTGGCTCTTTGCTTAAGCAGGACGTCGATGTGAGGTCCAAGCTGAGCAAAGAGCACAATTCCTCCTTTACCCTGCTAGGCCCCGGAAGAGGTAGAGCCAAATAGGCCTCGCTCAGGGCAGCCCTCCTTCAGGGATCTTGCCACACTTCGAAGCCTACACAGTAAAAGGTACTTATCGAAGTTCTCAGATTTTCGCCATGCTCTCCCTCGGCAGCTCCACTACTGCAGGGACTCATGTTTGCTGTGAACTAGGATAGGTGGCCCTGCTTCGAAAAGCAGTCTTTTCCCCTTTGGAAACCTGGATTCTTGTAGCCTCGGAGCTGTTTGCGAAACCCTAGGAAGGCCCAGCTTTGACTTACTGCAGGCACGCCCGGGGAAGAAACGAGTATGTTCCCCCAGAGAAACAGGCTGCTTGCAAGTGTCGAGGGGAACTTCTCAGGTGCCCAGTGTGTCCCGTTTGTTTCCCTTCGCAGCTCCCATCCTCAGGTACTTTTGCTGGGTTTTAATAAGGGTAGGGGGCTTTCGGAAAAAGCAGCCTTTTCCCTTTGGAAGTTTGGTTTCTAGTGTCTCAGGGGCTGCTTGCCAAACCTTGATGTTGCCCAGCTTCTAGCCTCCGCAGGTACACTTGCGTAGTAAACGAGCACTTTCCCCCGAGAAACGGTGTTCCTGCCACGCTGGAAGAGAGTTAAGCCCGCAGTACTCTTTCATCCTGGGAAAGCGCAAGGCCACCCTGAGCCTCAGGGTAGCGCCTAAGTTTCCACCGGGCAAGCTCTGCGTGCCTCGGTTTCCATGAGGTCTCCACCGTTGTTGTGCTTCAATGGAACGCGAGGATAGCTTTCAGGACTCCAAGCACTCTGGCCATCGCACCGTTTCCCATGCTACCACACGGATTCCCCCCACGTCTCCTCTCTGCCTGCTGAGCAACAAGCAGCAGTGTAGGTTCTTCGGAACACTTCTTCATGCACAGCCCAAGGGGGCACACTGCTCTCTCTCTTCCTTTGGAAACCTAGGTTGCTGCAGCTTGTCCCAGCTCACGAAGACAGTCAGAGCCAGTCTCATGTGCTGGGTAACGTGGACTCAGTGAGGACAAGGGCCTTACCTGCACTCAGAAAAACACTCTGCTCAACCTTCCATCCAGGAGCTCACACCAACTGGCGCGTTGGTTTAGCAGGACGTCGATGTGAGGTCCAAGCTAAGCAAAGAGCACAATTCCTCCTTTACCCTGCTAGGCCCCGGAAGAGGTAGAGCCAAATAGGCCTCGCTCAGGGCAGCCCTCCTTCAGGGATCTTGCCACACTTCGAAGCCTACACAGTAAAAGGTACTTATCGAAGTTCTCAGATTTTCGCCATGCTCTCCCTCGGCAGCTCCACTACTGCAGGGACTCATGTTTGCTGTGAACTAGGATAGGTGGCCCTGCTTCGAAAAGCAGTCTTTTCCCCTTTGGAAACCTGGATTGTTGTAGCCCCGGAGGTGTTTGCGATACCCTAGGAAGGCCCAGCTTTAACTCACTGCAGGCACGCCCGGGGAGGAAACGAGTATGTTCCCCAGAGAAACAGGCTGCTTGCAAGTGTCGAGGGGAGCTTCTCAGGTGCCCAGTGTGTCCCGTTTGTTTCCCTTCGCAGCTCCCATCCTGCAGGTCCTTAGGTTGGGTGCGAAGAAGTGTAGGTGGCTCTGCGGACAAGAGCAGCCTTTTCCCTTTGGAAGCTTGGATTCTAGTGTCTCAGGGGCTGCTTGCCAAACCTTGAAGTTGCCCAGGTTCTAGCCTCCGCAGGTACGCCTGCGTAGCAAACGAGCACTTTCCCCCGAGAAACCGGGTTCCTGCCACGCTGGAGGAGAGTTAAGCCCGCAGACCTCGTTCCTCCTGGGAAAGTGCAAGGCCACCCTGAGCCTCAGGGTAGCGCCTAAGTTTCCACCAGGCAAGCTCTGCGTCCCCTGTTTTCCATGAGGTCTCCACCGTTGTTGTGCTTCAATGGAACGCGAGGATAGCTTTCAGGACTCCAAGCACACTGTCCTCCGCACCGTTTCCCATGCTACCACACGGATCCCCCCCACGTCTCCTCTCTGCCTGCTGAGCAACAAGCAGCAGTGTAGGCCCTTCGAAACACTTCTTGCATGCAAAGCCCAAGGCGGCACACTGCTCTCTCTCTTCCTTTGGAAACCTAGGTTGCCGCAGCTTGTCCCAGCTCACGAAGACAGTCAGAGTCGGTCTCATGTGCTGGGTAACGTGGTCTCAGTGAGGACAAGGGCCCTACCTGCACTCAGAAAAACACTCTGCTCAGCCTTCCATCCAGGAGCTCACACCGAGTGGCTCTTTGCTTAAGCAGGACGTCGATGTGAGGTCCAAGCTGAGCAAAGAGCACAATTCCTCCTTTACCCTGCTAGGCCCCGGAAGAGGTAGAGCCAAATAGGCCTCGCTCAGGGCAGCCCTCCTTCAGGGATCTTGCCACACTTCGAAGCCTACACAGTAAAAGGTACTTATCGAAGTTCTCAGATTTTCGCCATGCTCTCCCTCGGCAGCTCCACTACTGCAGGGACTCATGTTTGCTGTGAACTAGGATAGGTGGCCCTGCTTCGAAAAGCAGTCTTTTCCCCTCTGGAAATCTGGATTCTTGTAGCCTCGGAGCTGTTTGCGAAACCCTAGGAAGGCCCAGCTTTGACTTACTGCAGGCACGCCCGGGGAAGAAACGAGTATGTTCCCCCAGAGAAACAGGCTGCTTGCAAGTGTCGAGGGGAGCTTCTCAGGTGCCCAGTGTGTCCGGTTTGTTTCCCTTCGCAGCTCCCATCCTCAGGTACTTTTGCTGGGTTTTAATAAGGGTAGGGGGCTTTCGGAAAAAGCAGCCTTTTCCCTTTGGAAGTTTGGTTTCTAGTGTCTCAGGGGCTGCTTGCCAAACCTTGATGTTGCCCAGCTTCTAGCCTCCGCAGGTACACTTGCGTAGTAAATGAGCACTTTCCCCCGAGAAACCGTGTTCCTGCCACGCTGGAAGAGAGTTAAGCCCGCAGTACTCTTTCATCCTGGGAAAGCGCAAGGCCACCCTGAGCCTCAGGGTAGCGCCTAAGTTTCCACCGGGCAAGCTCTGCGTGCCTCGGTTTCCATGAGGTCTCCACCGTTGTTGTGCTTCAATGGAACGCGAGGATAGCTTTCAGGACTCCAAGCACTCTGGCCATCGCACCGTTTCCCATGCTACCACACGGATTCCCCCCACGTCTCCTCTCTGCCTGCTGAGCAACAAGCAGCAGTGTAGGTTCTTCGGACAACTTCTTCATGCACAGCCCAAGGCGGCACACTGCTCTCTCTCTTCCTTTGGAAACCTAGGTTGCCGCAGCTTGTCCCAGCTCACGAAGACAGTCAGAGCCGGTCTCATGTGCTGGGTAACGTGGACTCAGTGAGGACAAGGGCCTTACCTGCACTCAGAAAAACACTCTGCTCAACCTTCCATCCAGGAGCTCACACCAACTGGCGCGTTGGTTTAGCAGGACGTCGATGTGAGGTCCAAGCTAAGCAAAGAGCACAATTCCTCCTTTACCCTGCTAGGCCCCGGAAGATTTAGAGCCAACTAGGCCTCGCTCAGGCCAGCCCTCCTTCAGGAATCTTGCCGCACTACGAAGCCGTCACAGTAAAAGGTACTTAGCGAAGTTCCCAGGGTTTCGCCATGCTCTCCCTCGGCAGCTCCACTACTGCAGGGACTCATGTTTGCTATGAACTAGGATAGGTGGCCCTGCTTCGAAAAGCAGTCTTTTCCCCTTTGGAAACCTGGATTCTTGTAGCCTCGGAGCTGTTTGCGAAACCCTAGGAAGGCCCAGCTTTTACTCACTGCAGGCACGCCCGGGGAGGAAACGAGTATGTTCCCCCAGAAGAACAGGCTGCTTGCAAGTGTCGAGGGGAGCTTCTCAGGTGCCCAGTGTGTCCCGTTTGTTTCCCTTCGCAGCTCCCATCCTCAGGTACTTTTGCTGGGTTCTAATAAGGGTAGGGGGCTTTGCGGAAAAAGCAGCCTTTTCCCTTTGGAAGTTTGGATTCTAGTGTCTCAGGGGCTGCTTGCCAAACCTTGATGTTGCCCAGGTTCTAGCCTCCGCAGGTACACTTGCGTAGTAAACGAGCACTTTCCCCCGAGAAACGGTGTTCCTGCCACGCTGGAAGAGAGTTAAGCCCGCAGTACTCTTTCATCCTGGGAAAGCGCAAGGCCACCCTGAGCCTCAGGGTAGCGCCTAAGTTTCCACCGGGCAAGCTCTGCGTGCCTCGGTTTCCATGAGGTCTCCACCGTTGTTGTGCTTCAATGGAACGCGAGGATAGCTTTCAGGACTCCAAGCACTCTGGCCATCGCACCGTTTCCCATGCTACCACACGGATTCCCCCCACGTCTCCTCTCTGCCTGCTGAGCAAAAAGCAGCCGTGTAGGTTCTTCGGAACACTTCTTCATGCACAGCCCAAGGGGGCACACTGCTCTCTCTCTTCCTTTGGAAACCTAGGTTGCCGCAGCTTGTCCCAACTCACGAAGACAGTCAGAGACGGTCTCATGTGCTGGGTAACGTGGACTCAGTGAGGACAAGGGCCCTACCTGCACTCAGAAAAACTCTCTGCTCAGCCTTCCATCCAGGAGCTCACACCGAGTGGCTCTTTGCTTAAGCAGGACGTCGATGTGAGGTCCAAGCTGAGCAAAGAGCACAATTCCTCCTTTACCGTGCTAGGCCCCGGAAGAGGTAGAGCCAACTAGGCCTCGCTCAGGGCAGCCCTCCTTCAGGGATCTTGCCACACTTCGAAGCCTACACAGTAAAAGGTACTTATCGAAGTTCTCAGATTTTCGCCATGCTCTCCCTCGGCAGCTCCACTACTGCAGGGACTCATGTTTGCTGTGAACTAGGATAGGTGGCCCTGCTTCGAAAAGCAGTCTTTTCCCCTTTGGAAACCTGGATTGTTGTAGCCCCGGAGGTGTTTGCGATACCCTAGGAAGGCCCAGCTTTAACTCACTGCAGGCACGCCCGGGGAGGAAACGAGTATGTTCCCCAGAGAAACAGGCTGCTTGCAAGTGTCGAGGGGAGCTTCTCAGGTGCCCAGTGTGTCCCGTTTGTTTCCCTTCGCAGCTCCCATCCTGCAGGTCCTTAGGTTGGGTGCGAAGAAGTGTAGGTGGCTCTGCGGACAAGAGCAGCCTTTTCCCTTTGGAAGCTTGGATTCTAGTGTCTCAGGGGCTGCTTGCCAAACCTTGAAGTTGCCCAGGTTCTAGCCTCCGCAGGTACGCCTGCGTAGCAAACGAGCACTTTCCCCCGAGAAACCGGGTTCCTGCCACGCTGGAGGAGAGTTAAGCCCGCAGACCTCGTTCCTCCTGGGAAAGTGCAAGGCCACCCTGAGCCTCAGGGTAGCGCCTAAGTTTCCACCAGGCAAGCTCTGCGTCCCCTGTTTTCCATGAGGTCTCCACCGTTGTTGTGCTTCAATGGAACTCGAGGATAGCTTTCAGGACTCCAAGCACACTGTCCTCCGCACCGTTTCCCATGCTACCACACGGATCCCCCCCACGTCTCCTCTCTGCCTGCTGAGCAACAAGCAGCAGTGTAGGCCCTTCGAAACACTTCTTGCATGCAAAGCCCAAGGCGGCACACTGCTCTCTCTCTTCCTTTGGAAACCTAGGTTGCCGCAGCTTGTCCCAGCTCACGAAGACAGTCAGAGACGGTCTCATGTGCTGGGTAACGTGGTCTCAGTGAGGACAAGGGCCCTACCTGCACTCAGAAAAACACTCTGCTCAGCCTTCCATCCAGGAGCTCACACCGAGTGGCTCTTTGCTTAAGCAGGACGTCGATGTGAGGTCCAAGCTGAGCAAAGAGCACAATTCCTCCTTTACCCTGCTAGGCCCCGGAAGAGGTAGAGCCAACTAGGCCTCGCTCAGGGCAGCCCTCCTTCAGGGATCTTGCCACACTTCGAAGCCTACACAGTAAAAGGTACTTATCGAAGTTCTCAGATTTTCGCCATGCTCTCCCTCGGCAGCTCCACTACTGCAGGGACTCATGTTTGCTGTGAACTAGGATAGGTGGCCCTGCTTCGAAAAGCAGTCTTTTCCCCTCTGGAAATCTGGATTCTTGTAGCCTCGGAGCTGTTTGCGAAACCCTAGGAAGGCCCAGCTTTGACTTACTGCAGGCACGCCCGGGGAAGAAACGAGTATGTTCCCCCAGAGAAACAGGCTGCTTGCAAGTGTCGAGGGGAGCTTCTCAGGTGCCCAGTGTGTCCGGTTTGTTTCCCTTCGCAGCTCCCATCCTCAGGTACTTTTGCTGGGTTTTAATAAGGGTAGGGGGCTTTCGGAAAAAGCAGCCTTTTCCCTTTGGAAGTTTGGTTTCTAGTGTCTCAGGGGCTGCTTGCCAAACCTTGATGTTGCCCAGCTTCTAGCCTCCGCAGGTACACTTGCGTAGTAAATGAGCACTTTCCCCCGAGAAACCGTGTTCCTGCCACGCTGGAAGAGAGTTAAGCCCGCAGTACTCTTTCATCCTGGGAAAGCGCAAGGCCACCCTGAGCCTCAGGGTAGCGCCTAAGTTTCCACCGGGCAAGCTCTGCGTGCCTCGGTTTCCATGAGGTCTCCACCGTTGTTGTGCTTCAATGGAACGCGAGGATAGCTTTCAGGACTCCAAGCACTCTGGCCATCGCACCGTTTCCCATGCTACCACACGGATTCCCCCCACGTCTCCTCTCTGCCTGCTGAGCAACAAGCAGCAGTGTAGGTTCTTCGGACAACTTCTTCATGCACAGCCCAAGGCGGCACACTGCTCTCTCTCTTCCTTTGGAAACCTAGGTTGCTGCAGCTTGTCCCAGCTCACGAAGACAGTCAGAGCCGGTCTCATGTGCTGGGTAACGTGGACTCAGTGAGGACAAGGGCCTTACCTGCACTCAGAAAAACACTCTGCTCAACCTTCCATCCAGGAGCTCACACCAACTGGCGCGTTGGTTTAGCAGGACGTCGATGTGAGGTCCAAGCTAAGCAAAGAGCACAATTCCTCCTTTACCCTGCTAGGCCCCGGAAGATTTAGAGCCAACTAGGCCTCGCTCAGGCCAGCCCTCCTTCAGGAATCTTGCCGCACTACGAAGCCGTCACAGTAAAAGGTACTTAGCGAAGTTCCCAGGGTTTCGCCATGCTCTCCCTCGGCAGCTCCACTACTGCAGGGACTCATGTTTGCTATGAACTAGGATAGGTGGCCCTGCTTCGAAAAGCAGTCTTTTCCCCTTTGGAAACCTGGATTCTTGTAGCCTCGGAGCTGTTTGCGAAACCCTAGGAAGGCCCAGCTTTTACTCACTGCAGGCACGCCCGGGGAGGAAACGAGTATGTTCCCCCAGAAGAACAGGCTGCTTGCAAGTGTCGAGGGGAGCTTCTCAGGTGCCCAGTGTGTCCCGTTTGTTTCCCTTCGCAGCTCCCATCCTCAGGTACTTTTGCTGGGTTCTAATAAGGGTAGGGGGCTTTGCGGAAAAAGCAGCCTTTTCCCTTTGGAAGTTTGGATTCTAGTGTCTCAGGGGCTGCTTGCCAAACCTTGATGTTGCCCAGGTTCTAGCCTCCGCAGGTACACTTGCGTAGTAAACGAGCACTTTCCCCCGAGAAACGGTGTTCCTGCCACGCTGGAAGAGAGTTAAGCCCGCAGTACTCTTTCATCCTGGGAAAGCGCAAGGCCACCCTGAGCCTCAGGGTAGTGCCTAAGTTTCCACCGGGCAAGCTCTGCGTGCCTCGGTTTCCATGAGGTCTCCACCGTTGTTGTGCTTCAATGGAACGCGAGGATAGCTTTCAGGACTCCAAGCACTCTGGCCATCGCACCGTTTCCCATGCTACCACACGGATTCCCCCCACGTCTCCTCTCTGCCTGCTGAGCAAAAAGCAGCCGTGTAGGTTCTTCGGAACACTTCTTCATGCACAGCCCAAGGGGGCACACTGCTCTCTCTCTTCCTTTGGAAACCTAGGTTGCCGCAGCTTGTCCCAACTCACGAAGACAGTCAGAGACGGTCTCATGTGCTGGGTAACGTGGACTCAGTGAGGACAAGGGCCCTACCTGCACTCAGAAAAACACTCTGCTCAACCTTCCATCCAGGAGCTCACACCAACTGGCGCGTTGGTTTAGCAGGACGTCGATGTGAGGTCCAAGCTAAGCAAAGAGCACAATTCCTCCTTTACCCTGCTAGGCCCCGGAAGAGGTAGAGCCAAATAGGCCTCGCTCAGGGCAGCCCTCCTTCAGGGATCTTGCCACACTTCGAAGCCTACACAGTAAAAGGTACTTATCGAAGTTCTCAGATTTTCGCCATGCTCTCCCTCGGCAGCTCCACTACTGCAGGGACTCATGTTTGCTGTGAACTAGGATAGGTGGCCCTGCTTCGAAAAGCAGTCTTTTCCCCTTTGGAAACCTGGATTGTTGTAGCCCCGGAGGTGTTTGCGATACCCTAGGAAGGCCCAGCTTTAACTCACTGCAGGCACGCCCGGGGAGGAAACGAGTATGTTCCCCAGAGAAACAGGCTGCTTGCAAGTGTCGAGGGGAGCTTCTCAGGTGCCCAGTGTGTCCCGTTTGTTTCCCTTCGCAGCTCCCATCCTGCAGGTCCTTAGGTTGGGTACGAAGAAGTGTAGGTGGCTCTGCGGACAAGAGCAGCCTTTTCCCTTTGGAAGCTTGGATTCTAGTGTCTCAGGGGCTGCTTGCCAAACCTTGAAGTTGCCCAGGTTCTAGCCTCCGCAGGTACGCCTGCGTAGCAAACGAGCACTTTCCCCCGAGAAACCGGGTTCCTGCCACGCTGGAGGAGAGTTAAGCCCGCAGACCTCGTTCCTCCTGGGAAAGTGCAAGGCCACCCTGAGCCTCAGGGTAGCGCCTAAGTTTCCACCAGGCAAGCTCTGCGTCCCCTGTTTTCCATGAGGTCTCCACCGTTGTTGTGCTTCAATGGAACGCGAGGATAGCTTTCAGGACTCCAAGCACACTGTCCTCCGCACCGTTTCCCATGCTACCACACGGATCCCCCCCACGTCTCCTCTCTGCCTGCTGAGCAACAAGCAGCAGTGTAGGCCCTTCGAAACACTTCTTGCATGCAAAGCCCAAGGCGGCACACTGCTCTCTCTCTTCCTTTGGAAACCTAGGTTGCCGCAGCTTGTCCCAGCTCACGAAGACAGTCAGAGACGGTCTCATGTGCTGGGTAACGTGGTCTCAGTGAGGACAAGGGCCCTACCTGCACTCAGAAAAACACTCTGCTCAGCCTTCCATCCAGGAGCTCACACCGAGTGGCTCTTTGCTTAAGCAGGACGTCGATGTGAGGTCCAAGCTGAGCAAAGAGCACAATTCCTCCTTTACCCTGCTAGGCCCCGGAAGAGGTAGAGCCAAATAGGCCTCGCTCAGGGCAGCCCTCCTTCAGGGATCTTGCCACACTTCGAAGCCTACACAGTAAAAGGTACTTATCGAAGTTCTCAGATTTTCGCCATGCTCTCCCTCGGCAGCTCCACTACTGCAGGGACTCATGTTTGCTGTGAACTAGGATAGGTGGCCCTGCTTCGAAAAGCAGTCTTTTCCCCTTTGGAAACCTGGATTCTTGTAGCCTCGGAGCTGTTTGCGAAACCCTAGGAAGGCCCAGCTTTGACTTACTGCAGGCACGCCCGGGGAAGAAACGAGTATGTTCCCCCAGAGAAACAGGCTGCTTGCAAGTGTCGAGGGGAACTTCTCAGGTGCCCAGTGTGTCCCGTTTGTTTCCCTTCGCAGCTCCCATCCTCAGGTACTTTTGCTGGGTTTTAATAAGGGTAGGGGGCTTTCGGAAAAAGCAGCCTTTTCCCTTTGGAAGTTTGGTTTCTAGTGTCTCAGGGGCTGCTTGCCAAACCTTGATGTTGCCCAGCTTCTAGCCTCCGCAGGTACACTTGCGTAGTAAACGAGCACTTTCCCCCGAGAAACGGTGTTCCTGCCACGCTGGAAGAGAGTTAAGCCCGCAGTACTCTTTCATCCTGGGAAAGCGCAAGGCCACCCTGAGCCTCAGGGTAGCGCCTAAGTTTCCACCGGGCAAGCTCTGCGTGCCTCGGTTTCCATGAGGTCTCCACCGTTGTTGTGCTTCAATGGAACGCGAGGATAGCTTTCAGGACTCCAAGCACTCTGGCCATCGCACCGTTTCCCATGCTACCACACGGATTCCCCCCACGTCTCCTCTCTGCCTGCTGAGCAACAAGCAGCAGTGTAGGTTCTTCGGAACACTTCTTCATGCACAGCCCAAGGGGGCACACTGCTCTCTCTCTTCCTTTGGAAACCTAGGTTGCTGCAGCTTGTCCCAGCTCACGAAGACAGTCAGAGCCAGTCTCATGTGCTGGGTAACGTGGACTCAGTGAGGACAAGGGCCTTACCTGCACTCAGAAAAACACTCTGCTCAACCTTCCATCCAGGAGCTCACACCAACTGGCGCGTTGGTTTAGCAGGACGTCGATGTGAGGTCCAAGCTAAGCAAAGAGCACAATTCCTCCTTTACCCTGCTAGGCCCCGGAAGAGGTAGAGCCAAATAGGCCTCGCTCAGGGCAGCCCTCCTTCAGGGATCTTGCCACACTTCGAAGCCTACACAGTAAAAGGTACTTATCGAAGTTCTCAGATTTTCGCCATGCTCTCCCTCGGCAGCTCCACTACTGCAGGGACTCATGTTTGCTGTGAACTAGGATAGGTGGCCCTGCTTCGAAAAGCAGTCTTTTCCCCTTTGGAAACCTGGATTGTTGTAGCCCCGGAGGTGTTTGCGATACCCTAGGAAGGCCCAGCTTTAACTCACTGCAGGCACGCCCGGGGAGGAAACGAGTATGTTCCCCAGAGAAACAGGCTGCTTGCAAGTGTCGAGGGGAGCTTCTCAGGTGCCCAGTGTGTCCCGTTTGTTTCCCTTCGCAGCTCCCATCCTGCAGGTCCTTAGGTTGGGTGCGAAGAAGTGTAGGTGGCTCTGCGGACAAGAGCAGCCTTTTCCCTTTGGAAGCTTGGATTCTAGTGTCTCAGGGGCTGCTTGCCAAACCTTGAAGTTGCCCAGGTTCTAGCCTCCGCAGGTACGCCTGCGTAGCAAACGAGCACTTTCCCCCGAGAAACCGGGTTCCTGCCACGCTGGAGGAGAGTTAAGCCCGCAGACCTCGTTCCTCCTGGGAAAGTGCAAGGCCACCCTGAGCCTCAGGGTAGCGCCTAAGTTTCCACCAGGCAAGCTCTGCGTCCCCTGTTTTCCATGAGGTCTCCACCGTTGTTGTGCTTCAATGGAACGCGAGGATAGCTTTCAGGACTCCAAGCACACTGTCCTCCGCACCGTTTCCCATGCTACCACACGGATCCCCCCCACGTCTCCTCTCTGCCTGCTGAGCAACAAGCAGCAGTGTAGGCCCTTCGAAACACTTCTTGCATGCAAAGCCCAAGGCGGCACACTGCTCTCTCTCTTCCTTTGGAAACCTAGGTTGCCGCAGCTTGTCCCAGCTCACGAAGACAGTCAGAGTCGGTCTCATGTGCTGGGTAACGTGGTCTCAGTGAGGACAAGGGCCCTACCTGCACTCAGAAAAACACTCTGCTCAGCCTTCCATCCAGGAGCTCACACCGAGTGGCTCTTTGCTTAAGCAGGACGTCGATGTGAGGTCCAAGCTGAGCAAAGAGCACAATTCCTCCTTTACCCTGCTAGGCCCCGGAAGAGGTAGAGCCAAATAGGCCTCGCTCAGGGCAGCCCTCCTTCAGGGATCTTGCCACACTTCGAAGCCTACACAGTAAAAGGTACTTATCGAAGTTCTCAGATTTTCGCCATGCTCTCCCTCGGCAGCTCCACTACTGCAGGGACTCATGTTTGCTGTGAACTAGGATAGGTGGCCCTGCTTCGAAAAGCAGTCTTTTCCCCTCTGGAAATCTGGATTCTTGTAGCCTCGGAGCTGTTTGCGAAACCCTAGGAAGGCCCAGCTTTGACTTACTGCAGGCACGCCCGGGGAAGAAACGAGTATGTTCCCCCAGAGAAACAGGCTGCTTGCAAGTGTCGAGGGGAGCTTCTCAGGTGCCCAGTGTGTCCGGTTTGTTTCCCTTCGCAGCTCCCATCCTCAGGTACTTTTGCTGGGTTTTAATAAGGGTAGGGGGCTTTCGGAAAAAGCAGCCTTTTCCCTTTGGAAGTTTGGTTTCTAGTGTCTCAGGGGCTGCTTGCCAAACCTTGATGTTGCCCAGCTTCTAGCCTCCGCAGGTACACTTGCGTAGTAAATGAGCACTTTCCCCCGAGAAACCGTGTTCCTGCCACGCTGGAAGAGAGTTAAGCCCGCAGTACTCTTTCATCCTGGGAAAGCGCAAGGCCACCCTGAGCCTCAGGGTAGCGCCTAAGTTTCCACCGGGCAAGCTCTGCGTGCCTCGGTTTCCATGAGGTCTCCACCGTTGTTGTGCTTCAATGGAACGCGAGGATAGCTTTCAGGACTCCAAGCACTCTGGCCATCGCACCGTTTCCCATGCTACCACACGGATTCCCCCCACGTCTCCTCTCTGCCTGCTGAGCAACAAGCAGCAGTGTAGGTTCTTCGGACAACTTCTTCATGCACAGCCCAAGGCGGCACACTGCTCTCTCTCTTCCTTTGGAAACCTAGGTTGCCGCAGCTTGTCCCAGCTCACGAAGACAGTCAGAGCCGGTCTCATGTGCTGGGTAACGTGGACTCAGTGAGGACAAGGGCCTTACCTGCACTCAGAAAAACACTCTGCTCAACCTTCCATCCAGGAGCTCACACCAACTGGCGCGTTGGTTTAGCAGGACGTCGATGTGAGGTCCAAGCTAAGCAAAGAGCACAATTCCTCCTTTACCCTGCTAGGCCCCGGAAGATTTAGAGCCAACTAGGCCTCGCTCAGGCCAGCCCTCCTTCAGGAATCTTGCCGCACTACGAAGCCGTCACAGTAAAAGGTACTTAGCGAAGTTCCCAGGGTTTCGCCATGCTCTCCCTCGGCAGCTCCACTACTGCAGGGACTCATGTTTGCTATGAACTAGGATAGGTGGCCCTGCTTCGAAAAGCAGTCTTTTCCCCTTTGGAAACCTGGATTCTTGTAGCCTCGGAGCTGTTTGCGAAACCCTAGGAAGGCCCAGCTTTTACTCACTGCAGGCACGCCCGGGGAGGAAACGAGTATGTTCCCCCAGAAGAACAGGCTGCTTGCAAGTGTCGAGGGGAGCTTCTCAGGTGCCCAGTGTGTCCCGTTTGTTTCCCTTCGCAGCTCCCATCCTCAGGTACTTTTGCTGGGTTCTAATAAGGGTAGGGGGCTTTGCGGAAAAAGCAGCCTTTTCCCTTTGGAAGTTTGGATTCTAGTGTCTCAGGGGCTGCTTGCCAAACCTTGATGTTGCCCAGGTTCTAGCCTCCGCAGGTACACTTGCGTAGTAAACGAGCACTTTCCCCCGAGAAACGGTGTTCCTGCCACGCTGGAAGAGAGTTAAGCCCGCAGTACTCTTTCATCCTGGGAAAGCGCAAGGCCACCCTGAGCCTCAGGGTAGTGCCTAAGTTTCCACCGGGCAAGCTCTGCGTGCCTCGGTTTCCATGAGGTCTCCACCGTTGTTGTGCTTCAATGGAACGCGAGGATAGCTTTCAGGACTCCAAGCACTCTGGCCATCGCACCGTTTCCCATGCTACCACACGGATTCCCCCCACGTCTCCTCTCTGCCTGCTGAGCAAAAAGCAGCCGTGTAGGTTCTTCGGAACACTTCTTCATGCACAGCCCAAGGGGGCACACTGCTCTCTCTCTTCCTTTGGAAACCTAGGTTGCCGCAGCTTGTCCCAACTCACGAAGACAGTCAGAGACGGTCTCATGTGCTGGGTAACGTGGACTCAGTGAGGACAAGGGCCCTACCTGCACTCAGAAAAACTCTCTGCTCAGCCTTCCATCCAGGAGCTCACACCGAGTGGCTCTTTGCTTAAGCAGGACGTCGATGTGAGGTCCAAGCTGAGCAAAGAGCACAATTCCTCCTTTACCGTGCTAGGCCCCGGAAGAGGTAGAGCCAACTAGGCCTCGCTCAGGGCAGCCCTCCTTCAGGGATCTTGCCACACTTCGAAGCCTACACAGTAAAAGGTACTTATCGAAGTTCTCAGATTTTCGCCATGCTCTCCCTCGGCAGCTCCACTACTGCAGGGACTCATGTTTGCTGTGAACTAGGATAGGTGGCCCTGCTTCGAAAAGCAGTCTTTTCCCCTTTGGAAACCTGGATTGTTGTAGCCCCGGAGGTGTTTGCGATACCCTAGGAAGGCCCAGCTTTAACTCACTGCAGGCACGCCCGGGGAGGAAACGAGTATGTTCCCCAGAGAAACAGGCTGCTTGCAAGTGTCGAGGGGAGCTTCTCAGGTGCCCAGTGTGTCCCGTTTGTTTCCCTTCGCAGCTCCCATCCTGCAGGTCCTTAGGTTGGGTGCGAAGAAGTGTAGGTGGCTCTGCGGACAAGAGCAGCCTTTTCCCTTTGGAAGCTTGGATTCTAGTGTCTCAGGGGCTGCTTGCCAAACCTTGAAGTTGCCCAGGTTCTAGCCTCCGCAGGTACGCCTGCGTAGCAAACGAGCACTTTCCCCCGAGAAACCGGGTTCCTGCCACGCTGGAGGAGAGTTAAGCCCGCAGACCTCGTTCCTCCTGGGAAAGTGCAAGGCCACCCTGAGCCTCAGGGTAGCGCCTAAGTTTCCACCAGGCAAGCTCTGCGTCCCCTGTTTTCCATGAGGTCTCCACCGTTGTTGTGCTTCAATGGAACTCGAGGATAGCTTTCAGGACTCCAAGCACACTGTCCTCCGCACCGTTTCCCATGCTACCACACGGATCCCCCCCACGTCTCCTCTCTGCCTGCTGAGCAACAAGCAGCAGTGTAGGCCCTTCGAAACACTTCTTGCATGCAAAGCCCAAGGCGGCACACTGCTCTCTCTCTTCCTTTGGAAACCTAGGTTGCCGCAGCTTGTCCCAGCTCACGAAGACAGTCAGAGACGGTCTCATGTGCTGGGTAACGTGGTCTCAGTGAGGACAAGGGCCCTACCTGCACTCAGAAAAACACTCTGCTCAGCCTTCCATCCAGGAGCTCACACCGAGTGGCTCTTTGCTTAAGCAGGACGTCGATGTGAGGTCCAAGCTGAGCAAAGAGCACAATTCCTCCTTTACCCTGCTAGGCCCCGGAAGAGGTAGAGCCAAATAGGCCTCGCTCAGGGCAGCCCTCCTTCAGGGATCTTGCCACACTTCGAAGCCTACACAGTAAAAGGTACTTATCGAAGTTCTCAGATTTTCGCCATGCTCTCCCTCGGCAGCTCCACTACTGCAGGGACTCATGTTTGCTGTGAACTAGGATAGGTGGCCCTGCTTCGAAAAGCAGTCTTTTCCCCTCTGGAAATCTGGATTCTTGTAGCCTCGGAGCTGTTTGCGAAACCCTAGGAAGGCCCAGCTTTGACTTACTGCAGGCACGCCCGGGGAAGAAACGAGTATGTTCCCCCAGAGAAACAGGCTGCTTGCAAGTGTCGAGGGGAGCTTCTCAGGTGCCCAGTGTGTCCGGTTTGTTTCCCTTCGCAGCTCCCATCCTCAGGTACTTTTGCTGGGTTTTAATAAGGGTAGGGGGCTTTCGGAAAAAGCAGCCTTTTCCCTTTGGAAGTTTGGTTTCTAGTGTCTCAGGGGCTGCTTGCCAAACCTTGATGTTGCCCAGCTTCTAGCCTCCGCAGGTACACTTGCGTAGTAAATGAGCACTTTCCCCCGAGAAACCGTGTTCCTGCCACGCTGGAAGAGAGTTAAGCCCGCAGTACTCTTTCATCCTGGGAAAGCGCAAGGCCACCCTGAGCCTCAGGGTAGCGCCTAAGTTTCCACCGGGCAAGCTCTGCGTGCCTCGGTTTCCATGAGGTCTCCACCGTTGTTGTGCTTCAATGGAACGCGAGGATAGCTTTCAGGACTCCAAGCACTCTGGCCATCGCACCGTTTCCCATGCTACCACACGGATTCCCCCCACGTCTCCTCTCTGCCTGCTGAGCAACAAGCAGCAGTGTAGGTTCTTCGGACAACTTCTTCATGCACAGCCCAAGGCGGCACACTGCTCTCTCTCTTCCTTTGGAAACCTAGGTTGCTGCAGCTTGTCCCAGCTCACGAAGACAGTCAGAGCCGGTCTCATGTGCTGGGTAACGTGGACTCAGTGAGGACAAGGGCCTTACCTGCACTCAGAAAAACACTCTGCTCAACCTTCCATCCAGGAGCTCACACCAACTGGCGCGTTGGTTTAGCAGGACGTCGATGTGAGGTCCAAGCTAAGCAAAGAGCACAATTCCTCCTTTACCCTGCTAGGCCCCGGAAGATTTAGAGCCAACTAGGCCTCGCTCAGGCCAGCCCTCCTTCAGGAATCTTGCCGCACTACGAAGCCGTCACAGTAAAAGGTACTTAGCGAAGTTCCCAGGGTTTCGCCATGCTCTCCCTCGGCAGCTCCACTACTGCAGGGACTCATGTTTGCTATGAACTAGGATAGGTGGCCCTGCTTCGAAAAGCAGTCTTTTCCCCTTTGGAAACCTGGATTCTTGTAGCCTCGGAGCTGTTTGCGAAACCCTAGGAAGGCCCAGCTTTTACTCACTGCAGGCACGCCCGGGGAGGAAACGAGTATGTTCCCCCAGAAGAACAGGCTGCTTGCAAGTGTCGAGGGGAGCTTCTCAGGTGCCCAGTGTGTCCCGTTTGTTTCCCTTCGCAGCTCCCATCCTCAGGTACTTTTGCTGGGTTCTAATAAGGGTAGGGGGCTTTGCGGAAAAAGCAGCCTTTTCCCTTTGGAAGTTTGGATTCTAGTGTCTCAGGGGCTGCTTGCCAAACCTTGATGTTGCCCAGGTTCTAGCCTCCGCAGGTACACTTGCGTAGTAAACGAGCACTTTCCCCCGAGAAACGGTGTTCCTGCCACGCTGGAAGAGAGTTAAGCCCGCAGTACTCTTTCATCCTGGGAAAGCGCAAGGCCACCCTGAGCCTCAGGGTAGTGCCTAAGTTTCCACCGGGCAAGCTCTGCGTGCCTCGGTTTCCATGAGGTCTCCACCGTTGTTGTGCTTCAATGGAACGCGAGGATAGCTTTCAGGACTCCAAGCACTCTGGCCATCGCACCGTTTCCCATGCTACCACACGGATTCCCCCCACGTCTCCTCTCTGCCTGCTGAGCAAAAAGCAGCCGTGTAGGTTCTTCGGAACACTTCTTCATGCACAGCCCAAGGGGGCACACTGCTCTCTCTCTTCCTTTGGAAACCTAGGTTGCCGCAGCTTGTCCCAACTCACGAAGACAGTCAGAGACGGTCTCATGTGCTGGGTAACGTGGACTCAGTGAGGACAAGGGCCCTACCTGCACTCAGAAAAACTCTCTGCTCAGCCTTCCATCCAGGAGCTCACACCGAGTAGCTCTTTGCTTAAGCAGGACGTCGATGTGAGGTCCAAGCTGAGCAAAGAGCACAATTCCTCCTTTACCCTGCTAGGCCCCGGAAGAGGTAGAGCCAAATAGGCCTCGCTCAGGGCAGCCCTCCTTCAGGGATCTTGCCACACTTCGAAGCCTACACAGTAAAAGGTACTTATCGAAGTTCTCAGATTTTCGCCATGCTCTCCCTCGGCAGCTCCACTACTGCAGGGACTCATGTTTGCTGTGAACTAGGATAGGTGGCCCTGCTTCGAAAAGCAGTCTTTTCCCCTTTGGAAACCTGGATTGTTGTAGCCCCGGAGGTGTTTGCGATACCCTAGGAAGGCCCAGCTTTAACTCACTGCAGGCACGCCCGGGGAGGAAACGAGTATGTTCCCCAGAGAAACAGGCTGCTTGCAAGTGTCGAGGGGAGCTTCTCAGTTGCCCAGTGTGTCCCGTTTGTTTCCCTTCGCAGCTCCCATCCTGCAGGTCCTTAGGTTGGGTGCGAAGAAGTGTAGGTGGCTCTGCGGACAAGAGCAGCCTTTTCCCTTTGGAAGCTTGGATTCTAGTGTCTCAGGGGCTGCTTGCCAAACCTTGAAGTTGCCCAGGTTCTAGCCTCCGCAGGTACGCCTGCGTAGCAAACGAGCACTTTCCCCCGAGAAACCGGGTTCCTGCCACGCTGGAGGAGAGTTAAGCCCGCAGACCTCGTTCCTCCTGGGAAAGTGCAAGGCCACCCTGAGCCTCAGGGTAGCGCCTAAGTTTCCACCAGGCAAGCTCTGCGTCCCCTGTTTTCCATGAGGTCTCCACCGTTGTTGTGCTTCAATGGAACGCGAGGATAGCTTTCAGGACTCCAAGCACACTGTCCTCCGCACCGTTTCCCATGCTACCACACGGATCCCCCCCACGTCTCCTCTCTGCCTGCTGAGCAACAAGCAGCAGTGTAGGCCCTTCGAAACACTTCTTGCATGCAAAGCCCAAGGCGGCACACTGCTCTCTCTCTTCCTTTGGAAACCTAGGTTGCCGCAGCTTGTCCCAGCTCACGAAGACAGTCAGAGTCGGTCTCATGTGCTGGGTAACGTGGTCTCAGTGAGGACAAGGGCCCTACGTGCACTCAGAAAAACACTCTGCTCAGCCTTCCATCCAGGAGTTCACACCGACTGGCGCGTTGGTTTAGTAGGACCTCGATTTGAGGTCCAAGCTGAGCAAAGAGCACAATTCCTCCTTTACCCTGCTAGGTCCCGGAAGGGGTAGAGCCAACTAGGCCTCGCTCAGGCCAGCCCTCCTTCAGGAATCTTGCCACACTACGAAGCCGTCACAGTAAAAGGTACTTAGCGAAGTTCCCAGGGTTTCGCCATGCTCTCCCTCGGCAGCTCCACTACTGCAGGGACTCATGTTTGCTATGAACTAGGATAGGTGGCCCTGCTTCGAAAAGCAGTCTTTTCCCCTTTGGAAACCTGGATTCTTGTAGCCTCGGAGCTGTTTGTGAAACCCTAGGAAGGCCCAGCTTTTACTCACTGCAGGCACGCCCGGGGAGGAAACGAGTATGTTCCCCCAGAAGAACAGGCTGCTTGCAAGTGTCGAGGGGAGCTTCTCAGGTGCCCAGTGTGTCCCGTTTGTTTCCCTTCACAGCTCCCATCCTCAGGTACTTTTGCTGGGTTCTAATAAGGGTAGGGGGCTTTGCGGAAAAAGCAGCCTTTTCCCTTTGGAAGTTTGGATTCTAGTGTCTCAGGGGCTGCTTGCCAAACCTTGATGTTGCCCAGGTTCTAGCCTCCGCAGGTACACTTGCGTAGTAAACGAGCACTTTCCCCCGAGAAACGGTGTTCCTGCCACGCTGGAAGAGAGTTAAGCCCGCAGTACTCTTTCATCCTGGGAAAGCGCAAGGCCACCCTGAGCCTCAGGGTAGTGCCTAAGTTTCCACCGGGCAAGCTCTGCGTGCCTCGGTTTCCATGAGGTCTCCACCGTTGTTGTGCTTCAATGGAACGCGAGGATAGCTTTCAGGACTCCAAGCACTCTGGCCATCGCACCGTTTCCCATGCTACCACACGGATTCCCCCCACGTCTCCTCTCTGCCTGCTGAGCAAAAAGCAGCCGTGTAGGTTCTTCGGAACACTTCTTCATGCACAGCCCAATGGGGCACACTGCTCTCTCTCTTCCTTTGGAAACCTAGGTTGCCGCAGCTTGTCCCAACTCACGAAGACAGTCAGAGACGGTCTCATGTGCTGGGTAACGTGGACTCAGTGAGGACAAGGGCCTTACCTGCACTCAGAAAAACACTCTGCTCAACCTTCCATCCAGGAGCTCACACCAACTGGCGCGTTGGTTTAGCAGGACGTCGATGTGAGGTCCAAGCTAAGCAAAGAGCACAATTCCTCCTTTACCCTGCTAGGCCCCGGAAGATTTAGAGCCAACTAGGCCTCGCTCAGGCCAGCCCTCCTTCAGGAATCTTGCCGCACTACGAAGCCGTCACAGTAAAAGGTACTTAGCGAAGTTCCCAGGGTTTCGCCATGCTCTCCCTCGGCAGCTCCACTACTGCAGGGACTCATGTTTGCTATGAACTAGGATAGGTGGCCCTGCTTCGAAAAGCAGTCTTTTCCCCTTTGGAAACCTGGATTCTTGTAGCCTCGGAGCTGTTTGCGAAACCCTAGGAAGGCCCAGCTTTTACTCACTGCAGGCACGCCCGGGGAGGAAACGAGTATGTTCCCCCAGAAGAACAGGCTGCTTGCAAGTGTCGAGGGGAGCTTCTCAGGTGCCCAGTGTGTCCCGTTTGTTTCCCTTCGCAGCTCCCATCCTCAGGTACTTTTGCTGGGTTCTAATAAGGGTAGGGGGCTTTGCGGAAAAAGCAGCCTTTTCCCTTTGGAAGTTTGGATTCTAGTGTCTCAGGGGCTGCTTGCCAAACCTTGATGTTGCCCAGGTTCTAGCCTCCGCAGGTACACTTGCGTAGTAAACGAGCACTTTCCCCCGAGAAACGGTGTTCCTGCCACGCTGGAAGAGAGTTAAGCCCGCAGTACTCTTTCATCCTGGGAAAGCGCAAGGCCACCCTGAGCCTCAGGGTAGTGCCTAAGTTTCCACCGGGCAAGCTCTGCGTGCCTCGGTTTCCATGAGGTCTCCACCGTTGTTGTGCTTCAATGGAACGCGAGGATAGCTTTCAGGACTCCAAGCACTCTGGCCATCGCACCGTTTCCCATGCTACCACACGGATTCCCCCCACGTCTCCTCTCTGCCTGCTGAGCAAAAAGCAGCCGTGTAGGTTCTTCGGAACACTTCTTCATGCACAGCCCAAGGGGGCACACTGCTCTCTCTCTTCCTTTGGAAACCTAGGTTGCCGCAGCTTGTCCCAACTCACGAAGACAGTCAGAGACGGTCTCATGTGCTGGGTAACGTGGACTCAGTGAGGACAAGGGCCCTACCTGCACTCAGAAAAACTCTCTGCTCAGCCTTCCATCCAGGAGCTCACACCGAGTAGCTCTTTGCTTAAGCAGGACGTCGATGTGAGGTCCAAGCTGAGCAAAGAGCACAATTCCTCCTTTACCCTGCTAGGCCCCGGAAGAGGTAGAGCCAAATAGGCCTCGCTCAGGGCAGCCCTCCTTCAGGGATCTTGCCACACTTCGAAGCCTACACAGTAAAAGGTACTTATCGAAGTTCTCAGATTTTCGCCATGCTCTCCCTCGGCAGCTCCACTACTGCAGGGACTCATGTTTGCTGTGAACTAGGATAGGTGGCCCTGCTTCGAAAAGCAGTCTTTTCCCCTTTGGAAACCTGGATTGTTGTAGCCCCGGAGGTGTTTGTGATACCCTAGGAAGGCCCAGCTTTAACTCACTGCAGGCACGCCCGGGGAGGAAACGAGTATGTTCCCCAGAGAAACAGGCTGCTTGCAAGTGTCGAGGGGAGCTTCTCAGGTGCCCAGTGTGTCCCGTTTGTTTCCCTTCGCAGCTCCCATCCTGCAGGTCCTTAGGTTGGGTGCGAAGAAGTGTAGGTGGCTCTGCGGACAAGAGCAGCCTTTTCCCTTTGGAAGCTTGGATTCTAGTGTCTCAGGGGCTGCTTGCCAAACCTTGAAGTTGCCCAGGTTCTAGCCTCCGCAGGTACGCCTGCGTAGCAAACGAGCACTTTCCCCCGAGAAACCGGGTTCCTGCCACGCTGGAGGAGAGTTAAGCCCGCAGACCTCGTTCCTCCTGGGAAAGTGCAAGGCCACCCTGAGCCTCAGGGTAGCGCCTAAGTTTCCACCAGGCAAGCGCTGCGTCCCCTGTTTTCCATGAGGTCTCCACCGTTGTTGTGCTTCAATGGAACTCGAGGATAGCTTTCAGGACTCCAAGCACACTGTCCTCCGCACCGTTTCCCATGCTACCACACGGATCCCCCCCACGTCTCCTCTCTGCCTGCTGAGCAACAAGCAGCAGTGTAGGCCCTTCGAAACACTTCTTGCATGCAAAGCCCAAGGCGGCACACTGCTCTCTCTCTTCCTTTGGAAACCTAGGTTGCCGCAGCTTGTCCCAGCTCACGAAGACAGTCAGAGTCGGTCTCATGTGCTGGGTAACGTGGTCTCAGTGAGGACAAGGGCCCTACCTGCACTCAGAAAAACACTCTGCTCAGCCTTCCATCCAGGAGTTCACACCGACTGGCGCGTTGGTTTAGTAGGACCTCGATTTGAGGTCCAAGCTGAGCAAAGAGCACAATTCCTCCTTTACCCTGCTAGGTCCCGGAAGGGGTAGAGCCAACTAGGCCTCGCTCAGGCCAGCCCTCCTTCAGGAATCTTGCCACACTACGAAGCCGTCAGAGTAAAAGGTACTTAGCGAAGTTCCCAGGGTTTCGCCATGCTCTCCCTCGGCAGCTCCACTACTGCAGGGACTCATGTTTGCTATGAACTAGGATAGGTGGCCCTGCTTCGAAAAGCAGTCTTTTCCCCTTTGGAAACCTGGATTCTTGTAGCCTCGGAGCTGTTTGCGAAACCCTAGGAAGGCCCAGCTTTTACTCACTGCAGGCACGCCCGGGGAGGAAACGAGTATGTTCCCCCAGAAGAACAGGCTGCTTGCAAGTGTCGAGGGGAGCTTCTCAGGTGCCCAGTGTGTCCCGTTTGTTTCCCTTCGCAGCTCCCATCCTCAGGTACTTTTGCTGGGTTCTAATAAGGGTAGGGGGCTTTGCGGAAAAAGCAGCCTTTTCCCTTTGGAAGTTTGGATTCTAGTGTCTCAGGGGCTGCTTGCCAAACCTTGATGTTGCCCAGGTTCTAGCCTCCGCAGGTACACTTGCGTAGTAAACGAGCACTTTCCCCCGAGAAACGGTGTTCCTGCCACGCTGGAAGAGAGTTAAGCCCGCAGTACTCTTTCATCCTGGGAAAGCGCAAGGCCACCCTGAGCCTCAGGGTAGTGCCTAAGTTTCCACCGGGCAAGCTCTGCGTGCCTCGGTTTCCATGAGGTCTCCACCGTTGTTGTGCTTCAATGGAACGCGAGGATAGCTTTCAGGACTCCAAGCACTCTGGCCATCGCACCGTTTCCCATGCTACCACACGGATTCCCCCACGTCTCCTCTCTGCCTGCTGAGCAAAAAGCAGCCGTGTAGGTTCTTCGGAACACTTCTTCATGCACAGCCCAAGGGGGCACACTGCTCTCTCTCTTCCTTTGGAAACCTAGGTTGCCGCAGCTTGTCCCAACTCACGAAGACAGTCAGAGACGGTCTCATGTGCTGGGTAACGTGGACTCAGTGAGGACAAGGGCCCTACCTGCACTCAGAAAAACTCTCTGCTCAGCCTTCCATCCAGGAGCTCACACCGAGTGGCTCTTTGCTTAAGCAGGACGTCGATGTGAGGTCCAAGCTGAGCAAAGAGCACAATTCCTCCTTTACCCTGCTAGGCCCCGGAAGAGGTAGAGCCAACTAGGCCTCGCTCAGGGCAGCCCTGCTTCAGGGATCTTGCCACACTTCGAAGCCTACACAGTAAAAGGTACTTATCGAAGTTCTCAGATTTTCGCCATGCTCTCCCTCGGCAGCTCCACTACTGCAGGGACTCATGTTTGCTGTGAACTAGGATAGGTGGCCCTGCTTCGAAAAGCAGTCTTTTCCCCTCTGGAAATCTGGATTCTTGTAGCCTCGGAGCTGTTTGCGAAACCCTAGGAAGGCCCAGCTTTGACTTACTGCAGGCACGCCCGGGGAAGAAACGAGTATGTTCCCCCAGAGAAACAGGCTGCTTGCAAGTGTCGAGGGGAGCTTCTCAGGTGCCCAGTGTGTCCCGTTTGTTTCCCTTCGCAGCTCCCATCCTCAGGTACTTTTGCTGGGTTTTAATAAGGGTAGGGGGCTTTCGGAAAAAGCAGCCTTTTCCCTTTGGAAGTTTGGTTTCTAGTGTCTCAGGGGCTGCTTGCCAAACCTTGATGTTGCCCAGCTTCTAGCCTCCGCAGGTACACTTGCGTAGTAAACGAGCACTTTCCCCCGAGAAACGGTGTTCCTGCCACGCTGGAAGAGAGTTAAGCCCGCAGTACTCTTTCATCCTGGGAAAGCGCAAGGCCACCCTGAGCCTCAGGGTAGCGCCTAAGTTTCCACCGGGCAAGCTCTGCGTGCCTCGGTTTCCATGAGGTCTCCACCGTTGTTGTGCTTCAATGGAACGCGAGGATAGCTTTCAGGACTCCAAGCACTCTGGCCATCGCACCGTTTCCCATGCTACCACACGGATTCCCCCCACGTCTCCTCTCTGCCTGCTGAGCAACAAGCAGCAGTGTAGGTTCTTCGGAACACTTCTTCATGCACAGCCCAAGGGGGCACACTGCTCTCTCTCTTCCTTTGGAAACCTAGGTTGCTGCAGCTTGTCCCAGCTCACGAAGACAGTCAGAGCCAGTCTCATGTGCTGGGTAACGTGGACTCAGTGAGGACAAGGGCCTTACCTGCACTCAGAAAAACACTCTGCTCAACCTTCCATCCAGGAGCTCACACCAACTGGCGCGTTGGTTTAGCAGGACGTCGATGTGAGGTGCAAGCTAAGCAAAGAGCACAATTCCTCCTTTACCCTGCTAGGCCCCGGAAGAGGTAGAGCCAAATAGGCCTCGCTCAGGGCAGCCCTCCTTCAGGGATCTTGCCACACTTCGAAGCCTACACAGTAAAAGGTACTTATCGAAGTTCTCAGATTTTCGCCATGCTCTCCCTCGGCAGCTCCACTACTGCAGGGACTCATGTTTGCTGTGAACTAGGATAGGTGGCCCTGCTTCGAAAAGCAGTCTTTTCCCCTTTGGAAACCTGGATTGTTGTAGCCCCGGAGGTGTTTGCGATACCCTAGGAAGGCCCAGCTTTAACTCACTGCAGGCACGCCCGGGGAGGAAACGAGTATGTTCCCCAGAGAAACAGGCTGCTTGCAAGTGTCGAGGGGAGCTTCTCAGGTGCCCAGTGTGTCCCGTTTGTTTCCCTTCGCAGCTCCCATCCTGCAGGTCCTTAGGTTGGGTGCGAAGAAGTGTAGGTGGCTCTGCGGACAAGAGCAGCCTTTTCCCTTTGGAAGCTTGGATTCTAGTGTCTCAGGGGCTGCTTGCCAAACCTTGAAGTTGCCCAGGTTCTAGCCTCCGCAGGTACGCCTGCGTAGCAAACGAGCACTTTCCCCCGAGAAACCGGGTTCCTGCCACGCTGGAGGAGAGTTAAGCCCGCAGACCTCGTTCCTCCTGGGAAAGTGCAAGGCCACCCTGAGCCTCAGGGTAGCGCCTAAGTTTCCACCAGGCAAGCTCTGCGTCCCCTGTTTTCCATGAGGTCTCCACCGTTGTTGTGCTTCAATGGAACGCGAGGATAGCTTTCAGGACTCCAAGCACACTGTCCTCCGCACCGTTTCCCATGCTACCACACGGATCCCCCCCACGTCTCCTCTCTGCCTGCTGAGCAACAAGCAGCAGTGTAGGCCCTTCGAAACACTTCTTGCATGCAAAGCCCAAGGCGGCACACTGCTCTCTCTCTTCCTTTGGAAACCTAGGTTGCCGCAGCTTGTCCCAGCTCACGAAGACAGTCAGAGTCGGTCTCATGTGCTGGGTAACGTGGTCTCAGTGAGGACAAGGGCCCTACCTGCACTCAGAAAAACACTCTGCTCAGCCTTCCATCCAGGAGCTCACACCGAGTGGCTCTTTGCTTAAGCAGGACGTCGATGTGAGGTCCAAGCTGAGCAAAGAGCACAATTCCTCCTTTACCCTGCTAGGCCCCGGAAGAGGTAGAGCCAAATAGGCCTCGCTCAGGGCAGCCCTCCTTCAGGGATCTTGCCACACTTCGAAGCCTACACAGTAAAAGGTACTTATCGAAGTTCTCAGATTTTCGCCATGCTCTCCCTCGGCAGCTCCACTACTGCAGGGACTCATGTTTGCTGTGAACTAGGATAGGTGGCCCTGCTTCGAAAAGCAGTCTTTTCCCCTCTGGAAATCTGGATTCTTGTAGCCTCGGAGCTGTTTGCGAAACCCTAGGAAGGCCCAGCTTTGACTTACTGCAGGCACGCCCGGGGAAGAAACGAGTATGTTCCCCCAGAGAAACAGGCTGCTTGCAAGTGTCGAGGGGAGCTTCTCAGGTGCCCAGTGTGTCCGGTTTGTTTCCCTTCGCAGCTCCCATCCTCAGGTACTTTTGCTGGGTTTTAATAAGGGTAGGGGGCTTTCGGAAAAAGCAGCCTTTTCCCTTTGGAAGTTTGGTTTCTAGTGTCTCAGGGGCTGCTTGCCAAACCTTGATGTTGCCCAGCTTCTAGCCTCCGCAGGTACACTTGCGTAGTAAATGAGCACTTTCCCCCGAGAAACCGTGTTCCTGCCACGCTGGAAGAGAGTTAAGCCCGCAGTACTCTTTCATCCTGGGAAAGCGCAAGGCCACCCTGAGCCTCAGGGTAGCGCCTAAGTTTCCACCGGGCAAGCTCTGCGTGCCTCGGTTTCCATGAGGTCTCCACCGTTGTTGTGCTTCAATGGAACGCGAGGATAGCTTTCAGGACTCCAAGCACTCTGGCCATCGCACCGTTTCCCATGCTACCACACGGATTCCCCCCACGTCTCCTCTCTGCCTGCTGAGCAACAAGCAGCAGTGTAGGTTCTTCGGACAACTTCTTCATGCACAGCCCAAGGCGGCACACTGCTCTCTCTCTTCCTTTGGAAACCTAGGTTGCCGCAGCTTGTCCCAGCTCACGAAGACAGTCAGAGCCGGTCTCATGTGCTGGGTAACGTGGACTCAGTGAGGACAAGGGCCTTACCTGCACTCAGAAAAACACTCTGCTCAACCTTCCATCCAGGAGCTCACACCAACTGGCGCGTTGGTTTAGCAGGACGTCGATGTGAGGTCCAAGCTAAGCAAAGAGCACAATTCCTCCTTTACCCTGCTAGGCCCCGGAAGATTTAGAGCCAACTAGGCCTCGCTCAGGCCAGCCCTCCTTCAGGAATCTTGCCGCACTACGAAGCCGTCACAGTAAAAGGTACTTAGCGAAGTTCCCAGGGTTTCGCCATGCTCTCCCTCGGCAGCTCCACTACTGCAGGGACTCATGTTTGCTATGAACTAGGATAGGTGGCCCTGCTTCGAAAAGCAGTCTTTTCCCCTTTGGAAACCTGGATTCTTGTAGCCTCGGAGCTGTTTGCGAAACCCTAGGAAGGCCCAGCTTTTACTCACTGCAGGCACGCCCGGGGAGGAAACGAGTATGTTCCCCCAGAAGAACAGGCTGCTTGCAAGTGTCGAGGGGAGCTTCTCAGGTGCCCAGTGTGTCCCGTTTGTTTCCCTTCGCAGCTCCCATCCTCAGGTACTTTTGCTGGGTTCTAATAAGGGTAGGGGGCTTTGCGGAAAAAGCAGCCTTTTCCCTTTGGAAGTTTGGATTCTAGTGTCTCAGGGGCTGCTTGCCAAACCTTGATGTTGCCCAGCTTCTAGCCTCCGCAGGTACACTTGCGTAGTAAACGAGCACTTTCCCCCGAGAAACGGTGTTCCTGCCACGCTGGAAGAGAGTTAAGCCCGCAGTACTCTTTCATCCTGGGAAAGCGCAAGGCCACCCTGAGCCTCAGGGTAGTGCCTAAGTTTCCACCGGGCAAGCTCTGCGTGCCTCGGTTTCCATGAGGTCTCCACCGTTGTTGTGCTTCAATGGAACGCGAGGATAGCTTTCAGGACTCCAAGCACTCTGGCCATCGCACCGTTTCCCATGCTACCACACGGATTCCCCCCACGTCTCCTCTCTGCCTGCTGAGCAAAAGGCAGCCGTGTAGGTTCTTCGGAACACTTCTTCATGCACAGCCCAAGGGGGCACACTGCTCTCTCTCTTCCTTTGGAAACCTAGGTTGCCGCAGCTTGTCCCAACTCACGAAGACAGTCAGAGACGGTCTCATGTGCTGGGTAACGTGGACTCAGTGAGGACAAGGGCCCTACCTGCACTCAGAAAAACTCTCTGCTCAGCCTTCCATCCAGGAGCTCACACCGAGTGGCTCTTTGCTTAAGCAGGACGTCGATGTGAGGTCCAAGCTGAGCAAAGAGCACAATTCCTCCTTTACCCTGCTAGGCCCCGGAAGAGGTAGAGCCAACTAGGCCTCGCTCAGGGCAGCCCTCCTTCAGGGATCTTGCCACACTTCGAAGCCTACACAGTAAAAGGTACTTATCGAAGTTCTCAGATTTTCGCCATGCTCTCCCTCGGCAGCTCCACTACTGCAGGGACTCATGTTTGCTGTGAACTAGGATAGGTGGCCCTGCTTCGAAAAGCAGTCTTTTCCCCTTTGGAAACCTGGATTGTTGTAGCCCCGGAGGTGTTTGCGATACCCTAGGAAGGCCCAGCTTTAACTCACTGCAGGCACGCCCGGGGAGGAAACGAGTATGTTCCCCAGAGAAACAGGCTGCTTGCAAGTGTCGAGGGGAGCTTCTCAGGTGCCCAGTGTGTCCCGTTTGTTTCCCTTCGCAGCTCCCATCCTGCAGGTCCTTAGGTTGGGTGCGAAGAAGTGTAGGTGGCTCTGCGGACAAGAGCAGCCTTTTCCCTTTGGAAGCTTGGATTCTAGTGTCTCAGGGGCTGCTTGCCAAACCTTGAAGTTGCCCAGGTTCTAGCCTCCGCAGGTACGCCTGCGTAGCAAACGAGCACTTTCCCCCGAGAAACCGGGTTCCTGCCACGCTGGAGGAGAGTTAAGCCCGCAGACCTCGTTCCTCCTGGGAAAGTGCAAGGCCACCCTGAGCCTCAGGGTAGCACCTAAGTTTCCACCAGGCAAGCTCTGCGTCCCCTGTTTTCCATGAGGTCTCCACCGTTGTTGTGCTTCAATGGAACTCGAGGATAGCTTTCAGGACTCCAAGCACACTGTCCTCCGCACCGTTTCCCATGCTACCACACGGATCCCCCCCACGTCTCCTCTCTGCCTGCTGAGCAACAAGCAGCAGTGTAGGCCCTTCGAAACACTTCTTGCATGCAAAGCCCAAGGCGGCACACTGCTCTCTCTCTTCCTTTGGAAACCTAGGTTGCCGCAGCTTGTCCCAGCTCACGAAGACAGTCAGAGACGGTCTCATGTGCTGGGTAACGTGGTCTCAGTGAGGACAAGGGCCCTACCTGCACTCAGAAAAACACTCTGCTCAGCCTTCCATCCAGGAGCTCACACCGAGTGGCTCTTTGCTTAAGCAGGACGTCGATGTGAGGTCCAAGCTGAGCAAAGAGCACAATTCCTCCTTTACCCTGCTAGGCCCCGGAAGAGGTAGAGCCAACTAGGCCTCGCTCAGGGCAGCCCTCCTTCAGGGATCTTGCCACACTTCGAAGCCTACACAGTAAAAGGTACTTATCGAAGTTCTCAGATTTTCGCCATGCTCTCCCTCGGCAGCTCCACTACTGCAGGGACTCATGTTTGCTGTGAACTAGGATAGGTGGCCCTGCTTCGAAAAGCAGTCTTTTCCCCTCTGGAAATCTGGATTCTTGTAGCCTCGGAGCTGTTTGCGAAACCCTAGGAAGGCCCAGCTTTGACTTACTGCAGGCACGCCCGGGGAAGAAACGAGTATGTTCCCCCAGAGAAACAGGCTGCTTGCAAGTGTCGAGGGGAGCTTCTCAGGTGCCCAGTGTGTCCGGTTTGTTTCCCTTCGCAGCTCCCATCCTCAGGTACTTTTGCTGGGTTTTAATAAGGGTAGGGGGCTTTCGGAAAAAGCAGCCTTTTCCCTTTGGAAGTTTGGTTTCTAGTGTCTCAGGGGCTGCTTGCCAAACCTTGATGTTGCCCAGCTTCTAGCCTCCGCAGGTACACTTGCGTAGTAAATGAGCACTTTCCCCCGAGAAACCGTGTTCCTGCCACGCTGGAAGAGAGTTAAGCCCGCAGTACTCTTTCATCCTGGGAAAGCGCAAGGCCACCCTGAGCCTCAGGGTAGCGCCTAAGTTTCCACCGGGCAAGCTCTGCGTGCCTCGGTTTCCATGAGGTCTCCACCGTTGTTGTGCTTCAATGGAACGCGAGGATAGCTTTCAGGACTCCAAGCACTCTGGCCATCGCACCGTTTCCCATGCTACCACACGGATTCCCCCCACGTCTCCTCTCTGCCTGCTGAGCAACAAGCAGCAGTGTAGGTTCTTCGGACAACTTCTTCATGCACAGCCCAAGGCGGCACACTGCTCTCTCTCTTCCTTTGGAAACCTAGGTTGCTGCAGCTTGTCCCAGCTCACGAAGACAGTCAGAGCCGGTCTCATGTGCTGGGTAACGTGGACTCAGTGAGGACAAGGGCCTTACCTGCACTCAGAAAAACACTCTGCTCAACCTTCCATCCAGGAGCTCACACCAACTGGCGCGTTGGTTTAGCAGGACGTCGATGTGAGGTCCAAGCTAAGCAAAGAGCACAATTCCTCCTTTACCCTGCTAGGCCCCGGAAGATTTAGAGCCAACTAGGCCTCGCTCAGGCCAGCCCTCCTTCAGGAATCTTGCCGCACTACGAAGCCGTCACAGTAAAAGGTACTTAGCGAAGTTCCCAGGGTTTCGCCATGCTCTCCCTCGGCAGCTCCACTACTGCAGGGACTCATGTTTGCTATGAACTAGGATAGGTGGCCCTGCTTCGAAAAGCAGTCTTTTCCCCTTTGGAAACCTGGATTCTTGTAGCCTCGGAGCTGTTTGCGAAACCCTAGGAAGGCCCAGCTTTTACTCACTGCAGGCACGCCCGGGGAGGAAACGAGTATGTTCCCCCAGAAGAACAGGCTGCTTGCAAGTGTCGAGGGGAGCTTCTCAGGTGCCCAGTGTGTCCCGTTTGTTTCCCTTCGCAGCTCCCATCCTCAGGTACTTTTGCTGGGTTCTAATAAGGGTAGGGGGCTTTGCGGAAAAAGCAGCCTTTTCCCTTTGGAAGTTTGGATTCTAGTGTCTCAGGGGCTGCTTGCCAAACCTTGATGTTGCCCAGGTTCTAGCCTCCGCAGGTACACTTGCGTAGTAAACGAGCACTTTCCCCCGAGAAACGGTGTTCCTGCCACGCTGGAAGAGAGTTAAGCCCGCAGTACTCTTTCATCCTGGGAAAGCGCAAGGCCACCCTGAGCCTCAGGGTAGTGCCTAAGTTTCCACCGGGCAAGCTCTGCGTGCCTCGGTTTCCATGAGGTCTCCACCGTTGTTGTGCTTCAATGGAACGCGAGGATAGCTTTCAGGACTCCAAGCACTCTGGCCATCGCACCGTTTCCCATGCTACCACACGGATTCCCCCCACGTCTCCTCTCTGCCTGCTGAGCAAAAAGCAGCCGTGTAGGTTCTTCGGAACACTTCTTCATGCACAGCCCAAGGGGGCACACTGCTCTCTCTCTTCCTTTGGAAACCTAGGTTGCCGCAGCTTGTCCCAACTCACGAAGACAGTCAGAGACGGTCTCATGTGCTGGGTAACGTGGACTCAGTGAGGACAAGGGCCCTACCTGCACTCAGAAAAACTCTCTGCTCAGCCTTCCATCCAGGAGCTCACACCGAGTGGCTCTTTGCTTAAGCAGGACGTCGATGTGAGGTCCAAGCTGAGCAAAGAGCACAATTCCTCCTTTACCGTGCTAGGCCCCGGAAGAGGTAGAGCCAACTAGGCCTCGCTCAGGGCAGCCCTCCTTCAGGGATCTTGCCACACTTCGAAGCCTACACAGTAAAAGGTACTTATCGAAGTTCTCAGATTTTCGCCATGCTCTCCCTCGGCAGCTCCACTACTGCAGGGACTCATGTTTGCTGTGAACTAGGATAGGTGGCCCTGCTTCGAAAAGCAGTCTTTTCCCCTTTGGAAACCTGGATTGTTGTAGCCCCGGAGGTGTTTGCGATACCCTAGGAAGGCCCAGCTTTAACTCACTGCAGGCACGCCCGGGGAGGAAACGAGTATGTTCCCCAGAGAAACAGGCTGCTTGCAAGTGTCGAGGGGAGCTTCTCAGGTGCCCAGTGTGTCCCGTTTGTTTCCCTTCGCAGCTCCCATCCTGCAGGTCCTTAGGTTGGGTGCGAAGAAGTGTAGGTGGCTCTGCGGACAAGAGCAGCCTTTTCCCTTTGGAAGCTTGGATTCTAGTGTCTCAGGGGCTGCTTGCCAAACCTTGAAGTTGCCCAGGTTCTAGCCTCCGCAGGTACGCCTGCGTAGCAAACGAGCACTTTCCCCCGAGAAACCGGGTTCCTGCCACGCTGGAGGAGAGTTAAGCCCGCAGACCTCGTTCCTCCTGGGAAAGTGCAAGGCCACCCTGAGCCTCAGGGTAGCGCCTAAGTTTCCACCAGGCAAGCTCTGCGTCCCCTGTTTTCCATGAGGTCTCCACCGTTGTTGTGCTTCAATGGAACGCGAGGATAGCTTTCAGGACTCCAAGCACACTGTCCTCCGCACCGTTTCCCATGCTACCACACGGATCCCCCCCACGTCTCCTCTCTGCCTGCTGAGCAACAAGCAGCAGTGTAGGCCCTTCGAAACACTTCTTGCATGCAAAGCCCAAGGCGGCACACTGCTCTCTCTCTTCCTTTGGAAACCTAGGTTGCCGCAGCTTGTCCCAGCTCACGAAGACAGTCAGAGACGGTCTCATGTGCTGGGTAACGTGGTCTCAGTGAGGACAAGGGCCCTACCTGCACTCAGAAAAACACTCTGCTCAGCCTTCCATCCAGGAGCTCACACCGAGTGGCTCTTTGCTTAAGCAGGACGTCGATGTGAGGTCCAAGCTGAGCAAAGAGCACAATTCCTCCTTTACCCTGCTAGGCCCCGGAAGAGGTAGAGCCAACTAGGCCTCGCTCAGGGCAGCCCTCCTTCAGGGATCTTGCCACACTTCGAAGCCTACACAGTAAAAGGTACTTATCGAAGTTCTCAGATTTTCGCCATGCTCTCCCTCGGCAGCTCCACTACTGCAGGGACTCATGTTTGCTGTGAACTAGGATAGGTGGCCCTGCTTCGAAAAGCAGTCTTTTCCCCTCTGGAAATCTGGATTCTTGTAGCCTCGGAGCTGTTTGCGAAACCCTAGGAAGGCCCAGCTTTGACTTACTGCAGGCACGCCCGGGGAAGAAACGAGTATGTTCCCCCAGAGAAACAGGCTGCTTGCAAGTGTCGAGGGGAGCTTCTCAGGTGCCCAGTGTGTCCGGTTTGTTTCCCTTCGCAGCTCCCATCCTCAGGTACTTTTGCTGGGTTTTAATAAGGGTAGGGGGCTTTCGGAAAAAGCAGCCTTTTCCCTTTGGAAGTTTGGTTTCTAGTGTCTCAGGGGCTGCTTGCCAAACCTTGATGTTGCCCAGCTTCTAGCCTCCGCAGGTACACTTGCGTAGTAAATGAGCACTTTCCCCCGAGAAACCGTGTTCCTGCCACGCTGGAAGAGAGTTAAGCCCGCAGTACTCTTTCATCCTGGGAAAGCGCAAGGCCACCCTGAGCCTCAGGGTAGCGCCTAAGTTTCCACCGGGCAAGCTCTGCGTGCCTCGGTTTCCATGAGGTCTCCACCGTTGTTGTGCTTCAATGGAACGCGAGGATAGCTTTCAGGACTCCAAGCACTCTGGCCATCGCACCGTTTCCCATGCTACCACACGGATTCCCCCCACGTCTCCTCTCTGCCTGCTGAGCAACAAGCAGCAGTGTAGGTTCTTCGGACAACTTCTTCATGCACAGCCCAAGGCGGCACACTGCTCTCTCTCTTCCTTTGGAAACCTAGGTTGCTGCAGCTTGTCCCAGCTCACGAAGACAGTCAGAGCCGGTCTCATGTGCTGGGTAACGTGGACTCAGTGAGGACAAGGGCCTTACCTGCACTCAGAAAAACACTCTGCTCAACCTTCCATCCAGGAGCTCACACCAACTGGCGCGTTGGTTTAGCAGGACGTCGATGTGAGGTCCAAGCTAAGCAAAGAGCACAATTCCTCCTTTACCCTGCTAGGCCCCGGAAGATTTAGAGCCAACTAGGCCTCGCTCAGGCCAGCCCTCCTTCAGGAATCTTGCCGCACTACGAAGCCGTCACAGTAAAAGGTACTTAGCGAAGTTCCCAGGGTTTCGCCATGCTCTCCCTCGGCAGCTCCACTACTGCAGGGACTCATGTTTGCTATGAACTAGGATAGGTGGCCCTGCTTCGAAAAGCAGTCTTTTCCCCTTTGGAAACCTGGATTCTTGTAGCCTCGGAGCTGTTTGCGAAACCCTAGGAAGGCCCAGCTTTTACTCACTGCAGGCACGCCCGGGGAGGAAACGAGTATGTTCCCCCAGAAGAACAGGCTGCTTGCAAGTGTCGAGGGGAGCTTCTCAGGTGCCCAGTGTGTCCCGTTTGTTTCCCTTCGCAGCTCCCATCCTCAGGTACTTTTGCTGGGTTCTAATAAGGGTAGGGGGCTTTGCGGAAAAAGCAGCCTTTTCCCTTTGGAAGTTTGGATTCTAGTGTCTCAGGGGCTGCTTGCCAAACCTTGATGTTGCCCAGGTTCTAGCCTCCGCAGGTACACTTGCGTAGTAAACGAGCACTTTCCCCCGAGAAACGGTGTTCCTGCCACGCTGGAAGAGAGTTAAGCCCGCAGTACTCTTTCATCCTGGGAAAGCGCAAGGCCACCCTGAGCCTCAGGGTAGTGCCTAAGTTTCCACCGGGCAAGCTCTGCGTGCCTCGGTTTCCATGAGGTCTCCACCGTTGTTGTGCTTCAATGGAACGCGAGGATAGCTTTCAGGACTCCAAGCACTCTGGCCATCGCACCGTTTCCCATGCTACCACACGGATTCCCCCCACGTCTCCTCTCTGCCTGCTGAGCAAAAAGCAGCCGTGTAGGTTCTTCGGAACACTTCTTCATGCACAGCCCAAGGGGGCACACTGCTCTCTCTCTTCCTTTGGAAACCTAGGTTGCCGCAGCTTGTCCCAACTCACGAAGACAGTCAGAGACGGTCTCATGTGCTGGGTAACGTGGACTCAGTGAGGACAAGGGCCCTACCTGCACTCAGAAAAACTCTCTGCTCAGCCTTCCATCCAGGAGCTCACACTGAGTGGCTCTTTGCTTAAGCAGGACGTCGATGTGAGGTCCAAGCTGAGCAAAGAGCACAATTCCTCCTTTACCCTGCTAGGCCCCGGAAGAGGTAGAGCCAACTAGGCCTCGCTCAGGGCAGCCCTCCTTCAGGGATCTTGCCACACTTCGAAGCCTACACAGTAAAAGGTACTTATCGAAGTTCTCAGATTTTCGCCATGCTCTCCCTCGGCAGCTCCACTACTGCAGGGACTCATGTTTGCTGTGAACTAGGATAGGTGGCCCTGCTTCGAAAAGCAGTCTTTTCCCCTCTGGAAATCTGGATTCTTGTAGCCTCGGAGCTGTTTGCGAAACCCTAGGAAGGCCCAGCTTTGACTTACTGCAGGCACGCCCGGGGAAGAAACGAGTATGTTCCCCCAGAGAAACAGGCTGCTTGCAAGTGTCGAGGGGAGCTTCTCAGGTGCCCAGTGTGTCCCGTTTGTTTCCCTTCACAGCTCCCATCCTCAGGTACTTTTGCTGGGTTCTAATAAGGGTAGGGGGCTTTGCGGAAAAAGCAGCCTTTTCCCTTTGGAAGTTTGGATTCTAGTGTCTCAGGGGCTGCTTGCCAAACCTTGATGTTGCCCAGGTTCTAGCCTCCGCAGGTACACTTGCGTAGTAAACGAGCACTTTCCCCCGAGAAACGGTGTTCCTGCCACGCTGGAAGAGAGTTAAGCCCGCAGTACTCTTTCATCCTGGGAAAGCGCAAGGCCACCCTGAGCCTCAGGGTAGTGCCTAAGTTTCCACCGGGCAAGCTCTGCGTGCCTCGGTTTCCATGAGGTCTCCACCGTTGTTGTGCTTCAATGGAACGCGAGGATAGCTTTCAGGACTCCAAGCACTCTGGCCATCGCACCGTTTCCCATGCTACCACACGGATTCCCCCCACGTCTCCTCTCTGCCTGCTGAGCAACAAGCAGCAGTGTAGGTTCTTCGGAACACTTCTTCATGCACAGCCCAAGGGGGCACACTGCTCTCTCTCTTCCTTTGGAAACCTAGGTTGCTGCAGCTTGTCCCAGCTCACGAAGACAGTCAGAGCCAGTCTCATGTGCTGGGTAACGTGGACTCAGTGAGGACAAGGGCCTTACCTGCACTCAGAAAAACACTCTGCTCAACCTTCCATCCAGGAGCTCACACCAACTGGCGCGTTGGTTTAGCAGGACGTCGATGTGAGGTCCAAGCTAAGCAAAGAGCACAATTCCTCCTTTACCCTGCTAGGCCCCGGAAGAGGTAGAGCCAAATAGGCCTCGCTCAGGGCAGCCCTCCTTCAGGGATCTTGCCACACTTCGAAGCCTACACAGTAAAAGGTACTTATCGAAGTTCTCAGATTTTCGCCATGCTCTCCCTCGGCAGCTCCACTACTGCAGGGACTCATGTTTGCTGTGAACTAGGATAGGTGGCCCTGCTTCGAAAAGCAGTCTTTTCCCCTTTGGAAACCTGGATTGTTGTAGCCCCGGAGGTGTTTGCGATACCCTAGGAAGGCCCAGCTTTAACTCACTGCAGGCACGCCCGGGGAGGAAACGAGTATGTTCCCCAGAGAAACAGGCTGCTTGCAAGTGTCGAGGGGAGCTTCTCAGGTGCCCAGTGTGTCCCGTTTGTTTCCCTTCGCAGCTCCCATCCTGCAGGTCCTTAGGTTGGGTGCGAAGAAGTGTAGGTGGCTCTGCGGACAAGAGCAGCCTTTTCCCTTTGGAAGCTTGGATTCTAGTGTCTCAGGGGCTGCTTGCCAAACCTTGAAGTTGCCCAGGTTCTAGCCTCCGCAGGTACGCCTGCGTAGCAAACGAGCACTTTCCCCCGAGAAACCGGGTTCCTGCCACGCTGGAGGAGAGTTAAGCCCGCAGACCTCGTTCCTCCTGGGAAAGTGCAAGGCCACCCTGAGCCTCAGGGTAGCGCCTAAGTTTCCACCAGGCAAGCTCTGCGTCCCCTGTTTTCCATGAGGTCTCCACCGTTGTTGTGCTTCAATGGAACGCGAGGATAGCTTTCAGGACTCCAAGCACACTGTCCTCCGCACCGTTTCCCATGCTACCACACGGATCCCCCCCACGTCTCCTCTCTGCCTGCTGAGCAACAAGCAGCAGTGTAGGCCCTTCGAAACACTTCTTGCATGCAAAGCCCAAGGCGGCACACTGCTCTCTCTCTTCCTTTGGAAACCTAGGTTGCCGCAGCTTGTCCCAGCTCACGAAGACAGTCAGAGTCGGTCTCATGTGCTGGGTAACGTGGTCTCAGTGAGGACAAGGGCCCTACCTGCACTCAGAAAAACACTCTGCTCAGCCTTCCATCCAGGAGCTCACACCGAGTGGCTCTTTGCTTAAGCAGGACGTCGATGTGAGGTCCAAGCTGAGCAAAGAGCACAATTCCTCCTTTACCCTGCTAGGCCCCGGAAGAGGTAGAGCCAAATAGGCCTCGCTCAGGGCAGCCCTCCTTCAGGGATCTTGCCACACTTCGAAGCCTACACAGTAAAAGGTACTTATCGAAGTTCTCAGATTTTCGCCATGCTCTCCCTCGGCAGCTCCACTACTGCAGGGACTCATGTTTGCTGTGAACTAGGATAGGTGGCCCTGCTTCGAAAAGCAGTCTTTTCCCCTCTGGAAATCTGGATTCTTGTAGCCTCGGAGCTGTTTGCGAAACCCTAGGAAGGCCCAGCTTTGACTTACTGCAGGCACGCCCGGGGAAGAAACGAGTATGTTCCCCCAGAGAAACAGGCTGCTTGCAAGTGTCGAGGGGAGCTTCTCAGGTGCCCAGTGTGTCCGGTTTGTTTCCCTTCGCAGCTCCCATCCTCAGGTACTTTTGCTGGGTTTTAATAAGGGTAGGGGGCTTTCGGAAAAAGCAGCCTTTTCCCTTTGGAAGTTTGGTTTCTAGTGTCTCAGGGGCTGCTTGCCAAACCTTGATGTTGCCCAGCTTCTAGCCTCCGCAGGTACACTTGCGTAGTAAATGAGCACTTTCCCCCGAGAAACCGTGTTCCTGCCACGCTGGAAGAGAGTTAAGCCCGCAGTACTCTTTCATCCTGGGAAAGCGCAAGGCCACCCTGAGCCTCAGGGTAGCGCCTAAGTTTCCACCGGGCAAGCTCTGCGTGCCTCGGTTTCCATGAGGTCTCCACCGTTGTTGTGCTTCAATGGAACGCGAGGATAGCTTTCAGGACTCCAAGCACTCTGGCCATCGCACCGTTTCCCATGCTACCACACGGATTCCCCCCACGTCTCCTCTCTGCCTGCTGAGCAACAAGCAGCAGTGTAGGTTCTTCGGACAACTTCTTCATGCACAGCCCAAGGCGGCACACTGCTCTCTCTCTTCCTTTGGAAACCTAGGTTGCCGCAGCTTGTCCCAGCTCACGAAGACAGTCAGAGCCGGTCTCATGTGCTGGGTAACGTGGACTCAGTGAGGACAAGGGCCTTACCTGCACTCAGAAAAACACTCTGCTCAACCTTCCATCCAGGAGCTCACACCAACTGGCGCGTTGGTTTAGCAGGACGTCGATGTGAGGTCCAAGCTAAGCAAAGAGCACAATTCCTCCTTTACCCTGCTAGGCCCCGGAAGATTTAGAGCCAACTAGGCCTCGCTCAGGCCAGCCCTCCTTCAGGAATCTTGCCGCACTACGAAGCCGTCACAGTAAAAGGTACTTAGCGAAGTTCCCAGGGTTTCGCCATGCTCTCCCTCGGCAGCTCCACTACTGCAGGGACTCATGTTTGCTATGAACTAGGATAGGTGGCCCTGCTTCGAAAAGCAGTCTTTTCCCCTTTGGAAACCTGGATTCTTGTAGCCTCGGAGCTGTTTGCGAAACCCTAGGAAGGCCCAGCTTTTACTCACTGCAGGCACGCCCGGGGAGGAAACGAGTATGTTCCCCCAGAAGAACAGGCTGCTTGCAAGTGTCGAGGGGAGCTTCTCAGGTGCCCAGTGTGTCCCGTTTGTTTCCCTTCGCAGCTCCCATCCTCAGGTACTTTTGCTGGGTTCTAATAAGGGTAGGGGGCTTTGCGGAAAAAGCAGCCTTTTCCCTTTGGAAGTTTGGATTCTAGTGTCTCAGGGGCTGCTTGCCAAACCTTGATGTTGCCCAGGTTCTAGCCTCCGCAGGTACACTTGCGTAGTAAACGAGCACTTTCCCCCGAGAAACGGTGTTCCTGCCACGCTGGAAGAGAGTTAAGCCCGCAGTACTCTTTCATCCTGGGAAAGCGCAAGGCCACCCTGAGCCTCAGGGTAGTGCCTAAGTTTCCACCGGGCAAGCTCTGCGTGCCTCGGTTTCCATGAGGTCTCCACCGTTGTTGTGCTTCAATGGAACGCGAGGATAGCTTTCAGGACTCCAAGCACTCTGGCCATCGCACCGTTTCCCATGCTACCACACGGATTCCCCCCACGTCTCCTCTCTGCCTGCTGAGCAAAAAGCAGCCGTGTAGGTTCTTCGGAACACTTCTTCATGCACAGCCCAAGGGGGCACACTGCTCTCTCTCTTCCTTTGGAAACCTAGGTTGCCGCAGCTTGTCCCAACTCACGAAGACAGTCAGAGACGGTCTCATGTGCTGGGTAACGTGGACTCAGTGAGGACAAGGGCCCTACCTGCACTCAGAAAAACTCTCTGCTCAGCCTTCCATCCAGGAGCTCACACCGAGTGGCTCTTTGCTTAAGCAGGACGTCGATGTGAGGTCCAAGCTGAGCAAAGAGCACAATTCCTCCTTTACCGTGCTAGGCCCCGGAAGAGGTAGAGCCAACTAGGCCTCGCTCAGGGCAGCCCTCCTTCAGGGATCTTGCCACACTTCGAAGCCTACACAGTAAAAGGTACTTATCGAAGTTCTCAGATTTTCGCCATGCTCTCCCTCGGCAGCTCCACTACTGCAGGGACTCATGTTTGCTGTGAACTAGGATAGGTGGCCCTGCTTCGAAAAGCAGTCTTTTCCCCTTTGGAAACCTGGATTGTTGTAGCCCCGGAGGTGTTTGCGATACCCTAGGAAGGCCCAGCTTTAACTCACTGCAGGCACGCCCGGGGAGGAAACGAGTATGTTCCCCAGAGAAACAGGCTGCTTGCAAGTGTCGAGGGGAGCTTCTCAGGTGCCCAGTGTGTCCCGTTTGTTTCCCTTCGCAGCTCCCATCCTGCAGGTCCTTAGGTTGGGTGCGAAGAAGTGTAGGTGGCTCTGCGGACAAGAGCAGCCTTTTCCCTTTGGAAGCTTGGATTCTAGTGTCTCAGGGGCTGCTTGCCAAACCTTGAAGTTGCCCAGGTTCTAGCCTCCGCAGGTACGCCTGCGTAGCAAACGAGCACTTTCCCCCGAGAAACCGGGTTCCTGCCACGCTGGAGGAGAGTTAAGCCCGCAGACCTCGTTCCTCCTGGGAAAGTGCAAGGCCACCCTGAGCCTCAGGGTAGCGCCTAAGTTTCCACCAGGCAAGCTCTGCGTCCCCTGTTTTCCATGAGGTCTCCACCGTTGTTGTGCTTCAATGGAACGCGAGGATAGCTTTCAGGACTCCAAGCACACTGTCCTCCGCACCGTTTCCCATGCTACCACACGGATCCCCCCCACGTCTCCTCTCTGCCTGCTGAGCAACAAGCAGCAGTGTAGGCCCTTCGAAACACTTCTTGCATGCAAAGCCCAAGGCGGCACACTGCTCTCTCTCTTCCTTTGGAAACCTAGGTTGCCGCAGCTTGTCCCAGCTCACGAAGACAGTCAGAGACGGTCTCATGTGCTGGGTAACGTGGTCTCAGTGAGGACAAGGGCCCTACCTGCACTCAGAAAAACACTCTGCTCAGCCTTCCATCCAGGAGCTCACACCGAGTGGCTCTTTGCTTAAGCAGGACGTCGATGTGAGGTCCAAGCTGAGCAAAGAGCACAATTCCTCCTTTACCCTGCTAGGCCCCGGAAGAGGTAGAGCCAAATAGGCCTCGCTCAGGGCAGCCCTCCTTCAGGGATCTTGCCACACTTCGAAGCCTACACAGTAAAAGGTACTTATCGAAGTTCTCAGATTTTCGCCATGCTCTCCCTCGGCAGCTCCACTACTGCAGGGACTCATGTTTGCTGTGAACTAGGATAGGTGGCCCTGCTTCGAAAAGCAGTCTTTTCCCCTCTGGAAATCTGGATTCTTGTAGCCTCGGAGCTGTTTGCGAAACCCTAGGAAGGCCCAGCTTTGACTTACTGCAGGCACGCCCGGGGAAGAAACGAGTATGTTCCCCCAGAGAAACAGGCTGCTTGCAAGTGTCGAGGGGAGCTTCTCAGGTGCCCAGTGTGTCCGGTTTGTTTCCCTTCGCAGCTCCCATCCTCAGGTACTTTTGCTGGGTTTTAATAAGGGTAGGGGGCTTTCGGAAAAAGCAGCCTTTTCCCTTTGGAAGTTTGGTTTCTAGTGTCTCAGGGGCTGCTTGCCAAACCTTGATGTTGCCCAGCTTCTAGCCTCCGCAGGTACACTTGCGTAGTAAATGAGCACTTTCCCCCGAGAAACCGTGTTCCTGCCACGCTGGAAGAGAGTTAAGCCCGCAGTACTCTTTCATCCTGGGAAAGCGCAAGGCCACCCTGAGCCTCAGGGTAGCGCCTAAGTTTCCACCGGGCAAGCTCTGCGTGCCTCGGTTTCCATGAGGTCTCCACCGTTGTTGTGCTTCAATGGAACGCGAGGATAGCTTTCAGGACTCCAAGCACTCTGGCCATCGCACCGTTTCCCATGCTACCACACGGATTCCCCCCACGTCTCCTCTCTGCCTGCTGAGCAACAAGCAGCAGTGTCGGTTCTTCGGACAACTTCTTCATGCACAGCCCAAGGCGGCACACTGCTCTCTCTCTTCCTTTGGAAACCTAGGTTGCTGCAGCTTGTCCCAGCTCACGAAGACAGTCAGAGCCGGTCTCATGTGCTGGGTAACGTGGACTCAGTGAGGACAAGGGCCTTACCTGCACTCAGAAAAACACTCTGCTCAACCTTCCATCCAGGAGCTCACACCAACTGGCGCGTTGGTTTAGCAGGACGTCGATGTGAGGTCCAAGCTAAGCAAAGAGCACAATTCCTCCTTTACCCTGCTAGGCCCCGGAAGATTTAGAGCCAACTAGGCCTCGCTCAGGCCAGCCCTCCTTCAGGAATCTTGCCGCACTACGAAGCCGTCACAGTAAAAGGTACTTAGCGAAGTTCCCAGGGTTTCGCCATGCTCTCCCTCGGCAGCTCCACTACTGCAGGGACTCATGTTTGCTATGAACTAGGATAGGTGGCCCTGCTTCGAAAAGCAGTCTTTTCCCCTTTGGAAACCTGGATTCTTGTAGCCTCGGAGCTGTTTGCGAAACCCTAGGAAGGCCCAGCTTTTACTCACTGCAGGCACGCCCGGGGAGGAAACGAGTATGTTCCCCCAGAAGAACAGGCTGCTTGCAAGTGTCGAGGGGAGCTTCTCAGGTGCCCAGTGTGTCCCGTTTGTTTCCCTTCGCAGCTCCCATCCTCAGGTACTTTTGCTGGGTTCTAATAAGGGTAGGGGGCTTTGCGGAAAAAGCAGCCTTTTCCCTTTGGAAGTTTGGATTCTAGTGTCTCAGGGGCTGCTTGCCAAACCTTGATGTTGCCCAGGTTCTAGCCTCCGCAGGTACACTTGCGTAGTAAACGAGCACTTTCCCCCGAGAAACGGTGTTCCTGCCACGCTGGAAGAGAGTTAAGCCCGCAGTACTCTTTCATCCTGGGAAAGCGCAAGGCCACCCTGAGCCTCAGGGTAGTGCCTAAGTTTCCACCGGGCAAGCTCTGCGTGCCTCGGTTTCCATGAGGTCTCCACCGTTGTTGTGCTTCAATGGAACGCGAGGATAGCTTTCAGGACTCCAAGCACTCTGGCCATCGCACCGTTTCCCATGCTACCACACGGATTCCCCCCACGTCTCCTCTCTGCCTGCTGAGCAAAAAGCAGCCGTGTAGGTTCTTCGGAACACTTCTTCATGCACAGCCCAAGGGGGCACACTGCTCTCTCTCTTCCTTTGGAAACCTAGGTTGCCGCAGCTTGTCCCAACTCACGAAGACAGTCAGAGACGGTCTCATGTGCTGGGTAACGTGGACTCAGTGAGGACAAGGGCCCTACCTGCACTCAGAAAAACTCTCTGCTCAGCCTTCCATCCAGGAGCTCACACCGAGTAGCTCTTTGCTTAAGCAGGACGTCGATGTGAGGTCCAAGCTGAGCAAAGAGCACAATTCCTCCTTTACCCTGCTAGGCCCCGGAAGAGGTAGAGCCAAATAGGCCTCGCTCAGGGCAGCCCTCCTTCAGGGATCTTGCCACACTTCGAAGCCTACACAGTAAAAGGTACTTATCGAAGTTCTCAGATTTTCGCCATGCTCTCCCTCGGCAGCTCCACTACTGCAGGGACTCATGTTTGCTGTGAACTAGGATAGGTGGCCCTGCTTCGAAAAGCAGTCTTTTCCCCTTTGGAAACCTGGATTGTTGTAGCCCCGGAGGTGTTTGCGATACCCTAGGAAGGCCCAGCTTTAACTCACTGCAGGCACGCCCGGGGAGGAAACGAGTATGTTCCCCAGAGAAACAGGCTGCTTGCAAGTGTCGAGGGGAGCTTCTCAGTTGCCCAGTGTGTCCCGTTTGTTTCCCTTCGCAGCTCCCATCCTGCAGGTCCTTAGGTTGGGTGCGAAGAAGTGTAGGTGGCTCTGCGGACAAGAGCAGCCTTTTCCCTTTGGAAGCTTGGATTCTAGTGTCTCAGGGGCTGCTTGCCAAACCTTGAAGTTGCCCAGGTTCTAGCCTCCGCAGGTACGCCTGCGTAGCAAACGAGCACTTTCCCCCGAGAAACCGGGTTCCTGCCACGCTGGAGGAGAGTTAAGCCCGCAGACCTCGTTCCTCCTGGGAAAGTGCAAGGCCACCCTGAGCCTCAGGGTAGCGCCTAAGTTTCCACCAGGCAAGCTCTGCGTCCCCTGTTTTCCATGAGGTCTCCACCGTTGTTGTGCTTCAATGGAACGCGAGGATAGCTTTCAGGACTCCAAGCACACTGTCCTCCGCACCGTTTCCCATGCTACCACACGGATCCCCCCCACGTCTCCTCTCTGCCTGCTGAGCAACAAGCAGCAGTGTAGGCCCTTCGAAACACTTCTTGCATGCAAAGCCCAAGGCGGCACACTGCTCTCTCTCTTCCTTTGGAAACCTAGGTTGCCGCAGCTTGTCCCAGCTCACGAAGACAGTCAGAGTCGGTCTCATGTGCTGGGTAACGTGGTCTCAGTGAGGACAAGGGCCCTACGTGCACTCAGAAAAACACTCTGCTCAGCCTTCCATCCAGGAGTTCACACCGACTGGCGCGTTGGTTTAGTAGGACCTCGATTTGAGGTCCAAGCTGAGCAAAGAGCACAATTCCTCCTTTACCCTGCTAGGTCCCGGAAGGGGTAGAGCCAACTAGGCCTCGCTCAGGCCAGCCCTCCTTCAGGAATCTTGCCACACTACGAAGCCGTCACAGTAAAAGGTACTTAGCGAAGTTCCCAGGGTTTCGCCATGCTCTCCCTCGGCAGCTCCACTACTGCAGGGACTCATGTTTGCTATGAACTAGGATAGGTGGCCCTGCTTCGAAAAGCAGTCTTTTCCCCTTTGGAAACCTGGATTCTTGTAGCCTCGGAGCTGTTTGTGAAACCCTAGGAAGGCCCAGCTTTTACTCACTGCAGGCACGCCCGGGGAGGAAACGAGTATGTTCCCCCAGAAGAACAGGCTGCTTGCAAGTGTCGAGGGGAGCTTCTCAGGTGCCCAGTGTGTCCCGTTTGTTTCCCTTCACAGCTCCCATCCTCAGGTACTTTTGCTGGGTTCTAATAAGGGTAGGGGGCTTTGCGGAAAAAGCAGCCTTTTCCCTTTGGAAGTTTGGATTCTAGTGTCTCAGGGGCTGCTTGCCAAACCTTGATGTTGCCCAGGTTCTAGCCTCCGCAGGTACACTTGCGTAGTAAACGAGCACTTTCCCCCGAGAAACGGTGTTCCTGCCACGCTGGAAGAGAGTTAAGCCCGCAGTACTCTTTCATCCTGGGAAAGCGCAAGGCCACCCTGAGCCTCAGGGTAGTGCCTAAGTTTCCACCGGGCAAGCTCTGCGTGCCTCGGTTTCCATGAGGTCTCCACCGTTGTTGTGCTTCAATGGAACGCGAGGATAGCTTTCAGGACTCCAAGCACTCTGGCCATCGCACCGTTTCCCATGCTACCACACGGATTCCCCCCACGTCTCCTCTCTGCCTGCTGAGCAAAAAGCAGCCGTGTAGGTTCTTCGGAACACTTCTTCATGCACAGCCCAATGGGGCACACTGCTCTCTCTCTTCCTTTGGAAACCTAGGTTGCCGCAGCTTGTCCCAACTCACGAAGACAGTCAGAGACGGTCTCATGTGCTGGGTAACGTGGACTCAGTGAGGACAAGGGCCTTACCTGCACTCAGAAAAACACTCTGCTCAACCTTCCATCCAGGAGCTCACACCAACTGGCGCGTTGGTTTAGCAGGACGTCGATGTGAGGTCCAAGCTAAGCAAAGAGCACAATTCCTCCTTTACCCTGCTAGGCCCCGGAAGATTTAGAGCCAACTAGGCCTCGCTCAGGCCAGCCCTCCTTCAGGAATCTTGCCGCACTACGAAGCCGTCACAGTAAAAGGTACTTAGCGAAGTTCCCAGGGTTTCGCCATGCTCTCCCTCGGCAGCTCCACTACTGCAGGGACTCATGTTTGCTATGAACTAGGATAGGTGGCCCTGCTTCGAAAAGCAGTCTTTTCCCCTTTGGAAACCTGGATTCTTGTAGCCTCGGAGCTGTTTGCGAAACCCTAGGAAGGCCCAGCTTTTACTCACTGCAGGCACGCCCGGGGAGGAAACGAGTATGTTCCCCCAGAAGAACAGGCTGCTTGCAAGTGTCGAGGGGAGCTTCTCAGGTGCCCAGTGTGTCCCGTTTGTTTCCCTTCGCAGCTCCCATCCTCAGGTACTTTTGCTGGGTTCTAATAAGGGTAGGGGGCTTTGCGGAAAAAGCAGCCTTTTCCCTTTGGAAGTTTGGATTCTAGTGTCTCAGGGGCTGCTTGCCAAACCTTGATGTTGCCCAGGTTCTAGCCTCCGCAGGTACACTTGCGTAGTAAACGAGCACTTTCCCCCGAGAAACGGTGTTCCTGCCACGCTGGAAGAGAGTTAAGCCCGCAGTACTCTTTCATCCTGGGAAAGCGCAAGGCCACCCTGAGCCTCAGGGTAGTGCCTAAGTTTCCACCGGGCAAGCTCTGCGTGCCTCGGTTTCCATGAGGTCTCCACCGTTGTTGTGCTTCAATGGAACGCGAGGATAGCTTTCAGGACTCCAAGCACTCTGGCCATCGCACCGTTTCCCATGCTACCACACGGATTCCCCCCACGTCTCCTCTCTGCCTGCTGAGCAAAAAGCAGCCGTGTAGGTTCTTCGGAACACTTCTTCATGCACAGCCCAAGGGGGCACACTGCTCTCTCTCTTCCTTTGGAAACCTAGGTTGCCGCAGCTTGTCCCAACTCACGAAGACAGTCAGAGACGGTCTCATGTGCTGGGTAACGTGGACTCAGTGAGGACAAGGGCCCTACCTGCACTCAGAAAAACTCTCTGCTCAGCCTTCCATCCAGGAGCTCACACCGAGTAGCTCTTTGCTTAAGCAGGACGTCGATGTGAGGTCCAAGCTGAGCAAAGAGCACAATTCCTCCTTTACCCTGCTAGGCCCCGGAAGAGGTAGAGCCAAATAGGCCTCGCTCAGGGCAGCCCTCCTTCAGGGATCTTGCCACACTTCGAAGCCTACACAGTAAAAGGTACTTATCGAAGTTCTCAGATTTTCGCCATGCTCTCCCTCGGCAGCTCCACTACTGCAGGGACTCATGTTTGCTGTGAACTAGGATAGGTGGCCCTGCTTCGAAAAGCAGTCTTTTCCCCTTTGGAAACCTGGATTGTTGTAGCCCCGGAGGTGTTTGTGATACCCTAGGAAGGCCCAGCTTTAACTCACTGCAGGCACGCCCGGGGAGGAAACGAGTATGTTCCCCAGAGAAACAGGCTGCTTGCAAGTGTCGAGGGGAGCTTCTCAGGTGCCCAGTGTGTCCCGTTTGTTTCCCTTCGCAGCTCCCATCCTGCAGGTCCTTAGGTTGGGTGCGAAGAAGTGTAGGTGGCTCTGCGGACAAGAGCAGCCTTTTCCCTTTGGAAGCTTGGATTCTAGTGTCTCAGGGGCTGCTTGCCAAACCTTGAAGTTGCCCAGGTTCTAGCCTCCGCAGGTACGCCTGCGTAGCAAACGAGCACTTTCCCCCGAGAAACCGGGTTCCTGCCACGCTGGAGGAGAGTTAAGCCCGCAGACCTCGTTCCTCCTGGGAAAGTGCAAGGCCACCCTGAGCCTCAGGGTAGCGCCTAAGTTTCCACCAGGCAAGCGCTGCGTCCCCTGTTTTCCATGAGGTCTCCACCGTTGTTGTGCTTCAATGGAACTCGAGGATAGCTTTCAGGACTCCAAGCACACTGTCCTCCGCACCGTTTCCCATGCTACCACACGGATCCCCCCCACGTCTCCTCTCTGCCTGCTGAGCAACAAGCAGCAGTGTAGGCCCTTCGAAACACTTCTTGCATGCAAAGCCCAAGGCGGCACACTGCTCTCTCTCTTCCTTTGGAAACCTAGGTTGCCGCAGCTTGTCCCAGCTCACGAAGACAGTCAGAGTCGGTCTCATGTGCTGGGTAACGTGGTCTCAGTGAGGACAAGGGCCCTACCTGCACTCAGAAAAACACTCTGCTCAGCCTTCCATCCAGGAGTTCACACCGACTGGCGCGTTGGTTTAGTAGGACCTCGATTTGAGGTCCAAGCTGAGCAAAGAGCACAATTCCTCCTTTACCCTGCTAGGTCCCGGAAGGGGTAGAGCCAACTAGGCCTCGCTCAGGCCAGCCCTCCTTCAGGAATCTTGCCACACTACGAAGCCGTCAGAGTAAAAGGTACTTAGCGAAGTTCCCAGGGTTTCGCCATGCTCTCCCTCGGCAGCTCCACTACTGCAGGGACTCATGTTTGCTATGAACTAGGATAGGTGGCCCTGCTTCGAAAAGCAGTCTTTTCCCCTTTGGAAACCTGGATTCTTGTAGCCTCGGAGCTGTTTGCGAAACCCTAGGAAGGCCCAGCTTTTACTCACTGCAGGCACGCCCGGGGAGGAAACGAGTATGTTCCCCCAGAAGAACAGGCTGCTTGCAAGTGTCGAGGGGAGCTTCTCAGGTGCCCAGTGTGTCCCGTTTGTTTCCCTTCGCAGCTCCCATCCTCAGGTACTTTTGCTGGGTTCTAATAAGGGTAGGGGGCTTTGCGGAAAAAGCAGCCTTTTCCCTTTGGAAGTTTGGATTCTAGTGTCTCAGGGGCTGCTTGCCAAACCTTGATGTTGCCCAGGTTCTAGCCTCCGCAGGTACACTTGCGTAGTAAACGAGCACTTTCCCCCGAGAAACGGTGTTCCTGCCACGCTGGAAGAGAGTTAAGCCCGCAGTACTCTTTCATCCTGGGAAAGCGCAAGGCCACCCTGAGCCTCAGGGTAGTGCCTAAGTTTCCACCGGGCAAGCTCTGCGTGCCTCGGTTTCCATGAGGTCTCCACCGTTGTTGTGCTTCAATGGAACGCGAGGATAGCTTTCAGGACTCCAAGCACTCTGGCCATCGCACCGTTTCCCATGCTACCACACGGATTCCCCCACGTCTCCTCTCTGCCTGCTGAGCAAAAAGCAGCCGTGTAGGTTCTTCGGAACACTTCTTCATGCACAGCCCAAGGGGGCACACTGCTCTCTCTCTTCCTTTGGAAACCTAGGTTGCCGCAGCTTGTCCCAACTCACGAAGACAGTCAGAGACGGTCTCATGTGCTGGGTAACGTGGACTCAGTGAGGACAAGGGCCCTACCTGCACTCAGAAAAACTCTCTGCTCAGCCTTCCATCCAGGAGCTCACACCGAGTGGCTCTTTGCTTAAGCAGGACGTCGATGTGAGGTCCAAGCTGAGCAAAGAGCACAATTCCTCCTTTACCCTGCTAGGCCCCGGAAGAGGTAGAGCCAACTAGGCCTCGCTCAGGGCAGCCCTGCTTCAGGGATCTTGCCACACTTCGAAGCCTACACAGTAAAAGGTACTTATCGAAGTTCTCAGATTTTCGCCATGCTCTCCCTCGGCAGCTCCACTACTGCAGGGACTCATGTTTGCTGTGAACTAGGATAGGTGGCCCTGCTTCGAAAAGCAGTCTTTTCCCCTCTGGAAATCTGGATTCTTGTAGCCTCGGAGCTGTTTGCGAAACCCTAGGAAGGCCCAGCTTTGACTTACTGCAGGCACGCCCGGGGAAGAAACGAGTATGTTCCCCCAGAGAAACAGGCTGCTTGCAAGTGTCGAGGGGAGCTTCTCAGGTGCCCAGTGTGTCCCGTTTGTTTCCCTTCGCAGCTCCCATCCTCAGGTACTTTTGCTGGGTTTTAATAAGGGTAGGGGGCTTTCGGAAAAAGCAGCCTTTTCCCTTTGGAAGTTTGGTTTCTAGTGTCTCAGGGGCTGCTTGCCAAACCTTGATGTTGCCCAGCTTCTAGCCTCCGCAGGTACACTTGCGTAGTAAACGAGCACTTTCCCCCGAGAAACGGTGTTCCTGCCACGCTGGAAGAGAGTTAAGCCCGCAGTACTCTTTCATCCTGGGAAAGCGCAAGGCCACCCTGAGCCTCAGGGTAGCGCCTAAGTTTCCACCGGGCAAGCTCTGCGTGCCTCGGTTTCCATGAGGTCTCCACCGTTGTTGTGCTTCAATGGAACGCGAGGATAGCTTTCAGGACTCCAAGCACTCTGGCCATCGCACCGTTTCCCATGCTACCACACGGATTCCCCCCACGTCTCCTCTCTGCCTGCTGAGCAACAAGCAGCAGTGTAGGTTCTTCGGAACACTTCTTCATGCACAGCCCAAGGGGGCACACTGCTCTCTCTCTTCCTTTGGAAACCTAGGTTGCTGCAGCTTGTCCCAGCTCACGAAGACAGTCAGAGCCAGTCTCATGTGCTGGGTAACGTGGACTCAGTGAGGACAAGGGCCTTACCTGCACTCAGAAAAACACTCTGCTCAACCTTCCATCCAGGAGCTCACACCAACTGGCGCGTTGGTTTAGCAGGACGTCGATGTGAGGTGCAAGCTAAGCAAAGAGCACAATTCCTCCTTTACCCTGCTAGGCCCCGGAAGAGGTAGAGCCAAATAGGCCTCGCTCAGGGCAGCCCTCCTTCAGGGATCTTGCCACACTTCGAAGCCTACACAGTAAAAGGTACTTATCGAAGTTCTCAGATTTTCGCCATGCTCTCCCTCGGCAGCTCCACTACTGCAGGGACTCATGTTTGCTGTGAACTAGGATAGGTGGCCCTGCTTCGAAAAGCAGTCTTTTCCCCTTTGGAAACCTGGATTGTTGTAGCCCCGGAGGTGTTTGCGATACCCTAGGAAGGCCCAGCTTTAACTCACTGCAGGCACGCCCGGGGAGGAAACGAGTATGTTCCCCAGAGAAACAGGCTGCTTGCAAGTGTCGAGGGGAGCTTCTCAGGTGCCCAGTGTGTCCCGTTTGTTTCCCTTCGCAGCTCCCATCCTGCAGGTCCTTAGGTTGGGTGCGAAGAAGTGTAGGTGGCTCTGCGGACAAGAGCAGCCTTTTCCCTTTGGAAGCTTGGATTCTAGTGTCTCAGGGGCTGCTTGCCAAACCTTGAAGTTGCCCAGGTTCTAGCCTCCGCAGGTACGCCTGCGTAGCAAACGAGCACTTTCCCCCGAGAAACCGGGTTCCTGCCACGCTGGAGGAGAGTTAAGCCCGCAGACCTCGTTCCTCCTGGGAAAGTGCAAGGCCACCCTGAGCCTCAGGGTAGCGCCTAAGTTTCCACCAGGCAAGCTCTGCGTCCCCTGTTTTCCATGAGGTCTCCACCGTTGTTGTGCTTCAATGGAACGCGAGGATAGCTTTCAGGACTCCAAGCACACTGTCCTCCGCACCGTTTCCCATGCTACCACACGGATCCCCCCCACGTCTCCTCTCTGCCTGCTGAGCAACAAGCAGCAGTGTAGGCCCTTCGAAACACTTCTTGCATGCAAAGCCCAAGGCGGCACACTGCTCTCTCTCTTCCTTTGGAAACCTAGGTTGCCGCAGCTTGTCCCAGCTCACGAAGACAGTCAGAGTCGGTCTCATGTGCTGGGTAACGTGGTCTCAGTGAGGACAAGGGCCCTACCTGCACTCAGAAAAACACTCTGCTCAGCCTTCCATCCAGGAGCTCACACCGAGTGGCTCTTTGCTTAAGCAGGACGTCGATGTGAGGTCCAAGCTGAGCAAAGAGCACAATTCCTCCTTTACCCTGCTAGGCCCCGGAAGAGGTAGAGCCAAATAGGCCTCGCTCAGGGCAGCCCTCCTTCAGGGATCTTGCCACACTTCGAAGCCTACACAGTAAAAGGTACTTATCGAAGTTCTCAGATTTTCGCCATGCTCTCCCTCGGCAGCTCCACTACTGCAGGGACTCATGTTTGCTGTGAACTAGGATAGGTGGCCCTGCTTCGAAAAGCAGTCTTTTCCCCTCTGGAAATCTGGATTCTTGTAGCCTCGGAGCTGTTTGCGAAACCCTAGGAAGGCCCAGCTTTGACTTACTGCAGGCACGCCCGGGGAAGAAACGAGTATGTTCCCCCAGAGAAACAGGCTGCTTGCAAGTGTCGAGGGGAGCTTCTCAGGTGCCCAGTGTGTCCGGTTTGTTTCCCTTCGCAGCTCCCATCCTCAGGTACTTTTGCTGGGTTTTAATAAGGGTAGGGGGCTTTCGGAAAAAGCAGCCTTTTCCCTTTGGAAGTTTGGTTTCTAGTGTCTCAGGGGCTGCTTGCCAAACCTTGATGTTGCCCAGCTTCTAGCCTCCGCAGGTACACTTGCGTAGTAAATGAGCACTTTCCCCCGAGAAACCGTGTTCCTGCCACGCTGGAAGAGAGTTAAGCCCGCAGTACTCTTTCATCCTGGGAAAGCGCAAGGCCACCCTGAGCCTCAGGGTAGCGCCTAAGTTTCCACCGGGCAAGCTCTGCGTGCCTCGGTTTCCATGAGGTCTCCACCGTTGTTGTGCTTCAATGGAACGCGAGGATAGCTTTCAGGACTCCAAGCACTCTGGCCATCGCACCGTTTCCCATGCTACCACACGGATTCCCCCCACGTCTCCTCTCTGCCTGCTGAGCAACAAGCAGCAGTGTAGGTTCTTCGGACAACTTCTTCATGCACAGCCCAAGGCGGCACACTGCTCTCTCTCTTCCTTTGGAAACCTAGGTTGCCGCAGCTTGTCCCAGCTCACGAAGACAGTCAGAGCCGGTCTCATGTGCTGGGTAACGTGGACTCAGTGAGGACAAGGGCCTTACCTGCACTCAGAAAAACACTCTGCTCAACCTTCCATCCAGGAGCTCACACCAACTGGCGCGTTGGTTTAGCAGGACGTCGATGTGAGGTCCAAGCTAAGCAAAGAGCACAATTCCTCCTTTACCCTGCTAGGCCCCGGAAGATTTAGAGCCAACTAGGCCTCGCTCAGGCCAGCCCTCCTTCAGGAATCTTGCCGCACTACGAAGCCGTCACAGTAAAAGGTACTTAGCGAAGTTCCCAGGGTTTCGCCATGCTCTCCCTCGGCAGCTCCACTACTGCAGGGACTCATGTTTGCTATGAACTAGGATAGGTGGCCCTGCTTCGAAAAGCAGTCTTTTCCCCTTTGGAAACCTGGATTCTTGTAGCCTCGGAGCTGTTTGCGAAACCCTAGGAAGGCCCAGCTTTTACTCACTGCAGGCACGCCCGGGGAGGAAACGAGTATGTTCCCCCAGAAGAACAGGCTGCTTGCAAGTGTCGAGGGGAGCTTCTCAGGTGCCCAGTGTGTCCCGTTTGTTTCCCTTCGCAGCTCCCATCCTCAGGTACTTTTGCTGGGTTCTAATAAGGGTAGGGGGCTTTGCGGAAAAAGCAGCCTTTTCCCTTTGGAAGTTTGGATTCTAGTGTCTCAGGGGCTGCTTGCCAAACCTTGATGTTGCCCAGCTTCTAGCCTCCGCAGGTACACTTGCGTAGTAAACGAGCACTTTCCCCCGAGAAACGGTGTTCCTGCCACGCTGGAAGAGAGTTAAGCCCGCAGTACTCTTTCATCCTGGGAAAGCGCAAGGCCACCCTGAGCCTCAGGGTAGTGCCTAAGTTTCCACCGGGCAAGCTCTGCGTGCCTCGGTTTCCATGAGGTCTCCACCGTTGTTGTGCTTCAATGGAACGCGAGGATAGCTTTCAGGACTCCAAGCACTCTGGCCATCGCACCGTTTCCCATGCTACCACACGGATTCCCCCCACGTCTCCTCTCTGCCTGCTGAGCAAAAGGCAGCCGTGTAGGTTCTTCGGAACACTTCTTCATGCACAGCCCAAGGGGGCACACTGCTCTCTCTCTTCCTTTGGAAACCTAGGTTGCCGCAGCTTGTCCCAACTCACGAAGACAGTCAGAGACGGTCTCATGTGCTGGGTAACGTGGACTCAGTGAGGACAAGGGCCCTACCTGCACTCAGAAAAACTCTCTGCTCAGCCTTCCATCCAGGAGCTCACACCGAGTGGCTCTTTGCTTAAGCAGGACGTCGATGTGAGGTCCAAGCTGAGCAAAGAGCACAATTCCTCCTTTACCCTGCTAGGCCCCGGAAGAGGTAGAGCCAACTAGGCCTCGCTCAGGGCAGCCCTCCTTCAGGGATCTTGCCACACTTCGAAGCCTACACAGTAAAAGGTACTTATCGAAGTTCTCAGATTTTCGCCATGCTCTCCCTCGGCAGCTCCACTACTGCAGGGACTCATGTTTGCTGTGAACTAGGATAGGTGGCCCTGCTTCGAAAAGCAGTCTTTTCCCCTTTGGAAACCTGGATTGTTGTAGCCCCGGAGGTGTTTGCGATACCCTAGGAAGGCCCAGCTTTAACTCACTGCAGGCACGCCCGGGGAGGAAACGAGTATGTTCCCCAGAGAAACAGGCTGCTTGCAAGTGTCGAGGGGAGCTTCTCAGGTGCCCAGTGTGTCCCGTTTGTTTCCCTTCGCAGCTCCCATCCTGCAGGTCCTTAGGTTGGGTGCGAAGAAGTGTAGGTGGCTCTGCGGACAAGAGCAGCCTTTTCCCTTTGGAAGCTTGGATTCTAGTGTCTCAGGGGCTGCTTGCCAAACCTTGAAGTTGCCCAGGTTCTAGCCTCCGCAGGTACGCCTGCGTAGCAAACGAGCACTTTCCCCCGAGAAACCGGGTTCCTGCCACGCTGGAGGAGAGTTAAGCCCGCAGACCTCGTTCCTCCTGGGAAAGTGCAAGGCCACCCTGAGCCTCAGGGTAGCACCTAAGTTTCCACCAGGCAAGCTCTGCGTCCCCTGTTTTCCATGAGGTCTCCACCGTTGTTGTGCTTCAATGGAACTCGAGGATAGCTTTCAGGACTCCAAGCACACTGTCCTCCGCACCGTTTCCCATGCTACCACACGGATCCCCCCCACGTCTCCTCTCTGCCTGCTGAGCAACAAGCAGCAGTGTAGGCCCTTCGAAACACTTCTTGCATGCAAAGCCCAAGGCGGCACACTGCTCTCTCTCTTCCTTTGGAAACCTAGGTTGCCGCAGCTTGTCCCAGCTCACGAAGACAGTCAGAGACGGTCTCATGTGCTGGGTAACGTGGTCTCAGTGAGGACAAGGGCCCTACCTGCACTCAGAAAAACACTCTGCTCAGCCTTCCATCCAGGAGCTCACACCGAGTGGCTCTTTGCTTAAGCAGGACGTCGATGTGAGGTCCAAGCTGAGCAAAGAGCACAATTCCTCCTTTACCCTGCTAGGCCCCGGAAGAGGTAGAGCCAACTAGGCCTCGCTCAGGGCAGCCCTCCTTCAGGGATCTTGCCACACTTCGAAGCCTACACAGTAAAAGGTACTTATCGAAGTTCTCAGATTTTCGCCATGCTCTCCCTCGGCAGCTCCACTACTGCAGGGACTCATGTTTGCTGTGAACTAGGATAGGTGGCCCTGCTTCGAAAAGCAGTCTTTTCCCCTCTGGAAATCTGGATTCTTGTAGCCTCGGAGCTGTTTGCGAAACCCTAGGAAGGCCCAGCTTTGACTTACTGCAGGCACGCCCGGGGAAGAAACGAGTATGTTCCCCCAGAGAAACAGGCTGCTTGCAAGTGTCGAGGGGAGCTTCTCAGGTGCCCAGTGTGTCCGGTTTGTTTCCCTTCGCAGCTCCCATCCTCAGGTACTTTTGCTGGGTTTTAATAAGGGTAGGGGGCTTTCGGAAAAAGCAGCCTTTTCCCTTTGGAAGTTTGGTTTCTAGTGTCTCAGGGGCTGCTTGCCAAACCTTGATGTTGCCCAGCTTCTAGCCTCCGCAGGTACACTTGCGTAGTAAATGAGCACTTTCCCCCGAGAAACCGTGTTCCTGCCACGCTGGAAGAGAGTTAAGCCCGCAGTACTCTTTCATCCTGGGAAAGCGCAAGGCCACCCTGAGCCTCAGGGTAGCGCCTAAGTTTCCACCGGGCAAGCTCTGCGTGCCTCGGTTTCCATGAGGTCTCCACCGTTGTTGTGCTTCAATGGAACGCGAGGATAGCTTTCAGGACTCCAAGCACTCTGGCCATCGCACCGTTTCCCATGCTACCACACGGATTCCCCCCACGTCTCCTCTCTGCCTGCTGAGCAACAAGCAGCAGTGTAGGTTCTTCGGACAACTTCTTCATGCACAGCCCAAGGCGGCACACTGCTCTCTCTCTTCCTTTGGAAACCTAGGTTGCTGCAGCTTGTCCCAGCTCACGAAGACAGTCAGAGCCGGTCTCATGTGCTGGGTAACGTGGACTCAGTGAGGACAAGGGCCTTACCTGCACTCAGAAAAACACTCTGCTCAACCTTCCATCCAGGAGCTCACACCAACTGGCGCGTTGGTTTAGCAGGACGTCGATGTGAGGTCCAAGCTAAGCAAAGAGCACAATTCCTCCTTTACCCTGCTAGGCCCCGGAAGATTTAGAGCCAACTAGGCCTCGCTCAGGCCAGCCCTCCTTCAGGAATCTTGCCGCACTACGAAGCCGTCACAGTAAAAGGTACTTAGCGAAGTTCCCAGGGTTTCGCCATGCTCTCCCTCGGCAGCTCCACTACTGCAGGGACTCATGTTTGCTATGAACTAGGATAGGTGGCCCTGCTTCGAAAAGCAGTCTTTTCCCCTTTGGAAACCTGGATTCTTGTAGCCTCGGAGCTGTTTGCGAAACCCTAGGAAGGCCCAGCTTTTACTCACTGCAGGCACGCCCGGGGAGGAAACGAGTATGTTCCCCCAGAAGAACAGGCTGCTTGCAAGTGTCGAGGGGAGCTTCTCAGGTGCCCAGTGTGTCCCGTTTGTTTCCCTTCGCAGCTCCCATCCTCAGGTACTTTTGCTGGGTTCTAATAAGGGTAGGGGGCTTTGCGGAAAAAGCAGCCTTTTCCCTTTGGAAGTTTGGATTCTAGTGTCTCAGGGGCTGCTTGCCAAACCTTGATGTTGCCCAGGTTCTAGCCTCCGCAGGTACACTTGCGTAGTAAACGAGCACTTTCCCCCGAGAAACGGTGTTCCTGCCACGCTGGAAGAGAGTTAAGCCCGCAGTACTCTTTCATCCTGGGAAAGCGCAAGGCCACCCTGAGCCTCAGGGTAGTGCCTAAGTTTCCACCGGGCAAGCTCTGCGTGCCTCGGTTTCCATGAGGTCTCCACCGTTGTTGTGCTTCAATGGAACGCGAGGATAGCTTTCAGGACTCCAAGC